>NC_054605.1:5840933-6505933 GCF_004785595.1 Juglans microcarpa x Juglans regia
AACCTAGAAGGAATGATTAAGATTATGGAAAACTAGAACTAGGGAAGGCCAAGAGGCCATGGACGGCAACAATGGAGAAGAGAAAGGTTGTTTTTTTCCATGTGTCATCCATGCATGAAGGTAGGTAAAAAGTTTTTCTTGGGAAGGAGCAAGATCAAGGTTGAACGAAGGCTACACGCCTAAGGACTTCTAGAAGATATTTTTGTGTAAGAAACCCCTTGAGGTGGACGGCTAAGGCAAACTTCTTTGTGCCAAAAGGGACCAATCACATGTTTGTCCAAAGGAATGGTGAAAAAGAAGATCTCCTTGGAAATTGTAGGGTTCGGCAGCCCATGTATATGCACACACTCTTCACATGCCACTTGGCACACATGCACACTTGTAAAAGATGGAGGGAGATTTGAGTTTAGTAAAAGACCTTTTAATCATAAGGTACGTTGAACCAAGACATGAAAAAAAAAAAGGCAAAAGAGGAAGTGAGTTTTGGCTTGGAGGAAGAGGACGCCACATGCAAAGAGGTGTCTTAGGGTTTCCAACTCAATCTAATGATGAGCTAGAAGAAAAAGGCGATAGGGCTACACGCCATTTGGCATCCATGCATGAGCTTGGTTCATACAAGAAGCATTTGGGTGTCTATAAAACGGGACAAACCGAAAACGCTAGAACCTTTGGCCATTTTATGCTTTCTCTTGTGAATTTCGGTCACTACACTTTTCCTCCCAAGTTTCCATCATTTTCTCACCAACCAACCACTTGACCTAGATGGTTTTAGTTTGTGTTTTGAAAGGTTATACCACATGAACCATGCCTACACTCACATGGTTAGATTAGGGTTTTCTCCAAGGAAGATAAATGTAATCATACTTTTCTTTAAGCTTTAAAACATGATGTTTTGAGGTAAGCGGGTCACGGCACTAGTGAGTTGTAGCTTGGGTTTTTATTGGATACAAGTTTCAGATTCAAGAGGGAAGGGTACGAAAACTTGGAGTTTCTTAGATAGAAAAAGGTGTAAGAAGCACTACACTTGAACGCATGGGTTAGGGTTTTTCTTGAGTAATGATCCTAACTAGTATTACATATGATTTTTCAGCTTGCTTGCTATAGACACATATTTCAGATTTTTGTAAGTATGACCCTAACGTGTGCTTGGATATTTTAGGTATATGGCTTGTGAACTTGTTGGTTATTTCGGTTTTGTATGGTCTTTTATGATATTATTGTTCTTCTATGTGCTATGAATATCTCTTGATATGATTGTTTTAAAGCATGATTGAAATGGGTTATGGAAGATGTGTATAATGTGGAAAGGAAATGGAGTAAGAAGTCATGTAGTGTTTCGGCATGTGCTATGTTGGTTGAACATGAATGTTGTATTTGACCATTTCGGCATAGACTAAAATCATGAAAGGATCACCCATACACACAAGAAAATGCTTCGGACTCACGAGGTTTCCTTGTTAAAAATCTTTGTTCAATGCATTAGAAGATTCTAAGTTCATCAAAAATTGATTGGAATGCATGTTTCTCTACACAAAGCTTTCGGCCAACCTTATAAATGAAGTAAGATAATTGGCACTTTGGGATTATTTATGTGATAAGAACAATTCTTGATTACATTAGGGTTTGAAGGTTTCGGCCCTTACATGTTTATTTTTGGAATGCATGCCTTTGATTTATATGAATGCCTTGAATTGTTATAAAGGAACATGTTCGCATGTTCTAATATTTTCAAGCCATAACGGGATATGTTTTGCATCTATGGGTGTTTTACTTTACAATGATGAAGCATTTTGGTAATTCATATGTCTCATGAAAGTTCTAAGGTTCATTGTCATGTCACATGCATTGGGATTGTGAAAACTCCTTTTTGAAAGGAAAATAGTCTTTTTAAAAAAAGTAAAGTTTTTATCACGACCCCAAATGCTGGGACGGGGGAATGTCCTAGTGGAACTCCTCTGTCCTCTAAGGAGTAATTAAAATGGAGGGATACCCCTGGGTCAACGAAGTATTGTCGGCAGATCTCGAATGGTACCTAAAAGAAAAGGATACCAGAGCGGGATCACACCTAAAGCTAGTGGGTGCACCTACAGTGAAGGAGAAATGCGAGTTGCCGTATATGAAAGTAGAGACATAGTCACCTTGGTCAAAGTGGCCAATGGTTGATGCGGTAACTAGCGGAGAACACACGGTGCATATGAGAGCCATGAGATATCCAATGTTATGTTATAAGTCAAGAAACGCCATGAGCTCATAAGTATGTTAATGAACAAGTATGAATGATGAAAGCATGTTTATGAAAGCAAAAGTTATAAAATTTCATGTTTTTATACGAAGTCTTCGAAAGGTCAAGTGCATATGTATAAGCTCATGTCCATGCATTCATTGTTAAGTTTGTTGCATATGCTTATAATATCTGTTGCACATTATTTGTTTACCTACTGAGATTTCTCTAAATCTCATTGTTGTATTTACCCACTATCATTCCTGACTCTGAATGATAGAAGTTGTGCCAGATACTCGAGACCATTAAGTATGGATGGAATCAATGAAATAATAGAGGGCGAGTTCACTATGGAGGCTTGCCGTCAATCTACCCTAGAGTTGCTTAAGGTGTTAGCTCAGCTGCTCAAAAAGATTGAGCTATTATCAATTAGTTCGATGCCGACTTCTAATCACTGGACCCTCAGAAGATGTTGAGGCTTAAGCAAGATATGAGTTTTGTGGCAAGGCATCTAAACCAAGTTAAGAACTCTGCCGTAGAGGCTAAGGAGATAGCCATGGAGTTGGGTTTGGACATAGAGGTTCATCCATCTAGGGGAATATTCTTAAGTCTCCTTGAGGATGGGACCCTGGTTCTGACCCATTCCACTTTTGGGAAAGGATCTTCTGTTTAGCTTTTAACATTTGGTCCCGTATTTTTGGGAGTTCTTTAGAAACCCGTATCAACTATGATGACTCTTTTGAATTATGCAATAGTATTTAGATCTTATATTTCAGTACCATGATCAATGTTTCCTTTAAATTGACTTTAAGTTGACTTTTTGCTGCGATATACTGCATATTGTTAGTTATCAATAGGTGCATTACATCTTATCTGTCATGAACGATGCGTAGGTAACCCTGGTGTTGCATGTCTCGCCGTTTTAGTTTCCGTCAAATGCCAAGCAAGGGCTAAGGGCACCGCATGGCATGTCTTAAGCATGATTCGATCTGATTTATCATTGTCTTAACATGATTATGGAATGTTTAAATTGTGATTAGAAGCATGTCATGATGGGTTTTAAATCTATTTTGTTTTGATCATCAAGTATGAATCAGTTTTGAATAAATTGGAGATTAAGGATTTCTTAGCTATGATTAACTGTTGGGATGAACTTTATTATCCAAGAATTAGCCTTCATTATGTCATTAAAGATGTTAGTGATCATTTGTGATTAAATAAAATCTCATATGCATGCATTCATAGGGATCAATAGTTGAAAACACACGCATCAACTAGAGTGCATGCCACGGATTGGGACTGTTTGGACAAGTTTCAATTTGATTTTTGAAAATCCAAGGGTATATATGGTTTTAGAATGCCAAAAATATGAGTCCATGAAATTTAGTTAAATTTGGAGTTCGTTTGCAATTAGCAAAAATTTAGGGCCTAAATGGAAATTTTTGAAAGTCTAGGAGTATTTTTGTAAATACCCAATTTTTGAAACCTTTGTTTATGAACCTTATCCATAGAAGTATTAATCCTAACTTAGTAGACGCTTGATTTTTACGTAGCTACATCGTTATTTTCAAATTATTCAGGAAGTTTGTAAGTTGACCTCTAACTTACACCTTGATAGATTATTTATGAATTATTGATAAATGTTTCATTCATATTTCAATTATCATTTTGAGCATAAAATATCATGTTATATGATACATTGAGTGCATACTTACATGACATGTGAGATTTTCACCATTTTTAGCATATTGCATATAAATGTCATTTTCACATGAAAACTTGCTACATATGCACATATCATGAAATACATTTTTCAAGCATATCATAAAAATAATTTTGTCACAACCCCAAAGGCTAGGATGGGAAATTATCCTAGTGGAACTCCACTGTCCACTCTAGAGTGTTTAATAATGGAGTAGTAACCCTTAGGTTGACGAAGACCAGTCAACAGGCTTCGAATGGGTTCTTTTTCAATAATGCCGGAGCGAAATCAACATGTTATGATACCTAACGCTGGTGGGTGTACACATTATGAATTTTATGATGTTATGTTATATTTACCAAAGCATTGAGAATGAGTCTATAGGCAACTTAGTTTCAACGTGAGTTGTACTACGGTCACCAACAGGTACTCACAGTGCATGTGAGGAACTGTGACGTTACTACACGTTATAATTACGAATTACTAATAATGATGAAGGTTAATGATGAAAGTTATAATGAAGTTATGTTTTAAAAAATGATGGCAAAAATATTTATTGAATGAAAACATGTGTCTCCATTTTTTTGAAATGTTGAGGAATTTGGATGGGAGACATACATACGGATTTTCTTTCTGCATTTCATGCATTACATATTTATCATTCTTCATACTTAAATTATCTTTGTGCACATTGGTTGTTTAAGTTACTGAGATTTGGAGTGAATCTCACCCTTTATTGGACCACTTGGAATGAAATAAGTTGTGCCAAATCTTGAGGAGATCGAGCTACATGGAGCGCTGGATCCGACTAATTGAGGAGGAGCCAAACCTTGAAAGGAGATTGGATTAATCCTGATGTTTATAGCCCAAGTCTCTCATGTTTTAGATCGTATGAAGAGAATGATTTGACTTTAACTCTTAGTTGTACTAATAAGTCTATGCTACGTTGGTATTTTGAACTTAAAGATTTCTAATGAAGTTGAGATGTTTTTAGTTATTTTGGTGTATTTTATACCTACACCTTTTATTTTCACTGCGATTATTGCATACTATTAATTGCATATTAGGATTGCATTAAATATTAACTACCATGTACTGGGGTATGTAACTTTGAGTTGCATGTCTTGACGCTCTAAGTCTCTATTCTATCCCAAGCAGAGGTTGGAGGCATCACACATACTCAGACCATATTTGGCTAGGTAAAGATGGGGTTGAAATGAAGAAAAGAGTGAAGAGGCTATTTAAATTTGAGGCCATGTGGGTAGGGGAGAAGGGATGTGATGATATTGTCGAAGCAACATGGAGATTTAGATCAGGTAGTAGTAGTATGGAAGAGGTAATGTCATTGACTTTAGAATGTAGGCAGAAATTGGATGTTTGGAATCATACTAGCTTTGGCAATGTGCAACACAAATTACACAAGGCAAAACAGAATTTGAAACTGCCGCAAGAGAGTGTTTCCTTAGGTGAAAGAAGAGAGGAGCACAATCTTGTAAGGGATGAAGTTCAAAAATGGTTGGAGAGGGATGAGGTTATGTGGAGGCAGAGATCCAAAGCTTTGTGGCTTAAGGAAAGGGATCAGAACATGAGGTTTTTTCATACGAAAGCATCAAACAGAAGGAAGAAAAATAAACTTGTGAAGCTACAAGATGATTTTGGTGTATGGCAATAAGGGGAGATGAGAGATAAGGTGATCCTTGATTACTTTGAGGACATGTTTGCAACTTCTGCATCAAATGGTCCAACTGATTTTTTGGAGACTTTAGTTGGGAGGGTGAACAATTCAATGAATGAAGAACTAACTAAGGAGTATACAAAGGCAAAAGTTTTTGAAGCAGCAGATGAACCCATCAAAGACTCCTTGACCAGATGGTATGGCTTTAGTTTGTTTTTCAAAGGTATTGGCATGTGGTTGGAAAAATTGTCCCAGCAGTAGTTCTGAGGGCTTTAAATACAGGTGCTTTCCCTTCCTCATTGAACCATACTTTCATTACATTAATTCCAAGGAAAAAGTGCTGATAAGAACTCGCAGGATTGAAATCCCTTGAACCCACATTCAATTTGAAAACTCACCGAAGAAAGCCAAAAATCAAGTCAATGGATGAATCTAGACCCAATGAGAACTCGTTTCAAGAACCTAGATTATAATAAAATCTAGACCCGTTGAAGAACCTATCTCAAGAACCCAGATTATAAGGAGGAACGCCACAAAGGTTGTGATTTACCTTTGATAAATTCAAAAGTTGAATCAAGAACAAGAAAAGTAAAACTCAACTCACAACGAACAAATTCATCAAATTTCATAAACTTCTTAAAATGAGGCTACAAAGAGTATTTAAAGCAAAACCAAATCAAACCCTAGCCAAAATAAATCCCCATCTTCCAAAAATGCCCCTGAGTGAATAGTATCGCGGCTACAATATCGGTGCTACAGTAACTCGCTATAGTATCTCTTTAAACCCTAGTTCCTAAAAAGTAACTTTTCAAATACACCATTAGCCAAAATACAAGGCCTTCCCAAAAATTCTAGCTCATAAAAAATAAGACATATGTGGGCCATGCATCCTGAAGCCCACTTATTCTAAACTAATAAAATATATCCTTTAAATGATTTTAATAAATTGAAAGTCTGTCTTCAATAACAATAGGCCCAAACAATAACTCTAAATTATGTCTTCCACAACATGTATCAAGTGGATCAAAACTGGTTCTTCTTCTTTAAAACTCATCTTGTGAGTTGGGCTCTTGCTAGTTTCATCCAAAGTGGATTGCACCAATTCTTGCTTTGCTTCCTTGATTTTCTTAACTCTTCATCTTGTAATTGGCCTATCTGGAACTTGCAAAGAATATTTAAAACTGAGCCCACCTTGGTTCCCATCATTCTCTCTCTCCTCAAAAGGATTCGATCTCGAATCTTCACCTGGATCAAAGGGAAAAAGGTTAGTAACATTGAAAATAGCAAAAACATGATACTTACCTGGAAGATTCACTTTATATGCATTTTCTTTAATTTTCTCAAGAATTTGAAAAGGTTCATCCAAGTTATTCTTGTCATCAACAAGCAAAAGCATCAAATCTAAAGGAGTAAGTGGATTAAAACCATAAACAATGTCAAATAGAGAATAAGAAATAGTAGTATGCAAGATTTTTTTATATGCAAACTCTAATAAGGGCAAATGATACTTCCACAAATGTCCATGTAACAATTCAATGAACGGCAAATGATACTCCCACAAATTTTCGTGAAAAACACCTAAAACTTTCGTTACACCAAAATGACCACTCCAGTTATATGCAAACCCAATGAATGGCAAGCAATACTCCCACAAACGTTCATGCAACACGTTAATCAATGAAAAATTATACTTCCACAAACGTTCATGCAACACATCAATGAATGGCAAATGATACTCCCACAAACGTTCATGCAACATGTCTAAAGTCTTCTTTATACCAAAATGATCCATCAAACTAAATCCATGCACAAGCGACTTACGCATAAGACTAGTAGGCACACAAAGTCAATTCTTTCTAAACAAGTACCAATTTAGTTTATGGAACTTACCAAATGAGGCTTTCTCACGTACTCCATACACACTAGCCAAGCCATAACATACAATTTCTTATCATATTCAAGTCTCAATAAATTTGCATCTAAAATGATGACAAGGACATACCTTCTTGATAAAGTATCAACCATAAAATTTTTCTTACCTTGTGTGTACTTGATTACATGAGGAAAAGTCTCAATACAGTCCTCTCACTTAGTATGCATTCTAGTCAACAACTTACCTTGTCCCTTCAAATGTGTCAAGGACTCATGTTCTTCAAAGAAAGGTCGGTTAGGAATTGTCGTACCTGGTACAAAATCGATGTAGTGCTCTATCTCCCTAATAGGTGGCAATCCACTAAATACACCGCTAGGAAACATGACCTCATATCCCTGCAACAAAGAGATAACAATACTAGATAAAGATACGTCAAGTTCGTTAGATTAAGACTCGCCTTAATATAAAAACTCATTTTTCTCTTTATTTTTCTCTCACTTTCTTCACTCTCTCTTTTCTTTCCACTCTCTTTTTTCCATTCACTCTCTTTTTTCTTTTCACTCTCTTTTTTGCTGTCACTCTCTTTTTCTTCATCTTTTTTTGAACTCTCGACCTCACAATTGTTTTTCAACTCATTCTTTCTTTTCCTTGAGGTCTCCACCTCATTCTCATCTTTTTTCTGTCTCATTTTTCTCTCTCTCTCCTTTTCTGCCTCACTATTTTTTTTTTATCAATCTCACATTCACTCTTGCTTTTTTTTATCACTCTCACTTTTTAGTTTCAATTGGTCCCCATGGACTTGTGTTGGAGTTAAAGAAGCAAGTTTGATTGTTTTTCCATCCTTTTTAAAATTGTACATATTCCTTAATCCATCATGGATCACCTTCCTATCATACTGTCACGGCTTTCCCAACAAAATATGGCTAGCATGCATAGGCACTACATCACAAAGCACCATATCCTAGTATTTTCCAATTGAAAAAGAAACTAGCACTTGCTTATTTACCCTAACCTCCCCACAATCACTCAACCACTGCAACATGTATGGTCTAAGGTGTTTCAAGGTAGGTAAATTCAATTTCTCAACTAAAGTAGTGCTAGCCAAATTAATATAATTCCTCAAATCAATGATCATACTACATATCTTATTGTTGATGTGGCATCTAATATGTAAAATGTTCTCGCTCTGTTGCTCTATATCATCTATCTTAATTTGTGTATTGAGTGCACGCCTAGTAACAAGAGAATCACCATACTCTTCTTTCTCATACCTATTTTCAACACTAGACTCACTTCGCCTCCTATCTCTCCTGCCCTGTAGATTTCTAATTACCGCATATTGATGATCCATCATATCCCTCACTTCACCCAACACCAAGTTCAATCACTCAAACTGTTGTTGCATGGCTTGTAGCACAAATGATGAGTTATCTGCCATCCCCTTTGGTGATAAGTCACTCCTATGAAACATCAAAATGTGCTGCACAAAAAGAATGTTAGTGGAAAAAACCTCACAAACTTTCTTACGTGTTTATACCCAAATAATGGCACTCTACTCGTGTTTCACTCTTAATTGGCTTTTTTCCGATAATAGTCTCACACTTTCTTGCCTTTTACCTCAAGAGTTTTCTCGCTCAAGTCCTTTAAGAACTTAGTTGAACTAAATCAAGACAATACAACCTTGTATTATTCCAACCAGTAGTATAGATCCAAGAAACAAGAACAATACAACAAAGAATGAATAAAATAACACGAGACTCAAGGAATTTATACGAGGAAAAGAGTAATTATAAAACAAGATACCAACTAGAAAGATGTATTCAGCCCCTTTGATGATAAAGCTCAATCAATAAATGTATTTCCTTCTCTAAGTTGTAACTATGTAGCAACTTTTGAATATGCTACACTTTCTTATCTTCTTCTTCTTCTTATTCTTCTTCTTCTTTTTTCTTTTTTCCTTTTTTTCTTTTTTTCTTTTTTTCTTTTCTTTTCTTTTCTTTTCTTTTCTTTTCTCTAATTAAATCACAAACAACAATTACTCCATTGCGAAAATCAAGCAATTGAATTCAAGCACACAAGAATTAACAATGAAATAAAAGAGAATCAATGCAATGGCACCCAAGCAATTGACAAACTTAGAGATGCAAGAAACCTTAGAATTTTGAAACCCTAGGTGATGCAAATTTCAGTCAAACCAAAAACCCTAAAAATTTCGGCAACCTACTTTTTGTTTCTTTTTCCTTTTTTGCAACCCTATAACAATGAAGCCCTAGAATCAAAATGAAATATGCGAGAATTAAAAGACAGAATCAGACTTGATTGGAAACATAGCTCTAATACCAAATGTTAAGAACCCGCGAGATTGAAATCCCTTGAACCCACAATCAATTTGAAAACTCACCCAAGAAAGCCAAAATCAAGTCAATGAATGGAGAATCTAGACCCGATGAGAACTCGTTTCAAGAATCTAGATTATATTAAAATCTAGACCCGTTGAAGAACCTGTCTCAAGAACCCAGATTACAAGGAGGAACGCCACAAAGGTTGTGATTTACCTTTGATAAGTTCAAAAGTTCAATCAAGAACAAGAGGAGATAAACTCAACTCACAATGAATAAATTAATCAAATTTCATAAACTTCTTAAAATGAGGCTAAGAGTATTTAAAGCAAAATCTAATCAAACCCTAGCCAAAATAAATCCCCATCTTTCAAAAATGCCCCCGACTGAATAGTATCGCGGCTACAGTACCAGTGCTATAGTAACTCGCTACAGTACATCTTTAAACTCTAGTTCCTAAAAAGTAACTTTCCAAATACGCCATTGGCCAAAATACAAGGCCTTCCCAAAAACCCTAGTCATAAAAAATAAGACATATGTGGGCCAAGCATCCTGAATCCCACTTATTCTAAACTAATAAAATATATCCTTTAAATGATTTTAATAAATTGAAAGTCTTCAATAACAATAGGCCCAAACAATAACTCTAAATTATGTCTTCCACAGCATGTATCAAGTGGATCAAAACTGATTCTTCTTCTTTAAAGCACATCTTGTGAGTTGGGCTCTTGCTAGTTTCATCCAAAGTGGATTGCACCAATTATTGCTTTGCTTCCTTGATTTTCTTAGCTCTTGATCTTGTAATTGGCCTATCTGGAATTTGCAAAGGATATATGAAACTAGGCCCACCTTGGTTCCCATCAAGTGCCCTATTAGAGTAGTAGATTTGCCAGATTATAGACCAATAGGCCTATGTAATGTAGTCTAATTGCCAAAGTTATATCCAATAGATTGAAGACTATCATTTCTAACTACCAAAGTGCTTTTGTCCCAGGTCATTTAATAATTGATCATTTACTGGTAGGTTATAACTAGTTAAATATTTAAAGTAGAAAAAAAGTGAGAAAAAAGGGATACACGTCACTGAAGTTGGATATGAGTAAAGCGTATGATAGAGTAGAGTGAGGGTTTTTACAGTCTATGATGGAGGTCATGGATTTTGAGCAGAAAATGGTTGAGTTCATTATGTATGGTGTCCGATTTGTGTGTTTTTCAGTCTTGGTGAATGGAGAACCCAAGGGACATATCATACCCAATAGAGGGCTGAGACAAAGGACCCTTTGTCCCCATAAATGTGCTTAGTAAAGTTGGATAGCCAAAAGACTAGCCTGTACTTCATCATGAGGAAGGTCGGACAGCCATAAGACTAGACCTGCCTATTGACCCTCAAAGGGAAGGTAAAGTAGTCGGGCAACCGAGAGTCTAGACCCACACTTCACCATGAGGGAGGTCGGGCAATCAAAAGGTTGGACCCGCCTATTGACTCTCAATCAGGAAGGTAAAGTAGTCAAGCAGCCGAAAGGCTGGACCCATGCTTCTCCGTGAGGGAGGTTAGGCAATCGAAAGGCTGGACCCGTCTGTTGACTCTCAACGAGAAGGTAAATTAGTCGTGCAACCAAGAGGCTAGACCCTCGCTTCGTCATGAAGGAGGTCGGGCGGTCCTAACCTTTCCCACCTGTTGGCATTCACAAGGAAGGTAAGTAGGCTTTGAGTTCATTTCATATGAACATTTATCGTTATCGAAAAGCATTTATTCTTTGGATGTTTTTGTTTACGATGGTGTTGGTGGGTTTTTCCCTTCTGATGTGAATCGCTGTTAATGTTTCCGTTTTGCTATTAGTGTTAGAGTTTGTTTGTAGTGACCTGCACTAGTGGTCAATGAGCCTGTCTGATAGGAACCAAAGTGGGCCTAGTCTTAAATATCATTTGCAAGTTTCAGATGGGCCAATCACAAGATCAAGAGCTAAGAAGATCAAGAAAGCAATGTAAGGATTGGTACAATCTACTTGGGATGAAGCTAGCAAGAGCCCAACTCTCAAGATGAGTTTGAAAGAAGGAAAATCAGTTTTGATTCACTTGATACAAGCTATGAAAGACATGACTTAAAGTTATTATTTGGGCCTATTGTTATTGAAGGCTTTCAATTTGTTAAAGGATTTATTTTATTAGTTTAGAATAAGTGGGCTTGAGGATGGTTGGCCCACATATGTCTTATTTCTTATGTACTAGGGTTTTTGGAAAGACCTTGTATTTTGGCCAATGACTTATTTGGAAAGTTACTTTTTAGGAACTAGGGTTTCAAGAAGTTACTGTAGCATTACTGTAGCCGTGGCACTATTTATCTAGGGGCATTTTGGGTAAAAGGGGTCTTATTTTGGCCTAGGGTTTTAATTAGGTTTTGGTTTAAATGGGAGTTGAGTTATCATTGTGAGTTGAGTTTACTCATCTTGTTCTTGATTGAACTTTTGAGCTTATCAAAGGTGAATCACAACCTTTGTAGCATTCCTCCTTGTAATATGGGTTCTTAAGAAAGGATATTCAACGGGTCTAGATTTTAATATAATCTAGGTTCTTGAAACGAGTTCTCAACGGGTCTAGGTTCTCCATCCATTGACTTGATTTTGGCTTTCTTGAGAGAGTTTTCAAATTGATTGTGGGTTCAAGAGATTCCATTCCCACGAGTTCATATCATTTGGTATTCAGAGCAAGGTTTCCAATCAAGTCTGATTCTATCTTTTAATTCTTGCATCTTTAATTTTCATTCTAGGGCTTCATTGTTCTAGGGTTGCCAAAAAAAAAAGGTGGCTGTCGAATTTCTTCACTATTCTTAGGGCTGGTGAATTTCATTATTCTAGGGTTTGTGTTGGCTGAAATCTCTTGTTCTAGGGGTTGCCGTATATCATACTTATCCTAGGGTTTTTGAGTTATTGTTAGGGTTTTGTCGATTGCTTATTCTTTTTATTATGATCAAATCAGTTGGTGAGAAGAAAAGAAAAGAAAAGAGAAAAAAAAAAATCCAAAAATTTTCCTTGAACCTTATCATCAAAGGGGATGATTTTATTATTCTAGTTGGTATCTTGTCTTATAGTTATTACTCTTTCATTCGTAAAATTTCCTTATTTCTCATGTCGTTTTTTATTTAAGTTGGGATAAAACAAGGTTGCATTATCTTGATTGAGTTCAATTAGTTATTAAAGAACTTGAGTGGGAAAACTCTTGAGGTAAAAGGCAAGAGAGTGTGAGACTATTATCAGATAAAAAGCCAATTAAGAGTAAAACACGAGTGGAGTGCCATTATTTGAGTGTAAACACGTAAGGGAGTGTGTGAGTTTTTTTTTTACCACTAACATTCTTTTGTGCAGCACCTTTCAATTTCTCACCGGAGTGGCTCATCACCAAGGGGGAGGGCAGATAACTCATCTTTTGTGTTGCAAGCCATGCAACAACAGTTTGAGCGGTTGAACTTTGTGTTGGGTGAAGTGAGGGATAGGATGGATCATCAAGAAGCAGCGATTAGAAATCTACAAGGTGGGAGAGATAGGAGGCGACGTGAGCATATGGTTGAAAATGAGTTTGAGAATAAAGGAGATGGTGAGGATGAGGAAGACTTAACATCTAAAGTTGAGACGGGTAAACATAGAAGAGTTGGAAAAGAGGACTTAAGGAACCTAAGGGGTCGGGATGGTGTAGATAGAGACCTTGGGAGCATCAAAATGAAAATTCCATCTTTCCAAGGTAGAACTGACCCTGAGATTTATCTAGAGTGGGAGAAAAAATAGAGTTGGTATTTGATTGTCATAATTACTCTGAGAAGAAGAAAGTGAAGCTGACGGTAATTGAGTTCACTGATTATGCTATTATTTGGTGAGATCAATTAGTGACCAATAGGAAGAGGAATTATGAGAGGCCTGTAGAGACATGAGGAGAGTTGAAAGCTCTCATGAGGCAAATATTTGTACCTAGCCATTACTATAGAGACCTTTACCAGAAATTACAAAATCTTACACAGAGGCCTAGGAGTGTGGAGGATTACCATAAGGAGATGGAGGTGGCGATGATTCGGGCTAATGTAGAGGAGGACCGGGAAGCCACCATGGCTAGATTTTTTTAGTGGTTTGAATAGGGACATAGCCAATATAATTGAATTACAACATTATGTGGAGATAAAGGACATGGTGCACATGGCTATGAAGGTGGAGAGGCAACTAAAAAGGAAAGGGACAGCAAGGTACACTTCGATTTCTAGCACTACTTGGAAATCAAAGTGGGATAGGAATGATCCAGCTGAAGCAAAGAGAAAGACCGAACCACCAAAGGGAAAAGATGAAGGAACTAGCAACAAACCCAAGGTAGAATTTCAACCTTCACAGAATAGAGATATTAAATACTTTAAGTGTTTGGGTTCAGGGCACATCGCTTCTCAATGTCCCAACAGGAGGGTGATGATTATGCATGACAATAGGGAGGTGATGATTGAGAGTAAGGATGATAGTGATGAGGTGCCCGAGTTCGTTGATGCTAGTGATGATGATGGAGTGATATATCCCGTGGCAGGTGAGTCTCTTGTTGCCAGGCGTGCTCTCATTACACACATTAAGGTGGATGATGCAGAACAACAGAGAGAGAACATTTTTCATAATAGATGCCACATCAACAATAAGGTATGTAGTATGATCATTGATGGAGAGAGTTATACTAATGAGGCTAGCACTACTTTGGTTGAGAAATTGAATTTACCAACCTTAAAACACTCTAGACCATACAAATTGCAGTGATTGAATGATTGTGGGGAGGTTAAGGTGGACAGACAAGTGTTGGTTATTTTTTCTATTGGAAAGTATGAGGATGAGGTGCTTTGTGATGTTGTGCCTATACATGCTAGCCATATTTTGTTGGGGAGGTCGTGGCAGTATGATAGGAGGGTGACACATGATGGGTTCAAGAACATGTACAGCTTTGAAAAGGAGGGCAAAACAATCAAGTTTGCTCCTTTAACTCCAAGCCAGGTCTATGAGGACCAACTGAAACTGAAAAGTGAGGTTGCTCAAAAAAGAAAGAGTGAAATTGAGAGTGATCAAAAAAGAAAGAGTGAAAATGCGAGTGATATAAAAAAGAAAGAGTGAAAAAGAGATTGAGCAAAAAAGAAAGAGTGGGAATGAAAATAAGTGAAAAAGAAAGAGTGAAAAAGAAAGTAAAGAGGTGGCCGAGAGTGAAGAAAAAAAAGTGGAGCCACGAGAGAAAAAAAGAAAGAGAGTCTGCAGAGAGAAAATGAAAGATAAAAGTGAGTTTCTATACAAGAGAGAGTGAGGTTAAGAGGGTTTTCTTCGCAGATCACCCTATGATTTTTCTTGTTTATAAAGAGTCTTATCTTAATCTTGATGAAACTAACCAATCTCTTCTTAGTTTGGTTGTTTCTTTGTTGCAAGAGTTTGAGGATATATTCCCAGAGGAGATGCCTAATGAGTTGCCACCCATTAGAGGCATTGAGCACCAGATTGATTTTGTGCCCAAAGCTGTTATTCCAAACCTACCAACCTATAGGAGTAATCCAGAGGAGACAAAGGAGCTTCAGAGGCAAGTTGAGGACTTGAAGGACAAGGGGTACGTGAGGGAGAGCATGAGTCCATGTGCAGTACCTGTGCTACTAGTGCCAAAGAAGGATGGGACATGGAGGATGTGCGTTGATTGTAAGGCGGTCAACAATATCACGGTAAAGTATCAACATCCTATTCCTAGATTAGATAATATGCTTGATGAAGTGCATGGCTCATGTATTTTCAGTAAAATTGATCTTAAAAGTGGATACCATCAAATTAGAATGAAAGAGGGTGATGAATAGAAAACTGCTTTTAAAACTAAGTATGGGCTATATGAATGGTTGGTTATACCATTTGGACCTACAAATGCACCTAGTACTTTCATGAGATTAATGAATCATATCCTACATGCGTTCATTGGCAAGTTTGTAGTTGTATACTTTGATGATATCCTAGTGTACAGCAAGGACTTAAATGAAGATATTGAACATTTGAGATATGTGTTTGATGTGTTAAGAAGTGAAAAGTTGTATGCTAATTTAAAGAAATGTACCTTTTGCATGGAAAAAGTTGTTTTTCTTGCTTATATTGTTAGTACAAAAGGTATTGAGGTGGATGGGAGAAAGTTAAGGCCATCAAGGAGTGGTCAACGCCAAAAGACATCATTGAGGTAAGAAACTTTCATGACTTAGCTAGTTTTTATCGGCGTTTTTTTAAAAATTTTAGCACCATTGCTACACCCCTCACTAACGTAATTAAAAAGAATGTTGGGTTTGATTAGGGGACTAATCAAGAGAATGCTTTTGCAACTATTAAAGAAATATTGTGCTCTGCACCTGTGTTAGCATTACCTAATTTTAACAAAACTTTTGAAATTGAATGTGATGCCTCAGGAATAGGGATTGGAGCTGTTTTGATGCAAGATAGGCGGCCCATATCCTTTTTCAGTGAGAAGCTAAGTGGTGCGTCCCTAAAGTACCCTACTTATGACAAAGAGCTTTATGCTCTTGTTTGTGCATTAGAGACTTGGCAGCACTACATGTGGCCTAGAGAATTTGTGATCTACATCGATCATGAATCATTGAAGCATTTCAAGGGTCAAGGTAAGTTGAGTATAAGGCATGCTAGATGGATGGAATACATTGAGACATTTTCTTATGTCATCCGCTACAAACAAGGTAAGGAGAACATTGTTGCTGATGCTCTATCCCGGAGGAGTAGCTTGGATGGACAAAAGAAGGCGGAGTTGGTGAAGTCACTTCATGAGAGGGTACGGCTTCAAATTGTCCAAAATAATGAAAGAAGCCCCAAGCCAATAAAGGGTGAAGGCGTGTCATCTTTGAACCAAGAGATTGGGTTTGGGTTCACATGTGCAAAGAAAGATTCCTAGCCCATAAAAGGACTAAGTTGCATCCTCGATGAGATAGACTTTTCCAAATTCTTAAGAAAATTAATGACAATGCATATAAAGTGGACCTTCCATGTGAGTATAATGTTTATGTTACTTTCAATGTTTCTAATCTTTCTCCTTTTGATGTAGGTGAAAATTCGAGGTCGAATCCTTTTGAGAAAAGGGAGAATGATGGGAACCAAAGTGGGCCTAGTCTTAAATATCCTTTGCAAGTTCCAGATGGACCAATCACAAGATCAAAAGCCAAAAAGATCAAGGAAACAATGCAAGGATTGGTGCAATCCACTTGGGATGAAGCTAGCAAGAGCCCAACACTCAAGATGGGCTTGAAAGAAGGAGAACCAGTTTTGATTCACTTGATACAAGCTGTGGAAGACATAACTTAGAGTTACTGTTTGGGTCTATTGTTATTGAAGGCTTTCAATTTGTTAAAGGATTTATTTTATTAGTTTAGAATAAGTGGATTTGAGAATGCTGGGCTCACATATGCCTTATTTCTTATGAACAAGGGTTTTTGGAAAGACCTTGTATTTTGGCCAATGGCTTATTTGAAAAGTTACATTTTAAGAACTAGGGTTTCAAGAAGTTACTGTAGCGTTACTATAGCTGTGTTACTATAGTCGTGGCACTATTCATCCAGGGACATTTTGGGTAAAAGGGGTCTTGTTTTGGCTTAGAGTTTTAATTAGGTTTTGGATTAAATACTCTTTATAGCCTCATTTTAAGTGAGAGAAAATATTGAATTTTCATTGTGAGTTGAGTTTACTCCTCTTATTCTTAATTAAACTTTTAAACTTATCAAAGATGAATCACAACTTTTTGTGGCATTCCTCCTTGTAATCTGGGTTCTTGAGACAGGTTCTTCAATGGGTCTATATTTTAATATAATCTAGGTTTTTGAAACGAGTTCTCAACGGGTCTAGGTTCTCCATCCATTGACTTGATTTTGGCTTTCTTGGGAGAATTTTCAAATTGATTGTGAATTCAAGGGATTTCATTCCCACGGGTTCATATCACCGTCAACCCACTGGAGACACCTTAGGCAATTGTTGAGCCCATCGACTCGTTCCTGAAGGCAACCCATGTGAGACAGTTATGGAGCTTAGAGGATCGTTCTCGGAGGTAAGCCGCTAGTGGCAGTTATGGCACGAGTGTAAACACTCGATGTTTGATGGAGAAGATTTCGTCCTGGGAGTAATGTCGAGCAGCAGAAAGACTAGACCCACACTTCGCCAAGAGGCAAGTCGGGGCTACCCTTAAGACTAGACCCACCATGTTGACCCTCAATGGGAAGGTAAAGTAGTTGGGTAGCTAAGAGGCTGGACTCGTGCCTCACCATTAGGGAGGTCAGGCAGTCGATAGGCTAGACCAGCTTGTTGACTCTCACAGGGAGGGTAAGTAGTCGAGTAACCGAGAGACTAGACCCGCACCTCCCCTTGAGGGAGGGAGGGCAGTGGAGAGGTTGGACCCGCCTATTGACTCTCACGGGAAGGGTAAGTAGTCGGGCAACCAAGACTCGCCTCACCGTGAGGAAGGTCAGGTAGTCGAGAGGCTAGACCCACCTGTTGACTCTCATGGGAATTTGAAAGCCCACATAAATTTAAAAAATAAAGAGTCAAATATGAAGCTAAAAGAAAAAATTCCAAATTCTTCTCCGCTCCGATAAGTGCGAGTGGGAGTTGGATCGGAGGATACACAATTCAGAATCAAAGTAGAAATTTTGTCGGAGTATTGAAGTTGGAGGTAGGGCATTCCGACTCCAACTTGGTCAGTGCTCAGCTCTACATATTGGTTCACCCTGATCAGAGATTAGCATGGAGTCAATTATTTGACTTGATCTTGTTGTAAAGCATCGAAAGAGACTATAAACTAAGTAATCAATATATAGATTAATGTAGCACTCTTTAACTTTACATTATTAACATGTTTTGGTAAACTTATTTACTTCTTTTCTTCTAATCTTACGATATTAATTATGGTAACTCAGAAATATTAATTTTATGATTTTGTTTTTGGGCACTTAATGAATTTGAATAGATGTTTGGTTGCAATATGGTAAGCTAAAATTCAATTAATGCCTTTTTGGTGTCCCATGAAAATAGTTACAATGTCTCATAAATTCTCGTTTTCTATATTTTCAGAAAAGAAATGGGAAAATAGGACCCCTCCTTCACCCCGATTTGGGTCTCCTTCTCTTGGGAGAATTCATGATTGCATCAAAGATAATAAAGAAGAAAATAATAGTAGTAATAAATAACAATAACAACCGCAACAAGAACTTATACTGCACTAATAACTACTCTCTATATCTGCTGCTTTCATGGCAAGTCGGCAGCTGCTTTCATATTTTCTATTTTCTATACCCGAAACAAGAGTAAGTTGTGACTTTATCATCATCATTCACACCTATTTTTGTCATGTATTTAAATGATTACATATATATATATATATATATATTAATCAAATGTAAGGTATTCTTTATAGCTTGGAATCCACACAAAGAAAGTCAATACACTAGACTAATCACTTATTTTAATAGGGAGCACTCATCATTTTTACACTACACATCATACTTGATTTTTTATTTTTACTTTTTTTTTCTTTGTTTTTTTTGTTTTATTCTTTCTAAACTAAAGGAATTCATCCACTCATCATCCATACACCACACATTTGATAAGGAAACAAATAAAAATAAAAAAATCATATGTAATGTGTAATGTAGGGATGATCATGAATAGAATTTTTCTTTTAGTAGGTAGCCGTGTTATAGTCATATTGGGCGCGTGACTTGAAAATTTCTATTTTTTTTCCCTCAATTAGAGTGGGAGGGGCGACTAGTGTAACTTTTCCTCTGGGCGTGACCATAAGGGCCCCCACTTGCTGCGGTATGTTCGGTTTGAGTCATAGCTACTTATTCCGGGTGGAGCAGCTCGTCACCGCAACCCCACCAAGGTGCCAGCATGCAAAGGCCCCAAGACTTTGGTTTATAGTTGTTTCAAAAGTTATTTTTCTGTAGAAAACAAAATAAAAATTCACTTCAAATACGATAGATTAATCAATCGTATATAAATTAAATGACAAAATCTAAGATAAAGAATCTTTTTAATGTAAAAGAATTAAGTAAATTCTTTTGTTGAAAAAGTATACAATTATAGAGTTTTGCCTACTGTAATTGGTATGAGCATTTTAAATAATTTTTTAAATATCAATTACTTAAATAGAAAGTCACTAAAAATATATGATCATATAACTGATCTAACCAGATTAAAAATTAAGAACATCTTTTAATAGTACACAAATTAAGTACATATTTTTTAGCAAAAGAAGAAGTACATAATTATAAGATATTGCCTTCTGCAATTAGTGTGAAATGTTTTAAATCGGTTTTTTTGTTATATAAACTACTCACTTAAAATAAGATATATCAATCATATCACTAAAATAATTTAAAACACTCAAAATAAAGTATATCTTTTTCAGTAGAAAAATTAAGTACATGTTCTTTTTTCATAATTATAGAATAGAGTATTGGTACTCATCATCACCACACACCACACTTATTTTTAATTTTAATCTTATCTAATTTTTTTTATTCTTTCTAAACTAATTGAGATCTTCTACTTATCATCCATATACCACACATTTAGTAAGAGAAAAAAATTAAAAATTAAAAAAATTTATATAATATATGATGCCTTCCACAATTGTATTATTATATTTTCCAGAGAAAAGTAGTTCAAAATTGTAGCCTCTAATGGTCCCCCTATAAGCATCAACGACGTTGTCAGCTTTACCAACTATAAATTCCCAACGCCCTACAACTGAGCCCTTTTAAGAATCAGGAAACGTGGCCAATGTCCCCCCACCACCGAGAAAGAATGGAAGAAAATAGGAAAGAAAAAATGGATATATATCTTCACTTATCACGGTTCAGGAACTTAAGTGAAGATTTAAATAGTGAATTAAGATAAAATAAATTAAGATAAAAATTAAATAAAATATTGTTAGAATATTGATTTTTAATATTATTATTGTAAGAGAATTTTCTCCCACTTCATAAGCTCACTGGGCATTCAGCCGAGAGTAATAGGTTTTGTCCCGATAGCCGGCCTCAAGGTCCAAACTAGTCCACAAAGTAAGTCGCCTGTAAGGGAAGGCAAACAATAATGGTTGATGGGACAGATAGACCTCACATCACTCAGCCGCACCCCACTTATGAGGACTCGTATAAGGCAGAGTGGGAAAGATAAATGACCTTTGATCTTCTGTCAATGGAACATCGACGGACTATCAAAGATACCAGCAAGGTAAGGTAAATCGGGAAACCACGCCGCATTAATGGCACCACTACCCCAACTACACGCTACATTAATGACGTCGTCTAGAGACACGCTGCATTAAAAGACTCTGACAAAATGAACAATAAAAAGGATAAAGGCTCTATGGGGCAGACACAATCTGTCCCCCCCCAAGACTCCAGGTATAAATAGCAACTTCCAAGTACGAGAAAAACTTTTTGATCCCTAGACTCCCTCATTATTTACAAACTTTCAAAAGATTCTACTAACTTTGGCATCAAAAATTCTCCGACCCCAAAGTCACCTTCTGTCAGTTTCTTTCTTCTCTATTTTAGTTCTAAAGACCTAAGTTGCTTAAACCTGGCCTAAAAATATACGAAACACGACGTTAACAATTATTGTTTTGGAATTTGAAAAAATTTAATTGTTTTTTATATTTTGTATTAAAAATTTTGAAAAAATTGTACTAATTAAATAAGATAAGATAAATTAATTTTTTTTTTTTATCCAAACCTTCCTATTGATCGAATAAATTACATGAAAAAGCTTAGCGGAGAGATATGCCTGGCTCCCCCATTATTTGGACTGGTCCCAATTTAAATCCATTTGTGGGCGCAAAGCATTATGTCAGAAGTGGGAAAGGTAGAGATTGGAGAAGAGAAAAGGAGGGTTGGGAAGGGACTAGTGATTGATACATTTAGGGTGTACTCGGTCCGATTTGGTTTTGGATAAAATTTAGGATCGAACCGGACATCCTTCACCACAACCGAGGTGCACGCATGAAGAATGTCAGATAAAAGGAGTAGGGTGCCTACGGTTTCGGGGACTTTTCGGTTCTCCTTCAACTTCTTCTTCAATCTGAGAGCTCCAGAAAGAACCTCTTCTCCAACAAATAAATTTACAGCTCCTATTGTACAGTAAGAAATGATAGGCTATGATAGACTGTAAACAAACTTATTATAGTGAAATCTCATCTCCCCAAACCCCCGTGAACGTAGGCTTAGTACCGAACCACGTAAATCTATGTGTTCATATCTTCTTATTTCCTTAGCATTTAAATATTGTTCATGGCAATGGATGTACGTATCTATACCGTACAGCAGCACCGGATCACTGTTAGAGGCTCCACACATCACCGATCGAGGCCCAACCCATCTTAGTGCGTCCCGAGAATGGATCTCTCCTCTTCTGGGCTGTGCGTTTTTTGGGCGTTAACTCATATATTTATGTTCATTTTTGCCTTGTTAGTAAATATTTGGTTTCAACTTTGGAAGTGATTCTAATTTTGACTTTGACCAAATTTTTGATAAGATTATTATTTATTTATGTATTTATTTCTCACACAATAATTTAAATTTTTTCATTTTTCTTCATAATTTCAAATTTTGTAGTTATTTAAGTCCAACTTGTGGGTTTCATAAAATAATTTCGAATTTTACTATTAATCAATATTATTCAGAGTTTTCTTTGTGTTTTGGGCGAATCTCTTGTCTTCTCTATTTTGATTTTCTGTTAAAACTAGCCTGCAGAATAATCTCTATTTTGTCCAGCGTCAACTTGCTAGAACATAACCATCACAGTCTCTTATTCCCACTCCAATAACAATTTTGTTGTTATCAACACCCACATCCCAGTTCCCCTTTGACCCAGTTTGGTGGAGGAACTTCCCAATGTAAGATCATAGGCTCTGTAGTGGTGTTATGCACAGGTTGATTCTGCATGGCCTCTTTGAAAACAGCCTTCATGTTTTTTTTTTTTTTTGATAAAATGGATATTACTCTTTAAAGAGGACTTATAAAGTTGACTTAAAAAATAAACCAATTACAATCATTAGTAACTTTTCAATATAATTTCGTGACTAATATGATATAATCTAAACGATAAATCTCTAAAGATTTAAATCTTAAAGAAACTAAGCCTTCATGTATTAAAGCGTTTCTTCTTAACCATATACAACGAGCCAAGACAGCAAATAATTCCAGCTCCTGTGACTTCAGTGTCTCGTGCATCTGCTCAAAAATTAATTGTGGTTATAGCAGCTTTTTGGAATGCTCACGAGCCCATAAGCCATACATCCATACATCCCTATACCAGAATAGAGCTAGAGAAATTCCATTACTTCTGTAAAATCGTACAAGACCTCGTCTTAAAACATTTTTGTTTACTATTCATGAGATTTTTAAAACCTCTCAGCATTCCGACGTCACAAATTTCACTTATAACTTTTTTAGGTCTCGTTTATTTTTAGAAAATATCTTATCTCATCTCATTTCATCATTACAATTTTTTTAAATCTCTATACAAAATAAAATAAACAATTCAACTTTTTCAAATCCTAAAACAAAAATAATATTAAAAAATATATTCTAACAATATTTTATTCAACTTTTTAATTTTAATCTCAACTCATCTCATCTCTAAAAATAAACGAGCCCTTAAGTTTTATATTATATATTTTCACTTAATTAATATATAGTTATCATTTTTATTATTCTATTTAAATATATATATTTAAGTATTAAGATAAAAATAATAATTTAAAATTTGTAGACTATAGGAAAACGGAACCATAAAGACAATGGGTAATGATAGCCTTATACTTTTTTTATTATTATTTTACTATCTAACTATTTTTTTTTCTCTTACTATTTGAATCTGGATTAAGAATCTCAGAATATGACCTTCTTGCATAATTTAGAATAAATAAATTTAATCAACTAATATAATCGTGTAAATTAATTTAAAATAAATTTAATTTTATAAAAACTAACTCAAAGTGTAAAAGAATATCAATTTTTATATAATTGAATTTATTTTTAATTAAATTATATGATTACGTTAGTTGATTGAATTTATTTTCCTTTAAATTATATAATAATAACAGAGTGTCATGAGTTTTTTAATCAAGATTTAAAGAGCAAAAATAATAATAATAACTAAATAGTAAAATAGTAGTAAAAGAAGTGCAAGGAGATTGTTACCAAAAAAACAAAACGGAACAAAACATCACAACCCACTGTCAACAACGACCCAGCTTTGCTATTCATCATTTTCACACAATACACCAAACTTTTTTTTATTTTTTTAAAACTTTGTTGGTTTTATTCTTCCTAAATTAATCAATTTCTTTTACTCATCATCTATACATCACACATTTAATAAGAGAAAAAAATAAAAATAAAATTATATGTAACAGCCCGCTAGAAATTCATTAGTAGAATTTCTATTGACTTTATGAACCCTGTGAAAACCTCATAAGATTTTACGAATTGACCAATCGCACAGGTTTTAGTCTGTCAATATAGTCAGTATTATCACTCACTATGGTGCTAGAAATATGGGTTTAATTATTTGAGGTAATTAGAAGTGTCAGAATGTGTTTTGGTCTATGCCATTAGACTCAGTTAATTATTTAGAATTTTATGGCGTAATAACTCATTTTCATAATTTCGGATGAAACGGCTGTTCGAAATTGTGAAATTATTTTTAGGGACACTTTGGGGTTAAATTTCGATAAACGATTTAACCTATAGGTTAATATGAATATCTAAAATTTTTCAGTACTAAGTTTATTATGCATTTTTTTGGAGTGAATAGTAGCCTCGATAAGCACACCTAATGCAGTGTTTTCAAAATCACAGTATGAAATGTCCAAATTAGGTTTGAGAAGTTTTATTTGAATACTTGGCATGATCATAACCACACATAGTGAATAGTATTAGACACTTGGCACAAAGAGGAACCATTGGACAGATTTGTGAAGGAAATGAAGGTGTGAGATCATGTTACCTAAGTAAAGCATTGTTTCATCTGATCAAACAAATTATGCCAGACCAAAGAGGGTTTCAATCCTAGCGAAACCCTAAATGATTTGGGAGATCCAATCGAAACCCCAAAAGCTTGGTTGAAACCGAAACCCTAAACGGTTTCTCAAACTTTAAAGTTGGCCTCCAAACCCTTTCTAATCCGATTTCTATCATTGTGTTTAATCACTTTATTAAATCACTTCCATATGCTATTAATCCTTCAAATTTGTGTTAGAACATCATTATCCAACCTTGTTAACCTTGACCCAAATTCAAGAAGGTCCTAGAAGGTTCTTGAAGTACAAAGCTAAAGGGTCACCTCACCCTTTCACTTTTACACTCCACCTTGAAAAAATATCTTAGACTGATTTTTATTTATTATAATGGGAAGAAAAGGCCAACACTCAAGCTTCCTTTCAGTCCTACCACTTTCCATAAATTGTGTAAGCGGCTCTCCAGTCCACTTACCACGAAAAGCAACCCTATTTTACAGTTTTCCTTCATAGAACACAAAAGACACTCTCGGCAATTTTTCTTATCTCTTTTGCACGCCTGATTCGAAGTTTTTTTAAGTATTTTCTCGCAAAATTTTCTTCATTAAAGTTGTTCCTTTTTTAGTCTAGTTTACAAATATATCTTATTGGTTCCATTTGGAGATCATTTGGTCTATAAAAAGTTGTTTAAACCCTAGAAAGGTCATTATGGGTGATAAAGTAGAGAGTGTGTTATATTTTGGAGTTTTTGACCAAGCTTATGAATAGATCTTGGTCCGAAATTTTTATGGAGTACTGCTAACATGTGCATATGATCATTGGTTGAGTATTTGTTACATGATTAAAAGTTTTGGTAACAGATTTTCTTAGATCTAGAAACTTAGAAACTGGAAGAGGAAAAACAGTTTCTGTTTTGAGAAAGTTTAAATTTTTTATAGTTTAATCTTATTCCAATGGCTTTGATATTTTTATTTGAGGATCTTAAACCTCTTGTATACTTGTTAGAATGTTATTTTGAAGATATTTGATATTAGTTTCGAAGATATGGAATTTTATGCAAGGAGATTTTCGGTTAGGCCAAAGTGATGATGTTCTTGGCTAAATTTATGTTTTGGTTGATGTTTAACCATGTGATTTTGAGTTTGAAGCTTGGACCTGTTTTAGGACACCTCTTTAAACTATATGATGTTTTAGTTTGAAGATCACATCTTTATAAGTCATGGATCAAGAGATTGATCAAAACAAGTTAGAAACAAAAATCTGTTTTGAACTTAAAAGAAAAACCAAAAAGTTCAAGTATGGTTTTAGTGATTTTGATGACTTTTGTTCATGATTCAAAACATGATTATTCTTAGAAATATGTTATGAGTATATTAGAAGAAAAATTTTTAGAATATCCTCTTACAGTTCCTCGTGTTTCGCGCTTTATTCTCGTAGAATGCGACTATCGAGGTAAGTTAGCTCTTAACTTACTATCAATTTACTGTGTATGTATGATGGGTAAGGGAACTACAGTTTATGTTCGTATGTTGTTATATATGACATGCCATTACATGCCATGTCATCACATATTTATCTATTACACGAATTATTCTGTCAGGAAATACTTATCTGTTACACAATATATTCTGTCTCATGTTACTATATGTTGCAAGTATGTCATATTACGTATGCCATCTGTTACATATATGTCATGTCATGTAATATTCACTGTCACATGTTATGCCATGTTACGAAATATTGTATGTTACATGTTATATCATGTTACAAAATATTGTTTCTTACATGTATACCATGTTATGAAATATTGTATGTTACATTTATGTCTAAAAGTATGTCATGTTTGTCGTCTTACATTCATGTCACGTTATGCTACGTCAGGATTTCTGTCTTTTCGTATTCATGTCATCCCGTCTCGAATACAGTTTGTGTATCTGAAGAACAATCTTGTTAAGTTAATCATGTCAATCACGACCCTAAACGTTATGATAGGATAATATCCTAGTGAAACTCATTTGTTCACGTTGGAGTGCCTAAATAGGTGTAAAATTTTCTGTGTTGACAAAGTACAGTCAACAGGTTGCAAATGAGGCCTAAGTAGCTGGTCATCGGAGCGCGCCAGGTACTAACGCCGATGGAGCCACACTTTATTTTACGTGTGTCTACAGCAAGTGTGGCACAAATAATTCATGGGATCACAACAACTGTGGAGCATGAAGTATGGGGTCACAACAATTGTGGAGCATACACTACGTGAGACACAATGATTGTGACACGTAGATACTTGGGGCCACAGCAATTGTGGAGTACGTATTAACACACTCACAGTTGATATAGATACATGTTTTGTGATACAGTAATCCGCAGAGACACACAGCTCAGGGGAACCCGTGTAGCACCCGTATGGTCACTTTATTAATTAAGTCTATTGAATAAGATTTCAAGTTCATGTATTTCACGTTCAAGTCATGTTTCACGTTATGTTATATTCAAGTTTACGTTCATGTCAAGTTTCAAGTTCGGGTCAATCATGGTAACCCCATGAGATAAAATTACACAATCATGGTAACTCCATGAGATAAGACTACTCAATCATGGTGACTTCATGAGACAAGAATACGTTTCAAATTCATGTTTATGTCATGTTTTATTCAGGTTTATGTTATGTTCAAATTCACGTTCATGTTATGTATGTTTACGTTCATGCTATGCTTCAAGCCATATTATGTTTCAAGTTTACGTTCATGTTATGTCATGTTCACGTTCACGTTATATTTTAAGTTCATGTTTATATTATGTTATGCTTAGGTTCATGTTATGTTTAAGTTCATGTTCATATTATGTATGTTCACGTTTATGCTATGTTTCAATTCCATGTTATGTCTCAAGTTCACGTTCATGCTATGTTGCTAGTCCATATTATGTTTTAAGTTCACGTACATGTCATGTCACATCAAGCTGAGTTTTAATTTCAGTTCAATTTATGTCATTTATGCCATGCTATATGTCAAGTTATGTTATGCTTACTTACGACTTTGATTATGCATTCATACTTTTACTGTCATGCATGCATCATTAACATGTGTGGAAGTTTCATGTTAACTTGCTGAGATTTGTAATCAAATCTTATCGTGGTAGTCTCAACTATCATTTCTCCCGAATGGTAGGAGATGTGTTAGGATCAGGGTAAGGAGCAGGCATTGGCAGACTAGAGGAGGTTGACTAGACACTGTAGACGCAACACAGAGCTTGCAACCTCCATAGTTAGGTATTTGGCTAGTATTCTGGCCTCGTTGTCGAGTTACACGAGTTACTCAATGAACTGAACCAAAAGTATATTTTGGTAATGTAAATATGGAGTATGGTCTCCCATGTTTTGAGATTACAATCTTCTAAGACCCGTACTGTAATCGTGAATGTTTATTTTGTTAAGTATGAATGAATTACGCTTTAAATATTTTGGATATTTCAGTTTGGTGCATAGTATTGCTAAAGAAAAAAATTATCCACTGCGAATATTGCATAATGCTAGATGCATGTTAGGAACATTCTATCTTATATGTCATGAACGGGGGCAAGTAACCTTGTGTTGCATATCTCGACCCCTCAAATGTCCGTCCGATCCTAAGCAGAATTTAGGAACGTCACATTTTATGTGTTGTGTGGTGTGTAAATAATGAGTAGAATTTTTCAACAAAAAACTCAAAATCCTCTATCAAACAAATAGGCCCCGTTTAGTTACGTAGTTCAGATGAGATGAGATATTTTGTTGAAAGTTGAATAAAATATTATTATAATATAATTTTTTAAGATAATTTTTATTTTAAAATTTGAAAAAGTTGAATGATTTATTATATTTTGTATGAAGATTTGGAAAAGTTGTAATGATTATCTGAGATTTAATGAAATGAGATAGTTTCGTTTTGTGTAATCAAACCAGCTAAAAATCCTTGCCACGCGACGCACACGCTTTTCCCATTGGATGCCGTAAAATGGCATGCCTCAGCAGCTGTCGGGAAGACCTCCTTATTCCCACTCGTGACTCCCATGCACTTCCCTTACGGCATACTCATGTGGCTATGTGGGTGCCGTAGATTGCTGTTATCCTCCATATCTCCCGCAATCGTCGCCAAACTGAAACATACAAAAGAAGCTGAGAGGAGAGAAAAGTGGAAGAAAAGGACGGAAACGAAAAGGAATTTTTGGAATGCTTTTGGGTTTGTGTTGAATCTAATTCATATAACGCTATTTTGCTTCTATACCTTCTCTATTATTCTTAGTCTTGCTTGCTCCTCTATGCCTCAATCTTAGTGGCTTGACTAACGTGGGTCCAGTGAACGCAACTTCTCGGTCGACAGGCGTTTGTTGCCGGCGGTGTAGCAGATGGGTTGCGTCAGCTCCAAGCAGGCAGTGCCGGCGACGCCTGCTTTGGACCATTTCGGTGCGTTCCTGGACAGCAGTGTCGGGTCGGGTAAATCGGGTCGTATACGAACCGGTTCGGGAGAGAATGAGAAGGGGAATGGTAGTAATAATAAGAAAAAGAGTGGCAAGTCGTTGGTGGTGGTGGGGTTGAGTGGTGTCGAGTTGGGTGAGTCCGGGAGACCGAGTTCGAACGTGAACTATTCTTCATTGAGCTTCAGATTGGGGAATTTGCAAAAGTACGTGGAGGTGGAGCACGTGGCGGCTGGCTGGCCTGCTTGGCTCAGTGCCGTCGCCGGCCAAGCCATTCATGGCTGGATTCCTCTCCGAGGCGACGCCTTTGAAAAATTAGAAAAGGTTATTACATGTAAAATGTTCTTTATTCAAGTCATTAACCATTATTCAAAAAGTTTACTCTTTTTTTTATTCATTTTAATTTTGGTCACACTGTTGGAAAGGTTGTAAAATATTCTCCTACAATAGTCTTTTTTGTAGGGGTGGGCAACGGGGTCCGCCCCGCCCCGCATGGAGAGGGCCTAGCGGGGGCGGGGGGCAGGATGACACCAGCGGAGCCCCACCCCTCCCCCGCTTCCCATATATATTTTTTTTATTTATATATATATTAATATATAAATAAATATATTGTATATAGATATATACAATTTATTAAAGATTTAAAATTATATTTAAGTCATTGGATTGTCTTGGCCTCCTAAGGTAGTAAGTCCCACATTAATTAAGAATGACTATTGTATTGCCTTGGCCTCCTATATAAAGGTTGGCTTAGGAGGTCAAATCAATCCAAAATCTGACTCTAATGAGTTTAAGGTTTTTTTATATTTATAAATTTTAATTTATTATTTAAATTATATTATAATTTGGGTCTAAAAAATATTTTTTGACCAAAAAAATTTTTTTTAAACACAATGGGGTGGCCTAAGCGGGGGGCGGGGCGGATGGAATTTTTTCCCCCGGCCCCTGGCACCGGGGCGGGGGGCGGGGGAAAAACCCCCAACCCCCGCATGGTACGGGGTGGGGGGTATCCTCCAGGGGGCGGGGGAAAAACCCCCAACCCCCGCATGGTGTGGGGCGGGGTGCGGGGGAGGGTACCCCCAGCCCCGCATCATGCGGGTATCATCCCTACTTTTTGGTATGTTTTTTCTCCATATTTTTTTAAATTCCTTTGATCTTACTTTGTTTTTTTTTTTTGTCAAGTTTTTTAATAAGCTCGGTTTGGATTTAGAGGGCTCTCAACCAAATTCATATAATTTTATTTTATTGTTATAACTTTCATAAATTTTCATACAAAATATAATAAATAATTCAATATTTTTAAATCTCAAAACAATAATAATATTAAAAAATAATATACTAACAGTATTTTATTCAACTTTTAACTTTTATCTCAATTCACGTTCTAAACTAACCTTAATTATGCAAGACAGAGCTCGAGAAGTGTTTTTTTTTTTTTTTTTTGTAGTTTTATTTCAACATACTTATGATGTTTTGTATATTGACATTTTGGGACCACTTCTGCGATCATTTGATTTCTTTAACCAGTTCTGGTCTTTTTACATGTTTGTCATACATGAAAATTCAGGGAAAATAAACCAGTTTACGTGGAAACGAATTTCTTTAAAAAAAAAAACATGGAAACGAATGCCCGTGCATGCGCATTTACTCATAAGAATAATTATATTCCTAGGCCGGTTCTGATATCACACACCACACGACACTAACGTGGCAAATCCGGTCTAACAGAAGTTCGGTCCAGTAGTTAACTCGAAATCGATTTCCACCCAAGTAGCAAGTACCCAACTTTAGTTACGTCACATACCATCCCTTTTAGATCTGTACCGAGGACCTCCTCTACTCGTTAATGCACGTTAAACACCAAACGAGTCTGCTCCTCGAAGAGAGGAAAAAAACTCAATAAATGGTAAATAGGAACACCAAACTGAAATGTAGCCCATAAAATGTGTGTTGTGAAAAACATAGTGGTTATGATGATTTCCCAGAGATAATGGTGCTGTTTAAAGTAGCATCAAATGAAAAAAGGCAGAGAAACGTTGTGATTTTCAATTTTCCACAACGCACAGAGAGAGAGAGAAGGTGGGTTGAGATATTGTAAAAATGAGACTGCCATTGACATTTTTGTTGTCGGGGTTTTGAAATCATTAATTCCATTTCCAATTGGTCGGTCGTTCTCGGCAGCAACCCCAGACAATGGCGGACGTAGTTCAACTTTGAAGGCCCTCATCTGAACGCGGGTGAAGACGATCAAAAGAAGAATGTGGGGGGAGGTAAAAAAAATTTGAAATCCTCCCAGATTGATTTGGGCTAAAACCAAAGCACGTGCATTTTATAAAAAATAAAAAATAAATAAATAAAAACCACGTCACCCAATATGTAGTTTATGTGGAGAAAATAGCAGATGAGTAGAATTGCTCTTTTAAAATATTAAGTATTCTGTACTTTATTTCAACATGTAACAAAAAATAATATTAAATATTAGAATAAACTTTATTGATCAAATAGTAGCATAAAAATTCATCGAACTAAATGGTATGCAACAAAAAATATCATTAAAAAAAAAAAAAACAAACAAGTCCATGAAAAAAGTTTAAAACGCTATTAACTAAATATCAATGTGACTATGCATATGTACTAGACGAGCAATGTTAGATTTACAAAATGATCTTACAATAATAACTATAAAAATTGATATTACTTAATGCGATACGTTAGATCTATTGTGCACAAAAAGTTGTTTTAAAATCTAATGTATCATATCCAATTACATCAAGATGTAAACATTTTCTCTTTTTAGATTCATTTGTAGATCAAACGTTTTTTATAACAAACTCACACCTACACCTGCGAATCACATGGTCATATTTGTAATCATCGGACAAAGTAGAAAAATATCAGACTTATGTGTACTAGTTATGAGTAATTCTTCTGCTCTGATTCTCTCTAGCCTTGTAAGTCCGTTTTATACATAAATAAAATTACATGTATAATTTAAAAAATGATAAAGGGTATATATGTCTATGGACGGTGCTACGTCCACCCAGCTTCGGCTGGGAGCTACCATTAGGCATAATTGGTCTTTTTTTTTTCTTTTTTTTTTTTTTTGTACATGTATGTTTTAACACTTTTAAATATTTAAAAAAAATAAAAGAAAATACAATATTATTAAAAAATACTTCCTTAATCACTAAGTAAAAAAAATTAAAAAATAAAATAAAAAATTCCAATGATAACATTACGAGGTAAGAACTAGCGGTGAGAGTATAATTTTCCTATGTCTATTTCAAACAAAAAAAGACCCTTTCATCGACCTGGAAATGTGGATTCTCACTTCTTTGGAAGACAATCCACATTCTCTTGAAATGGAGGTTGGTATAAGAATTCAAATTCCCATGATCATCTAGATTCCTTCTTATAAAATCTAGCCAAATCCTTCCCAGAAATCATAAGTATACTATGAGCTATCATTGGAACAATGAAGTACTTCAATATTGCTTGGTTTCTACATGGAGAAGGTCCCTTACCGATTGAGGAGACATTTCTCGAACTTCTATTTCTATGGACATGGAATGTAATATTCAAGCTGGGCCTTGGTCCAGCCCAAACCAGAATATACTAGCTCCCTGAGAAAAGACTATTAACATCATTTTTTACGGTTGCATTTGTGCACATCGAGTACAACCCTGCAAGGTATATATATCATATGTAATTCTATATATAACCGTGAATTGCATAAACATCGCATAATCATTTTGAAAAAGAAGTGAAGTCTTTTTGAGTGGTTGTCATTTAAGCGATAGACATATGAAGCCACTTAAAACGAATAGTATTTGTGACTAAAGATTACATAATATATGACAAAGAGTAACATTATTCGAGCGAGTTCACTAGCAAATTAGTCTACACCTTCAGCTTCTTTCAAACTCCAATCATTTAAGCTTAAGCTGTTCTAAAATCTTGCTAAATACACATTGAATTATGTATAACTTTTTTATATTAATCCAAAAACGTAACAACAACTTCTTCCATTTGTATATAAGATAAGGACCCCAAACCTAAATCTTTCCTCACTATACAGAACATTGATACGAGTAGAGTATCTTCTGCCACTGATGACAATCAATACCTTGACTAAATCTGAAAGCCAGGATAGATTGCAGTAATTTGTCATGGTCTGCATGGAAGAGTGTCATTGTCGTTCATAATGTGGGAAAATTGCTGTTGGATTAAGAGAATTATGCAATTTATATACAAAGAGTTAAAGCCAAAGTAAAGTACGTACATCCCAATCCAAAGAACACAGCACAGAATCAATCAGCATCAGCAGGTAGCTAGGAAGCATCAAGAGATGAGAACAGGCACAACAGGACTATCTAAAGGATGGTGCATTGGAGTAATCCAACAAAACACAATATCTGTGCAGTGAATGGTGGGCAATAATAGCATGGGTTATTTTGTAATTTAATATCTGGAAAACTGGCTCCCATCATTGTGATAATACGGTGGGAAAAAGCAAGCAATGGGCCATTGTGTCACTACCACTGAAAATGAATGTGCTTGGCCCTTATCCTTGCATTCCTTGATAATAGTGTGCTTCCCTCGATGAATGTTCTCTCTTTTCTTTTCTTTTGGCATCGGGTGTCCGAAAATAACGTTTTGACTAATCTCAGAGATACACAGACTCTTGGCAAAGCATTTCCCGCAAGTAAATGATTCAATGAAAAATCCTCCAGCCCAATAGCCCCTAAAAATTGTTTACAACCAAAGGATTTAAATCTTAGACATGAGGAGAGCATATCCTCAAGTCCAAGATCTTTACCACTTAAATGTTCTCATTTTATTATTATGATTTAGTTTTTTTAAATATGTGATCCCTTCAAATTATTATCCGACTTGTGATCACTCCTCAAATTATCAATTTTGACATTCACGCCCTAAACTTTCAAAGGAACATTGCAACTTATTTGCTAGTTTGGATAACAATTGTCTAATTATAATAATTTAAAAGGAGTTATCGGTATTTTTTCTTTTTTTTCTTCGATTTTTTGTTTTTTGGATGCCCGAAAAACAAAATCTTTGAAGGCAAATGTTCGTCCAAATACATTATACTTGATTATAGGTTCTCACAATTTAGTTGGTAGATAAAATGAAAGAGTTTTGCTACAAATCAGCAGTTGTTCACATCACACACTCCACACATAACATGGAAATTTGTTTTTTTTTTTTGTTTTTCATAAGATGTGTGGGTGTTTTTTATAAGGTGTAGAAGTATTTTTTCATAGAGTGTAGGATATGGAGTGATAAATAGTAACTGATAAGAAGAATTTTTTAAAATAAAAATAGCCTGATTAAGCTAATTAGGCTATTATTGTATAAATTCAAAATAGAAATAGCCTTATTTCTTTCCTCTCTCTTTCTCTCTAATGTAAGGCCGAGCCATATAATATTTATTATTGTATATATGAGTTTGTCAAACAACATTAAATATTCAATTAAATTTACTAACAAGAAACATTTGATTTGAGCAATGCTCCTCAACCTCCACACACCACATTTTTTTTAATTTTTTTAATAATTTTTTTAGTTTTTCTTTTTAAACTAATTCAATTCTTCTATTCATTATTCATATATTAAATATTTGATAAAAGAAAAAAATAATAAAAATTAAAAAAAATTTAGTGTATGGAAGTTATATAAATAGTAAGAGGTTGTATAGATTTTTTCTTAGATTTCTAATCCAAATTTCTTTCCGTAGTCATTTCAGAATGTTGAGATGAAGCATGCATTGAAAATAAAAAATTATAGTAGACAATAGACATGACATGCATGCCACAGATATTATAAGGCCACTCAAATCTCAATCCCTCTTAATATCCGACGTTTTAAACACCATTCAAATACAGATTTTTTTTAATTTTTAAAATTTTTAACTTTTCATATAATCATTATAATTTTCTCAAATTTATAATTAAAACATAAAAAATAATTCAACTTTTTCTAATTCTAAAATAAAAATTATATTCTAACAATATTTTAATTTTATAAATTTATTATTTAATTTTTTCTCTCATTTTTCAAATTCTCGTAAAACATTTTAACTCAAATAAATTTATTACTATTCATATATTATTTTACTACTATTCACGTATCTAAGTCAGACTATGAGCCCCACAGTCCAATTACCTGCAATCTGAACAAGAAATGGTACATATGTCTATTACATTACCATAACAAGTATGTTGTATTCAAAGTTATCACTATAAACTAATTATCATACTCTTATAATAATTGTAAACCTCTACGCTATAATTGCTTCAACAAACACACGATTTTGGAATCACAGAGATCTCTCCGGTCATCTTTCCCTCTGCAACTGATTTCCCCAGTAGATTTCATAATACCGATCACTCTGCACATGGCACGCACTAGTGGCCTCAATCATTTCCTTGGACCTCACTCAACACGTTAATCATCTGACCGTCCATCTATCTTAACTGCGGTCTGATAATAATATAGAGATATGATAATTTTAGATAAAAGTTAAAGGTTGAATAAAATATTATTTTTAATAATATTATTATTTTAAAATTAAAAAAATTAAAATTTTTTATTATATTTTTTATAAAAATATAAAAAAATTATAATCATAAAATAAGATAAGATTTTCACATTCTAAACTGGACCTTACTTTTTTCTTACGTGTTGATCAGAGAGATCATATCCGGATGCATGTAAGCCACGTGGATCCATATGTCCTTTTTGGTCTATCATGCATGTGGCTCTGATTTCTACGACCCCGACGTCTTTTAGATTTTGTTCGTTTTTATAGGTAAAATGAGATAAATTAAAATTAAATAATTAAATAAAATATTATTAAAATATATTTTTTAATATTATTTTTATTTTAAGATTTAAAAAAATTAAATTATTTATTTTATTTTATATTAAAATTATAATAATTAGATAAGATAAAAAGAATTCAAAAGTTTCACCAACTTACTCAATCTTTTTGACCTTTTCTTTTTCTCCTTTATATTTTTTTTTTCGGATTTGCTTGTTTTGCTGGCTTGCTTGTCACCTAGTGCATGACACGTGATGCACGTGATGTGAATTACTGTTTGTTTCGTGAAGAATATACAATGTATTGGTAACATACATTATAGACCACATGATTAGTAATTATTAGTTGTTTGTGACATTAAATTAAAGAAACAACTTTACCATAATCTGTCAGCATAATGAATATAATATATACTCTCGATTAATATTTAATTTTTAAGATGAACGAAAAATAAATATAGTAACATAATGAATGCATATTAATGAGTTTTGTTACTCATCATCATTCCACACACCACATACTACATTTATTTTTATTTTTAATTATTTTTTGTTTGATTCCTCCTAAATAAATTGAGTTATTCTACTTATCATTCATATACTACATATTGTGTAAAGAAAAAAATTAAAAAATCATATGGTGTATGGTATGAAAATGATGAGAAGAATTTTTATTATAAATTGAGTTATTTTATTTTCAAACTGGTAAGTGATGATAGAATTTAATTTATATGATTCGGATTTTAAAATTTATCTTCAAATTAAATTATATCATGTAAATAAGTGTGGTGTATATAATGACTTAAAAATAGAATTTTTCGTAAAAGTATATGAGAAGGGCTTAGGCCCAAAAAGATCAAGCTACGGAAACCCCAGGCCCCTTAGGCGAAAACCCAAAGCAGGCTAGAGGCCCAAACCGGGAGATCGCATATCGAGCCCACAACTATAAGCCAATCGGGAAAGGCTTTGGCACCAAGCTCAGCTACACCAAGAATCCCACCTCGGGACTCGGTGACCTACCGAGCCCTGCCATAAGGTACAGTGCAGACTACTGCTGCTAGACACAGGTGGCTGGGCGTGTCCGATTGTGGGCATGTCAGGCCCGAGACACGTCGCATTCAATGCTTGTCAGGGAACCTAGCACGCAATGATGTGCTACTGGAGGTACGTAGGACGACTCAACCACGACTTGACACCCTGCCAAGACAGGATGGTGGTAGCAGATCTGACCAAGCACGACCTGACATGCCACGATCTCCCTAGGCAGTTAGAGTCGAGGCCTGACACATTGTCACAGCAGGGGGAGTGGCAGAAGGTTTGACCCAAGTACGACTAGACACACCATGATCTCCCTCGACAGTCGAGTCCAAACCAGGTATAAATAACAACCATCCCTCTCATGGGAAGACTCTTTGAACCTTTTACCATTTTTCTTGATTCTCTAAGCTTTTCCCATCACTTGAGCATTCTTCACTGACTTTGGTATCAGAGCTATCCCGGAAGTCATCGGAGCCCATTCTTTCTCCTTGTTGTGAGCTTGGCTGCCGTGGCACTACTCGAACTATAAAACACGACATCATCAATATCATTGTTTAAAGTAAGAAAGAGAAGTGGCTAAAAATTGTTAACAGCAAAGGGATTGAGTGATATTCATTTCTGTAACTGTAAGTATTTTGCATTTTTTTCCTGAATATAGAAATGCTATGAAATTAAATTATTATTTGGTGGGGAAACTAGAAAGCGGTGGCACAGAACTACAGAAGGTCTCGCAGTGATTGGAGCCCTAAAGAAATTGACGCCACAATCTAAAGCAAAGGGGACACCCCTGCATTTGAGGGATCTCAACCAGATATTCTCAACAAGCTACAAGATTTCCAAAACAAAGGGAATCATTCTCCTTTGATTTTGTCAAGCAAAGAGGATTCTATTATTATTATTATTATTATTATTATTATTATTATTATTATTTTAAACTTTTACATAAAATATGATAAATAATTTAAAACTTTGAAATTATAAAATAAAAATTATATTACAATTATATTTTATTCAACTTTCAATAAAATATTTCATCTTATCTCATTTCATCTCATTTGAACTACATAATCAAACAGTTGAAACACCCTCTTTGAGAGCACTGGAATAACACTGGGATGTTAGTTTCTGATGTTAAAAAAATTCACAAGAAGTTTGAGTGCTGATCTGTCAAACTAAAAGAATTATGAACGTAAAGGATGAGAACAGAGATGTATGGTTCAGACAAAATAAAACAGATAGCTAAAATTGAAATGGATCTTGTTCGTTTAAAATATAAAAAAAAATATCGTTCTTTAAGCTTTTAATAAATTATATATATTTGTGTATGTATTAATGTATGATGTACTGTACGGTTGATAAGTAAGCACTGGTTTAACTTTAACCAAAGCATACAATACGCAAACGACAAACATAAATGATAAAAGAAAAGAGTAGGAGATGGCTAGAAGAATAAGGAGACGGAAGAGTGTCGGGTACAGGAAAAAGGTGACGTTGAAAATTGAAATGGTGAGATGTGACGGTGAGTAAGGTGGTGTTTGATTGGTACACTACAAATCGAGGAGACATATCGCTTCCCAACAATTTTGGATCTTTCGAGACTAGGATTCGTTTACTTAAAAAGAGCATTTTCTATAGTTTATTTATCTTATTTTTTAAAATATATTATTAAAATATATATTTTTATTTATTTACATACTAATTTTTATAATAGATTATATATTAACTTATCTATTTTTTTACTATTTCATTTAAATATTATTTTTTCTATAGTTCATTTATCTTATTTTTTAAAATACATTATTAAAATCTATTTTTTTTATTTTACATAATAATTTTTACAATAGACCATATATTAACTTATCTATTTTTTTATTATATCATTTAAATATTATTTTTTAATATTTTTTATTCATTTCAAATATTTCTTCTAACTACCAATAAATTTGCAAATGAGAGATAAAATAATTAAAAATATTTTAGAATTGTGAACAGTATTCTCTACATCTAGATGATTACTGTAACAAAATGTAAAATCAAAATCAAAATACAAAATCCATTGGAAGGATTTTTTGATAAACTTTCTTTATATTTTATAGAAAAATGTATTTTACATGAGCTATTATGAATGCTCTTACGCATACAAGAGGGAAATGTTAAAAATTAAATTAAATATTATTAAAATATAAAATTTTAATATTATTTTCATTTTAAATTTTAAAAAGTTGAATTATTTTTTATATTTTATTTGAAAGTTTAGAAAAGTTATAATGAGTAGATGAGATGAGATGAAGTGAAATAATTTATGAAAACAAACAAAACCTTACAAAAAAAATAATATATATGAAAAACTTTATTTTTAAGCAAGTGTGTAGAACAAGTTAGTAAGATGTGTATAAAATTGTTCAATTATGCGATCGAATCCTTACAACTTATCAAGTCTCTCTCAATGCATATAAAGTCTCTTTAGTTTTTCTTTTGAAAAATAATACTATGTCGTCTAAGTTTATTCCCTTAATTTGATAGTTCATGTATTTTATTTTTCTTCAATTTTTTTTACTTAATGATTAACGAAATAATTATTAATGTATTGATTTTTTTTAAAAAAAGTTTAAAAATATTTAAAAGACATTTAAAAGAAAAGGCAAAAAAAAGTACAATTTAAACTAAGAATATATTAAATAGACAAATTTAAGTGGCATAGTAGCACTATCCTTTTCTTTTATCCCGCATCAATGAATTCAATGATAGTTGAGAAATGACGGGCCAACTTTTTAAGTTGATACTCGAAAATAGAAATTTTAATTGAGAAATTAGGTAACTGATTTTACTTATGTTGTCTAGCAAAACACAAACTTTTTTGTAAGTGAATATGTAATTTTAATATGTGTATGTTTTGCACAGTTCTTTAAAAAATAACATACCTTCTATAAATAATTTTGTCTTTTCATGTGAATTTTATAAGTGTGCTTTAGTACGAGATTTACATATCTCAAAACTATAAAAAACAATGAGTTCCGCTTCACCGGTCCATCTATTGTTGATACTTTAACAGCCTCTACTATAATTCCACCACATCAGCAACTCCACACAAATTAGACGAGGAGCATCGCACTAGATAAAATAGAAATATTTCTGCAGAACCTCGCATTCACCTTAAGCTAGTCGAACCTCAGCCTCAACCTTGGCATCACATAAATCAATTGTTGTCGTCGTCGCCCATCGCCGCACGTCACCAGTTCCGCCACCCTCCAATAATTTCTCCGTTGAGCACCATCTTCATCACCCACCATCTCTCATGTATTATCATGCTAGCTATTTTTTTCCTACTCGATCGTGTTGTTTGCTTCTCTAGAAAAAAAAAATTCTTCTACAGAAAGGATCAGAACAGCAAATTTAGTCCATAAAGCTACCAAAGTTCCACCCATATCTCTATTATTTGTATGTTCGCGGTGAGAAAATAAACATGGTGCTTTTTTTTTTTGCTATGCTCCTAGCTAATAGATCCAAATCCCCTCGTAATCCCAAGTTCCTAACCCTTTCGTGCTAAGAATAGTTTGAAAAACCAACTTTTGAATAGCAACAGAAGACCACTTGCTTAAAATCTTGTGTATTTTAAGACTCAATCGATGAAGATGGAAAAACATGTGCAAAAAGGCACGAACGGCAAAACAAAGTCCATCCCCATTGAATCATTCCCTCATCAATCAAATTTAAAATTTTGAAAGGAAAAAAATCCACTTGAGCAGATCGGCAGTGGACGTGTGAGGCTTCCACTCCGGCGAGCAGATCGATAGTGGTGGACTTGTGAAGCTTCTTTTTTGGGAGAGGAGGAGGCTTCAGTGGAAGGAGGAAGGGTTTTTATGAAGGACATTCTTTCACAGTGATCCATTTGAAAAATTCTACTCATTATCTTCACGCTACACGCTACACATAATTTTTTGAATTTTGAATTTTTTTCTCTTACTAAATGTGTGGTGTATGAATAATAAGTAGAATAATTCAATTAGTTTAGGAAAAAAATTTAAAAAAATAAATAAATATGGTGTCTAGTGTGTGGAGATGATGAGTAGCAAAACTCCCATCGTTTATACGCCCTACACTTATATAAATTATTTTTTCGTTTTTAATTATTATTCTATCGTAATAAATTAGGGACATAAGAAAAATAGTGCTGCTAGTATGCCGCCCAACTTTGACTGCTGGGAGTGCCCACTAGTACAAATTGCACATTTTAATTTTTTTTCTTTTCTTTTTCACATTTTTTAAATATCTTTAAATATTGTTTTGTTTAAAATATATCAATATACTAAAAGTCATTTCCTTAACCATTAAATAAAAAAAAGTTAAAAAAATAAATACATGAGCGATCAAAATGTGGTGACAAACTCATGAGATATACTATCATTTTTCTTAGAAAAATGGGTCAAAACCGCAACAAGGAAAGGAAAAATGGAGAATGAATCTCACAAGAAAAATGCTAACTTGTCCTATAGTTTTGCCTTCATTGTAATTGCTTATGTATTTTATTTTTTTAATTCATGATTAAGGAATTGATTATTAGTGAATTATCCTATAGTTTTGCCTCCATTTTAATCCTCGGGGCTCCAAAGGAAACCCTATTCTCTCTAGTTTTTCTCTCTACACAGTCGCCCCCTAAAAAAGGTCAGATCATAGGAGGGGGGTTGGAGCATTGGCTCCTCCCTCTCTCATCCCTTCCTCCATCATCTCTCCTCCCTCTTCTCTCTAGTTTTTCTTTTATTTTTCTGGTTTTTTTCGTTCACAGTAGGGCGAAATGCAGATTTGTTGTTCTCCAGAGCCAAGCGACCACCACGCGCCTCATCGCAAGATTCTCAAAACATTGATCCTTCATACGAACGAAGAATCTCGTCGAACGGAGCGACACATGAGCCACACGCATGACATCCACGCACCACCGTAAGGGAAACTCTGCTGCCGCCACATGCGGCTTTTCTGGGACGGGGGCCATCAGTTTCTTCAAACCTGACATTTTTCCGTACTTTCAGGGTGGCGCGTGTCCCTCACGTTGTATTTCTTCTAAGGCTGAAAATGCAGATCTACAACTTTCTAAGCTATGATTCGCTATTTTTCCGTGTATCTTTTATATTTTCTGTTATATCCTTTGTTTTAGGTTAAAAAAAAAACACAATCTCTTGGATTTTGTCCATAGAATGTGTCCTCTATTCCGTCTTAGACAGAGTGTAGGGTTATTTTATTCTGTCTTAAGGATAGATTGTGGGGTTTGTTAAATCTATCTTAAGACAGAGTGTTGTCTCTCATATAGTTTTTCTGTAGAGAGTTACAGTAATGGAGTAGACCATGTCAGTTACAAAAAAACTTGTGTATTAGAGAGCCTTAAAAGCAGTAGTTGACTTGTATTCTGTATGTCTCATGTCAAAATTGTAATGTCCTGATATGAATGAATAAAGTTTGTTCTACCTTAAAAAAAAAAAGAAAAAAAAAAAAACTAGACATACACTCAAAGATTTTCCGAAACTCCAAAAAACTCTTATTATTATTATTTTGTTTTTTCCATTTACGCATTTATATAGTTTATCTTCAATACCGACATTATGATGCACATATAGGAGGAGATTCAGCAGAATTGAATTTTTAAGTGTAGTTTAAAAGAACAGTTCAAATATGGTAAATGGTAAAAGGTTATGATCGAATATTTTGACAATTCTGAGAAACAATTATTAGGGAAAATTACTACTTATTGATGATCATAAGTCTTAAGTTGGTAAGAAATGATGAATTTAATTATTTCATTTTCAAAAGTTAGGCTCAAAATAATAATAATAAAATCCGACCACCGAATTTGGGACCATGTTAGAGCATGGAGGATGGACCTTATATGATTACGGTTTATAAATGATCAACTAGACTGAATTTATTTATCCACCAGCTTTAAAAAAATCTTACACCTTACTTCCAAAACTTTCAAATTTGGGAAATTGCACCCTCCAACTACCACTTGTTTTCCCTACATAATACCATTAGCATTTCTCTGAAACTGCAATTAAGTTCTGGTTTGGTATTACAAACCTTTTAAATCATCTCATATCATATTAATATTCAAATATCATTCAAATATAAATATTTTTTAATTTCAAATTTTTAACTTTTTATCTAATTATTACCTAATAATTATAATTTTCTCGAACTTCCAAACAAAACACAAAAAGTAATTCAACTTTTTTAAATTATAAAACAAAAATAGTATTAAAAAAATTATATTCTAACACTTTTTAACTTTATAATTTCTTTATTCAATATTTTCTCTCATTTTTCAAAACTCCATAAAAACCTTAACTCGAACAATTTCATTACTATCCACAAATTATCTCACTACTATTTACAAATTTATTATTTCATCTTATATCATATGTGTAATCAAACGAAGCATAAAAGAAAATAGGCAAGTAAAGTGACAAAATCTCGATCAATTGATAATTGATGGTGTCATGTGTTAACTTTTTATATTTAATGTTAAATATTTGTTAGTTTGAGAATGAAAAATGTATTTCCCCTTATGATTTTTTTTTTTTTGTTTATAAACCCTTAAAATTTTCTTAGAATTCGCTGTCATTAATAACATCACATAAATAATAAATACTTTTTTTCAAACTTTGGTGGAAAAATGGCCAAAATAACTTTTCAATTTTTTTTTTCTTTCCGAGTTTTGGGAGGTCTAGGGCACCTAATGATACTGTAATTTTGTCCAAGTATTCATTAAAAATCTTAAACAAGTGAAGATCCTAATTGAGTAGGTCCGACCGTTCGGAATTTTGGGTGTGATCAGCTTATAATTTCGACTTCCAAGTGCAGAAGTTGTAAAAGTAATACAAAGGTAAATCTCAAGATCAAATTCACAGGGACAATAGGAATTAAGCAAACATTTCATAATCGTAAGATAACATATTACTGTTTATGGTGACAAAAAATTTCGAAAAAAATAAGAAAGCATTAAACTAAAAGATCTAGCAATGAACAAAAAAAAGTAAGAAATGAGAAATAAATTTCAGTCTTCATCATCTTCTGAAGCAAATGTCAAGACTTGCAAGGCTGTAATAACTCTCCGTAGTGGTAAGGAGGTTGATTCATTGAGTAATGAAACTAGCAAGAAAGGTGAAAGTTCTATTTCTAATGCACAAGGTAAAAATTCTGATATTGATGTTTCTTTAGAACCAAAGGTAACTCCTCTGGCACATTTTCCTTAAAGATTGGTTCTTTTACATAAAGACAAACATCATGCTGATATTTTAGACATTTTTAGACAATTGCACATTAACATTCCTCTTCTTGATGCCATTTGAACAAATCCCAACATATGCCAAATTTTTGAAGGATTTGTGTACAGTTAAAAAAAAAAACTTAATCTGAAAAATAAGGCATTTCTCACAGAACAAGTCAACGCCATTATCCAATCCAATACTCCTCCTAAGTATAAAGATTCAGGTTCTCTCCAACAATAGCTTGTGTTATGGGAAGCTCCAAAATAGGCTAAGCACTACTAGACTTAGGTTCTAGTGTTAATTTGCTAGCACATTTCATCTCCAATAATGCTCTCTGCTCTCATTCTTTCCAAAAATGCCCTGCATATAGAAGTATGATATGAGTGTTTAATTATTTTAGAGGCAAATGTGAAACTTTTGTGTGCATAATATTGGAATCAATTGATTTGGAGTCCGATACTAAAATTTGATGTGTAATTAAGTTGTTTAACTCTTATTTGATGAAACATATCATTCACTTAAATAAGTTAATTATGCATTTCCAACACTTTATTAGGACAGGAAGTATTTGGAAATAAGAAATTAGATTTCATCTTGTATTTTAATAGTTTGAATAAATTAGTGTGAAAAGTGCAATTTGTTTTTATATTGAGCAAACGTATGAATGGATTTAAAATGATTATATATATAAAGTTTAAATTACAATACTATCATCGAGAGGGTCCTTTCAACTATCAATAAAAACAATACTAGAAGGTGAGATAGCTACGGCTATGCAACCAATCACTCCATTGGTTGTGGCCCACTGCGCCACAGAATGTGCAAATTGATTTTGAGATCGATCTATTTTTTTAAAGAACCATCCTTTGTGAGAAGCCATGATAAGAGCAATGTCTTCAGAGATGAGAGAAATTTGCCAGACTGAAGATGATCCTTGAATAGCCGTGATTACAAGAAGAGAGTCTCCCTTAATTGTGACATCTGGAAAGTGTTTGTGCTTTGCCATATTGATAGCAAGTTTAGTTGTAAGCGCTTCTGCTACTACTATGATTGTTGTGCCAATTTCCTCTGTCCATCTTTCTATTGCATTCCCTTCTGAATCACGACTTACTGCGGAGGCCAAAGATGATGATGTCTTGACTGCTGCATCAAAAGAAATGCTTACATTGTTGGGATGAAGATTTTGCATAGTAGTGCTTGCTTTTGTATCTGCTTCATTTCCCAAGCCTTTAGATATTCTTGATAAGAGAAACCCAATGTTCTGTTGCTTTTCGTAGGGACAAAATAGTTTGATTATGGACTATATCATTTCTCAGTCTCCAAGTAAAATCCAACATCAAAACTGCAAATAGTTGGAATGGATGCACTTCCTAAGAGCTTAATCCCAATTTTAGCTTTGGGTTGAGAATGAAAGATATCTAATCCTGTATTGTTGTAATTGCCAAGGAAGAGAGATTTAGTGGCCACTTGCTTTGGCTCCACAAGATTCTTGAAATAGGGCATTCAAGAAAGAGATGAAGTAGTGTATGTTCTTACTCATTACACGAAGGGAAACTAAAGGAAGACATAGATGATATGGAGCTCTTTAGTCTTCCTTTAGTGGGGATTATATCCCAACTAATTTTTCATAGAAGGAGCTTATGACGATCATGGATTTTAAGTTTCCAAATCTTCTCTACTGTAATGTTAGGGAAGCTTACTTGGAGAGCAATGCCCATTTTTGCTACCAGGTGGTAGGTTGTTTTAACAGTGAACTTCCCACTTTGATTTTTGATCCATATGCGGCAATCTTCTCTGAAGCTTGAACAAGGCAATGATATTTTTAGAATCTCTCTAATGCATTCATGTTGGAATAAAGTGAGCATTTTTTACAGATTCCAAGAGTGGATTGTTTGGTTGATGAAATCTAAAACTTTAAGGGACAGGGATAAATCCGTGATATGGCTAAGTGGTATTGGTTTGAAGCTTTCTAGTGAAGGTATCCATGGATCAAACCAGGTTCTCATTGATGTTCCATTAAAGATCTGATAACGCATACCTTGTTCTAATAGTTTTTGTGTTTGCAGTATATTTTTCCAGAAAAATGAGTCTGTGGTTTTTGAAGTTGCTTGCCAGAATGTGTTTGTTACCAGATTTTTTTTACAAAAGCTTATGCCACATATTTGTACTTGGTTGACTCATCTCCCATCTCATCTTGGCTAGTAGAGCAGCATTCATGTTTTCCATCAGCCTTAATCCCAAACCTCCTTCTTTTTTTGGTCGACAAATCGATTTCCTGGATTTCATATAGAGCTTGTGCTTTTGATCCTTCTTTGTTCCCCACCAAAAGTTTTTAAAGCTAGTGTTCATCAACCTACACAGATTTTGGTAAAAGATTTATCGACATTTGGTATGTTGGAATTGTACTTGCCATTGTGCGAATTAGCATCGTTCTACCTGCCTGTGATAAGAGTTTTGATTTCCATCCTAATAGCTTATGATTAATCTTTTCCAGCAACTCACTATAGCTTTCTTTCTTGGATCTTCCAAAAGAGGTTTGGATTCCTAGATATTTCATTCTGGATGTAGTTTCTTTGTACTTCAACTTTCCAAGGATGGCTCTCTTTATTGCTTGGTTTGTACTTTTTTTTTAAGAAAGAGAAGGTAGTCACATGTCCAATAGTAATCCCTATCCAAGTTTATTAATGAGCCCTCACTTGTGACGGAGGAAAACCGTGGTAACAATCACAGTACTTGGCATTTACAAAAAAAAGTTAAAAATAAAAGAAAATAAATCCCCAAGTACAAACCAAAAAACCTATCAAGCCCATCTCTAACCAAAGACAAATCCCACTTCCTGAATTTACATTCAACACTTTCGAATTTGAGGTAGACCACATGAATCTGTTTTGGTAATCTCTTTCAACAAATGAGGAAGCTCCGTCTGACCTACCCAATCATGGGTAACACCACTACTTGCTAGCCGGGCCAAAAAATCAGCAGCCTCATTGCTTGGTTTGTATTGCCCGTGATGAAGATTGATGATTTTGCATTATTGATTCTTTGGCCTGACCATGCTTGATATTTTTTCAGATTCACATTTATGGACCTTGCTGCACTTTCTTTGGCTTTCCCAAATATGATGAGATCATATGCAAAAAATAGATGAGAGATTGGTGAGTAATTTCTGCTTAGTTTAATTCCTTCAATGTTGCTGATGGCCTTTGATTTGGCGATTAATCTTGATAGAACCTCAATGCAATAATATAAATAGGAGGTGAGATGAAATTACCCTGTCTAAGACCTCTCTCTGCTTTGTAAAAACCTCTTAGAGAACCATTTATGAGAATCAAAAAGGATGTCGTCGCTATACATTCTCTGATGAGATTGATCCACTGACTGTTATAGCCTAGAGCCTTCATTACCGCAAACAGAAAATCTCATTCTATAAAATCAAAGGCTTTCTCGATATCTAGCTTGATCGCCATTTGACCCTTCTTCCCTTTTGATTTCTTGAGATGATGAAATAGTTCATGAGCAACAATAGAGTTCTCATTGATATTGTGACCCAGAACAAAGGTTATTTGAAAGGGGGAGATTATGCTTGGAAGTTTTTTTTTTCAACCTATTTGCCAGGATCTTTGTGATGGTTTTATAGATAACATTGGTCAAGCTGATTGGCCGATAAGTTTTTGGTGAACTCGGGTTTGACACTTTTGGGATCAGAGCAATGTTTGTATTTCATTTGTTTCAATATCTTCCCACTTCTGAAGAAATTTTAGACCGCAACAACGACTTCTTTTTTGATAATATTTTAGTAATGCTTGTAGAAGAGAGCCGTCATATCATCCGAACCTGGAGCTTTGTGATTTGGGATTTGTTTTAGCGCTCCATAAATTTCTTCTTCTTCTGGTACTACTATTAAGAAGACATTCTCTTGATTTGATACTTGCTTTTGAAATAAGTCTTCGAGCTTTGAAGGAATGATTGGTTTTGTGGAGGTGTAGATGGCCCTAAAATGATCTATAAAAGCTAATTCAATAGTATTTTGATCCATGGTCCAGTTACCTAGACTAAGCTTGATGGAGTCGATTCCATTGGTTCTCCTCCGAATTGTTGTTGAGAGATGATAAAACTTTGTGTTTAAATTCGATATTTTGAGCCAATTGATTCTGGACTTCTGGCACCATAGTGTTTCTTCATGTTTCAATTGGTCTTGAAGTTTTATTTGCAACAGGCGTTCTTCTGAAGACTGCTTGGACTCGGTTGGGCACATTGAAGATGAGTGATTTCTGATTATAATTGTTGAATATTTTCTTGTATTCTCCCAAAGTGCACTTTATTCCAATGCTTGAGCGCTTCTTTTGTAGCTTTAATTTTGCTGTAGAGAATGAAAGAGGGATTACCACTTACTTGCCTGAACCACGCTTCCTGAATGATTATTCTGCTAAGAGGTTCTTTTGTCCTTAATCTTTAAATTTAAAGGAATGCGCTCTCTTCTATACTTTCACAGCGTTTAACAATAGGGGATGATGGTCCGATGCCCCTGATGTTAGATGTTGAATAGTGGCATTAGGAAATAACAACCTCCATTGTGCACTTGCTATTCCTCTATCAAGTCTTTCTCTGATAAGTACTCTACCACGTCGATTATTAGTCCAAGTGAAAGTGGGTCCTGAGAAACCAATATCAACTAGTCCATGAGTGGTCATCAAATTTTTTAAACCACCTATAGAGGAAGAAGTTATCGGACGCCCCCCTGTTTTTTTTTTATTGGTTCATTAGATCATTGAAATCCCCCTATGCATAACCATGGGCCCGGATAAGAGTTGTGGATGGTGTCCAAAGAGGTCCGGAAATGTGCTTTTTGTTGCCATTGTGTAGCGGCATAAACATAAGTAAGTGACTAACCAAGGATGATGAGAAGGGTTAAAGTAAATCAAAATAGAAATTGCATTAGTATTTACATGCATCGGTTCTATATCTATACCCGGTCTCCATAACAACAAAAGTCCTCCATTTTTTCCCAAGGCAGGGAAATTCACAAAAATTTGTAAACCTAAGCTATTTACTATACTAGGGGTGCGTATATCAGGCACCATGGTTTCTAAAAAAATAATAATATCCGGATTATATTTTCTAATATTAGCCTTAAGACTTCTAATTGCTTTGGGGCGAGCCAATCCCCAGCAATTCCAAACGAGTGTCTTCATGGAGTCTTTAAGGGCCTAGAAGCCCCAGCCTCGCCTACTGTTTTCTTCTTCTCTGATGAAACCAATTTTGATGTTGCTCGAGTATACGTCTTATTTTTTATGTGATCCTTTTTCTTTTGGATTTTCCCAATGGCTTTTGACTGCATTGAAATGAGCATGTGTGCCATGTCTTTGTCCTCCTTAATAATATTGATCTACGTAGCATGTTCAACCAGATGGTCCTTTGTTAGTTTTAGCATCTTGCTTTTAACATTCTGTTCTTCTGCATATGCCATGAGCAGGTTCCTTTTCAATGGGCTGGGGTCGCAATTTTGGCTCATCTAGGTGCCAAGATTGACTGTGATAACCTGGACCGGTTTAGAAACTTGCTCAATACAGATTGAGGGCCTTTCAGAAGACTTGGGCCCATGATGGTTGCTAAAAATAGGTGAGAGCATTGGGCTTGCTTGAGAGGCTTGTGTGGCTCAGAAGTCTTGAATCTCTGTAAAAGTCTGAGCCAATTTTGGGCCCAAAGGAGTTCCACTCGAATGGGCCGAAATATGGGAATTAAGGGGCTCATTCCATTGAGTTTGGTGAGCTTTAAAGCTCATGACGGTTGAGTGAATGCACTTCCAATTTTCAGACCATGCTTCAGGGTTCACTGCAGAAGGGTAAGAGAAAGTCTGCAGCGTCGATTCCATCAGGTTGCTGTAGAGAAGTTCTTGTTTCGTCAGATGGGAGTGGGGAGTGGGTATGATTGCTTGGGTTGACTGATGTGAACAGATTTGGTGGGAAGGTATTAACTTCCGGAGTAAAGGGAACGAGTTGGTTGGTGGATCTTCTTTATGATCTACAATGATATGATGAGGGATGGTGAACAATGAACTGGTGGAAGAGCTGCTAGTAAGTTTCGCTACCCTCTGATTTTTTATGCCGCCGTGAGCTGTTTGATTTTTCGTTGGTTCCTTCTAGGTGATATTTCCCCTTTGTGTTATGATTCTTGCAAATTTCCCTTCTCTGGAACTGATTTTATGCCCTAGAAAACCTATATTACCAAATGAACCTTTGTCTGTCAATAGATCTTTAGAGGATGAAACCCTTGTAAGAATCTGATTAGAGGGCGCGTTACTGATTGTGATTGAAGGCCTCTTTGATTCTTCAATTAAAATCCCTTTTCATTTCCCAATCTTTGCTATATCTGAGAGGTATTTTGTTTTGTTTGGCTCTGAGTCTTTGTCTAATACCATAGCAACTGCTTTGCTAGTTTTGTTATATTGACATAGGCCATCGGTCCTTGGAAGATCACAGAGGAGGGGTAAACCTTCGTGCCCTGTATTTCGATGGTATCAGTAGAATGTGAGTTTTCTTCTGATAGTTTTTCAAATTGAATGGACCTAGGGTAGATAGCTTGGCCTTGCTGTGGGGGAAAAAAGATTCCTGAATCGTGGTACTCTACTCTTAGCCATGGACCATAGGGTAGTTGATTAGGAATGACTTTCAAGAAGTTGCAGAAAATCTGGGAGTGCCCCAATCTACCACAGGCATAGCAAAAATCCGAGAATCTCTCATATTTGAAAGATACCCATGTGTCAATAGTGTCATTCCTAGAGAGCCATAAACCTTGTTTAAGAGGTTGATTTATATCTAGTTCAACTTTGATCCTAACAAGCTTCTTGCAAGTGATTCCAAAATTAGGATCAACGTCTATGTCCAATAGTGTTTCTAGTGCTTTTCCAATCTTTGTAGCATTTTGGATAGTAGTGTGATCAAGAGTAAGACCATGAATTTGAATATGAAAAACTGACGAGTTAAGGCTTATCTCTTGCCAGGTTGATCCAGTTGGCCAATCTTTCAGAATCAGTAGATGGCCTTTGAAATTTCAAGTAGCCTGGTTTAGAATCCTTTGTTTGTCTCGAGCTGATTGGAAAGTGAAAAGGAACTTGTTAACATCCAGATCTTCAATGTGGAACTTCTTGAGAAAACTCCATGCTGCTTTAAAAGTGGCATGTAGTGAGATTTTGTTAAGAGGCCTTGCTGCTACAATTCTTCCTATTAACGCCAACTCGGTTGTTTCTTTTGCAGAGTCTTCTACTAGGATGAGGTTGAGGTCCTCCCAAGATAGTGCTTCAGTTTGTTTGATAAGAAAGTCCATTTCCATGATGCAAGCTAGAAGTTAGCTTACTGATCTCCAAAGGAAGAGAAGTCGAAGTTGACGAAGGTCCAACCAGAGAGAATTCGAAGTTCACCTGGAATTCGACAAGTTTGTGTCTGTTTATTAGTAACAAGTGATCTCTAATTGGAGACTGTTAATAGCTCAGTAGCAGGAAATGTGCTTATCACTTGTGCGTGTGCGCATACGTACGTATATGAGAAATACTACTTATAATCTATACACCACCAACATGTGATTTATCATTTTTGTTATTCTATTTAAACATACATATTCATACATCAATATGAGTGTGTTTAAATGAAAGGAAAAAATGACAAATCACATGTTGATGTGTGGTGTAACAGATAAAATATAACAGGCCCATGGTATTTCCTAGGCCCAGTCCAATGAGGGAGACTTATCAGGAGGGAAGACAGAGAGAGGGAAGGAGGAGACAAAGGGCTGAGTGAGTGTTGAGTGTCAGGAGGGAAATTGAGTGATGTGACATAAAGTAAAAGGAAGTGACATAAAGCAAAGGGAAGTGACATAAAGCAAATGTGGGACTTTTGGCCAGGCTTCTTGGAGACTTCACCTTCTTTAACCTCACCATAGAGGCTTTAGCGAGATGATGAAAGCCAAAGAATAGAACTTAGATCTCCATTGTACAGTGAGGATGAGAGATCATAAGATACTGTAAAACAAGCATATTATAGTAGATTTTCCCTCCCCGAACCCCGTGGGCTTAGGCCAAGTGCCGAACCACTTAAATCTGTGTCTCCCTCTATTTATTTTCTCTGCAATTATCCACTGCTCACCATCATGAATGTACGCACAGACACCGTATAACCACACTGGATCACTGCCAGGAGCTCCACCCAACACCAATCGAGGCCCAAAACAACATCAACGGTCACCACTTAGATCGTCGGCGTCGTCCACCTACTCATGGGTGGTCACCAACCACCTCCCCCTGCCCGCAGTTGTAGTGCTACGGCCCAGTGGGTGCACATGTCCCCGTGCACCCGAGACAGTCTTGGACTCACTCTGTGGGCCTGTTGGAGGAATGGGCGGCCACCATTAGGGCGTTCGGAATATTTTGCCGCAACCGAGGAAGGTCGTGGTGCACGTTGCTTCGTGCACCCCAAAGGGAGCCCACCTCCCGTGCACATGCTGGCGAGCAGTGAATCTCCACCACCAATGCCGTCAGAGATTTCTATCACCAGCGGCGTAACTCTCGGCAAGGGAGTGCATTGCCCGGCTACCTAGTGGCGAGCACCTCTTCTTCAACTGCGAAATGTGTTGCTTAGCCACCCAGTGGCAGGCATCTCCTTAGCCATTAAGTGGCGGGCAACAACTGCCTCCACAACTCGAGAGCTTGCTTGACCTCTCATTGGCGGACAATTGCTTCCTTAGCCTAAGATATTGCTCGGCCACCCACTAGCAAGCAACCACCTCCTCGCCCAACACGACGAGTCCCCTCCTCAGCCGCACATGTCTTGGCCACCCCAGTGGCAAGACCTAACTCGGCCAGGCCTCCTCTCCCAACACGGCCAGTCCGCCTCGGCCAACGCTGACTCGACCACTAGGCTCCTCGCCCAACACGACCAGTCCTTCTCGGCCTTAGATCCTCGACCAACCATCTCATGAAGCACCTTGTTCACGGGCTCCTCACCCCTGGCCTCCTCGGCCAGTACCCATCCTTACCAAATAACTACTTGGCCACACACTCTCATGGCTAGCTCCTTGACCACAAGCGAGCAACCTTCCCAGGCAACTTGCATGGCGCATGCACACCTCGAGCAACCACACTTCACGGACTCCCATTCCGAGCCACTGAGCATCTCGGCCATGAGCTTCTCCCCAACCCCCCACGACTTGACCTAGGACAGCATGACTCAGCCTCTCATGCCTATCCCTCCATGACTCAGACGATGTTTATGCATGTGTTGTGCATGTATAATGTGCACCATGCATGAGCCATGCACGGTACACGTGATGGAGAACAAGGAACCACCCAATGATGAACTCGCCCGCAATACACGACCCGAGAGAAAATGAATAGATCAGAACGACGAACAACTTCCCCAGCAATAAGCTGACTTAGTAAAAAAAAAAAGGAAAAAAAGATGGAAAGAAGAAAAGAAGGAACGACAAGCATGCATCTCAAAGGTGCACACCTCAACAAAAAAAAAAAAAAAAAGCAAGAAAGAGAAGAAAGTGCAACTAACAAACTGCCATCGACAGCGGGCAGCTTTAGTCAAGCGAAAATCAGCTACAACAATTAAAACACCCTGGTTTGTCTCCCCAAAACTTGTGTGCAGTTTATTTTGTACTAACATAATTGAGTCTTGTAGCGCGAAATCGGCTGAAGAACCCCACTCGGACACTGTTTGGAAATCTCAATGTCTCCATTGGAATAAACTCCTTGGCATTCACATACACGCGAACAAGCGCCTCTCTTACTTATCTCCTCGCGGGATCCAAATGAGTGGATTATGCCTTAAGGTGTTTTATCCCTCCTGCGGTGGAGAGCGGGATCACCATTAGCTTGACCTGACGCTTACCTTCCCTGTGGCATCAATAGGCGGGAGCAAGTCTAGTTTCAAACTACCCGGTAACTTACCTCCGCATGAAGGTCGAGAGGTGGATCCAGCCCCTCCCCAAGCGGTCCGACCTCCCTAACGGAAGAGAGTGAGTCCAACCTCTTGGCTGCCCAGCAACTTACCCCGACCTCTACCTCAACAAAGAGCGGGTCCAGTTCTAGCCTGACCCGACACTTACCTTTCCTATGATATCAACGGGCGGGAGCGGGTCCAGTCTCAAACTGCCCGGTAACCTACCTCCCAATGAGAGTCAACAGGTAGGTACAACCCCATTGGCGGCCCGACCTCCCTCACGGCAAAGTGTGGGTCCAGTCTTTCAGCTGCTGGACATTACTCTTAAGACAACATCTCTTACAACAAACGCAGAGTGTTTACACTCGAGCTATGACCACCTCTCTTGGGTTGTTTCCAACAACGAGCCACCAAACAAGAAGGGCCAAGGGCTGCTTGACCCCCTCGGCGCCCAACAGGTGGGCAGGTCACTCGACTGTCTGACCCTTGCAAGTTACGCGGTGGAGTAGATCTTTCGCCATAGCCGAGCTATACGCTCGCACCTTATGTGGTGGAGTACATCTCTTGCGAAAGCCTTGCTACGCACTCGCACTCTATGCGGTCGAGCCTATTTCCTTTTCACCTTGCCAAGATGAGCTATGCTCTCGCACCTTATGCGGTAGAGTACACTTCCTACTATAGCCGAGCTACTCGCTCGCACCTTACATGGTGGGGTACATCTCCAGCCATTGCCGAGCTACGCATTCACAATTTACACGTTGGATGCATCTCCCGCCATAGCCAAGCTACACGCTCACACTTTATGCGGTCGAGCACATCTCCCACCATAGCCGAGCTGTGCGGTCGCAACTTACGCGGTAGAGTACATCTCCCTCGAAAGCCTTGCTACGCGCTTGCACTCTATACGGTCGAGCTTATCTCATGCTCACCTCCCCAAGACGAGCTCGGAGCTCGAACCTTACTCAGTAGAGTACATCTCTCGCCATAGCTGGGATTCATCAGGAGGGAAGAAAGAGAGATGGAAGGAAGAGACAAAGGGTTGAGAGAGTGCAGTGTCAAGAGGGAAAAGATGTGATGTGACGTAAAATAAAGAGAAGTGACACAAATCAAAGAGGAAACTTTTGGCTAGGTTTCTTGGAGATTTCACATTCTTCAACCTCACTACAGAGACTCCAATGAGAGGATGAAAACCAAAGGATAAAATTTAGATTTTCATTGTACAGTGAGGACGAGAGATCACGAGAGACTGTAAACAAGTATATTATAGTAGATTCTCCTCTCCCCGAACCCCCGTAGACGTAGGCCCAATACTGAACCACGTAAATCTGTGTTTTCCTCTATTTATTTTCTTTGCATTCATCCACTGTTCACTGCCATGGATGTATGCATGGACACCGTATATTCACACTAAATCACCGCTGGGGACTCCATCCAACGAGGCCCAGAACAACCTTAATGATATCGGAAATGGATCTTTCTCCCCTTTTAGACTGTTGCGCTATTTTTAGGCGTTAACATGTGATGTAGATGATGATAAGCAGTGTTTTTCATATATATATATATTAAGAACTGTCAATTAAATATGTGATTTTCTCTTGAAAAAAATTAATAATATCCTTCATTTTAAATATTATCATCTGCAATCACATTCAGTGACATGACACATTTTGAGTATTTTTTTTATCAACTACATATATGAAAACCACTTAAAATATGCCATAAGATAAAATGTGACTGATGCTAACAATATCTGAAATGAAGAAGAGCATTACTCAAAGAAAAATAATAAAAAAATAATTTTGATTTAGCTACTCCCAGTCTCCTTCCTCGAAGCAAAATCATTGGCTCAAATTGCATGCGTCTTAGGATGCATTTAGATGATTAACTGAGTTAAAATGAATTAAATTCTTTATGAATAATAGTGAGTTGAGATGATGAATTAAGTTTTGTAGAGCTTATTTAGAATGAGTTTAAATGTATTTGGATGCTAAAATGAGTTTAGATATATTTATGAAAATTTGAAAAAAGTTGTAGATCCGCATGTAAGGAGGTGTTAAATTGAAAATAGTTGTGAGTCTCACGTGTAAAGAGGTTTTGAGTTAAGATTGAGTTTAGTGATTTGAGAATTGAGTATTTAGATGTTAGACTCAGCTTAAAATTAAATTGAATTGAGTTAATTTCAGTAGAGTCCAACAACTAAACAGGGCTAAAAGCTCATTATGTGTCCTCAACCGTACTAACTCATGTTTACACATAAAATTCTCATATTAAATAATAAAAACAGAAAAATATTTCTTAGTTTTATTTGTACATTTTGTTTTTATTTTATTTTATTATTGGGTTAGTTACAAAACTAATATCTAGATTTTAACCTGTCTACAAATCACTCACTTGGTCTCAAAATTTTATAATTCACTCTCATTTTTGTAAAGGGAGTGCTACTCTGACCAAGAGTCGGTACGGATTTAGTGTATTGTGTTTAACTTTTTTAAAATTATTTTTTGTGTATTTTTTTTAATAAAAATATTGAAAAAATACAATACTAAAAAATAAATAAACACAAATGTTAAAAAAAAAAAAAAAAACACAATTCGGTACAAATGATAGGTACACTTTCATTTTCCTTTTTGCAATTAAACTTTTCCGTCCATCTCATGTTAATTCATCCAACAACGACGTTGCATTATACGTAGTGTTGTATAATGCAACAAACACTATATTTGACTAATTTTTTAGTTTTATCCTTAAAACATTTTCATTGTCTTCTTTTTGTATTTTTTTTTTATCCTTTTAAGAGTTTTTTTATTTTTATTTTCTTAATTTTTAATATTTTTAACTTTATTAAATTTTAAAATTTTTACTAACTTCTTCAATTCTTTTTAGGCTTTTAATGATTTTTAAATTTTTTACTGTTCAGGTTGATGTGGCATACTGTGGATTCTTTAAATTTCTAAATTGTACATATTATGCCACATGTCATCTTCTAATTGGTGGCGATGTGGCAGTCAGTGACCATGTCATCATTTTTGTTAGAAGATTGACAGGGGACAAATTTAAGACTTGATGATAACATAGACTAATGTTTAAATTCAAAACTCACCTGAACTCATCTCATTCATCGTTATAATTTTTTTAAAATTTCACTTAAAATATAATAAATAATTTAACTTTTTCAAATTTTCACATAAAATATAATAAATAATTTAACTTTTATTCTATTATTTACAAATCATCTCAACTCATCTCTGAATCTAAATAACTTAAACTTAAACTTGTTTTAAACCTTTTAAACCAAAGGTACTAATTTTAAACAAGTAAAAACCACGTGGATCTACCAAAACTCAAAATCCCCCTTAAACTCTGATAAATATGAAAAACTCGCAAGTCCCTCAAAAAATTCAACCATCTAATAAGAATATAATTAGAGTTTTTTTTATTAACTCAAAATTTACTAACTAATTTTTTTAACCTAACATTACAAATGACGTTAAAATTAAAATGAAACTTGAATATTTAAAGTGAACTTTAAAAACTCACTATAACAAATTATGATTTTAAATCAACTCAAAAAAGGCTCAAAATGATTTGAATTGGATAAAAAAAAAAGTCCAAAAGAAGGTCCAAAAAGATGATCTAAACCGACCAAAATTATTGAACCGGTCCGACCAGTTTTTCTCCTCTCCATCGACCGGTTTCGATCAATTTTGATTATACAAAATAGTCGGTCTGTCGGTTTTGGTTTTGGGTCAAAACTGAACCGACTAGATCGCTTTTTATCCCTAAATTTTTGCATAAATCTTTAATAAAAAATATATCCTTTAACTCAAAAGTTCGACTCAAAAAGTTTCTAAAATTCAAAAGATATATTTCCTAAAACCAACAACGTATTAAAGAAAAAAAAAATTCATAAATTGCAATTCAAGATCTATTGTAATCCAAATGTGCGTTGTATCTTAAAATATGTTTTATAGAGTTGTTCAACGTATTATTATGAATAAAATATATATAGTATTTACAAAAAAAACTTGTTATTTGTCTTTAAGGTTTTTTTGATAAAAATATGTGTAAATCGGAATGACTAGGCCCTATTTGGATTTAGAGATGAGGTGAGATGAGATGATTTTAGATGTAAAATGAAAGTTAAAAAAAATATTATTAGAATATTATTTTTTAATATTATTATTATTTTAGGATTTGAAAAAATTGAATTAAGATTTAAAAAAGTTGAATTGTTAATTATATTTTGTGTGAAAATTTAAAAAAATTGTAATGATGAGATCATGAAATGAGATGGAATATTTTCTGAATCTAAACGTAGCTTAAACTAAATTGGTATTAACACGTATCATGTCATCAATGTGTGCATTACAAAAGAGTGAACAAACTTGAATGCCTTTTTTTTTTTTTTTTTTTCTTGCCAAATAATAATAATAATAATAATAATTATTGTTATTAGGTAAGATCTTTAATCATGTGATATTCAAATGCTACAAGCTCTGAATAAGATAGTTAACCCATGCATCCTCATCCCTGAACACAAAAGTAACCCCCAATGCCAGAATTTCACGTTTCATCAAATAAAAACTTGAAAAAAAGAAAAGAAAGTGGAAATATTTCTAGCTTATTTTTTAAACTCTTTTTTTTTTCTTTTTTTGAAGTGGTTTTTAATTTCTTCGATTTTCATATCCTTAATATTTTGATATGAATATTAAATCTGCATAGATTACTTTATGCATATATATTTGTTAATTGAGACTTTTAAGTAGGGATGACAATATGTGACACGACTCGTGAATCCAACATGAACAAGATATAAACTTAGCGGGTATGAGTTTGATATTAACGAGTTCGGGTTAAAATGGGTTGACATGTTAAGAGATGATTTATAAACGAGTCAATAAAGAATCAAACCACTTAACTCGAAATCAACATGCTTTGATCAGTTTAGATTTTATTTCAAAATCATAATTTTATTATTGTTAAGTTGTAATATTGGTATTTCTTAAGCTGGTTTGGATTGAGAGATGAGTTGAGATGATTCTCACTAATTTCAACTCACTATTCACAAATTTCAACTCACAAATCTCACTACTATTAACAAACTATTTCAATTTATCTCATCTCATCTTTGAATCCAAACAGAACTCCTTATATTTTTATTATTAATATTGTGATTCTGGACATATGCTCATATTTGTTGTTGTAAGGTTTGTAATATTGGTTTATTATATGTTAAAACTTGAAAAATATTGATATTGATGTCGTGTTTCGCGGCTTGGGCAACTCCACGATCTGGAGGCTTTGCGACGAGTTGCTACTAAAATGAAGAATGGTGGGCTCAGGGTCCATGGTACCTCTGACGCCCAAGTCAGTTTTAGTGAAGGAGATGAATGGAAAATATCTTAAGGAAAATTGTAGTAAGAATGCATGTAGATCTCAACCTCTTCACTGATTGTGGGAGGAGTCTATTTATACCTGACTGTCTAAGTTTCATGGTAGTGGGCATGTCGCTCTGTATGAGATTGGATGTTTATGTCGTCCACCTGCCGTGCTATAAGCCATTCAGGTATGATGGTGACTACTCTTGACACAAGGCCTCACGTTGATACCTCGAACCTCAAGATGCATTTAATGTGGAGTGCCTTCCTCTCATAGCTCTCTCCGTCTCATTAATGCGATATGGCCTCCGCCAGGTATCCATGGTGACTACCCCTGACACAAGGCCCCACGTCGTGCGTGTTGAGCCTCGGGCTACATTGAATGCGACGTGCTTCTCCTTCATAACTCTTTCCGTCTCATTAATGCGATGTGGCCTCAGCTAGGCATTCCCACCTTCCTGTCATGTTTGGGCATTGATGTTTAGGGTCAGGGAATGTCAGCCAGTGGGATATTAGACTGTCCCTCCTGCTACACGTTTGTCATTGTTCCATGTCTAATCATCCCTTCCATTTGGGCCTCTTGGATATGCTCGACCCAGCCCACACCTCTCATCTGGTTTCGAACCAGGCTCTTCTCTTGGTCTAGCCTTGGGAGCCTGGTCCCTTCTCCTGGTCTGGCCTAGGGATAACACCTATTACAATTGATATTTTTATTAGTAGGTAGTCTTATTTTTTTAAGATACTGTGGTTAGTAATAAATATAGATTTTAACTTTTATGTGAAATTATGTTAATCAGATGAAATTGATTATGCATGTTAGTTCAACCTATTTTCATGAAACATATTTAAATGAGTCATATCGTATTGACCTATTTCTAATTAATTATTAAACGAGTCAAAACAGATGACACGACACGACCTGTTATCTAAATGTGTCAAATTAGGATTTGAAAGTTTCACAGATTTAGCTTGATAGGTTGGGTTCGGATTGATCCATATAATCGAATATTCATGACTTGATACGATGCAAAAATACAAATTGCCACCCTACTTTTAAGTTCGTATAAATATTTGGAAGAATCTTAATTTGTTACAATGACTCCAAATGTGGTGACTTATTGCATCAACCTAAAACGATCTATTTCTTACTTCATTTTATTCAACATCCCGATTAAAATCTTAGGTTAATTATAACGTCAGTAATCAGTTTATGAGTTTTAACCTGTTTGCAAATTAATCCCTCGTTTTCAAATTTTTGTAATTAACTCCATTAGCATGCAAAATTTTCCCATCAAACCCTTCTGTCTAGTATACTAATGATAAGGTCGTCACTTGGCCTTCAAATGTTAATTATTATTATTTTTAAAATAAGTGAAAAATACTTTTAAAAAAATCAAATTTTAAAAAAATAAATGATAAAAATAGAAAAAAATAGCGTGGTGCTAGTGTGCCACTCAACTTTGACCGTTGGGTGTGTCCATTAGTACAAATTTCACTTTTTATTTTATTTTATTTTTCAAATTTTTAAACATTTTTCAATATTTTTAAAAAATAAAAGTCACTTCCTTAACCATTAAGAAAAAAAAATTAAAAGAAAAATTAAAATATGTATGCAGTCAAAATGAGGGCAAATTCATGAGACATACTAGCATTTTTCAAAAACATATGGGGGAGGAGGGCTTTCCCTCCCTAGGTGCGCTTGTGGTGGCCAACGAGCCACACAACACTGGTGGAGGCATGATCTACAGGCCATTTGGTGGAGGGGGAGAGCCTCCTCGTCGCACACAAAATTTTCATCTGATCTCATTTTATTTCATTTCATCTCATCTTATTCCCAAACATAATTCAAATGCAAAATTTTTAAACTAATTATTACAACTTTTTCAAACTTTGAAATAAAAAATAAAAACAATTCAAATTTTTTCAAATTCTCAAATAAAAATAATATTATAAAACTATATTATTACAATATTTTAATTTTATAATATTTTTTATTCAATTTTTTATCTCATTTTTTAAAATCTAAAAAATACTCAACTCAAACTATTTCTTAACTTTTCACAAACTATCTTACTACTATTTACAAAATTTTTATTTCATCTCACTCTTCAAGCAAGTCCGATTCAATGATGTTTGATTAGAGTTGAGAATAAGTTTATCTTTTTAATGTGGTGCCAAATCATAAATTCAATTGTCGGCTCACATGACATTTGTGCATACATGGTTTATTTATTTGTTCATATTTAGCATCTTTTACTTTATTTGTTAATATGTTCATCTTCAACTGTCACGATATTTTAAATTTTTGTATGCCTTCAAGTTTTCAACAATATTTTTACTCATATCTTTATAGAGATGGATTTTTTTTTCGCAAATTTTAATTTGCCCATAAAGAAAAATTTAGTATTTTCTATTCATCTATTTATAAATAATTTGAAAAATATTACTTATCATCTCCACATTACATATTAATACATGATTTATTATTTTTATCATTCTATTTAAATATAACTTATCACGTAATGATGTGAGGGACGGTAGGTTGAATTTTTTAATTATACAAAGAGCAATGCTATACAACCTTTTCAACTTCTACAATCATATTTTTTTAAATTTTTAATATTTTTTTGAGTTTATTCTTTTTAAATTAATTTAATTAATTAATTTATTATTTAAATATTAAATATTTGATAAAAGAAAAAAATAATAAAAATTAAAAAAATATAATATATAAAAATTGTGTAAATAATAAGAAGTTGTGCAGATTTTTTCTTATATAAATCCGGACCACCGCGCCAAGAAGTTTCCGTTAATTGAAAGACGGCTAACGAGGTCAAATGATGAAAATTCACTGCGACCGGTCTTATTACTTCACCCCAAACTTCGTATGTTTTTCCGTTTCTTTATTTTGTTTGTCTCCCTGTCTGCTACTGTCCTATTTCATTTTTTGTGATCTTTGTTTTTGTTGTTCACAGGACATGAGAGGAGAGGAGATATGAGAAAAAAGTTGTCTAAAATACCAATACAATCTGCTCCTTTTCAGTTCACACTGTCTAGTTCTCTCTCTCTTTCTCCCTCCCTCCCACACGAGACATTGCTGAATTCCGCTGGATTTTAACACTTTCCTCATCATCTGCTGAAAAAAACCACATTTTCCCACCTACTATCACTCCCCCAACACACTCTAAGTCCTTTGAATTCGATTTCAATTCCCCATTTCTTTCTATTTGTTTTTTGGTGCCGAGCTTGTTGTTTATTTTATCTATCCCTGGTGTTGTTGGATTACTATCGGATTCTGCCTGGACTTAGCTTTCCTTTGTCTGAGTTTCGGAATTGGGTTTGATTGGAGGGGCTGAATTTGGTGAAAAGACAAGCTTTTGAGTGTGTTCACCAATTGGGAAGTTCGAGATCTGGCGGGTTTTCTTTTAGGATCTCTCTGGTTGTTAGATTGGTTTTGATTCGAATTATCGTTTGGATCCGATCGGGGGAGAAACAGCGCCATCACATGGCGCTGTTCAGAAGGTTCTTCTACCGCAAGCCTCCGGATCGGCTTCTTGAGATCTCCGAAAGGGTCTACGGTAACTTTTTTTAACCGTTTCAATCATTCCCCATTTTTCCTTTTCTTTTTATTGTCGTGTGTCCACCTTCTGAGTGCCCTAGCAATGGTGTAATTCTCGAGCTTTCGGCCATTTCTGTCGTCTTCGTGAAGTTGAGAAAATGCTCAGTTTTGTAATTCCGTGGGCAATTTAGGTTCCAATGAGTCCCGCTTTGGGAGTTCCATTGCATTTTAAGATACTGCAGAATGCATTGTGAATATTGTTCAATTGTGGTGTTTTTTTCTTCCTTCTCTTCTCTTTTTGTTTTGGTGCTCTGTTTCTTAAGTAGTTTCGTCATATGAGAGTGTAGTATGTAACATAACTTTCTTCCCTAGGTGATTAGACAAATGCTGGTGAAGTAGTTTCCTGCTTGTTTTTATCGTGTTCTATTGTTCGGATTCATCGGTTGGGAATATAACTGAGGCAGGGACCAGAAAGCACCAGGAATTGGATTGAGCAGATCAAATTCAACTGTATATCTAGCGGATTATTCTTTTAATGTTGCGTTGCGTATGCATCTACTAGAGCTTAGGGGTAGAGGCACCTAACAGTAATTGATACTTGGGAGGGAACAAAATTTATAGAAGTAGGCCCGAAAATGATGAATAGTTGAAGAGGCTCTGGAAAACAAAGCAACCGTTCGGTAAGGAGCATCAATTTGGGGTCTTAAGTTTTTGTGGACAATTTGTACCTCTATAGATCTGACAAATGGGGATGGTTTTGCTCTGACATTTTGGGAAACAAATATGTCATTGCTTTCTTTTTTTCTTTTTTTTTTTTTAAAAATCAATTTCAAGACTATGGGTCTTGTTTTATGGCTAGCAAGAGCTGTAATTTATTGCGTAATTTTGCTAAAGCTTATTTTATGGCGTGGACTGATGGTTTCTCTATGTTTTAGAACTGTTTCTTTTTTACTTTAGCTATTTGTAGCTGCTTTTTCTTCTTAAAAAAAAAAGCTTTTCTGAACACAAATGTTAAGCAGTATTTGTCCCAGTTTCTTCTATTTTTACGTGAGGAGTTTTTTGGGCTATTTCTATTTATATCATTAATAAAATTCTCGTTTATTGGCAAAAAAAAAAAAAAAAAAAAAAAAAAAAAAAAAAAAAAAAAAAAAAAAAAGCTTTGAGGGTCACTATGCACCATGAGTTTAGTCAGAATTCTTAAGTTTCTTCTTAACTCCTTATTTGATTTTTGAAGACCATATACCAATTATGGGTGTTGATTGTCTTATTTCTCTTTTCTTCTTTTCTAGTGTTTGATTGTTGCTTCTCCACGGATGTCTTGGAAGAAGATGAGTACAGAGTGTACATGAGTGGCATTGTAGCTCAGTTACAGGACCACTTTCCTGATGCTTCTTTCATGGTGTTTAACTTTAGAGAAGGGGAGAGGCGAAGTCAAATTTCAGATATATTGTCTCAATATGACATGACAGTTATGGATTACCCTCGACACTATGAGGGGTGTCCTCTTCTGCCATTGGAGATGATCCACCACTTCCTTCGATCAAGTGAAAGTTGGTTGTCATTGGAAGGGCAACAAAATGTGCTGTTGATGCACTGTGAAAGAGGAGGATGGCCTGTGCTTGCATTCATGCTAGCAGGTCTTCTGTTATACCGAAAACAGTACAGTGGGGAGCAGAAGACTCTTGACATGGTCTACAAGCAAGCTCCAAACGAACTTCTTCATCTTTTGTCTCCTTTAAACCCACAGCCTTCTCAGCTGAGATATCTTCAGTATATATCTAGAAGAAATTTAGGTTCTGATTGGCCTCCATCAGATACACCTTTACTTCTGGATTGCCTGATTCTGAGAGTCCTCCCACTATTTGATGGGGGTAAAGGTTGCAGGCCTGTCATACGTGTTTATGGTCAGGACCCTTCGACACCAGCTAATAGAAGTTCTAAGCTTTTGTTTTCAACTTCAAAGACGAAAAAGAATGTGCGCCACTATCTACAGGTAATTCCTAAGTCACAAATCTGAAACTGGAAATTAGATTTTACCAAATATGTAAGTGGTCTTATGAACTTTAACAGCAGGGAGAGTGTATGCTAGTGAAAATTGATATCCATTGCCGTGTTCAAGGGATATTGTTCTTGAGTGCATCCATTTGGATGAAGATCTGGTACATGAGGAGATGATCTTCATAGTTATGTTCCACACAGCATTTGTGAGGTCAAACATTCTGATGCTCAACCGCAATGAAATTGATGTTCCGTGGGATGCCAAGGACCAATTCCCGAAGGACTTTAGCGCAGAGGTAAGTTGTTGTGACTTTTCTGTTAGTGTCTTTTCCTAAAGCTGTAGGTGTTGAATACATTCTCATATGTGTATCAGGTACTTTTTTCGGATGCTGATGCTGTTGTGCCTGCTCTTACTACAGTCGTAGCCAGTGAAGGAAATGAGGCAGAAATTGCTTCACCTGAGGAATTTTTTGAGGTGGAAGAGATTTTTAGCAATGTCGTTGATGGGCAGGAAGGGAAGGGGATTTGGATCCTTACGCATTTCAAGACTGTGCATCAGATGATGGAACCCACAAACGGGATGGAAAATTGGTTTCTAATATTGATGCAGTGAAGGACATTGCTGTTGATGATGTGAAATATAAGATGGATGAGAAGGTGGGTTCTGATCATTTGGTGAAGGACATTGGTGTTGATGATGGTGATATCAAGCTAGATTTCATACTAGCTGCTGCTGATATGCAGCCAAGTCTGGAAACCAAGGAAGTGGTGGAAGATTTGTGTGGCAAATTGGATGAGATGGGAGACAAAGGTGATGGAGGAAACAGTTTTACACAGAAGACTTTAGATTCCAGGGTTTCCCAGAAAAAGTTGACTGCTGATGTCCCCAGACAAAAATCAGAGAAAGTTCTACCTAATCTGCCTAAGAAGCAGCCTACACTCAGCACAAAACCAGCTGCAGATTCAGTTGTTGCCAAACAAAAGACTAAACAGCAAGAGTCTCATGCAAAACTGGCAAAGCCAAATGCAGTGTCTAGGTGGATCCCTCCTAACAAAGGCTCTTATACTAATTCAATGCATGTTTCATATCCACCATCAAGATATAACAGTGCACCAGCTGCTCTTGGTGTTAATGTTCCTTCAAAGGATTCTAGCACAGTTCCCAAATTAAAAGCTTCTTCTGATACCCTCACCACTGTGGTTTCAACTGATGTGACCAATGGTCTGAAAAGTTGTAAGGTGGATCCTCTGAAGCCTTCAGGTTCTACCCAAGAGGCAGTTGCTTCATGCCCACCATCATTGGTACCATCAATTAAAGATTCATATTCATCCTCACAAACTCAAGCACAACATATTAACCTGCAGCAAGTAGTTCCCCCTCCTCCCCCGCCACCTCCACCACCACAACATTATAACACCCCTTCATTTTCAACCTTTCCATCCATGTATCCTTCATCGCCTTCCCAACCTTTGCAGGTGGGGGTCACACCTCCACCTCCACCCCCACCTCTACCTCCTAAAAGGCAGAATGGTGCTACCATGTTCCTTTCACCAACTCCTCCGCCTCCACCTCCGCCTCCCCCTCCCCTTTTCTGAGCACATTTACTACACGAAACCTTGGAGTTGGAGTGCACACTCCTCCTCCACCTCCACCTCCACCTCCACCTCCACCTCCACCTCCACCACCCGTACCTCCTTTATATGGAGCTCCACCAAAACTGCCTCCACCATTTGGATCCCCACCACAACCATTACTTGTGGCAAGAGCCCCAGCTCCCCCACCCCCTCCAGCACATGGAGCCCCACCTGCTCCGCCACCACCTCCAGTTCATGGAGCCCCACCTCCTCCTCCACCACCTCCAGTTCGTGGAGCCCCACCTGCTCCGCCACCACCTCCAATTAGTGGAGCACCAAATTTTTCCCCTTCAATAGTTGGAGTGCCACCTCCACCTCCACCTCCACCTCCTTTAATGCGTGGAGCACCACCACCACCACCTCCAATCCGTGGAGCACCACCTCCTCCGCCACCTCCTATAGGTCAAGGCCCACCTCCCACATCACTTGGTGCACCACCCCCTCCACCTCCACCTGGAGTTCGTGTGCCTGGCCCTCCGGCTCCACCTAGGCCTCCAGGTGGTGTACCTCCACCTCCGCCATTAGGTGCCAAAGGACCAAATGCTACTGTTGATGCAAGAGGCCTGTCTTTAGGGAGAGGTCGTGGGCTTTCACGTCCTTCAGGGATGGGGGCGACTACTACAGCTCCTCGAAGATCCTCATTGAAGCCTTTGCATTGGAGCAAGGTAACCAGGGCTTTGCAAGGAAGTTTATGGGAAGAATTGCAAAGATATGGAGACTCTCAAATGTATTCTAACTCTTCTTGCTGATCAAATCTTTTACTTAAGATCACGTGCTGATGTGTTTTACCCCCATGAATAGTGGTGCTTCAGTTCCAACAGATCATATGTTTTCCTTCTTTTATATATAAAATTCAGTGTTCTTACTTTCATAGTCGGTGAATTTTTTGTTCTTTTATCTTAGTGCGCCAGGATTTGATGTGTCAGAGTTAGAGAGCCTTTTCTCCGCAACAGTTCCAAAACCTGCTGATGCAGGAGGTAAAGCTGGGGCACGGCGCAAATCTGTTGGATCCAAAACTGACAAAGTCCACCTGGTAATATGATATTTCTATGGTGTCCTAGAAATCCTTTGTTTTTTCCCTTTGACAGTGTCCTTGAAGTTCAGTTGTTTGAGAGTGCTGATTCTACTGTTCATATTCCCATAATCGTGGATTGAATTAAAAATTCTCCTCTACTTTGATTTGTGATGGATTCTTGATTTGAGCCAATTTTCAATTTTCAATCACTTGAATAATTTATTTTATTGGCACCGGGTGTCCGAAAACAAAGTCTTGACTAATACCGAGGGTGCACAAGTCCTCAACAAGGAGTTTCCCGCAAGTGCACCTCGGGTATTTCAAGGGGAAATTCTTGCAATTTGATGGCCCTAAGAAATTGTTTGCACCCAAGAGGATTCGAATCTTAGACTTGGAGGGAGCATACCACCAAGACCAAGGCTTTCACCGCTTGAGCCACCCCTAGGGTTTATCACTTGATTAATGGCATCAATAAGAGCTAAATTTGTGAGGAGATAGTCATATCAGTCTAGTATTTGGCACAAGAAATTTAAGGAATATCATTTTTTGATAGCTTTCAGATTGTTAGAACAGAGCTAGCACTCCATTCCTCTTAGTTAAAATTCTGATCCTTTATGTTGGTAAAGCTAATTTATGTTACCACTTGTTCCAAAGACCATCAGATTTAATCTTTATATAATTTTTAATAGATGCTAGTCATAAATTCTTCTCTAGAAGTTTGTTTGCATGTATAAATTGGCATTCATGCACATGTGACTGAGAAAGATGCATGCCATATCGTCTTTCTATGTGCAAAAATTTAATATTTGTCATCTTTTCTGCTAAAGAAAAGGAAAACATAAAGGTGCATGTAGGGTGTGTATATTTCACTTAATATGTTCAGAAAAAAAGAGAGGTGTACAGTTGATGGTGGAAATAACTATATAATGATTCAAAGATATCTGTAACCCATTTTCTTACTGTACTTATGGTAGATTTTATTTGGTTGAAATTCAGTGGGTTTATATTGGTGATACATGTTGACTGTCAATGATTAAAGCTGAATTTAACCCCCGGCACTTCTGCAATATGGTATTCTGATATTATTTCTCTTTAAACTTGTTTGATGGATTGTAGATTGACCTGAGGAGAGCCAACAACACTGAAATTATGCTTACAAAAGTTAAGATGCCGCTTTCTGATATGATGGTGAGCTATATGGTCCTCACTTTCATAAGAGTTTGATTACTTTCATAATTTGCGGACGAAGCGACAATTTTCTCTCTAAAATGGATACATGGAGTTAATGCAGTGCATTCTAGCTTCTGTTGTATTTCATGTCCCGGTAGAAGAATACTCCTTTTATTTTATTTTATTTCGTAATATCGAAACATGATTATTCTTTCATTAGTACTAAAGGCAAAAAAGGCTGTTGTTCTTAGCTGCAAGGGTTGTTCCAAGCCTGAAGTTTGTGCAATCATTTTAATGCAAAATGTGGACTGGACCATGAAAGAACACAATAAAGCTTTGATTGATAGTTATACACCAACTTGTGGCCTTTGAGAAAACATACAGGGTGGCTTTTATTTGACCCTTGCATATCTTACCAATCTAAATTTGAACCTAATGATTCCAGCAAAACTTTGCATTGCTAATATATCTTAGCTCCATAAAAGTGAGTCTTGGGAAAAAACTAGACAGGTCTTCATCACTTGGGTTTTAAAATTTGGTCACTCGATATATGGGATCCTGCAAATGGTTAAAAGAATAATGCAAAGTGTTTTGGGGAACATTCAGGTATTTAGTGAAACTGGCACTAAATTTTATGAGCTGAAAATATATGGTTATGCATGAATCCTAAAATTTAAATTTTTAGGAAAAAAATAGGTCTGTACATGTTAAACCAAGCATAACTTGTATTGACATTTGTTGACCTGACTTTGATTTCAAAGTTCAAACTATCAAAGCAAGAATTGGTTCAAGACAAATGTGGACTCTGTATAGGGGCTATGCCCTTATTTATTTCAGAGAACAAATTGTTGTATGCCAACTGCCAGCAAGGTTTGGCGCTAGAAGATAGAAGCTTGATAACTTTTGGTTGAAGAATGTATCGAATACTGCTAGGAGGCAGTATGTGATCTCTTCATGTTAAGGTGCCTAGTTGATCTCACTGAAGTTTTGATTTGTGTTTATAGGAAACTGACTGTCCTAGATAAATTCATTTTTAAAACTATGGCAAGTGCACATGCATCAAGACCTTTTAAGCTTTGTTCTTAGAAAGTTGCTCTTGAGAACACTTTCTGCAACATGATAAGAGCATTGCTGCAATTTAATGGTTATACTCTTGATTTGGAAAGAAAAAACAGAAACTCAGAAACTATTTTAATGGTTGCCGAAAAATTGTATTTGGTAATGGTCTATTGGTTGTGTGCACAATCGTGCATGTGCGCGCATGTATTTGTTACTGTCATTTTATTATATTGTATATTTTGGGCTCTGTTCTAAAATAATGTTAGTACAAAACTAAATGGACTTTAATGATTTCAATGGCCCAAAGGCATGGTGTTTTACTCTTATGTCCACCTTAATATTATATTGAATACTTGTCGGTGAACTTTCAATTTCTTGGTGCCAGCTGATCAACATGAGAACAAAATTGAGGGTGCTAGTAAAATTCATCTTACCCTTTGTTTTTAATCCTGAATCAGTTTGGAATGTGGTAATTGAAAGGATGGAGTCTATCTAAGATAAGGGTGTATGAAGTTTCATTCTATATTGCATTAGTATGCCAGGATTGCAGTACCTCTCTGTGGAGGAGCAAGGCTCCCTTGAGGCGAGCTTCTTTCTTTGGATGGCTGCATTCAACAGGATCTGTACTTGGAATAATCTATGGAAGAGTCTTATTATAGTTGTAGAATGGTGTTGCATGTGCTATCGGAATGGAAAAAAGTCTGTTGATCATCTTTTACTTCACTATTAGGTTGCTAGCACATTATGGCAAGTTCGGTTTAGCCTTTATAAGTTAAGTTGGGTAATGCCTAGGCAGTCCTCGAATTTCCATTTCAATCGGTCTTTCTCAGCATCCTAGGGAGGAGTGGTTTGGTAGGCACCAAAATGCAACCTTATGGACAATGATCCTGATTTGTGTATCATGGAGCATATGGAGGGAGGGAAATGAATGAAGCTTTGAGGACTCATGAGGACCACTGAAGAGCTCGTGGCTTTCTTTTTCAGTGCACTTTATCAATGGATGACAGCCAATATATGTCTCTCTAGCATTAGTTTTCAGGACTAGCTCTCTTCTTTGTCTAACTACGTGTTTCCAATGATATTATTCCTTGTGTACTTTGACTATGTCTTCTTATCTTTTTTTTCATGATTAATAGAACTTATTTTACGTATGAAAAATAATATTTTTTTATTCTTAATTTTCCATTTCTGGTTTCTATTATTATTCTTTATACCGATATAATTAGTATTATTTTGAATATCCCTTCTCATTGACGGATTTAAGGATGGTAGGATGTTTTGGGGTTAAATTGAAAGTTTGAGGAAAGATTATACCATGGGGTAACGGGGCTTTTGTTTCTTTTTCACTTGGGTAAACCTTGCCGTGCTAAAATAACGTTTAATGCTGTTCTTTAGGTTTTTTTTGTTTTGTTTTGTTTTTTCTCTCTTGGTGCCTATAAGCTTGCTACTGCATTCCTGCAACTGAGTAGGTTTCTCATGCGTTATAAACCATTATGGGTAGATGAGAAGTGAGACTCTGAGGTGGTAATGGCTCCTCTGTGATCTTATCCTTTAAGTGTCATAGTGGTGCAACTAATTAGGTATAAATTAAATTGAAGCTCTGATTTGATTGGGTTTTATGGTTGAGCTGGTAATATTTTCTTTCTTTTTCCTGAACAATGTTCCTAACTTCCCACTAGGTATTTGCTAACAATCTATTATATACATATTGTCAGGCTGCAGTTCTTGCTATGGATGAATCAGTATTAGATGTTGACCAGGTGGAGAATCTCATAAAATTTTGTCCCACCAAAGAGGAGATGGAACTTCTAAAGGTGATGGTTTCAAATAAATTATAATTCCTTTTTATAATATCTTGTCAGCAATTTGTCGATGAACTTTTATATTGAAGAGTCTTTGTGTTATATTCATCTGCTTATGAGTATATAGTTTGGCACTGTTTTTTTTTTGTACTTCTATTTGTTCAATTTTGATTTGTTTTATTGTTTATTTAGGGCTACACTGGTGACAAGGAGAACCTCGGAAAGTGCGAACAGGTCTGCCAAAGTTTCTTTTTTGACCACTTCATGTTTTTTATATGTTTTCTGATCACAATCTTGAACATGTGAATTTATTTTACTTGATAAATGATATAATTTGGTGATTTATGCATTAGTGTTTTATTCATGAAGCTTTCTGAATTTTGATCTGGTCTTGTCTTCCTTGATCTTAAAGTTGTTTACATAACTCTCTCTCTCTCTCTCTCTCTCTCTGTATTAACAGTTAATGGTGAACATTTATCTCACCGAATCAGTGAGAAAGTTCTCTGGATACTATGCAGTCTTTTTGCCTTTCTGTTTTAGTGGGTTCTCTTTCCCTCACTTGATGTAAAATCTTGTTGTAGTTATTAACAAGAATGACTAGCTGTCTATGTCAATTATTCAGTTTACTGATCTGTTTAAGTGAGAAATTGTTTGAATAGCCGGGAGGAAAGAAAGGGCGGTGGATGATATATCTTTTGTTTTTTCTCATTTTTCACTTGATATAAAACCTCACTTTTCCTTTTTGTTAGCAAGAAAAAAATCCCCGCCATCCTCATATTTTATTATTCTTGCTTACTCCATACCAAAATAGACGAGATGCTCATCTTTTTGGCTTGTCCTAAAATACATTTCCAAAAATTAAAGCATTTGTTACTTAAGTTCTCATATCATGCTTAAATTTGGTTGAATACATGGTTTTAACATATATGTAAAGCTTTGTTATTTTACATGTGTGTGTGTATATATGTATTTCAGTACTTTTTGGAGCTGATGAAAGTACCTCGGGTTGAGTCGAAATTGCGAGTATTTTCTTTCAAGATTCAGTTCAGCTCTCAGGTTTGGTGGTTACTGCCATGCTTGATTTTGGTAAATTTTTAAATCTCATGAATAGGTCTTTTTTGACATAGTCATCTCCTTGTTGAACCCGTTTTCAGATCTCAGAATTTAAAAAGAGTTTGAACACTGTAAATTCTGCATGCGAAGAGGTATGTCACTAGTGGTTGCAAGTCTTTCCAGTTTCTGTGCTTCTCTTTTCAGCTTAGGTAGTCTTTTGTTGGTTAATTAGGTGAGGAAATCAGTCAAACTGAAGGAAGTTATGAAGATTATTCTTTTATAGGGAATACGTTGAACCAAGGAACTGCAAGGGGTAAGGAGTTTAATTATTGCCTAATTCTTACGGTCATTTATTAGTTCAAGAAATATTGGAAGGTTACGTTCTATCTCGACAAAGGAGGCTTATATGTCATTCCGTCATGAATAATTTGCAAAGACTTTTAAAGATGTGTTTTTGAATGCCCGTGGACTATTACTATTCTAATGCTCTTTGGCATTGGCATGGCTGATTTTAATGCAGACTAATGACTAAAAATAGCTATTTATTACCTATATAATTTATGAAGCATCCTCTTTGTATTCTATTGAACCACCTCATCATTTTATTTTATTTTTTTCATTTTACTTTTTCGACCTATCACAACCCTTCACATGCTAAAAAGACCTTTCATTGTATTGCCTTTTTACCATAATAAATCCACCCGATTTATTGACATTAAAATTAAAAGAGGTTTGAGGATGAAAGGTTTCCTACATTTTATGATTACTAATTCAGTCAAGAGGAAAAAATGACTTCTCATTTATAGTGGTTATTGATTTCTCATTACTTGTCGCTTTGGCTTTCCCACCACGTAACTCTTCTATTATCTGATTATCACTTTTCCAATAAAGGAAAAAGATTTCATCTTATTGTAGCCATTGACTATTCATTATTTACCCTGTTAGCTTCCTCACCTTTTAACTATGTTACTTTAATTATTCCTATGCATCGCACTGGTTGACGACTATTGGTTGTAATTTGGAGAGCATCAAGAGTTTTATGTGTGCTTAAACCATAATGAAGTGTTCCTTTGATTCCCTAATTATATCCGTTGGATGCTATTATTTCTGTGTTCCATTTGATGACTTATTGACTGGATTTTAGTTGACTTATGTTACTGATATAAGATTCAAAGTACTGGCTTTAGAAGAGTGAGGATTAGTTGAAAATTCTTACGATCGTTTGTTTGTTCCCTTTCTGCAATTTACACATTGTGAGCTATTGTGAAGAGAAAAACCTTCTTGGAATTTACTGCCACCTACTAATTGTGGAATGAGTTTTTGTATGGCAGTCTTTTTGCAACTTCCATTCTCAGAGGCACATTCTTCGTTGTACTGAATGATTGAACAGTTATGAAATTGAAGTTGAAAAGGAAAAGGAAGAAGCTAAACTTGTCTATGGATTATAGTTCCCTTCTTTTCTTAAATTATTGTTGCACAACCTACATAACTTGGACCATATTCTTTAGATACTCTGCTTTTTAATTGATGTCATATCTTATAAACCTTCAAGATTAGGGAATTTTTCAGACCTTATTCATCTTAATTCTGTATGATCCCAAAACATACAGGCTCTGCAATTGGATTCAAGTTGGACAGTCTTCTAAAGCTCACCGATACACGTGCTTCTAACAATAAGATGACACTCATGCATTATCTTTGCAAGGTATGGATCCTGTATTTTCTGTCAATTATGCATATCAGTATATCTTCTTTGGCTCAGAGAGGAGACGCTGTTCTGAATTTTAGGGTTGCATCAGGGGTCAGGTTGGGCTGGTCCAGTGCATGTCTTAGCTGAGTTAACCTAATTGATTTTGTGGAACATCAGTCTAGAACTGTAGCAAGGGCTAATGAACTGGCCTAAAATGAATCGAGTATTCAATTCTAGTTGGGTCAGTATGAAAAGTTCATGCATCGTGCTTAGGCTGATGCTTTTTTGTCTATAATTTGTTGTTTCCCTGTGTTGCACTTTAAAAAATTCCATTTCCAAGAGGTCAAATCCCAAGAAGCCCATAGAAGCCTAGAAGGTATTGTAAAATTACTTCTAAAAAAATGTTACAGCAGTTTAACTCTCAGGAAGGATACATGACATAGAATTTTTTAGTACTTTGTTGTTAACAATAGAGCAAAAAGCCTAGGAAGTTTTGGTTAGTTTGTTCTACTGCTCTACCGGTCTTGGCGCAACCTATTCTGCTGGTCAGATGTGTTTTTCTCACCAAGTTTTGCTGCACATAATTTCACTGCCGGATTGGCGATTAGTTAATCTCAAATTTGGTTTTCTTGTTGCTCAGCTTTTGGCGAATAATTCACCAGAACTTCTTGATTTTCACCTGGACTTCATTAGCCTTGAAGGTGCATCTAAGGTAACCATCTATTTTTTTATGGTATGAATATTGTCTTTAGATGATGCTTATATGGTTTTCTTTCTTCCTTGAAGATACAATTGAAGTCTTTAGCAGAAGAAATGCAAGCTATAATCAAGGGACTAGAAAAGGTTAGGCAGGAGCTGACTGCATCCGAAAATGATGGTCCTGTATCTGAAGTTTTCCATAAGGTGTGTAGTTTTTTTTGTAATATTACGTATTCTTAAATAATTTAACATTTAGTTTTCTATTGATGTTCAGTTTTTCAGTTGTTTGCGTCCATTGGCTCAACATTTCTTTTTCCTTTTTTTTTTTTTTTTTTTTTTTTTTTTTTAAAGTTCAGCACCTGCTTGACTCATTTTCTCTTAATATTATTTACTTGTCTAAAAAAAGATCGAGAATCAATGAATTGTCAATTATTCAAATGGATATATATAATGACACAAATAAAGAACACTTTTTCCCTTAATTAATAAATAGAAAAAAACATGAGCAGGAAAAAGAATAAGAACATTTCAAGTTATACCTTCTAAACCTCTTCCTTATGGTCACTGATAAAAAAACAAAAAACAAAAAACAAAACCTTTTCGTTATGGTCCACTTCCAAAGTGTGGAGTTTGAATACAGGAAATTTATTCATGGCATAAAGTTGGGCAATTAAGAGAATTGTGAACGAATTGAACTTCAGTTGTCATGGCAGGCATGAAGGAGTTTATGTAGAGCTTTTGAGTTACTATTATATTTGTTGTACAGGTATTAATCTAGACGAATTGGCATCCTATGTGGTTTTATATTGGTTTTGCTCTTTTAGGAGGATTAGTGAATATCTGTGCTAGTTGACTAGAGTCTATATCTATGTCCCATTGCATTTTGTGCATTAAGAATTTAGGGAATTACTATTTGGAGAAATTTATTAAGAGAAGAATTACTTCTTGTCGGTGATGGTACATTGACATTCAGGTAGCACATCTAATTTGTAGTTGAATAATGAGTAAGTAATTGTTACATGCCTCAGAAGCCTCAAAGGCAAAATTATGACGTTCTAGAGATTTTCATTTTTCTTGAATATTTATTTTGCATGATGCTTGGACTTGACCCAATTTACATCTCCTTTTGGGGATGCAGTACCATGCGGTTAAGAACAGAGTCTGTTCTCATTACAAGTTCTCTTCAAAGTTTTACACGTTATACGTACAATTTGTACTTGGAGCCCCACTTGGAACAATTTGGACTTGACCCAATTTACATCTCCTTTCATTTCAGTGTTCACTTTCACAGGTCTAATTAGGTCACCCAACTTGTTACATTAATTGTAATATAAGTTATGCTTTGATTTCCTAAGTACACTTCGGATATGTTTTAATTGATATATTTACTATTCATACATGTCGTACTTTTCCTTAAGAAAGACTTGAGACCTGCTGGCTGCTCAATAATGGGTTGTGAACCTATCATGGGTCCCAAGGTTGTCCAATCATGAAGGGCATCCTTCTCCAAGATTGCGGCTTTTCCTTCATGTTTTCTGTGCTTTTATTTTTATTTTTTTCTGCTAGGGATCGTGTCTGCATTTCTGCCGACTGTTCAGAGGCACTGCATGTCTATTCTGTTTTTGTGTTTGTATTGAAGGTATCTGCACTTCTGCTAGGGACGGATATGCTTCTTTTCCAAGCATTTTCTGTCTGCTGCATTTGTTTACAAATAAAAATGTCTCTTAGGTTAATATAGATAGTTATAATTGAATGAATCTGGACTTTGATGCGCAATGAAGATTTGGATATAATTTTTGTTATATGATTTGGGGTATTGGTCTTTATTATGAACTGTTTGGCCCTAAAGTTATTGCCCTCTATTGATTTTCTAGTTGCCTTGGTATATGCACATCTTTTTGTTTTTGGCTGGATCTTCTTGTGTTTCTGTTTTTTCCTGATTGTTTTTGCTATTTTACTATAGACATTGAAAGAATTCATTGGCATTGCTGAGACAGAGGTGACATCTGTTACAAATCTCTACTCTGTGGTGGTATGTTGATGATATCTACAACTTCTATATTACATTATCTAATGGAGCGAAGATCATGCCCTTAATCTTTCTTTGGCGGACAGGGTAGAAATGCAGATGCACTTGCACTTTATTTCGGTGAGGATCCTGCCCGTTCCCCATTCGAGCAAGGTAAGTCCTACTTTTTAATAAAGCAATAATAAGTCGTAGGCTTTTTTTTTCACAGGATCAAAAAGCCATCTTTAAGATCTTTCTTGGTTTTATTAAATAGAGAAAGTGGTCTAATCCATGTTTATCCTGTATGGACTTGATATATGATTTTCGGCTAGATGTGGTTTTCATTTTTGGCTGGATATAGTTTGGATGCTATTTTCAGCAGAATTGAATGATTGCATGTCTTGGATATACCTTGGGAATTAACTTCTTTTCTTTGGTTTTTGATTAGTAAAAATACAGTTTCTTTAAGTGTAGAGGGGCGTAACCTAATACACAGGATGCCTTCAAGAGAGAACTTCTTGAATGATTAGAAGAACAAAAATCCATAAAATTCTGAAATAGCAGAAAAATAATATATCCCCAAAGCATCTTGCATTCAGCTCTCTTCATATGCTCTAGATTAAGAAAAATGGGATCACCCCCAAGCGACTGAAATTGTGACCTCCCACCCACTCAAACAATCTATAAAGTCTATCACCCTCTGGAAGGCCCCATTCTATTCTGAAAAGGCTTAAAACCACATTCCACAATGCACTTGCCGCTACACAATAGAGAATAAGTAATCGATAGATTCCCCCTTCTTTTGCACATGCAGCACCATTTTGTCACTATGACATTTCTCTTAGATTATCGAAAGTCAAAATCTCCTGAAGAGCCGCCTTCCACACAAAGAAACTTTTTAAAAAAAATTGATAGGTAATCACGAAGTTTTATTCACCATTTGTGCTGAAATGGATGTCTCAAAACCATTGCGGCACTCATTTTGGTTGGGTGTGCCGGGGCTGGAGCAGAGTCATTTTCAAGAGGTTTTTTATCAGTCGATGCCTTTGTTTTGTGTGCATTGTAAAAAAATGGACACTTAGAGAACAAATGCAAGAAGCGAGATAGATTACTGGCTAAGGATAAGACAGTGGCTAGTGCTCAGGATGGGAATTTAGTAAAGCCTAAACAGATTTGGAAGCAAGTGGGTCCTTGAGATGATGAGAGGCCATTGCAGAACCAGGATACGGGAGTGGTGAATCAACCAAACTTGCGTAGAGAGGCTATTCTGTGGGAAGTGCGGAAGAGAAGGGAGGGGTTGCAAGTGGAACCTCATACGGTTCTTTTTGTGGCACCTTCTGGAGAGTTGTATGATAAAGTCTTGGCGCCGTCTGAAGAGGTCCAGTATGCTGATTTAGCGTTACAAGTAGATAATGGTGCATACCCAGAGAATCAGGTTCAACGGAATTGTGGGCAGGAACGGAGTGGAAGTTGGTTTGAGATTACGGAGGATGATATTGATGAGGAGCCGGTTTGTTGTTTCTGCAAAACGATCTCCCCGTAGTTCGTTGAAACTGGTTGATGAAGCTCTTGAATTTGAGCTTGGCTGTTTGGCGGAGAGGAGAGTTTTGGGCGTGGAGGATTATGATGATGAGGGGCTATTTGTTAATGGTCGAGCAGTTTCAGATGGGGAGCCAGAGGAAGAATTAAATGAGTTAGCGGCCAAATGTTTTGATTCGGATCCGGATATGAATGTCCCGTTAAAAAAGCTGAGGGGAGTCCGTAAAGAAAAATCCAGTGTTGTTCTGGAGAGGCGTACTCATTCCAAAAAAATTATTTGATTTATGATGCACATACTTACGTGGAATATTAGGGAAATTCTTTCGTCGAAGAGTAGGCTTCAGCATATTTTAAATAAAGTCGTCATTCGGTGGTGGCTCTTTTAGAACCTTTTCTGGGTGCAAATAAATGTAGTAGATGGGCAAGATGGTTGAAGTTGCCTAAGTTTTTTAATAATGTTGAGGTTGGGGGGAAAATATGGATTTTTTGGGAGGATGGTTTGGATTTTGAAGTGATATCAGTGTCGGATCAAGCGATTAGTGGCTGGTTTGTTCATTGGAATTGCCGTGTGTTAGCAACTTTTGTTTATGCAAGTTGCTTCTGTATTAAACGGTTGGAGTTGTGGGAGTTTTTGTGTGGACAGAATGCAAATGGTTTTCCATGGTTTGTAGGGGGGGATTTTAATATTATTCGGAATGACACGGAAAAGGTTGGAGGTATTTTGCAGCCATCAAGGGTGAAGGTGGAGTTTAATGATTGTATTCATGAATGTGGCCTTGTTGATCTTCCTTATGAGGTCCATCGGCTATCTTGGTGTAATGGTAGATTGGGCGGGAGACGTATATGGGCTCGATTGTATAGAGTTTTGGTGAACAAATATTTTCTTAGTTTTTTTGGCGATGTGCAAGTTGAATATTTGCCAAGAACGATGTTGGATCATTGCCCGATGTTGCTGTCTTTATCGCAAGAGAGAGGAACGGTGGCTAGGCTGTTTCGTTTTCAACGTATGTGGGGTTCTCATGAAGGTTTTCTCTCTCTAGTTCAGGATGTGTGGAATGTTAATGTAGAGGGCTGTTTTATGGTTCGAATAAGCTGAAAATTAAAAGCTCTCAAAGGGGCTTTGCGGAAGTGGAATATTGAAGTGTTCGGTAGAGTTGAGGTGGAATTAAAAGCACTTGAAGACCGTATAGTTGGACTGGAACAAGCTATAAGTGATGAGTTCTCTATTCAAGTTGAAAATGAATTATTATTGTGTAAACAGAAGCATTTGCAATGGTTACATCGTGAAGAAGTTTTGAGTTGTCAAAAGTCTCATGAAAAATGGTTAGCGGAAGGGGATGCCAGTTCAGCTTATTTTCATGCGGTATTGAGAATTAAAAAGGCCAATAAGAAGGTAGATAGCATGGCGCTGGAGGATGGTCGGGTCTTGGGGTCTTCAGAGGAGGTTCATGATGGAGCCGTTACTTTCTTTCAGGAATTACTAACGGCGTCTGTAGTGGATTTTGATGAGGAAGCTTTTTCTTTGTTGTCTCCTTCGGTTACTGTGCAGGAGAATGATGCTTTATGTGCAAGGTCTTCAATGGAAGAAGTAAAAGCGGCACTTTGGTCTATCCCAGCTGACAATAGCCCGGGTCCGGATGGTTTCTCGGCTAGGTTCTATGATTACTCATTTGTTTTATGCGAATGATCTCTTGTTATTCGCTAATGCTGGCAAGGTGTTTATGCGGCGTTTAATGGAGGTGGTGCACAAGTATGAGAAAATGTCAGGCCAATTGGTAAGTTCGAATAAGTCTTCAATTTTCTTTTATTCCAATATTTCACTTGGGCGGCAAAATGCATTGAAGCAAATTTCTGGTTTTCAAAAGGGAGTATGGCTGTGCACGTATTTGGGAATCCCTTTGTACGTGGGGAGAATGAAAATACAGATGTTCGATTTTTTATTGGCCAAAGTTAAAAAAAAATTAGCCGGTTGGAAGAGCAAGCTTCTCTCATTTGGGGCTAAAGATTATTTTAATAAAGCATGTTTTGAATAGTATGTCAATTCACATGCTTTCAGTTTTAAATTTGCCGAAAGGAATTCTGTCCTCTTTGAATGGGATCTTTTCAAAATTTTTATGGGGTTCTAGCCTCGATAGAAAGAAAAGGAGATGGATTTCATGGAGAAAAATTTGTTTTCCGGTAGGGGAAGGTGGGCTGGGTATTAGTAATCTAAGTGAGGTTCAAAATTCCATTCTTGTGAAGTTTGGTTGGAAATTAATCTCGGGATGAACAATGTGGTCCAAATTTTTTGCTGCAAAATATGTGCGGGATACGCCTATTGTATCGGTGATGTCTTCGGGGAGAGGATCTCGGTTTTGGAAAGGTGTTATGTGGTTGTTGCCTATTGTTCTTGCAAATTCACGTTGGGTGCTTCATAGTGGTAATGTAAGTTTTTGGTTTGATAACTGGTTGGGAGTGGGTTCTTTGGTGGAAAGGTGTTCGGTGGTGGGGAATCCAGGTTTAAAAGTTTATGAAGTGATGAATGAGTCGGGTCGAAATTGTGAATTACTAAGAGATGTAGTACCAGAAAATGTTGTTGATCAGATTGTTCAGGCGGGGGTGAGGCTGCGTGCAGGACAGGATGTCTGTGTATGGAAGCTTGCAGTGGATGGAAGGTTTTCTACAAAATCGACGTGGCAAGTGATTCGGAAACAGGGTACTTTATGCTCTTGAAGGCGTTGGCTTTGGCAAGAGTTAGTGCCCAAAGATGTCTTTTTTATGCTGGAGAATTAGAAGAAGAGCTGTACCTGTTGATGATGTTATTCAGCAACTTGGGATTCCAATTGCCTCAAAGTTTCACTGCTGTATGAATGCAAAAGTAGAGACTAATAATCATATTCTTTGTGAAGGAGATGGACCCTGGCTGATTTGGAATTATTTTGCTCTTATTTGCAGTATTCGGTTGCCTCATATACGAAGTTGGGATGGTATGATGAATTATTGGTGGTCTCGCTCTTCCACAGCAACTCAGGTAGGGTGGACTCGTGGCATTCTTCCAATTATTATCTCCTGGGAATTATGGAAAGCTCGTTGGGCAGCCTGGATGGAAGGAAAAAAATTCAGTCGATGGGCGATCATTCGTGCGGTTAAGGTAACTTTAATGGATATTACTAGTAATATTCGGAAATTCAGAAAAATGGGTGTTTATGATGATGCAATTCTGAAAGAATTACATTGTCAAATTGTGCCGGTTCATGAGAGGATGCCGAGATTTATTTCCTGGTCACTGCTGATAGAGGGGACTTTTAAGTTAAATGTTGACGGTGTGGCTTGTGGCAACCCGGGGATGTCAGGTGGGGGAGGGGTTATACGAGATTCACAAGGAGGAGTTATAGCCGGATTTGCGCATTCTTATGGTCACACCACTAATACAGTTGCGGAATGTAGAGCATTACTGGATGGTCTGCGGCTGTGTATTGCACTTGGGTTGAGAGAATTAATGGTGGAGTCTGATTCTAGTGTGGTTGTGGGATGGCTAAGTTCGGGTAAGTGCCAATATTGGTATTTATGGGATTTTTTGGGAGGAAGTTAAGAGTCTTGTTTGTTTGCTTCAAATTCGTTTTCGACATATTTATAGAGAAGCCAACATGTTGGCTGATTTTTTAGCTAACGAGGGTTCAAAAGGGAGAATAGTTGATTTTGTTGGTGATGAGTTGGTGCAAGGGAGACTCCAGGTATTAGTTCGCATGGAGAAATTAGGCTTATCTTTTATTCGACATTGATATATTGTTTTTTTCTTGAGTTGGTTTTATTGGTTGTTCCTCCACCTCAATGAGGGCTTATTAATAATATGAGGCTTTGACCTCGCTTTTCTTTAAAAAAAAAAAAATCAAGAAGTTTTATTCATAAGAAGAGAAGGCATAGCCCAAGTAACATGAAGTATACATGATAAGTACCTAACTAGGGTTTACAACCGAAAGAAGAAAATCATGGACATGTAGTCCATTAAAATCAATGACCTCCGCCCATAAGAACAAGGTTTTAAAGAAAGAACTATAAGCTCATCCATTGTCCTCTTGTGATCCTCAAAGCTTCTATCATTTCTCCCAAGCCATATGCACCAACACATACATATAGGAGCCATTTTCCAGATTGCTGCCACTTGTGGATTATCTTAGAGGCCTCTCCAGCTTGCTAGAAAATCCACTAGCCTATGAGGCATAACCCATGATAATCAAACTCCTGCAAAAAAATTACCCCACAAGGTCCTGGCCGCCTCACAATGTAAAAGCATATGATCTACTGATTCCTTATTCTTCTTACACATGCAACACCAGTCCAAGACGATTACTTGACGTTTCGCCAGATTGTTTGTAGTAAGAATCTTGCCCAAGGAGGCTGTCGAAACAAAAAAAGCTGCTTTTAGAGGAGCTTTGGTCTTCCATATATTCCTCCATGGAAAAGTAGTCATACACTGTGAAAAGCAGCGTCTAAAGTTGGGGCCACTTCCTCTAGAATCTCAATTTTGTAAAATTTCCAGTGGTGATAAGTGAGAGGTGGAGGAAAGTCTTTGAAGACAAGAAAAGGATTTAGTAACTAGGATTTAACCGAGTACAGGGGACTATATAGATTGCTCAACATAAACTCAAAGATTAGTCATAATGGAAAATTAAGGAAAGAAGAAATGGTAAACGGACAAGGAGTGGGGATGGAATCAAATTTTATCCTCCAATTATTCTATCTATATTAGTCTGTTTTTGTACAAACATATGTAGATTTTTCTTTTCGTTTTATCATTGTTTTTTCCTTCCTTTTTAAAGGGGGACTGGGGAGGATTCTAAGAAAGTTCGAAGCTTTCTAGTACAGATATACAAGATATGTAAAGACATGCAGAAGTACATTGTGTTGAAGTAACACCTGGTGCAAAATACCTAAATAATGGAAAGTCGATTGAGTGGTGTAAAAATTATGGTATAAGTTCATCCTGATCCATCATTCAGGATTGTCAAATTTATTGCAGCCCCTCGTTATTTGTTATTTCTATGTGAGACACTGAGAATGTATTAAACTGAATGCTACATTTATAAATGCAGTGACAGCAACTCTTCTAAACTTTGTAAGGTTGTTTCGGAAAGCACACGAGGAGAATTGCAAACAGGCTGAACTGGAGAAAAAGAAAGCCGAGAAGGATGCCGAAATCGAGAAGGCAAAGGTCATTAACCTTACGAAGAAGATGGCGAGATAGGTGAAGATTAACTTACATACCCCTGCATAGGAAATTGTGTTCCTGCGAACTGCCGAGCTCGGCCTCAGTGATGGTCAAGGACACAGCTTGTTTGGATGGTCAGAATCCTGGCTTGCTTTTGTATTGGTTCAACAGTAAGCCTTGCTTTAAAGGAGGCAGCAGCGCTATGTGGGCCAGAATTTTAACTGTGCAGAACTCTTATTGCTGGGATAATCTTCCATAAGATGATCACGGTCCACTTATGAAAAGAAAAAAAAAAGTTGATCATGGTCCACTGAACAATACATTAGATATCTTGCAGCTTGACCAAATTTTGAAAAACATTGGGGCTGCCATCATTGACTGAGAAGCATGGTACTCCATGGAGCACGAATGCTATGGAGGTGAAGGATCCAGCTCCTCGAGCACCATTTTGAAAGCAAATTCCTTAATCTCGGGTCAGAGTTTCATTACTGAATTGGTTTCCATTTGAACCATTCATTTGGCATTTTTTTTTAGCCAGAGCGGATGCCGTTGGGATTGTAAAGCACACGGTCCAACCATACCATGAAACCTTGTACAAAGCTCAACCCTTACTTTAGAGGTCATTCTTTTTCCTGTAACATAATAGTCAGTTATTTTTCTTTTCCTTCTAGTTGAGATTTTGATAGAAGCCCGTCCCGAAAGATGTTGTATAGGTTTCAGGTTCAGAAAGAGATGTTAGAAGACGGGCTTTCTCTTAGTACAATTGTAACATATCAAAATATAGGCTGCGAGTAGAAGCTGCTTGTTCCTTTTATTTGATTCTTTATCAAAATCCTTATTCATGAAATGTCAAAGGTTCTTGTTTCCTCTGCAATTAGGCTTGTAAATCGAAAGACTACTCGAAAGCTGAACAGGGATAAATTGGTGGCACTGGGAATTGAATGCTTCATTTTCTAACATGAACTTGCCAACATTCAACTAAACAGGGAGAAAATCGTATCTTCTACAAATGTAGCTTCAGTCTGTCCAGAAATGGTATGAATACTATTATCCATTTTAAGTAAAATGAAGAAGAATACTCTATTCTCTTGGGTTTTTCTCTTCCAAGGACTTATCCTGGAAGCTCGAAGGGAAGTTACATTAATGAGGGTGAATGAAAAAGTATTTGTGGAGAACTTCGTTCAACATCCTTGAAAGTAGATCATGTTTATTAACCTAATCAAACTCGAGTTAACAGATAACGATCACGATCAATTGTTTTTGAAACGAGGATAAAGATAAATCTTCATTCAAATCAGTCTTTGCACTTGGAGATGATAATCCTCCATAAACACATACGGAGATCACAAAACTCCATCAAGATAGATAAATTTCAATGTGGCTGTGTGTGTGATGATGACCAGAATATCATCCTTGCCTAGACACATGGAAGCCTACCAGACAATCTAAGTGGCAGGGGAAGCGTTGGCATAAATAATCTTGTCTTAGAAGGCAACTCGCTTGATGTCATCACAGCAACCCATAACCCAACATATGACATCAGGCTAGGACTTTCTCCCAAGATTCACAAGAAGTGTCAATTCCACACGATCTCGCAAAATGGGCTGCCTCCAACTTCATGTGTGGAAGCATTCCCATACCCCATCCCACCCTCCAATTTTCAATCATATGCTACTTCATATCCTACTTTTCTTCTATTTCATATAATGGAACAGCTCAAAGGAGAATTGAATTATCATCCTTCTAGAGACAAAGGTGGCTTTACATGGAGACGACTCTTCAAATGGTGGCATTGAGTAATATGTAATGACTCAAGAAAAACTCAAGTCATATCAAGATCTATACTCTAAAAGTCAGTTAATATCACAATTGGAGTTCTTTGGAATTATTATAAAGGGAAAATACTTCCTTTTCACATGCACTATGGGATTTCATTCACCACCTGCTGTACTCCATCCGAGGTACTAGAGTGCATTAACTTGTACATCAAATTTGTTTGTCCTAATATACTGCCTTCCTCTGTAAACTCAGTCAAGTACGGTGTTGTGGGTGTGGATATAAAAGGTGAAAGGGCAGGACAAGGGCAATTTTAGTTGTGTGAAATCTAGCAATCTGTCTTCCGCATTTTCTTTTGCTTCATTCATATCTGTGGCATGGTTATTGCGGTAATGAAGGCAAATTGGCTTCTGGGTTGCCCGTAAACCAGTCTTTAGTCATTTTTGCCCATACAGGCGCGCAACCACAAACACAAAGGAGATAAATTTCCTTGTAGTTGGCACATAATATTAAATTGCTTGAGTTACAAGCAAAGTACTGGAACTTATATTACTTGCTGTCTTTTTGGTGCAGTAAGGGCGCGTTTTCTAATTGAGTAATGATTAATCTACAACTATTTTACAACCCATTTCATAATCAACCAATGCAATTATGCCACTTCATCACCATGTACCAAAAAAAGTTGTAAAAAAGATACAAGTTTATCGGGTTTCTTAGATCAATGTACATGGTAAAATGGGATGAAAGAAAAAAAAAAAAAAAAAAAAGAGACAGAGAGAACATAGACAGCTGAATCGAATTTGAAAATATAACAAGGAAATTAAATAACAGGGTGTTTAAATCCCGATCTTCTTTTTTGTACCTCGTTGAAGCCAACTTGCAATTCTGGTCTACCTTGTGTCCTTTATTTCCCCCTGCTTTCCCTTTACGCAGCCAAAAACCGATTTCGCATATGCACATTATTTGCTTGAAATCATGTGAAGACGGTTTTCAAAGTGTAATTTATGGAAGTTCTTCGATAGTTCTTAAACTGACATAGACATCATTGTCTTCCTCTTCGTATTCAACCGGCCAGTAAGAATACTGCCTACCTTTCTGATCAATCCAAGAATCCGTTTTACAGTTCTTGAAGAACATGCTATTCAAAATGGTATCAAGAACAATGATAACTGAATACAAGTACACGATGAACATCCCCTCCAAAGCAATGAAACACCCTATCTTTTCAGCAAAATGGTAAGCTCTCACAACCCTGTAATGGAACAAGGCTTCAACAGCTGCCAGGGCCATATTGAGAGGCAATGCCAGGGACAGCGCCGTTGAAGTTCTTCCTCGAATGAAAATGCAAGCCTTGAGGATTGCCATCCAACCCCACATCGTTCCATCCCGGACACAACCAATGCCAAGTTGCATACAACGAGTGTGTTGGCAAGAACTATGGAATAGAGCACAGCTCCAACGGCTGACAGTAAGAGGAGGCAGTTGGGAGAAGAGAAGCCGAATCCTTCTACACAAATGAAAGCAAAGAAAAGGAGAGCAAAGACAGTTGCATTGGCGGAGAGGATCAAGAATGAGTTGCATAAATGGGTGAGAAGGAGTGGACTGTAAAGGTTTAGTACTGAAGAAAAGGAAGGTGTCAATGCTGGTTTGTTTTGTTTGAGAGCTTGAATTATAGTCGCTTTTGTGATGAGGAGGAAGGTGAGGGTTAAAGGAAGTGCAAAGATTGAGGAAAAGATTGTTTGAGAAAGCTTAATGTTAAGAAGGCTGAAGAATTCCGAAGAGGGAGGAAAGCCTGCAGCATCAAAGAGAGCTCTCAGGCGGTTGTATATGGTTGGTATGAGGGATGAAGACGACGGGGAAAAGGCTTGCGAGAGGAGAACTGAAGCGGAGAAGGGAAAGGCAAGGAGAGCAGCGGTTGAGGTGAAGTATTGGTAGCTTTGGAGGAAGGTGTAGACTGATTTTCTGATAATCTTGCTTGTTTCTGCCATAGGAAATGTTGGTGTATGATATTCCATTGAGAAGGATAGGAGGATGATGAATTGGGTGTGTCTGCAATGGGCTGTATATTAGAGGAATTTGCAAGGCATTGGTGTTTCCTCCTCTTTTCCAATCTTTATTTTAATGGGTTTTTGTTCCCTCTCTTTCTCTGTCTCAATGTTAGGTTAGAAGTTAGGGTTGGTACTTTGGCTTAATGGATTAGCCAACAACCAAAAACTAACAACAATTGCAGAGATGGAGCTGTTTGGGCATTGTTTTTACCACCGAGTGTTTGGACTCATTGGGAGTTTGTCTTTGTGATCTTCACATTCCTACATATTAGTTGGCTGAAGGTGCATGAAAAAAGGAAACCTATATTTCAGGGAAGGCTTTGGCTTCAAGGTCCGTGTCGATAGTGAGATGAGATGAGATAAGATAATTTTAAATGAAAGTTAAAAGTTAAATAAAATATTGTTAAAATATTATTTTTTAATATTATTATTATTTTGAGATTTAAAAAAGTTGAATTGTTTATTATATTTTATATAAAAATTTAAAAAAATTATAATAATGAAATGAGATGAGACTAAACCATTTTTGCATGGGTCTAAGTCTCCATCTTGCTGATGCAAAGTGTGTTTCCTACGGATTGCTTCTGACACACATTATTTTTGTAACCATTTTGCGTGAGGTGCCTTCTTTCTTTCCAAGTGTTCATGATATATGCTCAATCATGGGAAATTATAGATTTTTTACTTGAGTTCTCGTCCCTTAAGAAAGAAGCATGATTTTAAAAAGATTTTCAATATTTTGTTTGCCTCAACATCAATATAATCAAGATATTTAGAAAATTCAATTTTTTTTTTTCCGGTTTCCTACCACGAATACAAGTAAATAAATGCTGTTTTCTTCTTGAGTTTCTAAGAATTTAGTACCTTTGTAATTATCATGTATTATTATTGATTTGTTTGGCACTTGATCCTTTGTCATGGTTGAAAGAGAATTTATAAAGAAAAAAATAAATAAATGGCACTGATATTAATTAGGAATTATTGAGAACAATATAGACAGAAAAGTCAAATACTTTTTTACCAATGGCTAAGAGATAAGACATAATTCAAACTGTAAAAAATATTTAAATTAAAGAATTATCCACATCAATTGAAAAATCCAAACCGTCAATTCAACGTCAAAATCACAATCATTCGAAAGGAGGAACTTCTAAAATTAATGTACCTTTCATCTACTTATTACTAAGTAATGCCACCATTCATTTTATTTTATCTTCTGATTAAAAAATATTTATTATATGTCACATATAAACTAATTATTTAATGTCACATTAAAGTCTCGTTTGAATGTTAAGTTAAATTCTTTATGAATAGTGATAAGTTAAGACGGTGAAGTGAGTTTTGTGAGAGTCACTTAAGATGAGTTTAGATGTATTTAAAAGAATTTAAAAAAATATTGTAGATCTCATATGTATGTGTTGAGTTGAAAAATGTTGTGAGTTCCACGTGTAAAGAGATTTTGAATTGAGATGAGTTTAATGATTTGAGAGTTAGATATTTGAATAATAAATTTAACTTAAAATTAGATTGAATTGAGTTGATTTCAATTTAATTGAGTTGAGATAAATTTAGTGATTTGAAAATTTGATATTTAGATATTAGATTCAATTTAAAATTAGACTGAATTAAATTGATTTCAATTTAATTGAAGTTTCAAACGAGACTAAGAGATGTTAAAAGGGTGATAATTAAAAAGTTAATAAATATAATTTTTTCTTATCACTAGTTCAACCAATAATTTTTGGTGAAGAGCCGAGCCAAGTTGAGCCAAGCCGATCAAAATCCAGAATGGAGTGGGTTGATTAAGGAGGTACAACAACAAAGATGATGAGGTATAATGCAGTCGGTACGAAGACTTCAAAAGATGGCATCTCCTCCGTTCTTTGTTTTGGATGGAATCTAAATAATAATAAAAATAATAATAATAAAGGATACTCTTATCTGCTTCAATAGGTAAAGTGTCACTTTGTACATTTGGTGACCTCCTAACTGAAAATTAAAAATAAAAAATAAATCCGAATACAGCAGAAAAATTGAAGAAAAAATCTAGATATTTTTCTTAAAAGGGAGTTGGAGTTACATAGGCTCGATTCCAGACATCTTTGTTAGATATGAAAGTAAATATTACAAGAGAAGTGATATTTACAGTCATAAAATGTATAAATATTATATATTTTTTTTAAAAAAAGTGAGTAATATGAAATTTACATGAAAAAATTAAATTTTTAATAATAGATTTCACTCTTTTTCAAAAAGAATACACAACACTTATATAACCCATAATTATATCCAACATTAATCTTTTCTTCATACTTTCTTTTCATCATCTGCGGTTTTTGTTGCTAAGTCGCCCCAACTAGGCTTCTAAAAGTTGCATGAAAGATAATTTGAGCTTTATACATAATTTGGTCAAGAATAATTCTATTTAAAAGCATTTACACTAAACATCATCCGTATGATATAATTTGATTTAAAAGATAAATTTTAAAATTTAAATCTTATAAATAAAATTATGTTATGTGAATAGTGTATAAGATAAAGATATTCAAATATCAATACTCATTAAGAATTCTATTTGTTAATTAACTCTTTTCTTTATCAAATTTGAAGGCAAATATAAAAGAGAAATGATTGTTGTAATAATGAGTACGTAAGTACTGTACAATCATTTTAAAAAAATAAATAAATATAAAATTTACATAAAAATAATAATTTTTTAATAATAAATCTCACTCTTTTTTAAAATAACTATATAATACATTTACATTCCATAATTACATGCAGCATCGCCCAATATAAAATAAGATTCCCATCCAACACCGACATCGCGAAGATAAATAGACAATTAGGCAAAAAGAGGCTGTGAAGGGCCCATCCATCCGCTGAACAGTAAGAGACAGGGATAGGTAGACAGATTATAGAAAATAAAAGAGACAACTAAAGAGAATCATTTATTCATTAATAATGATATTGAAGAATAATAAATTTGAGAAAATGCACTTTCTAAAGTAATAACCCATTAGATTTAATTTTTAAATCCAAAAATAAACGTAATTATGTATGTCGGTGTACCATAAGTCCCATTATATACCCAACAATTATTGGCCATTGGATTAACGTTGGAATGGTTAATGAGATATCAGCTGTTTCAATTTATGTAATGCTGTATGTAACGCCACTCATTTCACATTACTGATGTAACAAACATGCATTAATTGTAAAAAAAAAAAAAAAAAAAAAGGAAATTAGAAAATAAACCCTAACCATCATACATATCTGCCAATATGTGGAAATCATTCTAATTTGAGCAACCGGAACTTTATAAGATCCTCTATGATTTTCTGAAATGCTATATGTTGGGTGGTTATGGGTGTGACGCTCTTAGATTCTGCTTAAGATCAGACAGACATTTGAAGGGTCAGAACATGCAACATAAGATTACTTGTCCCCATTCATGACAATTAAAGATGTAATGCACCTAGCATACAACTAACAATATGTAATATTTGTAATTGATAGTTTTTATTTTTATTTTTTTGAGCAATACTATGTACCAGAAGTAATGAATCTTAAAAACATAAACATACTTTATGACATTCACAATATAACTAATATATAAAGGGTTACAGTACTTTTTCAACAGCTCTGTAACATAATTAGTATCGGAGACAGGGCTCCCTAAGTACATGCAAAACTATGGTAATTGCTAGACTAATCTATTGAGTAGCTCGCGCAACTCGGTCAAGGATGCCATAATACTATCGAGAAAACGGAGCGTCAAAGTGATGAGCTCTGTGTCGTGCCGTTGATGTCTAGTCGATCGCCTCCAGTTGATCATTTGCTGCGTCTCTTGATCCTGGTACATGAACTATCATTCCCCGAGGGGGTGCAGAATGGTAGTTGAGACTACCATGATGAGATTAATCTCAGTAAGTTAACAATAAACTTAACATACAATTTAAATATGCATGCATGACAATAAAAACATGAATGCATACATGACAATCATAAATAAGCATGACGTGACTTGACATATAACATGGCATGGACTGACATGACTTAAACAAAACACAAACTGAACTTGAAACTCCACATGACGTGAATTGACATGAGAATAATTGAATGGACATGAACTTAAACATGACATAAAGCTGAACGTGAACTGAACATGAATTAAACTTGAACTGAACGTGAACTAATTAAAATTGAACATGAACTGAACTGAACGTTAAATAACAAGAGCATAAACGTGAAATACATGAATTTGGAATTTTGTACAATAATTAAACATGATTAATAAAAGTGAAATGTGGGTGCTACACAAGTCCCCTTGAGAGATGTGTCCTTACCGATTAGAGCATCACATCATAGGTATCTGCGCTAGTTGTGAGTGTGTTAACATACGTGCCAGTTCACATGTATCTGCACCTACTGTGGAACACATAATGTACGTATCCCGTGTCAGTTATCTGCACCAGCACGAGTACAAATAAAATGAAATTGAAATGTATGGGGGCACCATCTGCATTAGTGCTCTTCTTCGCTTTGATGACCAATTAATTAGGCCTCATTCGAAACCCATTGAACTTTATCTTGGCAACCCAGGAAATTTTACACTGCTAGGATATTATCCCATCTTAGTAATTAGGATAATGATAAACATAAACAGACTTAATTGACGTGGAAATACTGGTTTCGAAATACACAAACTGTACTTCAGACATAACGTGACATGAAATGAAAGGACAAATGACCTGACATAACGTAACGTGACATGTAGGTAAGATGCATTACTTGTTTTTTTTTTTTCAATAAAAATAGAACCTTTATTAAAAAAACCCTCACTGAGGTGGAGGAATAACCATATACAAGCAAGCAAGACACTAGGACTTATCTACGTAAATAAGGCATATCCAAATAGTCCATTCCACCACTACTTTTGAGTCCGACTCAACTACCAGATTTCTAATATCAAGCTGCTGTGCCAATCTAAGCCCATCCAATAATGCATGTCCCTCAGCAACTGAATCAGTCGAGGTACTGTAGTAATGCACAAATCTCGCCAAAGCACGACCATGAATGTCTCGTATAATACCACCGCTGCTGAAAGGTCTTGGATTTCCATTCGAACGACCATCCACATTAAGTTTAAACCATCCCCTCCTTGGCCTATACCACGCAATTGCTTTAGGAGGCTTTACTATAAGAGGAGTAATAGGGCAGTTAAGCTCCTTAAGCATGCTTTCATCTCTAGAGGACAATCTTGAAAAGCACCAAAACTGTGAAGAGATATCCAGCAAGAAATATTTAACCATCTGAACCACAACTTCCCAATTCATGGCCTCATCCTCCATACGTGCCGCACATCTTGAAGCCAAAGTGCCCAAGTAATTAAAATGGGGATGATACCTCTACACAACCCAACTTGAGATCTTTTTTATGCTCGAAGCCACCGGACGTTCACCACACCTTACCAAGTATGTAATTGAGGAAGTCTAATAGCAAAAACAGCAGCAAAATAATCCCACACTTTACGCACCATCCCTCCTTCACACAACACATGATCAATAGTTTCAACCTGAGGAGAAAGACAACAATTACATTTGGAAACTATTGGAATACCAATTTTTTGAATCAATGCATCCATAGATAATGCTTTCTTCCGGGCTTTCCAACAAACAAAGGACATTTTTTTTGGAACTTGTTTTTGCCACAGCCATTTCCTCCAAGAGCAAATATTGCCTCTCCTTCGGATAATTTCCCATGTTGACTTGGTGCTAAATATACCATCAGACTTTGGCACCCAGATGAGGAGATCCCGTCCAACTCTCAGCCTCATTGAGAGGAAATAATTTTTGTAACAATTTTTGTGGGTACCAAATCACAAAGCCTATGCTCATCCCAACCATAATTGATAAGAACTGCATTCAATTTCAAAGTAGGATCACCCCTGACCTCTATAGAGTCTGCCAAGGAGCCATCTCCCAACCAATTATTTGGAATTACTAATCAACAAAGGAAATAAAGTCATGATCCCTTTCCAGAACCTAGTATCCCACTAACTGCCCAAGACCGAAGCTGGATGAGCATCACCAATGTATTTTCTCTTAAAAAATTCAGCCCATGAAGAGTTTTCAACCAATAATTTCCAAGCAAATTTCATAAATAAAGAAGATTGTACTTCAGAGAGATCTTTAATGCCCAAGCCACCCTCTTCCACTGGCAAACAAATTCGACTCCAAGCCACCCATTTTCTTTTATTTGATTCCTCTCTACCACTCCAAAGAAAATTAGAGAAAATGGAAATCAAAGCTTTATAGACCACCTTCAGAATATTTAGCATCGACAAAATATGAATGGGCATACTCCTTAGAACATGTTTGATAAGAGTAATTTTTCCCCAGAAGGACAAAGTTTTACCTTCCATCCCGCAAGTTTTTTCTGCACTTTAATAAGTAAAGGCTCAAATAATCAAACTGTGAGTCAGCCCACATGTAATGGAATTCCAAGATAATTACAAGGCCACTTCCCATCCACAAAACCTGTAATTTGAAGCACCTCACCCTTCCTACCAAGAGGAAAAATATTAGAAAAGAAAATAGATGATTTGGTAGGACTTATAAGCTGACCCGATATAGCTTCATAGGAGTGCAACTGTAATACCCCATATGATATAAATAAGGGTAGGTAGTGTATGGGATCTCACATTGCTTGGGAAGAAGAAGTTCTTACTCTTTATAAGGTTCTAATGGGGCTCCAATTGTAACATTGACTAGTCCTTTTGGAGTATAGGCCATGTGGTTTGGACTTTCTATTAGGGCATTACAAATGGTATCAGAGCCTATCCCAACCAGAAATGTGAGACTTGAGCCGTGCCACCTACAATAGATAAGCCCGATGAGGACATCGGGAATTAAGGGGGGTGGATTATAATACCCCATGTGATATGGATAAGGGTAGGTGGTGTATGAGATCCCATATTACTTGAGAAGGAGAAGTTCTTGCCCTTTATAAGGTTCCAATAGGGCTCCAATTGTATCATTGACTAGTCATTTTGGAGTATAAGCCATGTGGTTTGGGCCTTCCATTGGGGCATTACAACAACGTTCTCATGATCTGTCAAATTGATCTTTTTCCACCATTAGCAAAAAGAAGAAGGTCATCTACATAAAACAAATGACTAATCATCGCCCCTCCATGGTGGAATGGTTTAATACCGTTATTAAACTCATCTTGAATCATACGAGAAAGTAGCTCTTCATATAAAATAAAAATGTATGCCGATAAGGGACCGTCCTGTCAAAGACCCCTAGAAGGCTTGAAAAAACCCTTAACCTTCCTATTTAACATTGTAGAACACATAGGCGAAGAGATGCAATTAAAAATAAGGTCCTTCCATTTTGCCAAAAACCCCAACCGCCTCATCACTTCCAATAAGAATTTACAATTAATCCGATCATAAGCTTTAGCCATGTCGATCTTGATTATGATATTTCCCCCCCAAACTTGCCTATTGATACCCTGTACCAATTACTGTGCAATGACAATGTTATAAAAAATGCTATGCCCTTTAAGAAAAACCGATTGTTCTTGGGAAATAAACTTCCCCATTATCGGCGCCATCCTACTCACCATTATTTTTGTCAACACCTTATACACCACATAACACAAATTCATGGTCCAGAATTGATCAAAACTCTCAGGAGCATCAACTTTCGGAATCAACACAATATTTATAGCACCAAAGAAAGTAGATAGCGGCTTGCCATCAAATAACTCAATAGCCAAGTTCAAAAAATCATCTTTAGTAATATCCCAAACATGCTAAAAAAAATTTCCAAGAAACCATCAAAATCTGGACTGCTGTCTTGAGGGATTGACCAAAGAGCCTCCTTAACTTCCTCCATAACCGGACTCCTGTACAAATAAGAATTATCTCCATTTGAAATAGCGGGAGCTAATAAATTCACGACTTATGCATCTTCCGTAACCATTGGCGTTGAAAGCATCTCACGAAAATAATTCACCGCACCACTATGTACTTCGTCTGCTGTGATAAGAGTTCGACTATCCTCCAAATGCATGTGATAATAATTTTATTTTTCCTCTCGCACTTTAACGTCGCATGGAAGAATGTCGTATTAGAATCGCCTTCCATAAGCCATTTAATCCTTGATTTTTGACATCCCATAATTTCTTGGCGATGTAATAAATCAAGATGTTCTTGCTTACAAAACAATAAATCAGCCTCCGCCTGTAGAGAGAAATTATCAATCACATTATGTTCAAGAGCAATCAAATCATCTTCAATAGCTTTCATCTCCAACTCAACCCTTCCAAAAACCTCCACATTCCACTTCCTTAACACCTGTTTTAATTTTTTAACCTTCAAGCTCATCCTCACCATCGCACAACCATCAACCTCATGCTCCCAACATTCACGTACCACATCCAAAGAATTAAAATGAGTACACCACATGTGTTGGAATCGGAAAACTCGAGGGCCCCTTTGTCTCTCACAAACGAGCTCAACAATCATTGGACAATGATCTGACGAAGATCTAGATAAATACTCCAACCTCCCCTCTGCAAACGAACTTAAGAACTCAGTGTTAACTAACACTCTATAAAGCCGTACCCAAATTCTACCACCCCCTAGCCTCCGATTGCACCAAGAAAATCGCTGATCTGATGAAGGAATGTCCACCAACCCACAAGCTTGAATATAATTATTGAACTAACTCCCTAGTTGCACGAAGAGACCAAAAGCTTCCACCAATCTTTTCATTGACATCCCGAAAAATATTAAAATCTCCTCCAGGAAACCAAGGAGAATTTTGCACTGAAAGATCAATAAGATAACTCCAAAGAGAACAACGCTGCTGTTGGAAACAACTAGCATATACAATTGTAGCGAGAACACGAGAAGCTCCACAAGAAAACCAACAAGAAAGAGCCTGATCCATTGATGACATTAATTCAAAATCTATTCCGTCATCCCAAAACAGTCATACCTTACCTCCAGCATCAATGTTATGATAGAAATTTGGAAGCTTCAACCACCTAGCCCAATGCTTGCCTTTATTAATGGAAAGAAAATGTTCTAATAAAGCCACCACCGATGGCTTATGCTTAATCAAAATACACCGCAGCCTAGCCTTCGATGAACAAATACCCCTAATATTCCAAATAAGAATATTCATCAATTAATAATATTTATTAGAACGAGTAGTCCTCTTATGGACTATAGTAGCTATCTTCTTCTTCTTCTTCTTTTTTTTTTTTTTTTTTTTTTTTTTTTTTTTTTTTTTTTTTTTTTTTTTACGCTGCGAAGACTTTTAATCGGGATAGAAATATTAGTGTCCGACTCATAACATTTTGCAGCCAGTTCTTCCAATTCATCCTCATCTTCCTTCTCGGACACAGAATTACCATGCATCCTCTCCGATTCTGCCATATCCTCCCCCTCCTCCACTCCTCCATCAACATCTCTACATAACTCATACTCCAATTCTTCATCTATAATTTTCAAGGAGCTTCTAGATGACAACAAGCCATCATTAAGATCATCAAAATCCGCCATGGTCGCTTCCTTTTTAGATTGGTCAAACCAATTTTCATTAGCTTATTCAACTGCAAAGGAGAGACTTCTTGTTGAACATATGTTTTCCCATCATTTACTATCAATTCACCAGCCCTCTCAACTTTCCCTTCCCGCAAAGGCAAAATAGGATCACATTGTAAATCTTGTTTCTAGAATACTTCACCAATCATGTTTGTAAAAAAGACTTCCGTAGAACAATAAAAATCTTCATCTCTACGATTTCGGATTTTTTTTCCAGAATAGCCTCTCGTCTGGATTTCCGCTCTTCCACATTAGCAAGATCAATTTCAACACCAGAATCTCTTTTAGTCCAACCGCCTCTTGAACTACTTTTTCCCTTCCTTTCTCCATAGATTTTTCTCTAAGCCCACACTTAGATTCCAAATGCCCTTGTAACCGACACCAACCATAGAACGCTAGAATCAATTCATAAATGATTTCTTGATAATGACTCGACTCAAGACCCGGGGGCCTAGCCAGAAATGATGTCGAAGAGGTTTTGACACATCTATTTCAACGCAGATTCTCATAGCTTCTGGTCGAGTGACACATGCCGTGACATTATCACGCTTCAAAAAACGACCAAATCCACCTCCAATACTCTTCAAAATAGAGGAATGAAAATAGTTAGGTGGTAATCCTGGCAAGGAAAGCCAAACAGGAACCAACGGGGAGTCCTCTTTTTCAATGAATTCAGGAGTCCAATGAAAGACACGAAAAGAAACCCCCTAAATCTCTATGTTTCCCCTTGCCATCACAGTCACAAAATCATCCTCATTAGATAATCTAACCAACAAATTATAAGGGTTTTCAACTGGCCCACCACTGGCATAGATTGTAGTCTCCAACGATTTTTTATGAATCCCCTAACATGATCCAGAGAAGGTCGTCGATGAAGGAATTTCAGCACAACAGAGAAACGAAATGGTTCTGCCAATTTATTGATCTCTGCCTTAGAGAAAAGAAATTTCACCATCATTGAACTGTCTCTAAAATCTCAGGTAAAGGTTGTGGCCTATTGACCACAATATCTGCATAGCAGCTTCCTGCACCAGGTGCAACAGACATCCCCCGACCCCACAGTCATCACCCCCTTGTTCCCCTGAAACAAACCAACCCCATCGAAGGCAAGACCCACCGAAGAAGTTGACAGGGTGGTGGGATTCCCATACATGAAACCCTATGTCACACTCCAATCTCGAGAGAATTCTAATTCCTGCCACATCAGCTTTTACGTGAAAGCGAAAATCAATTGAGATGCATAACTTGACGTAACATGAAACAGATAAACAATATGTGATATGATATAATGTGTAACAGATAATATTACGTAATATGGCATAACATGTAACAGATGACATTACATGACAAAAAATATAGTGTAATAGATAATATTACGTGACATGCCTAAAACAACTAACAAAAATCCACTTCACATAAACACAAAACTTTTTGGTAAAAAGATCCATACTTTTTAACTAAAATAATACAAACCCTTAAATTTCAAGGTTTTGACTCTTTAAAAATATCTACAAGAACTCTAAAAATTCAAACATTTCTTCTAACTTGTCCATAATACATTCCTAAGAACTAAAATATTTTGAATCAACACATAAAAGTCACCAAAAATCACAGAATCTCACTTGAATTACTTGGCTCCAACACTTAGTAAAAAACAAAATTTTTACTCAACCTTGGTTTGATCAAACACTCGATCCAAGACATACCAAGATGAAATCTTCAGACCAATAACATCATAGGGTTTAAAAATATGTCCTAAAGTAGATCCAAGCATTAAAATTAAAATCACATGGCTAAAAATAATCCAAAACATGGATCTAGCCAAAATATCAAACTTTTGACCCAACCGAGTATTCTCTTGCGTAAAAAATTCATATCTTTGAAACTAACATAAAAATATTCAAACTAACATTCTAACATGTATATAAAAGGCTTAGAATCATCAAATAAAAATATCAAAGTCATTGGAGTAAAATTAGACCACAAAAGATCCAAACTTTCTTATAACATAAACTATTTTTCTCCTTCTAGTTTCTAAGTTTCTAGATCTGAGAAAATATTTTATCAAAAGCTTTTATCAAGTAAAGAGTCCTTAAAAAAAAATTCATATAAACATGTTAGCAACACTTTAGAAAAATTTCGGATCAAGATCTGTTCATTAGCTTGGTCAAAAACTCCAAAATACAACGTACCATCCAATTTATCACCCAAATTGACCTTTCCATGGTTAAAATAATTTTTGACATATCAAAAGACCATGAAATCAAACAAAGATGTATCTACGGAAACTGTACTCAAATAGAAACAACTTTCATCAAGGAACTTAGTGATATAATACTTATAAGGGCTTTGAAAACTAAAGGCAAGAAAGCTTAGAAAACTATATGAGAGAAAGCTCGAAGTGTTCTCTCCAAGAACGGAAATGAAAGGGGATGAAATGAGTGAGGAAATGACCTGCTCGCCTCTTAGACATTTGGAAAAGTGAAGTGAGGTATTTGAATGACACTTGAATGATGAAAGTCTTGGTCAAAGTGAAGGGCAAACCGCCTAAGGCATGAGTTGCCTAGAGGTGGCGTGTAAGAGGTGGTGGTGAGGTGGCTGTTTGTATAAAAATATATCTACAAGTGCACAGAATCATAACAAGTAGTAAAGTATTTTAAAGAAAACGATTATCGAACCTACAGGGAATAATTATGCTATTGAATATTGAAATTGGCTAAATTAATTACTATTTGGAAAACAGAAATTTGAAGAATGATTTATCTAAATTAAATTGAAGAAAAGGACATTAAAATTAATATTTTAAAAATAATAAGAATAGATCTAGAGCGTTTGACTTCACCTAGCAAATCCCACACAATTTATTATTCCTTGTTATAGAATCACAATTATCCAAAATTGATGAAAAAAATCTCTTAACTATTCAAAATTTTCTCTCAAATAATATAAAAAATATCTCCAACTAATAACTCCATATCTCTATGTGAATTTAACTAATTGGAGACTCATTAGTTCTTTAGAACTTTCTTGAAAATCACACTAATTGCAGTAAAGCATCTCTGTTTTCGCTCAACTAATGATGTTTAATCCTAGAGCTTTACTCACAAATCACTTCTCGATCTCATTGCAATCTAAAAGTTCAAACAATAGTTAGCTAGAAAATTGTAAGCATTAAGAACAATGAATAAACACTCAATCATGAAAAATTGAAAATAAAATAACTTAGAATATAAATTGTGTGTTCCATACTTTTCCAAAATCTCATAAAAATCTTAACTCAAATTATTTCACTATTATTAATAAATTATTTTATTACTATTTATAGATTTTTCATCTCATCTACATAACCAAACGAGATCTTAATCTATATATTTTCCTTCATATTATGATGAATCAGAATCCGAGCTCTTAATCACTAAGCAAGCACATATATCTGCTCTAAAATCTGCACAAAGCACATTCACTGTTATGCAGCACAACGGAATGGGCCTGGTTTTGTAAATCACTTGTAAATATCACATCAACTCGGTAAGAAGAGTATAAAACCTTTACACCATTATATAAACAATTGATGGCAATTTCCTAAAAGACAAGAACAGGAAAAAAAGAAAGATCCTCTCGACATCATCTAACAATCTCGACCACGATCAACTCCTCGTTTACACATAATGACTGCAGAAATGCACTACACAGAGAAAATGCGAAGAGGGTTAAAGGATAGTTCAGATCTCAATATTCTTGTCATTTCAACCTCAGATTCTTCAAGCACATACCTGCAACTCTTTTGAGATTAAAAACAACAAAAAAGCCATTTTTATTTAATGATATATTCTTCATCAAGTGTCTTCAATCTTGCTCACGTGTAATCCGATGAATATTTTGAGGGATGCATTTTTGGTGAAAGACTGAAGCACCACTTCTCATGCATCCACATACTAACAGCTAAAGGTGCCTCGAAATGTAACGCCCCAAAACCCAGATGGTCTGGAGACTTACTACCTGTCTCTTAAGAACTTATTTTCCAACACAACTAAAATAAAACTCAAATCTTTAATAGCAAAACTCAATATCAAGAGTTCTAAATAACCACCTTGAAAACTTTACAAAGTCATTACTGCAGCTAAAATAAACTAAGGAGTCCGTAATCTCTCGGTAGTCATAACAACCCAACCAATAATTTCATAAATCTTATTGAAACTCAAGATATTAATAAAACTCAAAGACATTAAAACTAAGAACACCAGAAGTCCTTCTTCTACCAACATCTCCTTAGCTTAAACACAAACAGCAATCTAATCCAGGTCCTCATTTGAACTCTCCACATCATCTGAGAAATATTATAATGATAAGGGGTGAGTTATCAACAACTCAGTAAGCAGAAATCATATGCTAGCGTGTAAACATGAGCATTTACAAAGTAGAGCATGCAGAACAAAATATTTTCCAGAGTTATTATGCGGAACAGAACATATTTTCAAAAGTAACAGAGCGATGGTTTTAAGACAAGTAAAACCCATAGTGCTTTGGCATAACATAAACTGAGTATCATCATCAGATCAAAACAGAGCATCAAACAGAGCAGAGACCATGTTTCACCCCCGTGGTAGGGTTGTGCTAACCCTGGTGGCCAAACCAGGCAGAGACAGAGCTGAAATCTTTCCTTTATTCTTCTCGGAGTCCCGAGTGTGCACACAGAAAAGACCACAATAAAACCATTTTATTTCCAAAGTGGGTGCACTCAGAGACAGAGAAGTTGGAACCAACCCAAACAGAGCAGAGCATAACAGAGCAGAGCAGAGCAAAGCAGATACAGAGTCAGATTCGAAAACCAGTACACCATGCCAAAGGTTTTCAGATGTTATATCAAAATAATACAGAGTATCAAAACAGAATCAGACAGTTTACACACACTGAACACAAAAGCCAGAACATCTTTTCAAATAAATGCATAACTTTTCATATTCTCAATATCGCTCATTTTTCAGATCTCAGAAATCACATGACAGAATTTAGCTCATGTCTACACAATGCATGTCAGAACATATTTTTCTCTTTTTCGTACAGATTTCATGAGTATGCAAATAAACGACCAAGGTTGGTTTTGTTTTTCCCAAGTTCTCATTTCACCACAAAAATATGCAAAGTTTTCAGAAAATCAACCTCAGTTTCAAATTATTCGTGTAAGGCCTAGCATAGGAACCCCGCTTACCTGACTCCTGCAGCGCATTATCTATGACTTGAATACGGTCTCTATCCGTCTCGTCACCTATTCATAAAGAAAATATAAACTAAATATTAAAGTCCAACAACACAAAATTGGTCTTAGACAACCTAAGACCCAATTTCTAGACCATAATTCAACAAGTTTAATCCAACTCTAACAACCAAATAACAATCTGGACAGCCCACACTTCGACCCAAAAATATTCTATACCAATCTCAGTATTGTCCAATACAAGCATCAAAACCAATGTCAACTCCGATTATCACTAACTCACACTTATTTCAGCAGCTCATACTCCCAAGCAATCGTCAACAATTTAACCAGGACGACACTACACACTACTCTCACTCCGTTCCCAACTCCACAACAGGAAAAAAAAATATCTCAACACTTCTAGATGTTAAAAGGCCCCAACCAACCCTTCTAAACATTTCCAAAACACCAAACCAATAATCCAAAAAATATATCATCACCTCCTAAAAATCATCAATATTCATCATGACCAACGTTAAACTCAAAACACCAGTATTTAAATCCGAAACAGCCAACAAATTTCATAGTATAAACCAATCTCACACAAACAACTCCATCATCCAATCCAACCGATCTCCTTACTCCTCGGACTCAGTCCGGCACAACCAACACAGTAAATATGAATTAGAGCAGAAATACATTTAAATATCAAAAGTTCTTTGGAAAAATACTTACAATACTATAATATAATTTTTGAAAGATCACAGAGGTGCTAGAAGCGGCAACGCAGCAACAAAACAGTGCCAAATGCACTGTGGCCGTGGGTCTCAAAAACTCACTTTTGAATGGGTGTAAACGAAGACCCGAGATTGATAGGGTAGGGCTTAGGGATGTCGGTGAAGCTAGTGGTGGTGGTGGTTGGCCGTAGGTGGCGGCGCAATAGGCGGTTAAAGTGCAAAAACACCCAAAACGGAAATATTGATGGTGGGGCTTCACCGGTGACAGATCGGAGGTGGGGTTGGGTCCATTGGGTTGCTAGGAGGTCGAGGATGATGTGGTGAAGAGATGGTTGCCGGAGGTGGCGCGACGGCGGTGCAAGGAATGACGCGGCTTCGTGTGGTGCTTGGAGGCTAACGGCAGCGCGGCTAGGGCTGGAAACCGGAGGGGGAGGTCGCCGGTGGGTGGGGGTGCTGGGAAGCCGAGCGGTGTCGACCACCGCCCGCGCACGGTGGCGCTTGGGTGAGAAGGAGGATTGGACGGAGAGAGAGAGAGGGAGGGGGGTTGCAGTGCGCGGGAGAGCCAGGGGAAGAAAGAAGAAAAGAAAAAAAAAAGAAGAGAAAAGAAAAGAAGAAAAAAGAAAAAGGAAGAAAAGAAAAGAGGAAAGAGAAAAATGTAGGGAAAGAAATGAGATCCAATCCTCACATCTTGGGTCACAAAAATGATTCAACGGAAACGATTTTAAAACAACAAGTGAAATAAAATAATTCAAACGCAGTGATTAAAATGAAAATAAATAATTAAACCCAATAATAAGCTAATTTAATATGAAAAACAATTTAAATGTATTACAATAATCAATTATAAGAAAGCATTTCAGAATAATTTTCACTAAAATTAAAAACATAAAAATAAACCCACTAAAAATCCAACCAATTTTAAAATAAGAGAATAAATTTTTAAATTAATAACAAATAATCTTTCAATTAAAAATATACTAAAATACGAGGTGTTACAAAATTCTCGAAATTTAACGAACTTAAAAGGGGAACTGCCGCATTGCAGGGCACCACCGATTCATCAACATCCTGAAGAATACTTTTTAAGCATGCATTTTGAGAGTAATCCTATCATGCATCCTTCTCTTCATCCTCTCCATCATCATCATCATCATCATCAGAATCAGCAGACGTAGGTTGCCCATTAAGATCCACATTCACACCATTCACCTTCCTTACAGACTGTCCTCGAACACGAGGCCTTCTATCACCAAGTTGTTTTCGATTGACATATCTAATCCTCTTATCAAAACATCGCTCCTTCCTTTTCTGCCTAAACTTCATCAACGCTGCTTTCTTCTATCCACATTATTCAATTTTACTTCCACTGAAGATGAACCTGATTGCCAGTAATGAGAAGTAGACATTTGACCAGCTTGTAAATACATATTAACAGGGTAATAAGGGAATAATGTCATTCCGTTAACATTGGGACGGCATTGCGTGAGATGATGGTACTGGGATGTCATAGCTTCAGATGCACGACTTTGCAAGTCATGAAGATTCTTTGGATACAGTTGTGCTGTTGATGGCATCATAACTTGGTTTACTACTCCTGACATGCAAAATGGAAATGCAGCTTGTGCAGATAAAGCAGAAACATCAAGTTGATGTTCATTTCTTGGGTGTGAAGCACTTGAGAGAACTTTTCATTCTTGAAATCCCTTTGCTGCACGAGTCCAATCGATACAGGCGGGGTACAAGACCTCTCCATTGAAACAGAATTCAGGACACTACTACTGTGTGAACTGTGGACCATCATCTCCTGGTGAATAGCTCTCCCCTGCCTCCTCATCTCCATGTAAATGAGGATCCTTAACCATTCTTTGATCAAATCCTTGATGTTTCTCTCCCATCCTCAAATTTTGAGCAGCATTGTCATTGACCCCTTGAGAGTTATTTTTTACCGTGCTCGATTTGACATAAGTAAAGAAGGCAGAAGACTCGCCAATCTTTAGCTCACTCTTCTTTGGGCCAGAACAAAATAGTCCTGCAAGACATCGCCATAAGAATTTAAAACGAAAGAGAAAAACCAATGACAAAAAAGGAGAAAAAATAAGCCTTTTTCTAGTTGGAAGGATGAAAACCCAAGGCACACAGAAAATCAAATCCATTTGCTTTTAAATGATGTTTATTTGTCATTTTTCATTTTAACAAATAGGAGGGCGGCACCTCCATTTATTCATAAAAACCATCGCTAAGGTGGAGGAATAACCATGATTACAACTTCCCAGAAAAAGATAAAACTCCCCTAAACGACAAAAATACTTAACGAATTTAAGGTAATCCCCATCTATCCATACGAACAAGTCTCCGAATGTAAGATAAACATACTTAACGATGTTTATTTTTCATTACTATCAATTCTATGGACATTGCAATGACAGACATTCAACGATCTGCCAGACCAAATACAAGAAGAAAAGTGGGGACAGAATTTTATATCAAGCTATCAATAAACTAGGGGCAAAAATCTTCCAAACAAAATAGCGTCTGTAATATTCACTGCTCCTTATTAATCCCAATAATAAGAGTTCGTCTTTTAAATAAAAAATCCAATTTAAAAGCTGAGCTTAAAATTTCTCAGCCCAGCCTTGAAGAGAGAGAGAACAATCCCCATCGAATAAAAGAACGCATATTAAAGTCTCGTTTGTTTTCAGGAAACTTCTCAACTCATTTCATCTCATCTCATATGCGAAAACAAACAAGACATGAAGCTGGGGTTTTAGTGGTGCTGGGGCCGAGAGAGATTAAGAGAGCAGAGGAATCCGTGACACAGTGGTGCTTGACTTATTAATGTGGCTTCGCTGATGCCATAAAGTTTCCAAATTACTGAGTTAACCTTTTGAAATGTATGAAACTGCCATGCTACATGAAGAAAGCTTAAATAATACAAAAGCAGAGTGATGTTATTATTAATTGGTTTTGCTTTGGGAAAAGTGAATCTAAAAAACCATAGAACATATTAGCAACGGAACAGGCGGCCAGCCCAAATGATTCTCGAAGACTCGCACAATGTCAATTAATGGTACAAATGCATGTTATCTTATAAATTCACACTAAATGACCTGTTTCAAATAAATTACACAAAATCAATGCTGATATTTAAATTGCTACACAGAAAGACTAAAAAGCTTTTCATAGTAAGGTGGCCCACACATGATATTGGTAAAGCAGAAGAGGAATGACTCACCTGTTCGTCGGTCACTAATTCCTGGCACATCAGGCCGATATTCCATTAAATCATTTCGTAGAGGCTCTACAGCAGCAGACTGAGAAGGGGGACAAAACAATTCAACGTTGACACCATCAATTCACAGTCTTTGTATGACATTGCAACTATCAGCAGTGTTTGTATGGAATTACATGGAAATAAAATAATCTTGGTTTATCGCATGAAATTGCAGCCATATCATGGTAAACGTTCACTCCTTATGACTCCCTCAACCAAAACGTTTTGTCGACCATTAAAAAAAAAAACCGACTTTCATGGGACATCATTTTATGCATTACCTTTCAGATAAAAAGGTACAAGTTTCCAAGACTACTTGCCCTAAAAAGTCAAGCAAACTTATCAAAATACAATGACTGACTTTTCAACCAAGCAGATGACATAGTGGGAAAAGTAATACACTTTGCCTACTGACTTGCAGAAAATGAAAAAGTATATATAAATAACATAAGGGGTCAGTGGTTGATTGTGAAGAATTATGATAATAATCAGGGTAATACTCAAGTTTCTCACTTAATTTCAGATCATAAGGATTTTTTTTTTTTTTTTTGTAATCTACTGTCTAGATCTATTTTTTGCGTGAGACTTTGGAACGTTGAATGTCTCCCTCAGAGAGAAGTTATATATAAGATCACTCAAGGGAAAGAGAATAAGTCCTAATTAGTTCATAAAGATATAGTTTAAATGCAATTATTAGAACAAGACAAGACGAGCACAACATAGAGGCTATGATGTGGCATTGCTAATTTTCTCTCTCGACTCGGGGGGCAATTAGGGTGCGATTTGGTTTGGCATTACGATGGTCATGGCTGACTAGCCCTCAACGCCGCTAGGGAGGCAGGGTGATGATGGTTCAGGGGTGGACTAGAACGTGCCGACGAAGGCAGTAGGAGTATCAGCATGCCCTCTTAGGGCTTCCAAAGGAATTTCTTTCGTTGATTTGATTATGGCGAAACCTCAGGTTCTTCCTGAGGCTGATATCCCGTTGAAGGATCCTAAGTTTTGTGATGGGGAGATGTTTTTCTTATTCTCAAAAGCAGGAATCAAACAATTGGCCGAGCCTTTTCATTTTCGGTGGTGTTAAAATTCTTGCGTCATAGGCCATCTTTGGATCATGTTCGTGGCTTTATCAAGAGTCGATGGGGGTTGAAGTCTATGCCGGTTGTTGGACAACTTCGAAACCCACGGAATCTCTTGGTGCGAATTCCTAATGAAGAGGATTTTGTTGGGGTTATGGCTAGAGGAAATGCGGATGTTGTAGGGGTCAAATATAGGATTTTTCACTGGACGCCGGACTTTGTTGAGGAGGAAGATTCCTTGTAGGTTCCTGTTTGGTTAACACTTCCAGGGCTACCTCCAAATTTTTTACATAATTCGATGTTGAAGAGCATTGGTGGGGATTTGGGAGATTTTTGAAAAGGGATAATGCGACGGCCTGCGTATCTCATCCTGAGGCAGCTAGGATATGTGTGGAGCTAGATGTGTCAAAGCCTTTGAAGCATTCCTTTTGGCTAGGAGTTTCGGGTCTTCCGAATAGCCACTTTCAGGAGGTTATTTATGATGCGGTGCCAAAATATTGTGTTGGGTGTCGTAAACAAGGACACCAGGAAAATTCTTGTGGGCATCGTAAGAAGACTGTGATTCAAGAGGAGGAGAGTGAAGTTCACTCTAAAAAGGTTTGGAAGTCAGTTGGAGTCAAGAAGGTGGTGCCACAACAATCAGTTGTGGAAGAGGGGGAGGTCAGATACTCTGTTTCTCGTCGGGTAGAGTTGCTAGAGGATATTAAGAAGAGGAAAAGGGAAGAGGAAGTGAAGATATTAGATGTATCGATTGTGGATTCAAAAGGCCAGTTGTTTGATAAAAAACAGGTGGAATTAAGAGAGGCGGCAGACGTTATTTCCACTCGGAGGATCAATAAGGAAGGAAATGTTGTGGAAATGATGGAACCTACGGGTAAGGAAAAATGAATGGAAGCCAATGTTGGTTTTACCAATGTGGGTATGTCGGTTTCTCCTAGTAAAATTGTGGAGAATTGGTTTGAGGTATTAGAAGAAGGTTCTGAGGATGACCGAATGTCTGTGAAGAGTCTTTCTTTGAGAAGTTTGCTCAGATTTGTGGATGAAGCCTTGGAGTTTGAGTTGAGTCGGTTATGTGATGTAGGAATTGGGGAATTCAAATAGAGTTGGTCCTTGTCTAGGGGGGAATCTGAGGAGGAATTGGAGGAGCTAGCTAATAAATGTTTTGATTCCGATTCAAAGTTACATGTTCCATTGAAGCATCTAAGTGGGGTGAAAAAGAAGGGTCCGTTGCTTGTCTTGGAAAGGAGGACTCGATCACAAAAAGATTTTTAATTTATTATGCAGTTTCTTATTTGGAACATTAGGGGAACTCTTTCGTCGAAGAGTAGGCTTCGACATGTTTTGAACAAAAGTCAACCCTCAGTGGTGGCATTGTTAGAACCATTCATTAATTATAATAAATGTGGGCGATGGGCTCGTTGGTTGCACCAGAGTAAGTTTATAAACAACGCTGAAGTAGGTGGTAAAATATGGTTGTTTTGGGATGAGGAGTTGGAATTTGAATTGATTTCTATATCAGACCAGGCTTTGGCTGGATGGTTTGTTGGAGGTAGTGTCAGAGTTATGGTGGTTATAGTCTATGCGAGTTGTTTCCGAAGGAAATGTATGGAGCTTTGGGATTTCTTATGTGCTTTAGATGCGGGTGGCTGGCCTTTTGTGGTTGGGGAGATTTTAACATTGTTCGTACAAATGAAGAAAAAGTAGGAGGTCTTTTGAGGCCTTCTCGTGCTAAAATGGAGTTCAATAGTTGTATTCATGACTGTGGGTTGATTGAACTTCCTTCAGAGGGGAATACATTTTCTTGGTGTAATGGGAGACTTGGTGGTAGGCGAATTTGGGCAAAGTTGGATCGCATTTTGATGTCTTTGATATTCATGAATTTTTTTGAGGAGGCTCATATGGAGTATCTTCCTCGGATTTCTTCCGATCATTGTCCTATGCTTTTATATTTGAAATGGGAAAGAAGAGGCGGCATTAAATATTTTAGGTTTCAACGTATGTGGGGATCTCATGAGGGGTTTCTTCCTTTGGTCCGGGAGGTTTGGAACCAAAATGTAGAAGGATCGCCGATGGTGAGAATTAGTAGGAAATTGAAGATGTTAAAAAATAAGTTGCGGAGACGGAATGTAGATATTTTTGGTAGCGTGGATTGGGAATTGAAGAATGTGGCAAACCGGTTGGTGGAACTTGAGGAATTATTAGCTTTTGATTATTCCCAGGAGCGTGAAACAGAGTTGTTGGCTTGTAAACAACAACATCTTCAATGGATCAATAGGGAAGAAATTTTAAGCTGCCAAAAATCTCGTATCAAATGGCTCAAAGAAGGGGATGCAAATACTAATTTTTTTCATGCCTCTATGCGTGTTAAAAAGAAGAGTTTGGTTGTGGATCATATGAATTTGGATGATGGTCAGGTTCTGGACTCAGTTGAAGCTGTGCATGATGGAGCAGTTCATTTCTTTCAGGATCTTCTGTCAACGTTGGATGTGAGGCTGGAGGAAAATGAGTTATGTTTATTATCGCCATGTATTTCAGATCAGGAAAATGAGGCCTTATGTGCGCAGCCTTCATTAGAAGAAGTGAAAGTGGCATTGTGGTCTATTCCTCAGGATGGTAGCCCAGGTCCGGATGGGTATTCAACAAGTTTTTTCAAACTAGCGTGGGAGGTGGTGAAACAGGATATTCTTGAGATGGCTAAGGAATTTTTTGATGGCATTCCGTTGACTACATTCTTTGGGGCTACTAATCTTGTGCTAATTCCTAAGGTGGATGCCCCGGCAAATTTTGGACAATTTCAACCTGTTAGTTTGTGCTCGGTAGCTTATAAAATAGTAGCCAAGATTATGGTGTTTAGATTGGCTCTTGTCCTTGGAAATATTATTTCTCCGGAGCAAGCAACTTTTATTCGTGGGCGAAGTATTTTTGAAAACATGGCGTTGGCCCAGGAAATGGTACCTAGTATGAATCGAGAAACAAGGGGAGGAAATATTATGTTGAAGATTGATATAACGAAGGCATATGATCGTGTAAATTGGAAATTTTTGATAGAAGTGTTAAGGAGGTTGGGATTCTCAGATAAGTGGCGTTCTTTGATTTTTAATGCAATCTCCTCACCTGTTTTTTCAGTCATGTTAAATGGAAGTTGCAAAGATTTTTTTTAAACCTTCACGCAGGCTTCATCAAGGCGATCCTCTTTCACCTTATCTTTTCATTTTATCAAAGGAGCTTCTTTCAAGAATGCTCCATAAAACATTCGAACAGGGCCATGTTAAATATTTTAATGTTTGTGGGGGTGTTCGTATCACTCATTTATTATATGCTGATGATTTGTTGATTTTTGCGAATGGTTGGAAAGTCTCTAGTTGGAATTTGAGGAAAGTGCTAAGAAGATATGAAGAAATTTTGGGACAACTGATAAGTTCTAAAAAATCTTGAATTTTTTTCTCATCCAATATCTCATGTGATCGGAAGGTGGAGTTGAAACGGATTTCAGGCTTTATTGAGGGGGCGTGGCTTTGTACATACTTGGGCATTCCATTACATGTGGGTCGGAGTACCTTGAGGTTGTTTGAGCCTTTGTTGACAAGGATACAAAAAAAGCTGGCAAGTTGGAAAAGTAAATTGTTATCGTTTGACGGAAAAATAATTCTCATCAAACATGTTCTTAGTAGTATGCCCATTCATTTATTGTCTATGATGAATCTACCTAAGGGAATTTTTGGGAAACTGAAATCTATATTCTCAAAATTTCTTTGGGGCTCTAATGGTGGAACTAAAAAGAGATCTTGGGTTTCTTGGAGGAAAATATGCTTGCCAGTAGAGGAAGGGGGGCTGGGCATTCGTGATTTGGCTGAGGTACATATATCTTTATTCATGAAATTTGCTTGGAAGCTACTGAAGGGTGGTTCTCTTTGGGCTGAATTTTTTGGAGCCAAATACGTGAGAAATTCACATATGTCGTCGGTGGTGGTAGGAGTTAGGGGGTCACGGTTCTTGAGAGGGGTGGTTCAAGCTATGCCGTTGGTTTTAAACAATTCACGGGGGTCCTTAAGCTTTTGGCTTGACAATTGGCTAGGAAGTGGCCCTATTGCTGATCGGCAAGCTGTAGTTGGTGATAGGGGCTTCCAGGTATCTCATTTATTTGAAGGCGAGGTATGTAATATGGCTCTGTTGAGGCAGTTGGTAGATGAGGAAACGATAAATTTAATTTTGGCAGCGCAAGTGAGAATTTGTGAGGGCCAGGATATTCTGGTCTGGAAGCATACGACAGATGAGAAGTTTACCACTAAATCAACTTGGAATGTTGTAAGAACTCATGGGTTGTGTTGTCCATGGAAGAAATGGTTGTGGCAAAAGTATGTACCTAAGAAGATGTCTTTCTTATTTTGGCGTGCTCGTCGGAATGCTATTCCAGCAGATGAGGTAATAAAACAATTAAGAATTCCAATTGTTTCGAAATGCCATTGGTGTAATTCCTCAAATGTTGAGTCTGTGGATCATATGTTGTGTGATGGGGAGGGGCCAAGAAAAGTGTGGGATTGTTTTGCAGCAATATTTGAGATTCAATTACCTGCTAATCGAAGATGGGCTGGAGTGATGAATGTATGGTGGTGCAGAGCATCGATAGCGTCACAGGTACATTGCTTACGTGGGGACACTCCTATTTTTATGTCTTGGGCCCTTTGGAAAACTCGTTGTACAGCTCATATGGAGGAATTGAGATATGAGTGGAAGAAGGTAATTAGAATGGTGAAAGGATTTATTATAGAAGCGTCGGGTATGATGGGGAAATTCAAGACATTAAGCCCCCAGGATATTACGGTTTTAAGAGAGTTAAATTGCCCATTGGTGCCGTTGAGTAGTAGGATGCTGAGAAGTGTTTCGTGGAGTTTACCGGAGGATGGGAGGGTAAAGCTTAATGTTGATAGGAATTCTTGTGGTAATCCTGGGCTGTCCAGAGGAGGAGGGATTGTCAGAGATGATTGTGGACGTGTTTTAGGTGGTTTTGCTCATTGTTATGGTCAAGCCATAAATACCATTGCCGAATGTCGTGCGATGCTAGATGGGCTGCGGTTGTGCAACCAATTGGGTTTGAGAGATCTTGTTGTTGAGACGGATTCTACTGTTATTGTGAGATGGTTTGTAATAGGTGTTTGTAATTATTGGTACCTCTAGGATTTTTGGGAGGAAGTTTAGAGTTTGTTTAGTGCTCTAAACGTTGAGATTAAACATGTGTTTATAGAGGGGAATATGGCAGCGGATTATTTGGATAAACATGGTGCTGCAAGTGGTTCTATGGATTTTATTGGAGAAGAGGTTAGTCCGGGAGGCTTAGGGGGCTGTTACGTACGGATCAATTGGGTATTCCGTATATTAGACATTAATTTTTTGTGGGGAAATTTTTTTCTGAATTTTTGATGTAACTATGGTTATTCCTCCGCCTGAGTGAGGGTATATTATTAATAAATAGAGGCAGCGCCTTCTTTTTTTGAAAAAAATTGCAATTATTAGCAATCCATTCTCAAGTCACCAACTCAGTACCCAACATTGATAGTAGGTTTTATACGCTCTGGGTCAAATAGTCTAGTGTTAGAAATAGAATGGAAAATTTCTCATATATATATATATATATATATATATATATATATATATATACATCTATCCAATTTTGAGATCAGATATGTAAGTTTTTCTCTACTGCTGATCCCCTTCTCCTCTGAAGAATGACCATCTATATCTTCAAATTCTGACAACTATCCAAGCAGACCTCGGAACTCCCTTGGGCGCCAAAAGGATACTAATTCATCATTTCTAATACCACCAACAACCTTTTTGAGGCATTCAAATGGTTAGTTTATATGCATGTTAGTTTTCTGTTCCAACTTGTCTGTCTTCACAAGGCTTAGCTCAAAAATCCAGTCGATGTCACCATGAGCATAAAAGCAACTTACCTCTATTACTGAAAGCCTTTGTGGTGGTGACACATTTCTTAACTTTATAGACAATCAACAAGAAGATGGACAAGTCATCTAAAGATCTACATGTAGGGTTCTCTCCATTGATTGGCCTTTCTACACAGTTGTATACATCTTATACTGGATGCATTTAGGACTTTGTTCCGTATAATGTGTGATTTATTTTAAATAAGTATTAATCTCAGTGTATGTTATAAACATATACACAAATTATCAAATACGTCCCAAGTGGAACATAACAGAAGAAAGATAAAGCACTTCAATCATAAATTTTTATCACCAAGTGACTGCAATATCAAATAATAATATTTTTTTATTTTATTTTATGAGTCGATTAATAATATATTCGAAGAAACTACTTGCCCAAACAAATACATGCCAGAAACTAATAATTTTTTTTGGCACAGATAATTTAGGAGCAGATAAAAGTGCCCTAATGTATTTCCACAGAGATTTGCATTTTAGCCTATACGGTGCATGGGAAATCTTATAATTTTGAGCAACCAAATTCCAAGCCTATTACACTTACCTCATCTTCCTGACGGGTTGAAAACCCCATTTCAGAGTTGGTGCTCCTCCAAGATTTTTCATCTGCGTCATCCGAGAGCAAAGTACTGCTTGTATTAGCATCACTAGGGTCTGATGCCACTAGATCAAAGTCATAGTTCAAAATGTTTTTCTCCGCCAGTCCAAGCTGCCAACATAATTTTTTTTTTTTCTATAAGAAATAATGATTTTAGATATGAAGCTTCCATCATAAACATATAAATGAACTATAAGAAGGTCCCCAGAAGGTGGGGCCCGGAGTATGGCATGTTTGGACACTTGAGTATCTCAGAATTTTGTGAATGGTAGTAAAACGGTTTGAGTGAAGATGTTTTATTGGGTTTCGAGAAATGAGAGATAAAAAGTTGAATATAAATATTATAAAGTTAAAAATTGTTCGAATATAATTTTTGTTTTAAAGTTTGTAAAACTTGTATTGATTTTTATATTTTGTTTTGAAGTTAGTAAAAGTTGTATGATTTTTGTGTTTAAATAATGATTAGGTAATGAATAAACGAAAATTTTGAAAATTTGAAATTGAAAAATGTTTTGTGTTTGATTGATGTTTGGGAATGAAATTATGAGAAGTTTTGAGAATTCTGAGAACTCTCATAGTGTCCAAACACGCCTAAAAGTGACACATATTTAAGAGCAGGCAGCAAAGCATTCTTCTGAGTTACCAGAAAATACATGATAAGAATAAGAGAACCTCATATTAAGATGCTAACAATCGTATCAGTCAATCCTGTTTCCTTGCATTTGCTTTGTATGTAAAAATCCCCAACATTTATCACCAGCAATATTCTAAATTTATGTGGGACCATATCTACAGAGAGAGGTGAGGGGCTTGCATGCAGAAAAGGCTTATTCTTGCATCAACAAAATAATGGCATCATGTTTAACAAACCATGTGCCTTCTTCTCCACATGTGGGTCCACAGGTTTAATAGCTCATTAGTGCGTAAAGGCTTTACAAGATAGTCCGCTGCTCCAAGCCTCAAGCAGTTGACAACAACAGAGACCTCATCTTTTGCCGACATCACTATGAGAGAGAGAGAGAGATTAAAGAAAAATGACAAGGCCGCAAATTACTGAGAACAGAAAGCTTTATTATCAAACAGTGATGAAAACAATAAACTTACTGATCACAGGAATGCGCCGTAAATCTTTAGCCCGATTGATGTACTTCAACATCTTCATGCCTTTGCCCAATGGAAGGTCAACTTCAGCAAGTATGATATCTATATTAGCTCCCTCTGCATTCAAGGCATCAATCGCCTGTCTAGCTGACCTCACTAGTCACTGGAGTCACTGCAAAGAAAATAAATCAGAAGTTGTTACCAAATTCCTCCATAAAATATAATAAATAGAAACTGAGAAAAGAAAAATTAAGGAAACCCTGTCATTATTCAGGAATATTGTATACTACAAATGTGACGATTCACATTGAATCGCTTAAAAACAGGAGCCAGACACTTTAGACATACACTTTAGACATGAACTAAGAATTTATAATCCTTTTTCTTTAATTAGATGAACTTCAATTGAGGCAATCATAACACTTAACATCAAGTACAGACTTTCAATGGATTCATACCAAGAGGCATTTGACTTCAACAGAGTAATGGAGAATATAAGGAATGATAAAGTAATACTGATGAAATGAAAATCATACAATCCTTCTTGCATGTTTCATTTATTTTTATAAGTAAAAATATTATATATATAAATCAATAGGAGTAACCAAGTACACTGGATGTATAAATCCTTCTTGCTTGTTTCATAGGAGTCACTTTTGAAACACATCTCTTAACCGTTAAAACTTCAAAGAAGCTGAAGCTTCTAAGTCCAAATGTTTTTATTACTTTTATTCTTATTATTTACAAGTGCTTCTAACTCCAAATGTTGCATGTGATTTTTCTCATAGCGCCATGTTCTGCACCAATGAACATAAAATTTTCTAACTTCATTGGGTTCGATAATACTGCTACTTTCCTTTTAATGTGGGCGAAAGAAGATAAAGAGTTATGGATATCCAAGAAGAGAGGTTAAAGGAAACGAGTAAATCGAGAGGGAAAACAAGAGAGCTCAAACTCTTCATACGATTAACAGTTTCATTCCTTATAAACCAGAAAGGCACAAGATTCAACATCAATGAAGTCTCATAGTTCCTTGACTTGGTTAAATTTCAGTTTATCATACATGGAAGAAACAATCAAAACAGTATTTACGCTACTTTATCAGGATCTGTATACCAAAGCCAAACTTAATGGCTCTATTCCAAGTTCTATGCTACTCCGCTGTCACGGGTGCCTTGGGGCTGGCCTTGAAGAGTTGCAGTTGGGTGTGGCCTTCAAGAAGTGCTGAAGGATGGTTAGCTTCTGAAGAAGGTATTCACGAGAAAGGGGAAGTAGCTGAAATAATGGAATGAAGGCTTTAATGAAACGAGGAGTTTTGGAGATAAAGGGTTGGGTGTCGTTCGGCGCGCAAAGCAGCTGCGTTTTATGAGAAATGATTAATGAAACGGAGTGTTTTGTGTATTGTAATCTTTGTAGTTGCGTTTTAATTGTTGTTGTTTGCGTTTTGATCTTTCCAACCTGCGAGTATATAAGCAGTGTTGTGGATGCTTATCATCTTGAACAATGATCATACGGAGTTCTAGTTTTTGGAGGTTGAGAATCCCTCAAAATTTCTCTGCAAGTTTCATAATGGAATCTTGCTCATTCAATCTCTTACTTGAGTGTTACCTTCCATGTGTTCTTGTTTGAGATTACGTGTGAATTGCTTGAATTACAGTAGGTTCTTGAAGGAACCTTACAAGTACCAATAAAATGTCGAACTGTGAATTCAACTCCTAAGAAATGATTATGTAAGCCATGCATTCACCAAAATCAAAAATTTTCTGAATTCATATCGACCACAAAAATTTTTCCCAAACACCCCATAATTTAGCAAAAAATCAGTAAAAGCAAAACAAAAATGAATAATTAATTGAAGCAACATATACCCTGAAAAGAGCATTTCAAAAGAAGAGTCAGAACCTCTTCCAAACTCTTGGTGTCGTTATCGCACAACAAAATCCTCACTTTGCTCCTATCTATAAACCCATCCCCTCCCTTACTATTGATCATTGATCATTTTGATCATACGGAGTTCTAGCTTTTGGAGGTTGAGAATCTCTCGAAGATTCTCTGCAAGTTTCATAATGGAATCTTGCTCATTCAATCCCTTACTCGAGTGTTACCTTCCCTATGTTCTTGTTTGAGATTACGTGTGAATTGCTTGAATTACAGTAGGTTCTTGAAGGAACCTTACAAGCACCGATAAAATGTCGAATTGTGAATTCAACTCCTAAGAACTGATTATGTAAACCATGCATTCACCAAAATCACAAATTTTCTGAATTCATATCGACCACAAAATTTTTTCACAAAAACCCTATACTTTAGCAAAAAATCAGCAAAAGCAAAAAAAAATGAATAATTAATTGAAGCAACATATACCCTGATAAGAGCATTTCAGAAGAAGAGTCAGAACCTCTTCCAAACTCTTGGCGTCGTTATCGCACAACAAAATCCTCACTTTGCTCCTATCTATAAACCCATCCCCTCCCTTACTATTTGTTATAGCGGTAAAATTATGTAATCAAAGTGATTAAATTATTTATGATAATTCGAGGTTACCAGGCCTCCTTTTAATAATCTGTAGTTGAATAAATGCTTTGGTGCCTTTTGATTGAATAATAGTGAACTTAAATAGGCCAGGTGATAACTGACCACTACACAATGTGGGCATTGCCCAGTAAATACGAACAAAAACAACTGACTCAACAGACTACAGGTAACAATAAAACAAAGACTCAGTCAATGAAATAAAAAACAATTAAAATAAAAGCTGAAACGACACAGCATTAGCACCAATAGAAAAACAATAGAAAAACACGGGTCTCGAAGCTTCGCTCATAACATATGCCCCTTGTTAGAGAACCTTGTCCTCAAGGTTAGTGTAGCGCCTCCTTAGGGTTTCTAAGTCTTCCCAGGTAGCATCTTCCTCACTGGCGCCATTCCACTGCACCAAGACTTCAACTCCAGCCACATTTCCTTTCCTTTTTAGTCTTCGTTGAAAGATCTTCTCAGGCTCGGGTTCCATGGATCCTTCGGGAGTGATACTCCGTAAGTTTGCACATACTTGTCTTCCTTCTCCTAGCTTCCTTTTAAGGCAGAGATATGAAATACCAGGTAGATCTTGGCTTCAGGGGGTAGATCTAGTTCATATGCCACTTGTCCTACCTTTCGAACCACTTTAAACGGCCCATAATACCTTGGTGCGATCTTCAAGTTCCTTCGCATCGAGGCTGTCATTTGCCGGTACGGCCTTAATTTGAGGTAAATAAAATCGCCAATTTCAAACTCTTGTGCCTCCTGCAGGTTTTCCTTGATGAGCTTGGTTATAAACTCACGGCTTCGTAGTTCTTCATCAACCGCTTGAACTTTGGTAGCACCTGACTCGTATGGTAACATTCGAGGAGGAGGCTGACCATAGACAGCTTCAAAAGGGGATACCTTTGTTGATGTATGGACTGAGGTATTGTAGGAATACTCAACTAAAGATAACCACTTAACTCAGTCTTTTGGTCTGTCACTTGAGAAGCACCTGAGGTAACACTCGAGCACTTTGTTCATGGATTCTGTTTGTCCATCCGTTTGAGGATGATAGGCAGTACTGAGTAACAGATCTGTTCCACATAACCTGAACATTTCTCTCCAAAAATTGCTAGTGAACACAGGATCTCGATCACTTACTATGGTTAGTGGTAAACCATGTAATTTAAAAACATTTTCCATAAACACCCTGGCCACGGTTAGAGCTGTGTATGGCATACATCACACTCTCTGATGTGTGTCCGAACATCATTCCTCAGGCCAGGCCAGTAGAACTCCTTTTTGATTCTTGCTTGTGTTTTTTGTACTCCCGTGTGGCTCCCTAATGGACTGCAGTGGAATTGATGCAGGATCTTCTACTGGAAGGGTACCAATGACCCAAGATGTAGCCTACCCTTGTAAAAGAGTAGCTCATTCCTGAGTTGGTAGCGAGATTGGTCCAGGTCTCCATGATGGTAGTGGCTAATCAGCTACTGCAATATGGGGTCATGTTGGTAAGCTTTCTTTAACTCTTGCATCCACTGAGCTTGGACTATGCTGATTGCTTGGATTTGGATTTGGTGTTGTTTGAATTTCTGGTTGGACATTGTTGTGGAAGATGGGTTGGTGCTGAGATTTTGGTAGTTGGTTTGGAATTGGTAGTTTCTGGTTGGGCTGTGTTTATGGATGGTGTTTGGGTACTGTTTGGGTTTATGCTCTCGGGGTAATGTACCCTGGAAAGTGCATCAGCCACTGCATTATTTTTTCCACTCTTATACTCGATTGTAAAGTCAAAACCCAGCAGTTTAGAGATCCACTTCTGTTATGATGGAGTTCCCACCCTTTGTTCCAGCAAATATTTGAGTGCTCGCTGGTCAATGCGTACTTTGAAGGACTGTCCGAATAGGTAGTGCCTCCATTTCCTCACTGCCATCACCAAGGCTAATAGTTCTTTCTCATAGGTGGATAAAGTCAGATTTCTCCCATTTAAAGCTTGACTGAAACAGGCTAGGAGCTGCCCTTCTTGCATTAGCACTGCTCCCAATGCTTCTCCTGAAGCATCACATTCCACCACAAACATTTTAGTAAAATTAGGTAATTTGAGTACAGGGGGACTTACCAGAGCATCTTTCAATTCCTCAAATGCTGCTTGGGCCTTATTATTCCAAGAAAAAGCATTTTTTCTTAGAAGGCAGGTAAGAGGGGCTGTGATTGCTCCATATCATTTGATAAATTTCTTGTAGTATTTCGTTAGTCCTAAAAAACCTTCTAAAGCTTTGAGATTTTTAGGAGTAGGCCATTCTTGCATAGCAACCATTTTTAGGGATCAGCTTTGACCCCTTCTTTAGAAATGAGATGCCCCAAATAATTGACTTCCTTGCTGCAAAAAACACACTTGGACAGCTTGGCAAAAAAATTTTGTGCTTCTAGTACCTCCAAAACCCGTGTAAGATGTTCTTTATGGTCCTGCATTGACTTGATGTATATTAAAATATTGTCAAAGAACACCAGCACGAACTTCCTCAAATAAGGCCTAAACATGTCATTCATCACCCCTTGGAAAGTTGATGGAGCATTAGTAAGCCCAAAAGGCATCACTAAAAACTCATAATGACCCTCATGTGTGCGAAAGATAGTTTTAGGGATGTCGTCAGGATGCATTCTTATCTGATGATATCCTGACCTTAAATCTAGCTTTGAAAAAATTTCAGCGCCTCCTAATTCATCAAGTAACTCATCAATATTAGGGATATGGTACTTATCTTTGATGGTATCCTTATTGAGAGCACGGTAGTCCACACACATTCTCCAACTTCCATCAGCATTCCTTACTAGTAACACTGGTGAAGAATAGGGATTTTGGCTGCTCTGTATGTTGTCATTCTTGATCATATTAGCCACTAGTTTCTCTATCTCCTCCTTTTGGTAATACGGATACCTATAGGGTCTTACACATGTGGGTTTACAGCCCTCCTGCAATTTAATTTTATGATCAGAAATCTTGGGAGGTGGCAGCCTTTTTGGTTCAGCAAATACTCCTTTGAATCTGTCCAGGAGTTGATGTACTGCTCCCGAGATGCTAGGAGTGAGACTTGCAACATTTCCTTCCATAATTTGCAGCCATATTCCTTTTGTTGTTCCCTTCTTGAGGTTGCCAATGATGTCTTCCTTAGTCACATTCATGGTTGGCCTCTTGATTCCTTGCAACTCTACAGTCTTGTCATCACACTGGAACCACATAGTTAGATAAAAAAATATCAATAAAACTAATCCCAATCCTCTTAACCAATCTATAACAGCCCACTAGAAATTCACCGGTAGAATTTCTATGGACTTTAGGAGCCTCGTGAAAACCCCATAAGTTTTTACGAATCGATCAATCGCGTAGGTTTTAGTCTGTCAACATAGTCAGTGTTCGATCAATCGCGTAGGTTTTAGTCTGTCAACATAGTCAGTGTTACCACTCACTATGATGCTAGATATATGAGTTTAATTATTTGAGGTAGTTAGAAGTGTCAAAATGCATTATGGTTTATGCCATTAGACTCAGTGGATTATTTAGGATTTTATAATGCAATAACATATTTTCATAATTTCGGACGAAACGATTGTTCAAAATTGTGAAATTATTTTTAGGGACACTTTGGGGATGAATTTTGGTAAACAATTTTCACTACAAGTTAATATGAATATTTAGGATTTTTCAGTACTAAGTTTATTATGTATTTTTTTCAAAGTAAATAGTAACCTTGATAAGCGCACCCAATGCAGTGTTTTCAAAATCACAGTGTGAAATGTCCAAATTAGGTTAGAGAAGTTTTATTTGGACACTTGGCAAGATCTTAGCCACACATAGTGAATAGTATTAGACACTTGGCACCATGAGGAGCCATTAGATGGATTTGTGAAGGAAATCAAGGTGTGAGATTATGCCACCTAAGCAAAACCTTGTTTCATCTGTTCAACCAAATTGTGACAGACTAAAGAGGGTTTCAACCCTAGCAAAACCCTAAATGGTTGGAATCTAATTGAAACTCCAAAAACTTGATTGAAACCAAAACCCTAAACCTTTTTCCCCAAACCCTAAGTTGGCCTCCAAACCCTTTTTAATCCGATTTCTAGCATTGTGTTTAATCACTTGATTAAATCACTTCCACATGCTATTAATTAATCAAATCCTTATCATGACATCATTATCCAACTTTTTAAACCTTGGAAATTTGATTGGGCCAAGAAAAATTGGTTTTGGGCTTGATAGCATCTCAAACCCTAACCAAACCCCCTTTAAACCCCAAATTAAAGCCCACTTGGTTGGGGCCCACCAAGGCCCACGAAATTGGCCACCTTGGCAAGGCTTCTTGAAGAAGTTTTCTCCCCCACATGGTAGACCATCCACTGCCATTGGCTGCAACCCATTAGTGCCGTGATGTGAAGAGAAGTCCACTCCATCAACCTCCATCTCTCACAACTGCTGCAGACAGTCCATGCCTCTCACTATTCTCCACTTTATGTCACCTAGCCACCTCCAATCAAGGGTCATTCAAGTCCATAAGATCCCCCTCCAGGAGTCTAAAATCGTGCAAGACATACTTCTCTCCATTTTATCACTTCTTTCCCCCGTTTTTAGAGAGAAACCCAAAAGTGCTCTCTCCAGCAGATTTTTGTGTATTTTTACGTGGCCATTCTCGACCCCTTGTAAGTATTTTCTCATGATGACTCCTTCATTAAAGTTGTTATTTTTTGAGTCTAGTTTCTGTGTATATATTATTAGTCTCAATCCATGCTCATTTGGTCAATCAAAAGTATTTTTAACCGTAGAAAGGTCATTCTGGGCGTGAAACTTGAGAGTATGATATGTTTTGAAATTTTTGACCAAGCTAATGGACATATCTTGGACCGAAAAGTTTATGGAGTGTTTTTAGAATGTGTTTATGAATTTTCATTGAGGTTTTGTTGCATGGATAAAGCTTTTAATGATATATTTCCTTAGATTTAGAAACTTGAAAACTGGAAGTGGAAAAACAGTTTTTGTTTTGTGAAAGTTGGAATATTTCATGGTTTGATCTTATTCCAAAGGTTTTGATATTTTTATATGATAATCCTAAGCCTCTTATATACATGTTAGGATGTTATTTCAAAGATATTTAGTATTAGTTTTAAAGATATGATTTTCTATGCAAGAGGATTTCGGTTTGGCCTAAGATTTGATGTTTTTGGGTTAGATCCATGTTTGGTTGAGTTTTAGCCATGTGATTTTAAGTTTGGTGGTTGGATCATCTTTAGGACACATTGTTACACCATGTGATATTTTAGTTTGAAGATCACTTGTCTTTAATCCAAAGATCAAGAGATTGATCAAAGGTAGTTGAGAGAAAAGTTTCTGTTTTGGACTATGTTTAAAACCAAAAACTCGAAGTGTTGTTTTATGATTTTTGGTGAGTTTATTTGATGATTTAAATCATGGTTGATCTTAAGATGATGTTATGAATGTGTTAGAAGTAAGATTTGTTTTTTTTGGAATTCTTGGAGATGTTTTTATTAAGGTCAAAACTCGTGATTTAAGGATTTACTTTTTGTTAAAAAGTTTGGGTCTTTTTACAAAAAGTTTGGTATTGATGTTTAGCTTTTCTTAATGGATATTTTAAGTGTACTTTTTAAACTTAGGATAGGAAGATCCTTGTTCCAAAATTTTGGTTTAATCATGGGTTTTGAAGATGGAAGAAATTACAACCAAAATCAAGAGAAATGGCCTATGAATGTTTCGGCTATTGTGAGTTTTCCATAGTTGTGATTGTTTTAATTTTTTCTAAGTTGTTATGTGAGTCTAGGACAAGATTTACATGAGGAATGTAAATTTTGGTAATTTTTGGAGTTAGGATGTCAAATCCTTAAGTTATGGGTAAAATGGTCATCTTCCCACATGTAGAGGGTTAAATGGTAATTTTACTCTAAGTTTTCTCTTTTCACATTTCTAATTGTTAGTAATTAAAATTTTAACTTTTAGAATACTCTCTTACAGTTCCTCATGTTTCGCGCTTTAATCTCGTAGAACACGATGATCGAGGTAAGTTAGCTTTTAACTTACTATCAGTTTAATGTGTATGAGTGATAAGTAAGGGAACTAAAGTGTATGTATGCATGCTATCATATGTTCCATGCCAAGTCATTACATATTTATCTGTTACACAGAATTTATTCTATCACGAATTATTCATCTGTTACACAAGATATTCTGTCACGTATTTCTATACATTGCTATGCATTGCAAGTATGTCATGTCAAGTTAAGTATGCCATCTGTTACATGTATTTCATGTCACGTAATATTCACTGTCATATGTTATGCCATGTTACGGAATATTGTCTGTTATATGTTATGCCATGTTACGAAATAATATATGTTACATGTATGCCATGTTATAAAATATTTTCTGTTACAAGTAAGTCTAAAAATAAGTCATGTATGTCATCTTATATTCATGTCACGTTACGTTACGTCAGGACTTCAGTCCTTCATGTCACGTTCATGTCACGTCACGTTGCGAAATGTCATATATGCAGTTAAGTTATTCATGTCAATCACGACCCTAAGTGCTAGGACGGGGTAATATCCTAGTGAAACTCCTTTGTTCACGCTGGAGTGTCTAAATAGGTGTGAAATTCCCTAGATTGACGAAGTACAGTCAACAGGTTGCGAATGGGGCCTAATTAGCTGGTCACCGGAGTGCGCCAGGCACTAACGCCGATGGAGCCAAACTTTATTTTACGTGTGGCCACAGCAAGTGTGGCACAAACAATTCATGGGGCCACAACAACTGTGGAGTATGAAGTATGGGGCCACAACAACTGTGGAGCATACACTACGTGAGACACAGCAATTGTGACACATAGAATACGTGGGGCCACAACAACTGTGGAGTTCGTATTAACGCACTCACAGCTGGTATAGACACCTGTGTTGTGATGCAGTAATCGGTAGGGACACACGGCTCAAGGGGACCCGTGTAGCACCCGAATGGTCACTTTATTAATTAAGTTCATTGAATAAGATTCTAAATTTATGTATTTCACATTGAAGTCATGTTTCACGTCATGTTATGTTCCAATTTACGTTCATGTCAAGTTTCAAGTTCATGCCAATCATGGTAACCCCAGGAGACAAGAATATATTTCAAGTTCATGTTTATGTCATGTTATGTTCAAGTTCATGTCATATTCAAGTTCACGTTCACGTTATGTCATGTTCATGTTCACGTTATGTTTCAAGTTCACATTGATGCTATGTTATGCTCAGGTTGATGTTATGTTCAAGTTCACATTCATGTTTTGTCATGTTCACGTTCACGTTATGTTCCAAGTTCACATTTATGTTATATCATGCTCAGGTTCATATTATGTTCAAGCTCATGTTCAAATTATGTATATTCACGTTCATGCCATGTTGAAGTTCACGTTCATGCTATGTTGCTAGTCCATGTTATGTTTTAAGATCACATACATGCCATGTCACGTCAAACTAAGTTTCAGTTTCAGTTCAAGTTATGTCATTTATGCCATGTTGTATATCAAGTTATGCTATGCTTACTTATGACTTTGATTATGCATTCATGCTTTTACTACCATGCATGCATCATTAACCTGTGTGGAAGTTCCTGTTAACTTGCTGAGATTTGTAATCAAATCTCACCGTGGTAGTCCCAACTACCATTCCCCCCGAATGGTAGGCGATGTGTCAGAATCAGAGCTGAGAGCAGACACTAGCAGACTGGAGGAGGTTGACTAGACACCGTAGACGCAACACAGAGCTTGCAGCCTCCATATTTAGGTCCTTGGATAGTATTCCAGCATCGTTAGTCGAGTTACATGAGTTACTCAACGAACTAGCCCAATAGTATATTTTGGCAATGTAATTATGGAGCCAGGTCATCATTGTTTTGAGATTACAGTTTTCTGAGACCTGTATGATAATTGTGGATGTTTTAAGTATGCATGGTTTATGTTTTAAGTATTTGGGATATTATAAGTTTGGTGCATAGTATTGCTAAAAAAAAAATTATCTACTGTGAATATTGCATAATGCTAGATGCATGTTAGGAACATTGCATCTTATATGTCATGAACGGGGGCAGGTAACCTTGTGTTGCATGTCCAGATACTTCGGATGTCCGTCCGATTCCAAGCGGAATCTGGGGGCGTCACACAATCAAAACCCAAAACTAAGTCACAACCCCCAAGAGTCAACACATATAAATTGGCCTTACATGTGTAATCCTGTAGCTTCAAAGAAACTGCCTTACAATACCCAAGGCAAGGAAGAGTAGCACCATTAGCCACCTGGACTGTTAAGTGGCTTTCTTCCCTTGACAGATTGGTCTTTCGTGCTACATTTGGATCTATAAAACTATGAGTACTTCCTGTGTCAATCAAAACCAATACTCGGTGGTGATTAAGTTCTGCAAACAATCTCATAGTTGTTGGGGCTACAGATCCAGCAATAGCATGCAGGGTTATTCCTAATAACTCACCCACTTCCTCATCATTAGTTTCTATCACAGCCAAGGTACCTTACTCATTTTCTGGTTTCTCGGATTCCTCTACCTCTCCCTCATTCCTTCTAAAAGGTAAATCTTGGGTTTGGTACATTTATGTCCAAGATGGTACTTCTCATCACAAAACCAACATAGCCCTTTTTCCTTCCTTTCTTGCATTAGGGCAAGAGAGACTCTTTTGATGGGAAAGCTGGTTTTTCTGGGTTATTGAAGGTTTGGGGTCTCGGGTTGGGTCTATTTGGAGGAGCTGGGAGTCTCAAAATAGGGGCTGGTGCAGGTAATCTAGGCTGGTTGTTTTGGTAGTTTTGGAACTTGTTTGCATTTGCCCTTACACGCCTAAGCACTTCTTCCTCCTGTAACCTAGCCAAACCAAAGGCTGCTGAGAGTGTAGATGGCTTAAACATGGTGACAGTGATCCTTAAATCATCCCTAAGGCCACTTAGAAAGGTACTAATTCGAAACTCTTCAGATAATCCAGTTATTTTATTAGATAGTATTTCAAATTGCGTCTGATATGCTTCTATAGTCCCAGTTTGCCTTAATTTAGTAAATTCCCCTACAGGATCCTCATAGGCTGAGGGTCCAAATCTCACTTCTAAGGTTGCAATAAAATCATCCCAAGATTGGACTGGGATGGACTCCTTTAACCAACTATACCATGATAGTGCCTTTCCTTCCATATGGAAAAAGGCTATTTGAAGCCTTTGGTCATCGGGTGTTTTGTAATACTCAAAAAATTGTTGTGCATTTTGAATCCATTCATCCGGATCAGTACCATCAAATTTAGGAAAATCCAACCTGAAGGACCTAACTTGAATTCCCTTGTTTCCCTCAAATAAAGGATTGTTACTAACTTTTGAATTGGAAGAACCTTCCCCAGAATTGTGATGTGCTGCTAAGGTCTCATAGCTAGATGCCAGATTATTGATCTGTTTTAGTACTGCGACTAACATCTCCTTCTGTCGCTCCTGTTCTTCACGCAGGTGGGTGTTCTCTCCTTTCAGTGCTGCCAAGGCTTCATTCATCTGTGCATCCCTAGTACCCTCAGCCATTGTCGCAGAACCAAGGCTCTGAATACTACTGTTATAGCAATAAAATTATGTAATCAAAGTGACTAAATTATTTATAATAATTCGAGGTTACCAGACCTCCTTTTAATAATCTGTAGTTGAATAAATGCTTTGGTGCCTTTTGATTGAATAATAGTAAACTTAAATAGGCCAGGTGATAACTGACCACTACATGACGTGGGCATTGCCCAGTAAATACGGACGAAAACAACTGACTCAACAGATTACAGGTAACAATAAAACAAAGACTTAGTCAACGAAATAAAAAACAATTAAAATAAAAGCTGAAACGACACAACATTAGCACCAATAGACAAACAATAGAAAAACACGGGTCTCGAAGCTTCGCTCATAACACTATTATTCCCACCACCATGGTCTGTGTTCAAATTATGCTCCATAGACTTCATCGTTGCATACCAGGATACTCTGAGAGCGCCAAATCCAGCCACCACTCCAAAAAGAAACTCTCAGATTTAATTATTCTTCCTTTCTTTTCCCTTACATCAAAACTAGAATTTCTATACAAGTTCCATGGAAATCCAACGTCAAAGAACGTCCATTAGAGATGGAGTTAGGGTTAGGGCTTCGGATTATGGGGCTTCGGTCAGTGCCTCCTCCATAGAGAGACCAGGAACTGTTCGTTCATACCAAATAAAGAAAGTCGTCATGAATTTATTCTATACATTACAGGCAAAGGGGATAGAAAAAGCCTAGTGGAATTCTAGACTTCGGATTATCAGAGACTAAACGCAGAAGGTTAGAGCATTCACGTTGGCTTTCTTTATAAAATTCTCAATAATTTAGCTAGAAAGTACATTTCTTAAAACAAATTTCTAAATTTTACTCATCTTTCAAAAGCCTTCTACATCTCATTCCCTATTCTATTAAAATAATATTTTTTTATTCTTTTTTTATTACTTTTTTCTCTCACTTTCATTTACAAATTTAACTACTCAATATTTTTTCTTATGTTTTGAACTATTACTCTAGTGAATATTTTAAATAAAAATTTAAATTATTTTTAATATTTTTAATATTATTATTTTTTTATATTTTCGTAGTTATTTAAATTATTTTTAAGACTATTATTTAAAACTACAACAAATATGAGTATGAGAGAAAGTGTAGATGATTGGAAGAAGAATTAATTTAATTAAAATGAATAAAATATTGATAAAAGTGATTTAGGGAATAAATAGTGGTTCTCCAAATACTATTCATTTCCTAAATCTTTTCCCTAAAATAGAGATCCGGATGGAGGGAGGTTTTGAGAATATTCTCTAAATTTTTCCTCAAATTATAGGAAAAAAATGGTTTCAGAGAACCCAATGAGGATGCTCTTAGGGGACCAAACTCTGTTAGCCTTTTCTTTTTGTCAGCTTTTTCTTTTTTCTTTTTTCCTCACTTCGTAATTAAAGATTTCCTTCCCCCAGATTGTTGTGACATTTCTAGAAAAACCTTGAAGCACTTTTGCTTTAAGAGAATATTTGTGCTTTTTTATTCTAAAAATATAACATTTCGAAAGAGAACATTTCATATTTCATTGCTTTCAAAAATTATAACATTTCATTGTTTATTTAAGCCATCATTAACATACGTTCCATTATTAATATACGTTTGGTAGTAACATAGTTCCTCATATGCGCCATGAGCACCTGTCGGTGATCATAGCACTACATCATTATCTGCAAACATCATTCGCAATGCATTGGTAACATAACATCATAACGTGTACACTCACCAACATTAGGTGTCATAACATATTGACTTTACTCCGTCATTTTTTAAATAGAACCCATTTGAAACCCGTTGACTATTTTTTGTCAACGTATGGATTACCACTATATTCTTAAACACTCTAGAGTGGACAAGGAAGTTCTACTAGGATAATTTCTCATCCTAGCTTTTGGGGTCGTGACAAAAATTATTTTCATGCTAAATTAAAAAATGTGTTCCATAAAATGTGCATATATAGCCAACTTTTTATGTAAAATGACATTTGTAGATGCAATATGCTAGAATGGTAGAAATATCAAATGTCATATAAATATACACTCAATGTATTATATAACATGATATTTTATGCTCAATGTGATAATTGAAACATGAATGAGGCATTTATCAATAAATCATAAATAATCTATCAATGTGTAAGTTAGAGACTAACTTACAAACTTCCAGAGTAATTGAAAAATAATGCCGTAGCTGCGTAAATCAAATGCGTACTAAGTTAGGATCAATACTTCTATGGGTGAGGTTCAAAATCAAAAGTTTCAAAAATGGATATTTACAAAAAATACCCATAGACCTTCAAAAATTGCAGTTAAGATTCTAAATTTTCACTAATTGCAAACGAACTCCAAATTAAATAAAGATTCATAGACTTTATATTTTTGGCATTATAAAATCATTTATGCCATTGGTTTTTCAAAAATCAAAGTGGAACTTGCCCAAATGGTCCCAACCTGTGGCATACACTCTAGTTGATGCCTAAGTGTATTTTCAACTATTGGTCCTTATGAATGCATGCATATGAGATTTTCTTTAAGCACAAATGACCACTAACATATTTAATGAAATAATGAAGACTAATTCTAGGATAATAGAGTTCATCTCAACACTTAATTATGGCTAAGATATTCTTAATCTCTACTTCATTCAAACCGATCCATACTTGATGATCAAAACAAGATAGATTCAAAACATGCCATGACATGCTTCTAACCACAATTTAAACCTTCCACAATCATGTTAATATGATAATGAATCATATCAAATCATGTTTAAGGCATGCAATAACTAAATTTCCACTTAAAAAAATTTAATTAATCAAATCATCCCTTAATTGACTTGGTTTTGATTTAAGCATGATAACATTCACAAAAATCACCCAAATTTCGTACCAACTCATGGAACAAAGTTTGACATGCTAACTAAGATCAAAAGCAAGAAAATTTATAAATTTCGTTGCCTTCCAAGCACTCAAGATAGCCTTACATAAGAACACTCAAGAACTTACCAATAACTCACTCGGTTTCACTCTTTTGATCTCTAAGAGGGAGAAGTGTTCTTCAAGGCTCAAGAGGAAGTTTGGAGCTGAGGTGTGGAGGAAATAAGGGGGGTGAGGGGGCCTTTTATAGGCAGCCAAGGGAAAGGAGACGTTGGCTTGGTCCAAGGGGTTTGATGCAAGATGGTGTGTGAATCTGAATTTTCCAGATTTGCTTCCATCACTTTGTGTCACTTGTAGAAAACGAAATAGCGCCCTGAACCACCATGATTTCACTCGTATGGTTGCTACATTACTCCTATGGGGGCTGGCCAAGTCGTGGGGTAGAGGAGAAAAGTCATCAAAACACCTAAGGGGGCTGATGGGTTCAAATGGTTCTCCTTTGGCAGATTTTGATCATTATCTTGACTAATCCCTTTGAACCATCACCATGGCCGATTTGTACAGGAGTAAGGTCACTTTTTGAAGACTTTTTCTGGTGGTAGAATGTGGAAAGTTTGCTGCTAAGTGATCATGAAGGTGCAGCCCGAAATAAGGTGATGAGATAGAGGTATCCTGTTGAAATTTCCAAACTGCCTTCTACAATTTGCGTCCTTTTGAGCAAAGGGAATAGTGGCCTGAAACCACCATAATTTCTTCTCTATAGTGGCTACAATGGTCCTACAGTGGCGATTAGGTCGTGGGGTGATAAGTGTTATTTTCCCTTCAGTACTATTGATTTTATTTTATTTTTATTTATTTTTCTTAGTTTTGAAGGAATGAGAAGATTTAGTGCAACATGAGAGTATTTTGGTACAAAAGAAGAGGCTATGGATCTAGACCGATGAGAGGCAATGAGATTCGAAGAGAGCCGATGAGATTTGGGCGAGAAATTGTGTCCTGTGCGCAGCAAAGAGATTTCTCTCGCCTAAAGGCGAGAAGGCTTACCTCTCAGTAGGCAAGGAGATTCGCGACTAGAGGGCGGATACCTAGGCGCGAAGACCTGGGCACAAAGACCAGAGGGTGTGAAAACTTGGCGCTAATATATTTTACCTTATGGGCAAGAAGAATTGGCGACAAGGTTTTGGGCGAGAAGACTTGGTGACAAGGTTCTGGGCGATTAGATTGGGGACTAGTCTAACCGACCAACTTAAAAGTCCAACCTAAACGATATTGTGGGCAACAACTAGAAAAGGTGAGAGGAGTCTTCATCCTAGTCGGGAAGTCTTTCCACTCGGTAGGCAAGATGAGTTTTTCATCCTGGTCGGGAATCTTTCCACTCGTTCGGCGAGGAGAGGGTCATGTGGTTTTTGTGACCACTACGCCGTTATGTTCAGTGCACACGGCATCTATCTGGTGGGATAATTCATCCCGACCGGGATCAATCTACTGCTGACCACCAAATTCGAGTTATGCAATCAATTTGTTGGCGACCAAACCCTTCCGAGCTCCACAAATCAAGCCGCGTGTCATTGAATCTTCCATTTTAGATAATCTCATTAATATGACAATCATCCAATATGCCATGTATCATCCCCTTATGGGCCTCTTGGCATTGATCCTCAAAATTAAATAAGCACTAAAAATCCTCCAAATAATATCAAGCTCCAAAATTTTCATTTTTCCTCAAAAATCACTATTGCACTAGAATCTTCTAGTAATTCTTCTAAACCCAAAGTATAAGGTCCTCTTACCAACTCAAATATCTAAAATTATTTTTATTCTTGAATAGCTCAACTTCTAATTAACCAGAATTAAGGTTACTAAAGTCAAGGCATAATGAGCTTTTTAGGCGGGGTGTTACAGCCTAAGACACCATTTTGCACGATTCTAGCATTGTGTTTTGTATGTTCTTGGAAAATGAAAGAACAAAGCAAGAATAAGAAGAATAAATCTTGAGCTTTATTGAATCAAGAATGAGGATTTATTTGGAAGAAAATGCAAGCCTCCAATGTACAAGTTCTATCAACTTCACAGATGCCTTCCTCATCAACAACCATCCCTTTTATGCTAACAAAGAAATTACAAGTAAACAAGAATTAAACACTCTGTTTCAGAACGTTTCAATTATAGTAAAATGCACCATTAGCTAAACACAATACATGAGTTAAACACGTAGTTTCATTAATTCCTAAATGATGTGCTCCCTTCTTCTTCCTTTACAAAGCTTCCTTCTATTGTTCTTCCCACATCCATAGCAATCACTACGGGTGGCAATATGTGATACAACTCATTAACTCAACACGAATATGACACAAATTAGCGAATTTAGGTTTGATGCTAACAGGTTCAGGTCAAAACGGATTGACCCGTTAAGACACGATTTATAAACAGGTTGCTAAAAGGTCAACCCGCTTAACCAATTAGTGACCCGTTAAGATTTTACTGAAAATTACATTTATATCCTCTTTAAAACCTAAAAACTAAAATACCCTAACCCTAATTGTAATATTGGATTTTAATTAGGATTTGTGTTTTTATTGTTTGAATTGTAATATTGATTTTATTATATTTTAAAATCTGAAAAATATTGATATTTTTCATTATTAGTTAGTTTTATATTATTGCGAGATATTGAGATTTTAACTTTTATGTGAAACTATGGTAATCAGGTCAAATGGGTTATTTGAGTCAATTCAACCTATTTACATAAAACGGGTCGAATCCTATCGACCCGGTTTTAAGTAATTAATAACGAGTTAAAACGGGTCGTGTTGTGTCAACCCATTATTTTAATGGGTCCTGTTAGAATTTGAAAGTCTGACCCGTTTGGCTTAACGTGTCGTGTTCGGATTGACCCATATAGTATAATATATATGATACAATACGAACACGACCCGTTAACACAATTTGTCACCCCTCACAATCATCCTTGCTTGAAAAAGCCTTGACCAGAAGGCTTCATGACACTCCTTCCATCTCAAAAAAAGTCTTGATCACAAGATTGCAACAAGAGCCCCTCCTCCTCAAAGAACCTTGCCCACAAGGTGACGGTAAAGGCCACCTAATTTCCACATAGCTTCCCATGAACTATCTTCTGGAAGTGTACTAGCCCATCTAATAAGAACCTTAGTTACAACTTGATTACCAACTTTCTTGATAAGCCTGTCCAGTGTGGCTTTAGGTTCTAGTTGCATGGTACCATTTCGATCAACTAGTGGTAAGGTTGGAAGCGATGAAATTTGTTGGTGTGGCACCCCATTCCTTAGTAAAGGACCTGGCGAGGATTCGTGGTGCTAAGAGTGCTAACCATACGGCAACACCCAAGGTTTAACTTGGGATAGGCGTGCAATGTTTGTTAGGAGGTGCACATGTAAGGAAAAGTTAAATGTTCACAGTAGAAAAATAAGTGTTTAGTCCAACAACTAATTGATATAGTACCAGAAATCTAAAAGAAACCATAATTGCATTTTCACAATATCCACAATGTCACATCATTGCTTAAATATTTACACAAATAACCAATTGTTTAATTTGTATCCCCAAAATAAGACTGTTCAAACACATATGGTCGCCTACCTAGTAGTTACAAATACAACTTCCACAACCGACAAATCCTACAATAGGAAACGGACCTACTGGCCTACTGCTTGGGTTGGGTTGAGTCTTCCTCCTCCGGTATTATTCCTGGATCTACCTCTGCATCAAAGTCTATGGTTCCAATACCGAAATCATAGGCAGATTAGATAGCTATGACAATACCACTAATGAGAAACAATGCTTGTGAATATGCAATGAACAATTTTATGCAGTAAAAACAAGGGTGAATGCTTGTTTTAGTGTGTGGCGAGAAATCACCCTCTCAGGCAATATCAGTCAAATTATGTTTATATAAGTATGGCGATAAATCACCCTTGAAGAAATTACCCTCTGTGCAAAAATCAATGCATATATACTTAGTTATACATGTCATTGAGGTGAGGAATCACCATCTTCTTAAGCATGTAAATCTCGTAACACCAATCATGCAGCAATTCACAGTTATCACATTGATATGTGTCACATAGACATATGTTGCCTGATGGGCCAACAGGGGATGAGCAACTCTATCGTTTGAAATCGGGGAATGCATCCCACCTGCAACATGGTGCAAGTCAACTTACCTATCCCCAACACAGGCCAACTCACACACAGAGATATACATGTTGCACCGGAGATTGTCTACTCGGCAAACCAACTCGAAGACATCAACACGTGATACGCCTGAGGGATTCTTCATCCCGTTTATTAGGTGAGGCTAACACAATACCACCTGGACCCAATCATTCACAAAAACTCTCTCTACCCATATAAAGCTCGTGGTGACGTCTCACAGGAATGGTTCCGGAAATTCTCTGCCTCTTCCCATGATGATTGACACGGATAACGACATCACTGAAAACAAATGAATTCAAATCTTAGAAAACACAAAGTAAAGATTTTCATAAACATAATGGAAACATATTTATTATTTCATGATTAGAAAGGGAGAGATTACAGAGTACAGATGAACCAAGATCCCATAACATCCTCACACAACATTTATCCCTCATTCCTCGGTATTGTCTTAGAAGTTAACCTACCTTACAATCTTCGAGTTACGACGGTTCTGCACTACTCCTATCTTTTTCTCCTTTGAAGTCACTTGCTCCTTCGAAGAATTTGACTCCAAGGGCTCTCAGGTGCTTATGATTTTAGAGGTGAGATTTTTACTTTTGCCTTAACCCTTTTATAGCAAAGGTGCGTCAGGTGTCCTTTTGACGTCCCTTTGACTCCAGATGTGACTGAATACGAGTCTTTTAGGCCCCATTTGGATTGAGAGATGATATGAGAGAGCTGAGATAGTTTGTAAATAGTAGTAAGATTTGTGAGTTGAAATTTGTGAATAGTAATGAATAGTAGTGAGATGATCTCAACTCATCTCTCAATCCAAATAGGCTCTTAGTCTCGATCATTCCACTGCAGGGTGACAAACTGACTAGCAAGGCATAGTCTACACATCCTTACGGCCTGACTTATGTCCAATCCTTAGTCTATCTCCAACGAAGGGTCTCCCACATGGCGTTAGACCATTCCTTTGGGTTCAGGCGATTTAATCTGCCAAGCCCTAATCCTTTCAACAAACCCACTCTGGATGTGACTTTTCAAATGGAATGCAGGCTACCGCGTATGTCTTCGCCACCTTTGGGCATTTCTATGTAGTCCTGGAAAGCTCGTACATGTTAGAAAGGGTCTTTTCCACGACCGTTGCTTGCCTTGCACTCGTTCTTTGCCCTTAAGGAAACCAAAATCCCAAATTGGTTTCCAAACCCTAAAGTGACCAGTTGCAACTAAGTGATTTCTCACTTGGTTAAATCACTTTCACATGTAACTAATCACTCAAGTAAACAATTTTACACCTTCACCCACTCTCTTACATCTTGGTAATTGCATTTGACCAAGAAAAGATGCATTTGAATAAAATCCTAACCAAAACCCCCTTTTGGCCCAAGTTTCTTCAACAAACATCTACACTCTTACATGCCTTGGATGCCATGCCACATCATGTACTACCCCAAATAGTGCTATTTATGGCCACTTACACACTCATAATTAGACTCACTCACTCAGCAACACATCAGTGGATTTCTAGTTGCACTTCAACCCCTTTTCCTCCTCTTTTTCACAAGTCAAACTTGCATCACTTAGTCATTCATTCACCCACTCAAGTCGGCCTTCATCTATATCGCACACCCCTTGGATTGCTTCCCACACTTGGCAACTTTTTATTTGTTTTCCAAGGGAGCAAACTGAGAGAGAGAGCTTGATAGAAATCTGGGCAGTTTTTGTGTTCCTCATTCCAAGCTTTGTAGGTTATTTTCTTTAGATAAAATCTAGTGTGTTTTGTTAAGTAATAAGTCTAGTTTACTTGGGAGTGTATTGGCTAATTCTTCTTGGAGTCTTGTTGGAATAAAGTTAGCATTGATGGTGGAAATGTTTGGTTATAATGATTTTTGGATTAACCTTAGGAGTTTTGTGAGATTTTGATGAAATATTGGGTAGATCTTGATTAGATGAAGTGCTAGCTTGATTATATGCAAGTTTGTAGGTTGATTCAAAGCATGTTAGTATTTTTATAAAATAGTTTTGCATAATTTTATAGTGTTAGAAACTGGGTTCAAAATAGATTTTTGTTTGGCTTAGTTTCAAATTTTAGCTCTAGGATCTTGATTCCATGGCTTTAATGTTTATAAATGTTGTTCTTGAGGCTTTGATATATGGATTTAGAATGAATTTTTGAAGAGTTATGGTTTAGATCTTTGTTGGAATGATGATGAACATGCAAGAGTTTGTTTTAAACTCAATCTAGAGACTCTCAGGTTTGATACTTTGTTTTGATGAAATTTTTGCTATAACATGCTAGTTTTAATGCTTAGATCAAGTTAGAGCTTGGATGTGAGGTATATGGTTATGTTATTTGAAGATTTATTTAATGAAAATCAAGGATCTAGCCACTTTGTTTCAAGTCCATAAGCATGCTTACTCGATTTCTTAGCTTTCATGCCAACCAATTGTGTTAGGTTGTGTTTTGTGAATTTTGGTTGATTATTCAAGCACGCTATCACCTAGGGTTGAATGGTGAAAATGTTAGGAGAGTTATTTATGGATTTTTGGAGTCATTAGAGTTGATATGAAGGAAACACCCCCACCAATGTCTACCAAGAGGCCCTATGGATAATGGACCTTGTTATAGGAATTACTATCTTTAGGGACTAAAGGTTAAAGCCCAAAACACTTTGAGGACTTTAATTAATGGGCTAAAAGCATAGAGAGATAAAGGATCCAACCTACTGAGGATAAAAACATAGAGTAGGCCTAAAGACCAAACAAGAATCCCAAGACATAATGGTCCCAAGACCATATTAGAAGGCCCAAAACTGAATGGGCCCATAGCCCAATTAGAAGGCCCAACCCAAATGGGCACAAAGCTCAAACTAGAAGGCCCAAACCAAATAGGCCCAAGCCCAATCCTAGCCCAATAACACCAAACTTAGGGTCAAAGTTTGCCCAACTTGGACACCAAGTTTGGGAAAACTTGCCCACAACTCCAAGCTTAGGAAGTTTCCTAAAAGGCGCCCAAGAAAAGTTCTTGTCTTACTCCACCAAGATCCTAAGGACACAAAATTTGAAAATTTATGGCAATATCATTAGTCATAAGACAATCGGCCATCGAGACTTCTTTAAGGAACACTCTCAAAATTTAACTTAGACTTCCTACCTGTAGTTAAGTCAAGATAAGATTATTTAAACCAAATCATAGTCACATAAAGCAAACCATGCCGAAAACATCATGACCCATACATCCGAATAGTTCCAATTTAAACCTCTATGTCCTTTGCACAAATTAATTTAAAAATATGTGCCACAAACATGACCCTACCATCTGTTTATTTGGGAACGTGAAATAAGTAAAAGACAATAGAGAGTCACACATGAAAAACTTGCCCATATGACATACACACTACAAGGCTCAGTTGGACCAACACAACAATCAATAGATAAATGAAGACACTTCCCTAAGCTATAGTATTTGCCCTCAAGCAAATAGAAGGAATTTTCCAAATGGTCATATTCCTCTTGGCCCCCACGAATTCATAAATCAAGAATTGAAGAAACAAAGACAAAATGACACCAAAGACTTCATATGGCCAGATTGATACCTTTAGCATCAAATCATATTTTGTGTACCTTTTACTTGTCACCAATGCCTCATCCTCTCAAAATAGACTCTTGACATGTTGCCTTAAGTGTATGAGAAAAGCCAACTCATGTAAAACCTCCTAGCCTCATGACAAACAACTTGCACCCCACACAAAGCCTAAACAGTGTAATCGGGTACCCCTAAGATAGAACCAACTATTTGAGTCAAATTTTGTAAAATGTTTTGAAGCCTCATAGCTCTAATAGAGAGCATTGATGGGGGAACCAAATCCGCAAGAAGGAATCATAGGAAACATCCTTAAGATCCAACCAAGGGAGAAACTATAACATAGCCCTAGCCAATGCACAGTGATGAACTTCCTTCCAAATCACTCACTATTCCTACACTATCTTCATGATTCCCAAACATGGATGAAGAAACCACGATGTTCTTCCATCCCACGAAACCTACTCTTCATTTTTATTGCATGGAATTGAAGGAGAATTGATGACTTACATAATTTAGTATATTTTATCATTTCTTAACTTTAAACTTGAGTCTAATTTTATTTATTTTTGTTAATGCTAGGCTTCATTATTGTCATTTAAATTTTATTTCAGATTCGAAGGAAAGGAAGACTCAAATTTTAGAAGCCTATTGTGCCTATCATCTAGGGACTCTCTCTCATTTAAATGAAGATTTATCTAAATATAAGGGCCGGTCATCGAGGCTATTTTGGAGATAATGATCAAGTTGAATTTTGAAAGGTTGAAGATTTAAGAAATTTTAAGAGGATAACATCAGAAATTCGAATGGAGAGAGAGGCGGATGTTCAAAGTGATTTTCAGGATACTAGATAACAATAAAATATGGAGAACTAAAACAAACACAAAGATGAAACTGAAGACGCGTAAAGGAAAAAGAAGCGGAACAAAAAATCCTAAAGATGCGATGGAAGTTGATGCGAGAAGGAAATAAAAAAAGGGAAAGGCTAAATGGCCAAAGAAAAAAAAAAGATGAAAAAGAGAAGAAAGGAAAGATGCGGAAGTAGTTGGAAAGGTTAAAATTCAAAATAGGAAAAAGAAAAAGAAAAAGAAAGGGACGTTGGGAAAGAGACAAAATGAAAAAAAAGAAAAGAAAAGAAAAGAAGAGGATAAGGCTGAACAACGAAAGGCTAACAAAGAAAAGTTTTGAAGAAAACTGAAGAGGACGGCTACAAAAAAAAATTGATGAGGACGACGCAACAGATTGCGACGAGGATCTTTTAGTGTTGATTTTCTTCTATTCCTCTAAGAAAAATTATGGTGAATTTGTTGATGTTGAACTTAAGTTTTAGCATGAACTAAATTTTATTTATTCTAGGAAAATGATGTAATCTAGTTTCAGACTATGCTTGCTTTTCTATACTAATTTGAAGTAATTATCTTCTATGTTTGTCTAATTTATTCTGAGTTTATTGCTTCTAATTGACTGGCCATTAATTAGATGATTTTGATCTTGTGATTTACTTTCAAAAGAGGGAATTATAAGATAGACCTTGGATATTTCAGTATAGGGAAGTATAGAAATCGAAAGGCCTATATAAACCAATGTAGTATTAAAATCGTTTGTCTTAATGCATTCGTGTCCATTAATTTGCATAATCTTGTGTAAAATGATGATCGAGAATGAATCCAACTAATTATCGAAAGAGGCTTTAGGATGACTTTGGAGAATTTGCTAACAAACAAATAGAATTAATTTCAATTAATTAGATGAGAAAAACATAGTGAGAGATTAGGTGATATAGATTTCCTAGAAGTTCTTTTTCTCATTGATTAGGTGATATAGATTTCCTAGAAGTTCTTTTTCTCATTGATTCAATCATCAAACAATAGCTTTCCTTTGAATATTTCCTATGAATTGATTTTATTTCGAATTGTAAATTACAAAAATCTTAGTGACTTTTCTAAATAAAGTCGAGGTTAGTATAATTTTAGTATTTGTCAAAGTGAGATACCAATCCCTGAGGATGCCAATATTCTTATCACTTTACTATAAAACTATGATACTGTGTACTTGCAATTTTGCACTGATCAAGGATTGAGTAAATCATTGATGAAGCCAAGTGGTTCATCTTGGCAAACACCAACTCAACCCTTCCACTTCCACCTCTTCTATCTTCAAGACAAGTGTCCCTCACCCTCTTCTCTTTTTTACTCCATGGAGAGATTAGTTCTTCATCCCTTAGACCCTAGAAACTGAACTAAGTTGAGGAGAAACCACCATTGAAGGCCATAGTTTTGAGAAACTAGGATGTAGTTGATTATAATCCAGCCAAGCCACAGGAAATTAATTTTCTGGAACTTTTCTTGCACCCCACACCCCACAGGATAAAAAAATCATAGATCCTAAGATTCCCTAGTTGCCACAAGAAACCAAGGAAGAAGTTTCATGTTAACCTAGCTGAACCCACCATGGTAGCAGCTAAGGTGAGTAGTCGGGTGAATCGTGGTAAAGGTTGTCTTTTGAGTAATCATCCAAACCTTAGGAAGCTTATAAATACAACCCTTCCTCCTTCACTTCACCTCATATCTTTTGCAAGAGAAATTAGTAAAATGTAGATTGGGTTTCAAAGAGAGAGTAAGGAAGAGCCCTAGCTGAGTGCTTGTAAGAAAGCTTCAACGTTGGTGAGTAGTCTTCCCTCAGGTCTTGATGAATTCATGAATAAAGTGTTAAGTATAGAAGTGATTCTTGTCAATATGAAGACTGAAATTCAAAGAATGCATGTTCGGGTGTAGGATTCAATAATAGTTATTATGAAATATCAAGTAAGGTTTAGTTACAACATGCACTATCTTGGGTCGATCATCATTCCTATCTTGAAGTCATTAGTGGTTTTAATGCATTGAGTTAAAAGGTGTGAAGTGGTTAGTAACATGTTCTATGAAGTTTTGATTTAGTCACTTATGAGTTTCATGCAAAGAGTTGGTTCATACCTAGATTTTAATTTAAGGATGATATTATGAAGGGGTAAGCATGATCAATAGTATCAAATTCTTTAAGACTTGATGTGAAGCATATGCCACGGCTAAGCCTAGGAAATATCCTAATACAAGGTGTTTATCATTAATATAGGCCACAACCTAAGCTAAGAAATGTGACACCCCCAAGTCACTGCTTGTGATGTAATTGAGACTTGGAGTGTCAGGATATGCAACACATGGTTACATACCCCATTCATGAAAGTTAATATGCAATGTATCCTATTATGCAATTAATAGTATGCAATAATAGCAGCGGAAAATAGGGTGACTTATAAAAATTTATGCCAGAATGAACTAAACCTCCCAAATACATTAATAAATGCATTGGTTCAAACATGAGGATAGAATTTCCTTAGTACAAAATACTAAATCCAAGTTCCATAGTTATATCAACTCTCTCATACGCTCTATAGTATGTAGAGACAATGATATAAACATTAAAATTAAATCCAGCCTTCGCCCAAGATCCGACTCCTCTTCAACCATATGTATACAATGGTCCATATTGTTCGTCCTCTACAGATCTTGTCACAACTTCTACAATTTCGGGAGGAATGGTAGTGGGTCCACAATGGCGAGGTTTACTTGAAATCTCAGTAAGTTAAACAATCAACTTCCACAGAGATAAAGTATACATGATTAATGCAAACATGATATGCATGCTATGCAGATAAGATCTCTATATTTGTTTCCCAACGAGATTCCTCAACATTGTTCAGAAAAACTTTATTGTAGATTTTCTTACAGAGAAAATTTCTCACATCATCTTTCAAAACATAACATTTCAATATTATCATAGCCATTATTAACAATAACATAACATATAGTATTGTCACAGCTTCCTTATATGCACTATGAGTACCTACCGGTGACCGTAGTACAATTTATGTTGAAACTACGTTGCTTGCAAACTCGTTCTCAATGTATTTGTATCATAACATATGCACCCACCAGCATTATGTGGCATAAGTGACTTCACTCTGACATTCTTTAAAAGGAATCCATTCAAAACCCGTTGACGGTTCTTTATCAACGTAGAGGTTACCACAACATTAGTATTCACTCCAGAGTGGACATATGAGTTCTACTAGGATAGTTCCTCATCATAACCTTTTAGATCGTGACAAAATTTATTTTCATGCAATACTTGCAAATGTTTTCATGACATGTACTTGTGAACTATGCTTCATGTGAAAATGACAATTTCATATGATATGCTAAAATGATGAAAATTACACATGTCATGTAGGCAAATAAATAAATACTCAATGTATCATATAACATGATGTTTCATGCTCAAAATGACATTTATATCATGAATGTAGCATTTATACATAAATCATAAATAAATTATTTAAGAGTAAGTTAGAAGTTAACTTACAAACTTTCCGGATGTTAGAACATTGGCGCAACTGTAAATAGAGGTATTATATGTTAGAAATTGCATAACTAGAAAGATGTTCATAATAAAATGGTTCAAGAATTTGGTATTTACAAAACTGCCCCTATACTTTTTCGAAATTGCCACTTAGGCCCTAAATTTTCACTATTTTCAATTGAGTCCCAAAATTCACAAAATTCATATTTTCTATGTTCTGAAATTTTCTATACCCTTAGAATTGCAAGAATCAAATCAAAATTAAGCCAAATTCAACCAACCCATGGCATGCATCTCTATGGGCCCATATGTGATTTTAAATCTATAACCTTTATGGATGCATGTATGATCAAAATTCATCAAGTGGCAAACATGAGCATAATTTGAGGGACATATTTATAACTTGGATTTAGGTCATATGAATTCATCCCAACACTAATGTATTGATCAAAAGCCAAATTATCACTAAACCCTCAACTAAGTATATACATGATGTTTCTAGCTTTTCCTTGTCAAAGAGAGGTTTAAAAACTAAATAAATCATGAATTTTTATTCTTATCGCAATCACAAGGCTTTTTTGAATGCTCATTACTCAAGTTTAGGAAATTTGACCAAAACTTCATAAAATAAACTTTAATCAAGTGACACCAAAACATGCTTGATGATCAACATAAGATATGAATTTATAAACCTATCTATGTCATGCTTTTTACCTCAAATTTAATCCTTCAAAAATTCTTTCAAGAAATTAGTAAATCATATCAAGACATTCCCTAGCTAAAATTTCATCCCAAAACAAATTATTCAATCAATACTTCAAATCTAACCCGATTTGCATCATTCAAGTTAAACCTCATCTAAACTCAATCAATTTTCCATTCTTATGCCATAAATCAAAGCATAACAAGTCATTCTAACACTTAACAAAATACAGGGTAAGATTACTTACAAAAATCGTGGCCCTTGAGTTCCCAAACTCAACTCACTTCAAGAACAACTCTCAACTCATTCGGTTTCTCACTTTTTTCACACTAAGAGTGAATGTCTCTTACAATTACTAGAGGAATGCTTTCAGGAGTGGTGTGAGGAAGTGAGGGGTGAAGGGGGATATTTATAGGACTACATGGACGGTGAGAGGTGTTGGCTTGGCTGAAGGGTGAAGTTTGTGAGTGGTGGAAGTGGGCGGTGGAGTTATAGTGCAAAATTTCAGATTTTGTCATGCTTGGTAAGCTGAATAGTGCCCTATAACTTCATGATTGACCATGTGCTGCAATGCGTCTATGGGTGCAGGGGTTGCCTTGGTTCAGAATTTAAAATAAAACAAAAAATGATTTCCAAAAGGAAATCATGCTAGAGGCCAACGAGTTTGATTCTTCCAAGCTACCAATTTGTGTTCATCTGTTTGTCTCATCCTTGTGGCTTTGTTTTTTATAATGACTTCATTTGGTAGCTTTTTAGATGAGGAAGGGAGGGTTGATTGGTTGCCAAGTGATCATATATGAGCAGAAAGTAGAGGGAAGTAAGGATGATGGTGGTTCAGCCTAATGACATATGCAACCCTCTCCTATTGCCAAACGGTTTGGTTTCCTTTGGGGGATAAATGGACAAACATGTATTTGAGTGATTTAAAGCACTTCTTTGGGATTGGAGGGAAGAGGTGGTGGCATGTGGAGGTGGCTCTTTTAAGAGCAGAAATTCCTTGAAGAATTTAAGGCATTCGGTTTGAATCCAACTACACTTCCTAAGGAAATAGTTTGGTTTTTGGCTTTTGTTTCTTGGAACTATTTCTCCCCTTGCTAGTTCTAATTCATAGGTGATATGATGAGGTATGAATGTGCAGAAAACCCTTTGGAAAACTATGGAAGAGGCATGGGTTTGGGGCTAGTTTGATGAAGTGGTGCATGGTGATGCACAAGGGTGCCGATTGGTGGTTGTGTTGGCATTGATATGGCTTGGTTCCAATTAACATGGGTTGGGTAAAGTCAAACCTTCTAGGGTTGTCTAAGAGTGATGCAAAACAATTATAAAATTCAAAAATTTAGATCATAATTTATAAAGAAAAAAATTTAAAGAAAACTATGCTAAAATCATGATGCTTAGGTTACTATTCATGTGTGACATATATAGTGCTTCCTAACTCAAGTTAGAAGCTTAACCATGGTTGTGAGGGAACCCTAGGGGTGTGTGGTTCAGCTTGGGTTTAAGGAAAACCAATGGTATGATATATGTGGGTCTCATTTGGAAGAATGAAAAAAAAAATGTAAGGCTTTGGGCTTCATGGGTAGGGTTTTTATTGGGCCATATGAGAGCAAGTCTTGGTTGTGGGCTTAGGAGTGGGCTTATGTCTAGATTTATAGGGCCTATATTGGGCCTCAAAGGCCCACTAAGTTGGGTCCTAATCTTGGGTCTTTCTTAGATTGGGCCAATAGCCTTCACTCTTACTAAGTTCGGCCCAATAGCCTTGTCCAATATATTGGACCTAATATCTAGTGTCCTTTATGAAAGGCCTAAGGTCTTAATTCTTCCAAGTTGGACCTAAGACTTTTAAATATATCCTTAGCCCATTTCATCCTTAGTAAACTAGGGCCCTAAATAAAACACTCTTGGGCTTATCTAAATCCATCCAACACTTAGCCCATTTGCCTAGCCCACCCATATGCCATGTGTCATACCACTATTTGCCTCTTTGCATTTATCCTTAAAATTAAAAATACTAAAATCTTCTAATAATTCTAATTGAACCAATGGTGTGAATTCTTATGCCAATTAAGCTCTAAAATTTCCTTAATAAAAGAAAAATCACAACTTAGACTAGCTAGGATTTTAGATGCTAAGTTCAAGTCCTAAGGTAATTTTAAGTGGGGTGTTACAAGAAATTTCACAAATTAGTAAAACCACTTGATTTAAAGCATGGTTAGTTCTTAATGATTATCAATATGCTAACTTATAACATATATCTTGTTTCAGTTATCACCTTCACATACTCAGAAAGTTTGTAAGTTGGCCTCTAACTTACTCTTGGATAATATTTATATGACTTTGTTTAAACACTTCATTCATGTGTAAATACTAATTTTGATCATGATATGTCTTGCAATCCTTATAAGCATTCGGTTACTATATGGCATGTGATGATCTTTATGAACTTTTGTATAAACAAGTACCCTTTAGCATGATGCATAAAAATAAGATATTTCACATGAAGCTTGATTACTTGTAGAAGAGAATCACATGCCATCAAACATGTTTTATCATGAGCATAGTATGAAAAATATTTTTGTCACGACCCATTGCTAGGATGGGAGAATATCCAAGTGAAACTCCTCTGTCCACTTTGGAATAATTGAAAATGGAGTAGTAACCCCTGAGTTGATGAAGAACATTCAACAAACTTTGAATGGTTCTTGTTTAAAGGATTCCAGGGCATTGTCATATAAATATGGTGCCTAACGCTTATGGGTGCCCAAATCATGAAAAGTTATGATCAATGCATTGAATTTATCTGCGCAGCTCTGATGACATTGCCCCAAAAAGTTGGGCTACGGTAACCAGGAATTACTCACAAGCAGAAATGGGAGCCTTGATGTTACCATATGTTAAGAAAGTTATAAAAGTAACAAATGAAAAGGAATGAAAAGTGTGAAATGTTCTCTGTAAGAAAATGTATATCTGAATTCTCTAAAATATGTTGAGGAATCTTGATGGAAAAGTAAATGTTTTCTCTGAATTCTCTTAAAGATGTCGAGGATTCTGGATCGAAAAATAAATATTTTCTCTGCATACCATGCTTGCGAGCATCTCATGTTTATTATCTGTCATGTCTATGTTATCTCTTTGTATGTTCGTTGTTAACTTACTGAAATTTCAAGGAATCTCACTCTATTTTGCCCAAACTACCATTCCTTTTGGGATGGTAGAAGTTATAGTAGGACCTGATCATGGTGATGAATGTGAACCCCTGGTTAAGAATTGGTCATCAGACTCGATGCTCCTGCCACACAAGGAAGGTGAGGGATTAAGGGGTGGTGAAACACCTTTGATATCCAAGTCAGCTTGTTATCCTCAGAGAGAGTTTTTTTTGTATGTAAGAGTACATGAGTGTGAATTCTAACTTGAAATTTAGCTTTTATACTTCCTGTTGAGGTAGGTCCCCCGTCTCCTGTGTCAGGGTGTCCGTCCCTTGTGTCAAGGGTGTTCATCCTTCTTACGGTATACCATGACGTTGTCTTTCATGCGGCGTGGCTCCCTCGAATCTTGTCCTATGTGGCAAGTTGGTGAGTGTGGCCACATCTATGCACCTTGTCATGGACAGAGACTCCTGTTGGGATACCAGCCCGTGATCCATACTTGACCCCTTAACGTGGCATGGCTCTGCTGTTGCTTGTGTGTGTAGGGTCATGTCAAAGCAAATGTCGTCCATTCTTACCACGTCATATCTTACCCTTAGGCCCCCTTCTTCATACCCTGGTTGGTGGGCCGGTTACGCTTTGACTATTGGGCCTCCCGGCATGGTGAGTTAGGCCCAACCCAGTGGGGGTGAGTCCAAGGTAAGTTTCTAGAACCAAAATCACAACCTAAGCCAAAACAAAAACTGTTTTGAGCCATACGGTTTCTACCACTTTGAAATGATGCAAAACCCTTTTATAAAATTAATAACATGCTTTGAATCCAATCCTAACTTGCACATAAATATGTTAACACTTTACCATAGCAAGTTCTACCCATCATTTCACCAAAAAGTTCACAAAACTTTCAAAATTTCACACAAACACCAAAACTGTAACCACCAAGACCTTTGCATCATCATACTTAACTTTCACCAAACCAAACACCCTGAAAAAATTTTCCAACATATACCCAAGCAAACTAGACTCAAAATATAACAAAAGATAAGAATACTAAGGCATAAAAAATACACACAAAGGGGTTGGAATGGAGAATGGAGAACACAAAAACCATCATAAACTTTTCTCTCAACACCCTCTCAGTTTGCTCTTGGGAAAGGGGGGAAAATGAGCTAAGTGTGGAGGCAATAAGGCAAGGAACGTGGGGTATAGATGGAGGCTGACAAGGTGGGTGGATGAATGACCAAGTGATGGGAGGTTAACTTGTGAAAGTGGAGGAGAAAGGGCCTGCAAAGTGTAACTGCAAATTTGTTACAGTCTGGCCAAGTGATGGGGGCTTATGGGGGTGGCTTTGGCTTGCCATCAAGCCACTATTTGCGGTCAAATGGGGTGGTTTCAGTGGGACTAAGTGGGGCTAACTGAATGGGGCCTAGTTTGGAGTTTAGTTAAGGTTTCGATCCATACTTGGTTCGAATCAGAATTTTCTTGGTTAAATATATTACTAGTAAAGGAGTGGTTAAGGGTATATGAGTGTGTAATTGAGTGGTTAATTGCATGAATAAGTAATTTAAGCAAGTGATAAAACACTTAATCAAAACCGAGTGGTTTAGGGTTTGGAAACCAAATTTAGGATTTCGACCATCACATGGGATTTAGGGTTTCAATTGGATTCCAATGGTCTGGGGTTTCATTAGGTTGAAACCCTCTATTGGTTGACCAAATAATGTTTAGTTGGGTGGAATAGTGTTTTGGTGTAAGAGGCATGTCATCACACTTGTCCTCCATTTGACATGTGTCCTAAGGTTTCCAATTGGATGGCTAGGATTGTGCCATTTGTCCAACTAAAAGGTAATCCTAGTGATCCTTAATAAATTTGGACATCCTACATGATGATTTGATAGTTGTTTGAACCAATTGCCATGTGGCGCTTTCCTGGGTGTTACTATTCATCCAAAAAATCTTCGAAACTTTTTATTACATCATAAAATCCTAAATACTCCTACAAGTCTAATGGTGCAATTTGTTTCACGAAATTCTACTCCTAAGTGCCTTAACTAAATAGAAAGACACTCTTGTCCACTATTCACTTATGAAACTAGAAACTTTTTATTGCACTGTAAAACCCTAAATATATTCATCCGAGCTAATGGTGCAATTTGTTTCACAAACTTATATCTCTAAGTGCCTTAATTAAATAAAAAAAAAGCAACTCTATAATCATAGCAGATCGGAATCTGACTACTCTAACACAATAAAACCTAATTGATCGCTTGATTCGTGAAATCCTTTCGGAGTTTCACGATGTTTCAAAGGTCTGAAGAAATTCATCTATTGCATTTTTTCGGGTCGTTACAGTGAATGTGCTTCTAAGACCTATTGAGTGATGTTTCGGCTATGACGGTTTGTTTATGCCCGATTGGGTCTAAATGCATGTTAGTGATTCAAGGTTGCGATTATGGTCTATATTTTTTTATGAGAAGTGTGAATGTCAAATTTTTGAGGTTAGATATGAGATTAGCATAGAAGTCTCATGATGTTTGTGAAGTTTCATAAGTTTTGGGATCGGTTTGCAAATATTGGAAGTTAGGAGCCTTTTTGTAATTTCTGATAGTTAAAGGGCCCGTTTGTAATTTTTGGAATTTGATGTTTCTTTATGTGACAATTGAAGTAGTCATAACATTAAGTATCGCTTTTTGTAGCATGACAACTTTACTTTTAGGCAAAAAGTTTGTAAGTTAGCTTCTAACTTACTCTTAGATAATATATTTATGCTTATGTGTAAATGCTTCATGTTCTAGTTATTTCAAGCTAATCACATGTTGTGCTTATTGTATATGATCCGATTATTCCAATTCCATTCACATGTCATGACATGATTAAATGTCATCATAGCATATCCTGCAATGTAATGCATAAAAGAAAAAAAAAAAAAAGAGAAAGGAATGTTTGTGAAGAACAATCATGACTTCGACTGGGGTCGCAAGGGTACCGAAGCAAAGCTATGAGCATTCTCACTGCTGGGTATGCTAGAGTACTCGCATTGAAGGACATTTTGTGAAGCTTGAGTGTCTCATGAGTCGAAGCCATAAGTGGCATCAACCGTTGTGTGATGAAGACAAGCAATAGATACGCGATTTATGGGTGTCGTGAGGTAACTACATGTATGATTAAAGATGCAAGATACTTCGTGTATGCTATAATGTTACAAAGCTCTACGAATGCTGAAAAGAAATTTGGATGAGAGAAAAATACATTTTATGAAATGCATGTTCATATCCATGTATACATGTTCATGTTTTCCTTAATTATGTTTATGTTATCTTTGTGTATGTTTGTGGTATAATTTACTAAAATTTCAAGGAATCTCACTGTGATAGTCTCACTACCATTGTCACCCTGGAATATTAAAAGTTGTGACAAGACAGGAAGAAAATAGATAGGATGGAGAAGCGCAAACCCACTTGGTCGAAGATAGTTGAAGACAAACTCACTTTTGATAACATAATAGAACTAATCACTTTTTACATAGAACTTGTTCTGCTACTAATGGCGAACATTAAAAAATTATATTATAATAATATTTTATTTAATTTTAAATAAGACATCTCATCTCATTTAATCTAAATTGCAAGACCTAAAAGTAATACTAAAAGTGAGCCATTGATCCACCTGTAGCACAGGTTCTAGCCAAAGCAATGTCAGGAAGGCAGTGTACAAAAACCAAACATATTGTTTATAGATGAGGATTAGCACTGTTCATTCGGGCCAGGTTTTTCCCGGCCCGGTCTGGAACCCGGATACCTTGGTTTCGGTTTTTGGCCCGGATTTGATCCGAGCTGGAACTAGCATTACAAAACCCGGACCTATATGGTCCGGATCCGGGTTTTGAAACTAGGTTTCGGATTGAAAATTCGGTACCTGATTTTATATTTAAAAAAAAACTCTTCAAATCCCAGTCAACCAGTCCCCACCCGTGAATCGTGATACTCTTATCTAATAGGGTTTTCGCCCCCTCTTCTATATCTCATTCCATGGCTCTCTGTCAAACCCAAAAGTCGTAACTGCATCTTTTCTCTCTCCTCTTCGAGTTTCTGAGGCTGCTGTTCTACATTATCGAGATCCATAGAGGTTCTCAATATGGTGGCTGAGGTTGATCTCTCTCTTGCTGTCGTGTCTGTCTCGCCAGAGACCTTTCGGTAAGTCTCTCTCTTGATCTGTGAACAATGAATGTAAATATGGATAGATCTGGTGATTCGGTGAACTGGGTCTCTTCTTTGTGCTTGAACTTGTCAAATGAGATTTTTGCTCCTTTTCTCTTCCATCAAAGAATGAATGTAAATATGGGTAGATCTGTTGATTCGGTGAACAATGAATGTAAATATGGGTAGATCTTTGGATTTTCTATTTTTGCTCTGTTTTGTCATTCCCTTTTCTCTTCCATCAAAGAGGTACGTCCAGTTTCTGTTTAATAGTTTTATTAAATTTTGATTGCAAAGTTGGCACGCTATGGTGAAGATATTCCTCAGCTATATCAAACGTTTTTTCTTTTCTCTTCCTCCCCGTTAATGGGTATTTTTCAAGCTTCGAGTAAATAAAATGGGTACCAAATTTGTTCCTTTTGAGTTTGGGTTTATTTAGTTAGAAAGTTATTTATGAACTTTGTGGCTTATGCATGGACGAATAAACATTTATTCTGCGCATGAGAGCTTCAACAATCAACATTAATACCTTATGTGCTCACAGCTACTGAAAACAAAACCTAGATGTCACCCTGAACACATCTCTTGCGTGGACTGTAATCATGATGATCGAAGTTTAGCCAAACTCAAATCACTGTCACTGTCCATCATTTGCAGCCGAGAATATTTTTATTGTATAATTTGTTGACATTATACTGTTGAAGCTGTCAAAAGTGCAGCTTTTGAGGTATGCATCATACACTCTATTTCTTTCATTTGGCATATATTATATGGAGTAATGGAGTCTTCTACTTCTTGATGCTTTGTTACTCTATATGTTAAAGGAATTTAAAAGCACGAGTGATGAAGAAGCTGCAGTTTTGGTTGCTTCCAGAGCTGCATCCACTGTGATTGATGCTTCTAATTCAATTGAAGTTTGAAGGTATGTACTTTTGGATCTAAGCATGTAATACAAATATTGAATAACAATGTGCTGCTTATGAATGCTAGCATCATTTGTTAGTTTAAAAATAGTCTAATAGACTTCCATGTGATGGTTTCAGGAGTTCTAGTAGTACAGAGACAATGAATCTACGCAATACAGAGACAGAAATTAATGAGGATGAAAAAACCTTTCAGGGAATAATGGATAAGGAGTATGAAAAAGCAGAAGACTAACCTTTGTAGTTTACTATTGTGTATTGGAATTTGATTAAAGCAATGGATGTGTTTCGTAATATTCTTAGCAAATTATTTCAAATAATATAGTATGTAATGAATTGCATAATGTATGTTGTATGCATTCGGATTTATTTTATTTTATAAAATCATTCTAATAATACATCAATATCATATAAACAATATAATGCTTTATGTAGGGGAAAAAAAAAACCGGGTTCAACCCGGAACCCGGATTCCAGGTTTAAAAAATCCCAGATTCATCCGACTTTCGGCCCGTTCTGACCCGGGTTAACCCGATCCGGGTTCCAGCTAGAGTTTGAAATTCGGGTCTCGGTCTAGGTATACCCGGATTTCCGGGTCGGAACCCGGATGAACAACCTTAATAAGGATGGAGTTTGAGAGAGGCAGACATACGAGCCATCCGTTCGAAGTTGCCATGGATAAATCAGTTGGATTTTCCACAAAAGAGGTCGTCAAAGCTAGCCTGGAACACGTTGTAGGAAGTTGGCAGGGTTAAAAGTTGAACAATACTAATCTTCCCGGTGCTCTCGTTGGAATTTATTTTTTTATTTTTTTATTTCATTATTAAGAAAATATTTTTAATGATATTTTATTTTTTTTACTTTTCAAAAATATTTAAAAGTGTTAAAAAATATATTAAAAAAAGAGTAAAAAACACATAAACTACACTAATGGGAACTCGAAGAGGTGACTCTAGTATTACTCTTAAAAGGCTCATTTGGAGAGTGAGATGAGATGATAATTTTATAAATAGTAATAAGATAGTGTTATAATTTTTTTTTTAAATATTTAAAAGTGTTAAAAAATATATTAAAAAAAGAGTAAAAAAAAGAAACACATAAAATACACTAATGGGAACTCGGAGAGGTGACTCTAGTATCACTCTTAAAAAACTCATTTGGAGAGTGAGATGAGATGATAATTTTATAAATAGCAATAAGATAGTTTATAAAAAGTAATAAGATAATTTAAGTTGAATATTTTTTAGGTTTTGGAAAATAAGAGAGAAAAAATTAAATAAAAAATATTATAAAATTAAAATATTATTAGAATATAGTTTGATAATATTATTTTTATTTGAGAATTTTAAAAAATTGATTTTTTTTTTATTTTTTGTTTAAAAGTTTGAAAAATTTATAATAATTAGTTCGAAAATATTTATATTTGAATTATATTTAAAAAATAAATGAGATAAGATAAAAATTTTAAGGTCAAATCTATTTCCAAACAATCCAGTCTTATAAATTTTTTGATGAAAGTCGAGTACAGGTGTCCAAGTCTGTATTTAACTACAATTTTTATTTTTATTGTTTTCTTTAAACAATTCAACGTCACAGCCTTGTAACAGGGTAGGCAGGTGTATTAAAATAGTGCGCTACGTGTATAAATGCTGATCTTGTTATATATCCTCACTATTCAAAATAATGTACTGAACTTTTAGGGCGGCAAAAACCTCACATATGAATAAGGCGCCGTTTGGATTGAAAATTGATATCAACTCATTTCATTTTATTTCATCATTATAATTTTTTTTAAATTTTTATACAAAATATAATAAAAAATTCAAAATAGTGCGCTACGTATATAAATGCTGATCTTGTTATATATCCTCACTATTCAAAATAATGTACTGAACTTTCAGGGCGGCAAAAACCTCACATATGAATAAGGCGCTGTTTGGATTGAAAATTGATATCAACTCATTTCATTTTATTTCATCATTATAATTTTTTTAAATTTTTACACAAAATATAATAAAAAATTCAATTTTTTTAAATCACAAAATAATAATAATATTCTAATAATATTTTATTCAACTCAACTCATATCATTCCATATCTCAATCCGGCCCTAAGTCTACTAGCAAACCTGTTAAATAATACACTAAACACACTGTTGATGATGTATAAGTCTGACACATTATTCTACATAAAAAAAATATTGGTATAACCATTTTACGCACATAATGGGTCCCTAAAATATATAGTATGTTACACACCAAGTAAGTGTGAGAAATAAAAAGAAAAAGAAAATAAAAGAACCTACCACACCCGTGTATCAAATTAAAATTAGAAAAAATATGTAGCAATTACATTTCAAAGTCAATTAACAATAGCCATGTCCTTCCCATCCTAACCTTATTCAGTTATTTGCATGAAAATCTCTGTATACGTTTGTGTGCATTAGTGCAATTCTTTTTATATACTCTGACAGTTGATCCTCCTAAAAATATCGGAGATTCTTTTTTTCTCCCATCAATTAGAATGAATAATCAATTTCTTGGCGACCAAGCGAATGCCAGCATTTTGCAGATAATCATATGCATCCAAGGAAAAGAATGCATCCACAAAGGTCCCGGAAGTGAACATAGTATCAAGCTCTTCTGCATCAAATTTACTGAACACAAGCCTTTGAACCGCACCGGATGTTTCTTTTTGATACATCTCAGTCCCATAAACGGCAATATCCCCACATTCAGCAGTTGGTATGCTATTGTTACAAAGGAAATACACACCAAATCAGATGACTCTTCAATTAAAAACTTGACAACACTTTTTTTTTTTTGTCAAAATTAAGAAAATTTTTAAAAATGCAGAGAATGCACAAACCAAGTACACAAGGTCATAGAAGAGACAAGGAAGTAAAGGGAAGAACTTGACAACACTAAAGTTAATACTTTATGTGCTAGCAAGTTATAAGACAAACACAAGAAAGAGAAATCTGAAAGACAATGACTGCGATTATATAACTCAAATGGTTGCAACTGTTAAATTCCTTCTTGCCTTGTTTTCAAAGTAACCGAATGAATCATATCTATAAAAATCACTATACTTTGATATATGATTTAGTTTCCTTTTCATCCTCTTAGAGAAACTAAGACAAACTTAACTATAAGCTGACATGTTAAAAAGCATGTATGAAAGAGCATGCAGATTTCTTTGGGTAAGTGTTAAATTAACATATGTTGTGTCTTTTACTGTGTGCTTTTTACATGCTAAATAGACATTCACAAGTAAAACGAAATCTAATCTTGATGATACTGATTAATAAGGTTCCTTTGTTTTACCTTCTAAGAGAGGAGAGAGAGAGAGCGAGAGAGAGAGAGAGAGAGAGGAGTACTTACTGCAATCTCACCGTAGGGTTGTTAACGAAGCCATTTTTCCTGCTCACAACTGGCTTCCATTCAGAGCTGCTACCAGAATCCAAGGAGAGCTTCTGTGCTATTGCATCACATGCATCAAGAACCTTACATAAACTTTGTGATGCATTAACCACAAAGTTCAAACGCGGTCGGCCAGCATGATCAACAAACTTCATACTTAAACCAAACCGCACTTTCAACCGAGTACAACAAAGTTGCAAAATTGCACCTTCGTGCAGCAATTGTATCTTTTGACTCCCACAATGAAATGGAACAAAACATGCGCCTATAGCAGAAATAGAAACTTCATCAGGCTCTAAAAAGCCCCCTGAGTTGCAGCAACCATTGGAGATGGGAGCTGTGGAAGTAATCTCAGAAGACTCCAGCATTTCTTCCATGGTGGTGTTGGTTTGAAGGGATTCAGATTCAATCCTTAGCAGGCCCATGTCAAAAGGATCTTGTCGAGATGTATTCGAGATGCTGTCAGTCATAGGTGATAATATCGGACGAGTTTCCACCTTTTGTTGATTCGTTCGAGATAGCATCAGATCATTTTTTAACGTGGAACTTGATGAGGGCATATTCTTGCATAGGCTCACGCCATCTGGAGATGAATTTGCATTTCTGTGACTTCTTGCAGTAGCATTTGGAGAAACCCAACCGTTTGCCGTGAATGTATCTGGCAGGCTTGACTCCTGCATTTTTACAGATTTTTGTCAATTATACCATAAACAACCTTATAAAACATGCAATGCGACCAGCAACTCTACTTAGTCTCAATCAATGTCACCAGGATGGACATAACGCTTGTCCTGCCAAGTAATCACAGATGGGTCATCTGAGCTCACAACATACAGTAAGGAAAACTGGTAAAACTTTGAAAGACAGTCAGACCCATATTAAAGGATAAAAGAATGATTACGTCAAAAGATTGCATTGAAATACAAAAAGATAAAAGAAAAATTATTACATTAGACTCCATTGATTCTTCCCAGTGGTGCCTCTGTATTTCAGGTCTTAGGCAATCTGAGTGCAATTTCGAGAAAGAAGATGGATGCCAAAGTAAGCCCATTATATATATATATATATATATATATATATATATATATATATATAGCGATTATTCTTTTATGTCATGATGTATGATAGCATTGCCAAAAAGTTTTGAGTAATAATGTCAAACTCATGGTGGGCAAACAGATCTGGTGCTATATTTATTTAATTTACAAAGTAATCTGTTAAGATATCAAGAGTAGTGGCGTGCACTCAAGAATAGGTTCTATAACTTTCAAATTTATAGAATTACCAAGAATAAAACTGTCGCACAATACTTGAGAACTTCAAGATTCATCCGAACGTCATCCAAGCTCCTGAAGAACCATAAATAGTTTTGAGGAAACACAAATTTGGGCAAGTCTAGAAGCATAGTGGGAGTAAAAAAGTTCCTTGCAGGTTTGTAGAACACCTGTGTGTTTGCTGTCCAAGACCAAAATAACTGGCAAGAGTGGCCATCTGAAACGAAAAATACAGTATATCAATACTTCGAAGTTTTACGTCAATTGCACTTAAAATACAACTAGCCTCAAACTTCAACATGACTCGATTTCTCGGACCATGCATAGACAGATATAATAAATATATTAAGGAAACCATTAATAAATTGATAAAGTTAAGAAAATTCACAGGATTGCTAATACACATGACCGGGTACAGAGACTCCAAAGATATGAAAAATCTGTCATACAATTTGCTAACTGCAGTCATGTCTAACTAAATTTTCATCAATAACCTAACACAGATACAAGCAGACAGCTCGATCAAGCTCCTGATTTTCTTCTTTAATTTTCTGTTACCTCCTTATGGTTTGGAAAGGAGGGGGGGGGGGGGGGGATGAAATCTCCAAACACTAAGAAAACATGATATTCCCCAGTACCAAAAAAACAAGAAAATCACAAATCGTATGCTGATGCAGAGATTAAGTGACATAGAATTATGATAATAACATAATACCCAGTATCTAAAAACAAAAATAAACGGGTGAAGAGAAGGCTATAGCCTTGTATGCCTCGTACGTATAATTGACTTCTGCCACTTTAAAGTTAATAAAATTAGATGACAGAAGATGCGAGAATCTTTTCTTTTAAATAACAAATATTCAATTCCCAAGGTGATCTCCAAATTGGAAATTTAAACATCATTCTTAGCAGCATAAAAAATAATGTAACAACCAAGGATGGCCAAGGCACATATGGATTTATATCCCAAAAGGACTAATCATTTTGGAGTATAAGCCCAGATGTGGCTTGAGTTTTGCTTGGGTCATTACAAATGGTATCAAAGTCAATCTCAGCCATAAGTGTATTGGATTTACCCCATACAAATTTAAAACGGGAGAAATTGTGATACCCAAGATTGTGTTAGGAGGCTAGCATACGAGATTCCACATTGCCTGGTAGGGCATAGTTCTTACAGTTCTAAGGATTCCAATGGGTTACAATCATCATTCACCACTCTACTGTACTCAATCTATGGTATTATAAATAGAAAAGAAAAGAAAAGAAGAAGAAAGAAAACCCAGTGATTCATGGAACATCATGCTCAACTTATCCTCAGTTTTTTAATCCTTTTTATGGTAATGGACGTGACTTCTAGCTCAGAAATGACTCCAAGCTTATTTTTAAATCCAAATAAGTAAAAATATTTTCATTTCTTGGGCATAGAATTTTTATTTTACTTTTGTATTGATCTATTCAAAAACTATCTTTTGGGAGTCTGTAATAATTATCATTCAATAAGATGCTCTGAGTTTCATCAAGAACATAAAGTTTTATACCTTCATGTCACCAGCTCTCCTTCCAAACTTCTGAGTCAACAACGGCAATGAATCAATTGTGCCCTTTGGCTCTGGTGCTGGTCTACCAATCTCTGCAAATGCCTCCTGTATTCGTCTACAATCGAACTTCAGTATATTGTGACCTGCCCAAATCCGTCCTATACACAAAATAAAAACAAGATTTTAATTTATAAAAAAATATAAGATGTAATAAAAAATAAGACCTAAAACCATAATGTTAATCTGTCTTTCTTATGTGGCAACTTCAAAAATGGGCAAGTCAGAAGAGGAAGATGATAAATGTGATTATGAAAATGTTAACCATTGTCTTTATTTTTCCACTTTTAAAAAGTGATAGAATGACAAATAGGATAATAGAAATTTTATATCCATAGAGTTCTCCTCCAACTGGATAAGAGGAAATTCTTCCAGCAAATTTTATCGAACTGTCGTCTTAAAAAGATTAATTGTTAATCCCAGTGTCCCTGCGTCCCTGAGCATGCTCGCATAAAATTTAATAAAGTGAGTGAGTGAGAAGAATTCCTAGTTTGGAGGACCTCTGTCAGTTTTAATTAGTCATAAGAGATAAATGATAGGCATACCAACCACTGAATTTGGAAATAACATGTAGTATTCAAAGAAATGAACTAGACTCAGAATTTAACATCATAATCCTGGCTGACAGTCCAGGATCACATAGTAAAAGAGAAGACATGCGTCCAACAAGTAAGCGAAATAATAATAGTTGGCCATAACGGAGCTGAGAAAATGCAGAGGGTAAAAACGTTTGCAAGAATAATTTTTTTATTCTTTTTAATTATTTGGTCTGTGGCCGAGAAGAGGTGATTCTCACTTTAACAGACCCTAATTCAAGTGCTTAGCATGGTTAGTGTCTTTCATATTTCCTCGGATTCGTAGTTACCAAACAGACGGTAAGCTCTAACTTTGTCTAGCAATTTTTTTATTTTTTGATAAGTAAAGATTAAGGTCTTAGTCTAGCAATTGAGATAACCGTAGCCTTAAAAGCAAAGTTATTGTTCATTCAACCAGTTTCTCAGCAGCCAAAACGGAGAGAGTGAGTGACTGACCGTGGAGAATGTCGTAGACCCGATCGGCGACCTCTCGGAAGGTCGGGCAGGAAACAACGGCCTCCCGGGTGATGCCGTTGCAGCGTACGGAAAAGGAGGAGATGAGAGAGAGGTCGGAGGGTCGGAGCAAGGTGGAGTAGCTGTACAGCTCCTCCAGTTTCCTGGGGCATACAAGGATGGCTCCGAACTCCAGGATGGCAAATCCCTGTCCGGGTCGGGTCGGCACAGTCGTCTCCACATCGAAGAAGGCGATTTCGGATCTTTCTTCACTGCTCCGCGTACCCATTTCCATTTTGGCCTAAAGATCGGTCGTCCAACTGCAATTGAAACAATGAAAGATAAAACAGTAAACTCTGCTGTACTTACACGTGTATGTATATATATATATAGAAGCACAGCTGCACAAGGAGGCAGCAGAGTTAGTTGGGTTTCTTCCCCTGTGGTGGCTTTGAGATCGAAGTATCGAACTCCACGTAACGAATATTCTTCTACTGTTGTTCGTGCCAAGCATCACTTCAAAATCATTTATATAGAAAAATCTTTTTTGGAGTTCGGTTTGCAAAGTACATTTTTTTTTATTGATATAATAATAAATACATGATTTGTTAAAAAATATTAAAATTAAAATTTTATATAAACTAAATTTTGTCGTACCAATAAAATAGAGAGCATGTTTTGTATACCACTTTTCAAGTAGAAAAACTTAATAAATATGCAAAAAAATATTTTAACAAATAAATATATAAAACAAGTTAATATTAATATAAAAACATTTCGAACACTATCAAATATTTACTAAAAGAGTCCAACTTAATATATTCAATTTATTTGTAATTTTGTACGACCCAAATCTGACATTCACTTTTTTTTTAACACTTGTTTTTTTAAATAAAATCAAATTTTGCTATAAAACTTTATTTTTTAAAGAAAGTTAAATTTTGCCACGATACGGTCACGTGTCTTCGGTTAATATTAAGGAGAAAAACAATTATCGAGCCGTCTTCTCTCTCCTAAGCTCCTACAACAAGGAGATATTATTTCTCAAAAGAGAAATTACACAACTCTACTTAATATAAAAATTTTATGTATTGTCATTTTCGAGAAGTTTTTATATATTTTGTTAATGTGATAGGTTATATTAAAAAAAATATTAAATTATGTTATATCAGTGAAGTGCATAAAAAATACGTAAAAATAATTATATATAACAAAATTTAATTTAATAAGTTTGATCGAAATTAAAAAAAAAAAAAAAAAAAAAAAAAAAAAAAAAAGCCCTTCTAAATTCTTACTATATATTCGATATGAATAAAAGTAGGGAAGCAGATAAGAAAAGCCTATGAATTGGAGAAGCTCGGCTACCGTATGACTTGGGAAAGTTCAGCCACAAAAGTTAAAACAGCTGGATGAACACTAGCTAGGTATCTAATTCCCTCTCCTTTGTGTACAACCAAAGCTTTGATAAAAGACCAAATTACAAGCAATACCAAAGGTACTGGATGGCCTTGCCCTAATCTCCACGTCTCTGTTTTTTTCACCTCAAATCCAAATGTTTGAATGGATTCCCAATTAAATCATCAACAAGCTAAAGATTACTGTCTTATGGTGGTATCAGACCCCGGTCCCTGAGATAATTTCTTCTAGCTTGGATTTGGATAAGGAAAATGTTAGTCCTTCCGCTTGCATTTATTGTTGTTTTTTTTATTTTTTTTTAACTTTGTGATTAAGGAATCGTTTTTTAATAATGTTGTGAATTTTAAAAAAATATTTAAGAGTGTTAAAAAAATACATATAAAAAAAAGTCAAAACAAAACACACCAAAATAACTAGCGGTAGAAGGAGCTACCAACAGTGGTTGTAGTGCCTTTTTTCTGTAATCTTTTAAGGAAAATGATACTCTCACCATTGGTTGTTATTGTTTGGTGTTATCGTTGGAATTTTTTATTTTATTTTTAAAATTTTATTTTTACTTAGTGATTAAGGAAGTATTTTTTAATAATATTGTGATTTTTTTATTCTTTTAAAAAACATGTGAAAGTGTTAAAAAATACATGTAAAAAAAAACAACAAAATAAAAAAGATCATTATGTCTAACAGTAGCTCCCAATGAGAGCTGTGAGCGGTGGATGTAGTATCATCCTTTGGATAAACGAGTTTGAATTTGGATTTGGATTTTCAATCAAGAGATTTAAAATGTAACCTATTTGTTAGAAAAACCCTGACGCAGAGGCCTATGACCCAGCCCATCAAACTAACTCTTACTTCTGTCTCTATCTTCAACTCAAAGACACAACCAGTTCCTTCTAGAAGTCTCTAACAGCTACCCCCTTCTTAGAAGACCTTACCCACAAGGTCGGGGTAACGTCATCGTAACTACTCTACAAAAACCCACGAAGAGTCTTCTTCTAGTGCACCACTCCATTTGACCAAAAGCTCAATCAAGGGGCGGTTCTAAAACCCTCTCATACGCTGGTCCAAGATCCTCTCAGGTTCAACACGAAAAGCTCCATGAGGATCCAGAGGAGGCAGATCTGGTGAAGGCATGATCGTGGAACACCAGATGGACCACCAAACCTGGGGGTAACTCCACCTTGTATGCTACGTTGCTAATCCGTTGTACTATTGTGAAGGGACCAAAGTAATGGGGGCATAGTTTGGAACTTTGGCATGTAGCGTCGTCCTTGTGGTGTGATTTTAGAAAATGAGTCTGGAATTACTGAACCTTTTAAAAATTTTTCTTTTCCTTCCTAGGATATAAAAGATTCCATGTTTAAAATTAAAATCTGCTTTGCAAATTAAAAGAGAGTTTACAGTGGAAATCATTCAATTAAATTACAAATTCCTTTTACAAAATACTCTTTCATACATTATATAAACATTGCCTAGACTTCTATCACATTTCTCTTGGGCCATGTCTATTTTGACTCTTCATCCTCATTTTGTTCTTGGGAGGGGGAGGGACATACATAAAAATAAAATAAGTCGAATACTCAGTAAGCATTACTTCATACTGTAAAAATATATTAACATAAGTCTTCATTGGTGCATTTATCATTCATCTACATACTTTACATAAAACATTTATTTCCTTGAAAAATATTAGAAGGTGGGGTTTAAAACATTTTCCATACCATTCCTTCATAAGGAGCTAAACGATTACACAATATTCAATTTAACTATCATTACTTTCCATTGGCTAGTACACACTGACACTGTTATGCCTCGTGTGTTGGGATTAGCGGTCTTTTGGATTTGGATTATGCCCGTGGCCATAGGTTGAGAATTCTTTTCGGTTAGGGGCAGCATTGGTTGCACTACCAATACTACTTACCCGGCATTACAATCTGCCCAGTCTATTGGTACCATCATTCATTTTAGTCATAGCCGTTACATAGCTTCATACATTAAAAGATTCATTCATTTCCTTTCCTTTCAGTCATTTCCTTTTGATTTCTTTCATTCATCAATCCATTTCATTTTATAAACATCATTTCATAGCACAAACATAAACATCATCAATAAACATCATTTCATAGCATAATTTAAAACCTCATTTCATAGCCTCATCTAAACATCATTTCATAGCCTCATTTAGGAGTCATTTGGATCGAGAAACTGTAATGCCCCGATCCTGAAGGTCTGGAGAGTTAGCTCTTAATACTTAACATCAAACTTCAATAACACAACTATAAAATCCTGAAAAACTCCATAAAATGTTAATCTATTTAATCAACCCAAATATCTATGTTCCTTTATGGGGACAACCAAGAAATTCTCAAATCATAAATTAAAAACTCTCCAAAACTTGAAAATATCCTTAACTCATCAAATCAAAATAACCAAAAATAAAACATTTTTCTAACTACGACTCTCAAATAAGCTTTTGTACCATTGGGCATTTATTCCATTACAGACATCACACCTTGCTAAAACTTCATACTCTTGTTCTCCAGATGAACCATCAAAATTATCTGAAAAATATATGGAAATAATGGGTGAGTTATCAACAACTCAGTAAGCAGAGGACATATACTAGTGTGTAAACATGAGCATTTATAGAGTTCAGAATGCAGAACAAAATATTTTCTTTTAGAATGCAGAATCAGAATATTGTTTTTAAAATGCAGCGTCAGAGTATGTTATTAAAAATATCAGAGTGAAAGTTCAAAAATATTCATAATCAAAATCTCTTTGGCATAACATAAACTGAAACATCACATCCTATCTTATCATATCAGAACAAATACAATTTTTAACCCACGTGGTAGGGTTGTGCAAACCCCGGTAGCTAATCGAGCAGAAACAGAATGTGAATCTTCCCCTTGTTCATTCTTGGAGCCCCGAGTGTGCACATAGGAAAGACCACGCAGAAAACCACTTTGTTTCCAAAGTGGGTACACCAGAAACAGAAAAATTGATACCAACCCGAACAGAGGCCACAGTTTTACACCCGTGGTGAGATCAGAACGGAACAGAAACAAAAATAGAATGTTATGCCAGAGGTTTTCAGAAATCACATCAGATCATATCAGAGTACAGAAAATCTTCAGAACAGAACAAAATCATATCACAATATAATTTATGCACAAAATTTCATATTCGCTCTCTTTTTCAAAGTTCAGAAACAAAATATCAAAAATAAGCTCATGTCTACACCAGTCATGACAGAAAATAATTTCTTCTTAAATAGAATCTCATGAGTAATGTAGAACAAATAACTGAGGTAGTTCAAATTTATTTTCATAATCAAATATGTATATTTTTCAAAAATCAACATCAGCTCATTTTATTTTAATGCAAAGTCTAGCATAGGAACCCCGCTTACCTGAATTTCTTAACTTAACAAAATTTTTCCTCAGCAGTACTGAACAAAAATCAATCGTCACCTATAAAATAGTCACATACTCCCATAAATTTTCAATCAAACACGTATATCAATACTTAAACCTGAAATACTACATAACCTAATTTTCCTTAAAAAAAAAAAACAATCTACAACTCTTACAAACCTAAAATATAATCATTTCCCAAATTACCTTGATATCAATTAACACCTCCGACTTATACATTAAAATCTAAAATATTTCTTTAAAAATACAATTTTTGTATCTATATAAAGAAAAACTAGATTTAGTTTAAAAAAATATAATTACAAATTTTCTAAAAAAAACGTTGAGACCCAAGGATAAAATTTAGTGAATTCACGTCCAAAAAAAAAAAATATATAAAGACATGCTTAGGCGTATAAATCAAGGGTAAAATTGTAATATGCCTGTTCGAAAACCATCCCTAACTTTACGTAAAGGGCAATCTTTCTATTTCTTTGTTTGCAGGGAAGACCCAGGTCGTGCGATGGAGGCTCACCGTGGGGCGGGAGGGGGGAGGGGGAGCTGCGAGGTGGCTGAGACATGGGCAGGACAGAGCGGCTGCGCACTGAGAGGGAGAGGGATGAGCGAGAGACAGAGAGACGGAGAGCGCACCATGTCTCAACAATTGTGGAGCATACACAACAACTGTGGAGCATACACTACGTGAGACACAACAATTGTGACACGTAGAATACGTGGGGCCACAACAATTGTGGAGTACGTATTAACGCACTTACAGCTGGTAGAGACACCTGTGTTGTGATGCGGTAATCGACAAGGACATACGGCTCAAGGGGACCCGTGTAGCACCCGTATGGTCACTTTATTAAATAAGTCTATTGAATAAGATTACGTAATCATGGAAACCCCATAAGATAAGAATACATAATCGTGGTAACTCTATGAGATAAGATTATGCAATCATGGTAACCCCATGAGATAAGACTACAAGTTCATGTTTATGTCATGTTATGTTCAAGTTCTCGTTTATGTCAGGTTATGTTCACGTTCAAGTTATTTATATTCATGTTCCAAGTTCATGTATTTCACGTTCAAGTCATGTTTCACATTATGTTATGTTCAAGTTTACGTTCATGCCAAGTTTCAAGTTTATGTCATATCAAGCTAAGTTTCAATTTCAGTTCAAGCCATGTCAGCTCATGCCATGTTATGTCAGGTCACGTTATGCATATTATTTCATGCCATGTTATGTCAAGTCACGTTATGTTTATTATTTCATGACATGTTATGTCAAGTTATGTTTTGTTTACTATTAACTGGAGTTGTGCATTCATGCCTTTATTGCCATGCATGCATCATTAACCTGTGTGGGAGTTTCCTGTTAACTTAGTGAGATTTGTAATCAAATCTCACTGTGGTAGTCTCAATTACCATTCCCCCCAAATGGTAGACTTTGTTACAGGATCTGAAGGAGAATCGAGAATCGACCAACTGGAAACGGTCGACTAAGCGACGGTGCGACGTAGATGGTAGTACAGTAGTTACCTCAGATTACTACTTGTATTTGTGGAGTTCAATCTCCAGCACTCTTTTGATCACAACCATTTTGGATTAGTGTTGTGATCTCAGTTGTTTAGTATGTCATTATGTATGAAGTTTGTTTTAAGTATTTGAGATATTTCAGTTTGGTGCATATTATTGCTAAAGAAAAAAAATTATCCATTGCGAATATTGTATAATGCTAGATGCATGTTAGGATGTCATGAACGGGGGCAGGTAACCTTGTGTTGCATGTCTCGACACTTCAAATGTTCTTCCGATCCCAAGCGGAATTTGGAGGTGTCACAATTATTCCAATATGTAGTATAGCATGAAAATGTATCTTGTTCATAAAAATGCATGTGCATCGAAGTAAGAAAGATGATGAAAATGTTTTGATTGCAAAGGAAAGGACATGAATGTCTCATGCGTTATGCTTCAAGCGATGCTTTAAATGAGTTTTAAAATGTCCCTATGAACTTATGCTTTTAAATGACGCGAAGAAAGTGTTTTAAAATGTCCCTATGAACTGATGCTTTAAATGACAAGAAGGAATGTTTTAAGATATCCCTATGAACTGATATTAAATTGTCCCTATGAACTGACGTTTTATGGATGCCATGAAAATGATGTTTAAGCTCATGCTTTTAAAATGATGTTTTCTTCATGAATGCACTGTTAAATGAAAAGATGATGTTTATGTTCATGCTTTTAAATGATGTTTTTCATGAACGAACTGTTAACTGATGAAAAGGACTGAAATGAATGAATGAATGAATGCTTTATTGTATGAAAATACGTAACGACCATATGAATTAAAAGGGTACCAAAGGAATGGGCAGATTGCAATGCCGAGTAAGTAGTACCGGTAGTGCACCTAGTGCTGCCCCCTGACTGAAACGGATTCTCAACCTGTAGCCACAGGCGGAATCCAGGTCCAAAAGAATACTGCAGAAACATACCGCCAGTCAATCAAATAAATACGGATACTGCTCTCTCATGACAGCTTCTCTCTCCCAAAAGAAATCCTGAGCCAACGGATCGCCCCATGACACCTTCACCAAAGGTATTGTCTTAGACCTTAACCTTTGCTCTTTCCCATCCACAATCTGCGTCGGTGCAACTTCATAAGAAAGATTAGGCCAAAGTTCAATATGTTCAGGGTCGACAAAACGTGGCTCTGGCTGTCCAAAACTCTTCTTCAAAGACGACACATGGAACACATCATGGACATCCCCAAAATAATTCGACAGGGCAACTCTATAAGCAACTAGCCCAACTTTCTCTATAATTTGGAAAGGACCAACATACCTCGGACTAAGCTTTCACTTCTTTCCAAAGCGCTTAACCCCCATCATCGGAGAGATTTTAAGGTAAACCCAATCACCTATCTCAAATGATAAGTCTCTTCTCCTTGTATCTGCATAACTCTTTTGGCGACTTTGGGCTTCCGCCATTTTAGTCCTTATAAATTGAACTTGATCCTTCATTTCTTGAATTATCTCAGGACCAATCAATTTACTTTCGCCAACTTCATCCCAACACAACGGTGATCTACACTTCCTCCCATACAAAGCTTCATACGGGGCCATCTGAATGGAGGAATGAAAACTGTTATTGTAAGCAAACTCAATTAGCGGCAGGTGATTCTCCCAACTCCCCTGAAATTCCATGACACACGCACGCAACATATCCTCAAGAGTCTGGATAGTACGCTCTGATTGACCGTCTGTCTGTGGATGATATGCAGTACTAAACTTCAACTTAGTGCCTAAAGCTGCCTGCAAACTCTTCCAAAAATGGGACGTGAACCGCGGGTCCCGATCTGACACGGTACTCTTGGGCACTCCGTGCAAACGCACTATCTCCTTAACATACAACCGAGTCAACTTACCCAAAGAGTCAGTGTTATTGATAGGCAAGAAATGGGCACTCTTGGTCAACCGGTCAACAATCACCCAAACTGAGTTCTTTCCACTAGGAGTCCTCGGCAAACCCACAACAAAATCCATAGAAATATCATCCCACTTCCACTCATGAATAGGGAGAGGTTGAAGCCTACCAGCAGGTCTTTGATGTTCAGCTTTAACTTGACGGCATGTGGCACATTTCTCAAAAAACATTATGGCGATATCCAACATACTCGTATTAGTCCTCTAGCGGCACATCACGACCAGTATTCCTAGATGACTATGCTAACCAAAATCTTATTTTCCACAAGAACCTTAATACAATATCCAGAAAATTCCAATGATCAATAGCTCCATACAATAATCCATGCTAACCTCAATCAGCTCCTATGCTACAACTTCTAAACCTCCATTGAATTCTACCTTTGGTAACCTAATGACCACTTCCAAGGTTAACCATCAATAACAAATTGCACAACCAAAAGATTAATCTCCAACTACAAGCATCATCTAAAAATTCAAGTCACCACTAATTCCTCAAGATCAGCACAAAATCCGAACTCCTAACTACAACCACAAATATCATGCTTCTGCTGCACACTCTGATAATTCGCCACATGCATAAAATTTATGTCCTCATAAAAACTAGCACCATCGAGTACAAGGTGGCTCCCTACCTACTAACCAGAAAACTCTTACCACCTTTTGGTAGAAAATACTCTTTTTCCCAACACCAGGAGTTATCACTCATATTCCTCAATTAACTCCTGTTGCCTTGATCAAAATCAATATTCCGCAAAATACATCTATGATCATAGACAGAAAACCAACCTTAGCATCCCAAATTGAAAATAAGCAACCTCAACTCAAAATATATCCGTCTCATCTACGATAAGGAACATGCCTTAAAAAGATTTGATTTCAACTCGACCAATCAAAAAGAGCACCTATAAACTTCTATCCAATAATCTAAACCCAAAGGCTCATCACCGACATTCAGGATAACATCTACTCTAGCGGTGACTAAACTTATTACGAACCATCATTGACTTCACCAAAACATTATCAAAACCTATTTGATAACTCGCCCGCCTACTTCTACTCCTATAAGCTAGTATTAGTACGACTAATTCCTTCAATAACACATCACTATTAAACCTCAAGGCCAGCCATATTGCTCAAATCATCAATCCGCCAAAAGCCAATGCAAATCACCCAAGGATCCTAATGCTTGATTAACTCACATACTTGATCATATTATTCATCGCTAATGCCTAAGCTTCAACTTCCAAGATCTTATCATACACCAAACATGACGACCCATCAATCTCTCTTCAAGTTAAATAACAATGTCCTAATAACAATGTCCTTAATTCAACCAACTGGATGCTCAATCTCCAAAGAAAGTATAACCTCAAAATTTAAATTCCTAGGTAACCTCAAGTCACAATTAATTCCTATAGATAATCACAATAATTATTGTCAACCATCATTCCATTGAGTAATCCATTTCGACTACACACTCTGATTGACTCACCAAAAATTCCAAACCAAAATCTCTTGAATTTAATACTATTGTATTTATTTATCTTCAACACCTACCCAAGACACTTCTTCCGAGCCAAAAATGAGACAAGGACCCCTGTACTCTCCGAAATGCATACACACTCACCACTACTACGCATCGGTCTCATGCACACTTAGCTAGAACCAATAATTCTCCAAACGTGCAAGTGATCTGTCACTACCATTTCCATCATCCGGGCCGGCCTATATCCTCGAAATCAACGAGAATCATTTCCTACGTCCGCACCATCTATTATTCCTTAAAATTGATATGGATTAAATCCTCAACCTGTCACTAACCTCGAGTTAAAAACAATCATTATCTAAACTAGATTAACATCTTCAATCCTCGAAAAATACACAAACTAGATCATTACCTTCCATCTCCAAAGAAGTTCTCTCTTAAAATTTCTTATATCAGTAACTCAACTCTGATCAATCCCAATTTAATGGTTACCAACTAATCAATTGATAGAATAGACCAAGCTAGCGTACCAAGTCTACAAAACTAAGAACTCAAATCTTATTATAATTCAACCCTTCAACTCTGCAATTTTAAAACCTTAAAATAGATAAAAATCATTTCCCAAAACCTTGAAGATCCATGACCTTAAATCTAAAACATTCACCTTATAAAACTTGTAAATTCTAAAACCCCGAATGTTACCAAATTGCTTATCAAGGTCGACAAGATCGAAAACTTCTAATCTAAGTAATCTCTCAATTGCTTGTTGAACCTACTACCTTAAATCCAATAAACTTATTTTCTAAAAACTATGAGGCCTCAAACCTTAGGTGACTTTCTCAAAAATCTAACCTTGGAATTCGTTGAACTTACAACCCCCTACTCCATAAACTCACTACATAATTTCTACGGAGGCTACGAACTCAATTAACCTAAGCGATTTAAAACTATTTCCCTCCTCAGTTGCGACTTGAGTTCTTACTCCAAAGAGTTCACCCAGATCATGCCGTTCCCTTCAAGCCTCGATATTAAAACAAACCAGTTGCCAAGAGTTTAGGCCTACTACACTAAGTGTTCAAGTCTAACAATGACAATCACAATCATACCATCTTCCTGCCATAGCACAACTCTTAACCCGCTTTTCAACTTCGAACAAAACAAAATAAAATAAAATTTCATAAATAAATAATATACAACAAAAAGAATGAAACCAACAATAAAATATCATAAGATAAAATGAATAAAACAAATGAAATAGTGCACAATAAAATAATTAATAAATAAATAAAATAAAATAAAATAACCTGGCATAAAATAAAACAAAAAATATAAAATAAACAAACAAGTAGTATACAATAAAATAAATAAAACCAACAAAATATAAAAACATAAATAAATTAAAACCATTAAAATAACATACTTCAAACCAAATAATTTCAAATCACAACTTTAAAACTTTCTGGTACTCCACCTATGAGACATGTGATTTTACCCAGAGCCGAACTGCTCTGATACCACCTGTGGCGCACCCGACCCCCATGTAAGGAGACACGGGAATTGAGATGCCATGATGGTGACAACAGGGTCATACATCCCAACGATAGTGCCAAGTGTGTGTACAAGCAATAGTGTACAATAAACAACGCAGCGGATAATTAAGTCAACTAAGTACCAGAATAGTTAATACAATTTAAACAATCAGTAAAAAGGTTTAAAAATTATACAGTCATCTAAAATAAATATTTTACTAGTCTCAAACCAAAACGAGTGATCCCAGATCACTCCTCGGGCGGAGCCGAATCCTCAGTCTCACCCTCAGCCTCAACTACATCGAAATTTGCGTTACCACAAAATGGTACCGCAGGTAAGTATAGACCAAACAACTACGAGATAAAAATACATTAATGCGACCAACATGCGTGCATATGATGAAATATGCCTTAGATCCAAAAATACTATTTTCTCCAAAAATAGATATTTTCAACACGCCAAAATCCCATTTTGGCCCAAAAATAATACTCTGTCATTTTTCCAGAAAATGACCCAAATTAATAAAACCTCATTTTCCCAGAAAAATGAATCACATAAAATCATTTTAATCAGCACACGCTATTTTTCCAGAAAACAGCCCATTATTCCATTAACCAATGCACCATGATCTCCCCTAGGGATCATCCGCACGTCCTGGCTTCGTAGCGATGCTCAGTTCCGCACCTAGCGCGTTCGTGGCCAAGCACCCACTAAGCAACGAACGATGCCCAGTTCCGCGCCCAGTGCGTTTGTGGCCAAGCATCCTCTAGCCCCCGCCAGCAGAGGGGCCACGGAGTCGGCACGAGACCATCTTGTCCGATCCAGTTGTCGCCCAGCGACAACCCAGGGGACGTCACTCAGTATATTCCGCTCCCGAGTGACCAGAGAAGCTCCACCGAGATAATGCCCCATCTCGGCTTGCGGTCGTGATACACACGCACCCAAAATCCTTTAACACATGAAAGCCCAGTTTTCATGAATCACATGAACATGAATGCATGTACACAAAAAATCAGTTTCCTTTACAAACATGATCATGCTTGCAATATGCCATGTACATGAACAACACCATACCAACAACCAACATTTCACAATACCAACCTAATAAACAACTCCGTCCACAATCCATTCAACCCCCGAACTCCTCGGACTCAGTCCGGCATGTCCAACCATATTACAATAATATGAGTTAGTGCAAAAATATATTTAAATTACTATAGTTCTTTGGAAAAATACTTACAGTGCTATATAATAATTTCCGAAGGATCATGGAGTTGCAAAAGGTGGCGACACAGCAACGTAACAGTGTAAAATACACTATGGCCGTGGGTCTCAAATACCCACTTTTGAATGGGGACAAACTAAGACCCGAAATTGATAGGGTAGGGCCTAGAGAGGTCGGTGAAGTCAATGGTGGCCGTGGGTGGCGGCGCAAATGGTGGTTTTAGGCCAAAGATGTCGAAATCGGAGATGGAGATAGATAGGCTTCACCGGTGACAGATCGGAGCTGGGGTTGGGTGTATTGGGTTGCTAGGAGGTCGAGGATGAAGTGGTGAAGAAATGGTGGCCGGTGGTGGCGCGACGGCGGCGCTGGAGTGAAGAGAGCGCCGCGGCATGGTGTGGTGCGTAGGGGCTATCAGCAGCGATGGAGGAGCTGGAAACGGAGGAAGGTGGTCGCCGGCCGGTGCGGAAGCTGATGGGAGGGGCGGTGAGGTGCACGGCGGCGCGCGGCGGCTGGGCTGGGAGAAGAGAGAAACGGGCGGGGAGAGAGGGAGCAAGGCCGCGCGGGAAGAGAGAGAGAGAGAGGAGAGAAAAGAAAGAGAAAAAGAAAAGAAAAAGAAAAGAAAAGAAAAGGGAAAAAGAAAAATGGAGGGAATGAAATGAGATCCAATCCCCACATCTTAGGTCACAAAAATGATCCAACGAAAATGATTTTAAAACAGCATCTCAATTAAAATAATTTAAACGTAATGATAAAATGAAAATAAAATATTTAAATCCAACAATCAATTAATTTAAAATAAAGAGAGATTCAAATGTATAACAGTAATTAATATTAAGGAAACATATCAAATTTAATTTTTCACAAACTAAAAATCATAAAAATAAACCCACTAAAAATCCGATAAACTTAAAATAAGTGTATAAATTTTTGAACAAATAAAAATAATCATTCAGTAAAAATACACTAAAATACGGGATGTTACAGGATCATTGAATGATGAACTCCCAAACCAAATCTGCAAAGCTTGAATGAAAGAATCCCATGTATGGAAGCTCCCTATCTCCTCGGCATCTTGAAATCAAACCAAAGCATTTCTATAAAAGGAAGGTATTAGAATTTTTTGATGACCTAGAATTGGGTTCGGTGCAGAATAGTGGTTCACTTTGTAAACCCAACCAATGGGATTTTCCCCATCAAATTTGGGGAAATCAAGCTTGATTGAGTGAAACTGCATTCCCCTCTGAAGCTCTTGAACTTTCAATCTGTAATTCTTCTTCATGCTTTCTGCTATGAGGGTGCTGTGAGTGGGGGCACACCATTCAAGGCTTCTAATAATAGATCCAATTTTTTTTAGCTAAATCATCCAGGGATTTCTGATGACTTTTGACTCTTTGTTCTTGCAGGTCTTGGAGTTGTTTCATCTCCAATACCAACTTCTTGAGCTCTCTGTACCTTGTGCCCTTTGCCATTGTTGAATGCTCCAGTCGCAGGATCTTTGGCTCTCATGCCAATTTTGTTAGAAAATGGAAATTGTAATAGATAAATTGTAACTAAGGAAACCTTATGATTTTTCACGGAAATTGGCACCTCCAATATGGTGTGAGCCTTGTATTTCTTCTCTGTAAGTTCTTCTCAGAACATTCTGCTTCACTTATAACCGAAAGAAAAATAGATTAATGCAAAAATTACTAAAGTGCCCTAAGCAGGATAATGGGCCCATCTAAAGTAATTCTATCTAGTACAATTTCTAAATCAAGCCCAGAGTTTATTACATAACCCTAACGCAGAGGCCCACGGCCTGACCCATCAGATTAACTCTTACTTCTATCTCTATCTCCAACTCAAAGACACGACTAGTTCCTTCTAGAAGTCTCTAACAAGTACCGAGCCTAAACTTTCCATTCCAAATCCATCTATCCAAACGTACCACTAGAGGTTTGATAGATGCAAATTTGTAACTTATAATATGGTCACTGTTTTTCTGGAATCTTTATATTGTAATGAAATAATTCATTCATCAAAAAAGAAAAGACAATGTTAGATAGTACTAATTATGTTTGGTTTGAATATGCTTCTTGTAGTAATCTTTGGGAATTGTACATTGTATTTGTAGAGTCTAATTAGAAAGGTTTGTTACATAGATAGATTACCTTTGAAAAAAAGTTTGATTCATTTGAATTTATCATCAGTGCCGTTATCTTCTTTGTTCGAATCTTACTTGTGTTGTTCTCTGAGATAACTTCGAGTTGTTTTTCCTAAGATAAGTTTAAATATTTATGTCTCTCAACATGCCCCCACAACTTCAACGGAAGCTTACGGACATTGAGGTTGTCCCGTAGATGACTGATTGTGTTGTTGGTAATGGCTTTGTGAATGTGTCAGTAAACTAATCCTTTAAGAAGATGATTTGAATGGAGACAACACCAAAAGAGACTTGATCTCTGATGTAGTGATAGTCAATGGAGATGACTTAGGTGAGAGAGTGAAAAATGATTTGGCTGCTAGGTACGTGGCACCAACATTGTCGCACCATAAAATTGGGGCTTGAGTATATTTTATACTAGGCGCTTGAAGCAGAGACTAGCCCTAGAGGACTTTTGTAGTGGCATAATTAGCGAGGACCCGGTACTCAGCCTTGGTGTTAGAGTGGGATATAATTTTTTATTTTTTAGTGCTCCAGAATAGAAGATGACTACAAAATAACACAAATAGTTGTTGGTTGAGCGATAGTCATCCGGGCAGCTAGCCCAATTAGCATCGGAGAAGACTTGTAGATGGGTTGAAGATGATCAATGGATGGGGAGGGCATGGTTCATGGTAAGCTTTAGATATAGAGAATATGTTTAACAGTACTCCAATGGGATGTTGTTGGGCAGTCCATAAATTGGCTGACTTTGCGAATGGCAAAGGTGATGTGTAATGGTAAAGGAACTTGCAACACTTTTGTACAAAGTGGAGTAAAAAAAACGTTCATCAAAGAACTTAGAAAGAGAGGCATATGAAGACATCAGAGGTAAGAATGGTTTTGTATTCTGCATATTTGATTTATATAGTAGATCATGAATGTACATACGGTGGTTGCAGTTGTAATCCCCAATATAATTTAGAAAATAATTTATTTTGTTATTAGTTGTATTATTATTATTGTTAATAGGGTTAGGTTCTGGGGCAGGGGTACTGGTAGGGGCAGGAGTACTGGTAGGGGTAGGAGAGCTATCAGTGAAGTCCCTTTGAGAAGACATTCCTGATTCTACAACACAATAAAAAATTATAAAATCAATCAATACACGAGATAAGAAAATTATAATAATACACCACATGAAAAAACAAGGCAAAGTGCAAAGCCAACACAATTTAGGGGTTTCGGATTGAACCCCTAAATTATTTAGGGGTTCAATCCGAAACCCCTAACTCAACATTTATTAATATGACATTAAATGATAGGCTTATAAGTGAAACATTATAAATAGCTTCCAATCATTTAATACAACATGATAGGATGATGAGAGGATGATATTAAAATGAATGATGATTAGTATTACTTTATTATTAAATAAATAATCCCACTTATCATCCATTCATCCTCACACACTACACCTATTTTAATTTTTTTTTCATTTTTCTTATAACAAGTGTGAGAACAACTCAATTAGTTTAAAAATAGTAAAATTAAAAAAACACATGCACAAAGTTTTAAACATATAATTACTAAACAATAAATAATTTTTTAATAAGTTATAAGCCTCAAAGTTATAAGTTATATTTTCCACTGTAATTCCAAACATGCACTTAATCAGATTATTATTTCCATTAACATTGTTTCTAAATAAACTTAATAGACTTATCTTTCTTCACGTAAACAAGCCATATTCATATATAATTGTTTTATAATATGCGTTTTTTGGGCCATTAAAGATAAACCTACAACTAGTTTACAACTATTTTGTAATTCTATTTAAAATAAAGAGTAATTATGTAAGATTGAAAATACTTTTTAATGAAGTGCTACAATCATATTAGTTTATGGACCTTTAAATAGTAAAATAATTATAAAAAAGTTGTAGGTGTATTATTATGTTTTTAACTTTTTTCCGAATATTTCTAACTTGCTATTTAAAATGAAGAAACTCATTTCGGTAGAGCATGAAAAAACAGATTGAACGAATATCTTTTATTATATACGCATGTTTGATAACATGCAAATTATGCAATTGCAGTACGATAATTCATTAAAAGAAAAAACTGCATCCAATTTAAAATGTTTGATAACATGTTTGATAACATGCAAATCTCGTACATTCTATTTAAAAACGAGATTTATTATTAAAAAATATTTTTTTTAATGTGAATTTCAAATTTATCTATTTCTTTTTTTAAGAAAATAGGGGTTTCAATTGAAACCCCTAACTCAATTTAGGGTTTCGGATTGAACCCCTAAATTAATTTAGGGGTTCAATACGAAACCCTAAAATTTAAGGGGTTTCAATTGAAACCCTTTAATTTTCAATTTAGGGGTTTCAATTGAAACCCCTAAATTTCAAGAATGGGTTTCGGATTATACAAAAAAAAAACAAAAACAAAAACAACAAACAAACACACGAATCAAACACATGCACAAATTTCTCCGCAGCACACAAATTCACAATTATTCCCATCCTCCATCTCCGATTTAACCCAACCTTCCTCTAATCTCCAATCCAAAACTAAAAAAAAAAAAAAAAATCTAGGGTTTCGGATTTCTTACCTTTGAGCGGCGGCGAATTCGAAGTGATCGAGACAGAGAGAGAGTGAGAGAGGAGAGATCAAGAAGGGCTGAAGGAGAAAGATGCGGGGGGGGGGGGGGGGGGGGGGGGGGGGGGGGGGGGGGGGGGGGGGGGGACCTTAACTAAAACTGAAACGGCGCCGTTTCACTTTTAGTGCAGGCTTACCTAAATTCTAAAAGTGAAACTGCACCGTTTTGTCCATGACAAAACGGCGTCGTTTCACTTTATTTATGGGCTTTATATATATATATATATATAGCGGGGCGGGGGAAAAGCGGAGCGGGGCTTCGCCCCCTTTGTCCCCTGCCTCCGCAACTGTCCTGGGGTGCGGGCGGGGGCCCTCGCACCTCGCTTGAGCGGGTCGAAACCCCCGCTCCGCATGGGCGGGGGCGGGGCGGGTCAGTGGGGTGCAGGGCCCCGCTGCCCACCCCGACATGCAGTCATACATTTTTCTTTTCTCTTCTTTCCTTTAACCTTACCTTATCTTACCAGGGGCCTTTCATTATTTAAAATATATAGTCATACTATATAATGTTTAGTCACTTAATCATTCATGCATGTGGCGCCCCCAGCCCGTGCTTGGGATTGGACGGTGACTGAAACGCTGGGACATACAACACAAGGCTATATACCCCTTATACATGACATATAAGATGCAATGCACCTATGTATACTAGCCGCATGCAATAAATAATGTAGCGGAAAATGTAAAGTGCGTATAGGACTAGGCAACGCATAAATCAGTTGCCTTAGCACATGGTACCATAAGATTAATCATAACCCAAACATTGCCTTTAGCATATCATATTTTTCAAAAGTACCAGATAAAAGATATGTTCATTGTTTCTCAAAACATGAGTACTGGAAACCTTTTCCCAAAACAAAGGGACCAATCACAAAAAGTCCTTAATCATTAGCAATCCAAACATGTTTCTTGGCAAAGGAAAACAGTCCCTCTTTTTTTTTTTTCACCAACTAGTCGGGTTTCTTTCTTTTCTCCAAAAAATTTGATCCTTGTTCCAATTCCTTAATCTCTTCAGCTCGTCAATAAGCTACAATGCCTCGGAAATAAGCCGTTCAGTGTTCTCGGCCCTATCTAACAAGGAAGGCTCCGTTGAGCTCTCATTGTTCAGCGGTACCTCCTCAATGGTTGGGGGTACCGTCCTCTTGCGTTTTACCTTGGGGGTGATCTTCTAGACCTATCACAACTTCTACCATTCCTGGTGGGGAATGATAGTAGAAACTACTACAATGAGATTTCGAGAAATCTCAACAAGTAAACATACAACATACAATAGTTAACATAAGCATACAAGTGACAAATCGCGGAATGCATGCATAAACATGTACTTGACATTTGACATGACCAAAAACTTGACTTATGCACTTGACCTTTTTCATAAGACATGTAACAGAGACCTTTAGATTTTTTAGAAAAAACATCCTTGATATCATTTTCGTGTTGATCTTTAAATATTTATTTTATCTCATATCTTATCATGCGAGTCATATCACATGATCCATATCATGTGAGCTCATTGCCTTGTTCTTATAACACATGGTGGGCACAACACGGCTCCCTTAAGCACTGCATGTTCCTGCTAGTTATTGCACCACCAACAATCCGTACATCATGATGAATACGTCTTATTCATAATCATTATAACACGACAGTACTTCATCGAGTTATTTGTCTTAGTCATGACACCCACTAGTGTTAAGTGCTACCTCACTCCGACATCCTTTCCAAAAAGATCCATCCTAGCCCTAGGTACGCTGATGGTTCTTTGTTGATCCAGGAGTTACCACTCCATTCTTAAGCACTCCAGAGTGGACATATGAGTTCCATCAAGACATTCCCCCGTCCTAACATTTGGGGTCGTGATAAAACATTTACACACTTTTCCTTGAAAAACCTTTCTCCTAAATGCATGTGACATTAGACTTAAGACATACTCTTTCTTACACTTGACATGTGGCACATAAAATGCCGTGCATGAAATAATCAAGCGTAACATATTCAAATCAGGGCATGATAACATAGAACATATGAAATATCAAAACAACTTCATGAACATAGAAGAACATGACTTGGTCGAAATATCAAAGGCCTATTAACATGGAGAAATTTTACTTCAACATATTCCAAACTTGAAGCATAATAGATAAAAAAAAAAATGGCAAGGGTGAATCAAAGCATATAATTATGACAACATCACATGAATCTAAAACATTTAACATTACAATAACTTAATCTTAATGGCACATGAAATACGAACATAACCTCATGAAAAACTGAAACATGTGCATGTGAATCATGGCATTTTCAACATGGATATGAAACATAAACCGTTTTCATGATTTTATACAAAATCACAATAGAGTATTCAACCAAGTAAAGCATAGAATAATAATCAAAAGTAATAATAACAAAGAAAATATTTACACAAATATATACACATGTTAACCAAACTAAGTTGAGTGATTACTTACAAAAATCCTTCAAGAAAGCACTAGAAAGCTATAAATGGAAGTACAACTTGTTAGAACAAGGGTTTTGAACCCTAATCCATGTGCATGAGTGTGTGAGGTTTCTAGGGTTCATCACTTGCTATTGGAAATGCCTCAACCTTTTGGCTCTAGGGTTTTTCGAACATGAAAACCCTTCAAGTTCATGTAACCATGGCTAGGTCATGAACATGTAAGTAGTGTGTGTGTGTGTGTGTGTTTGGCCGATTTTCTAGAGGATATAAGTCCTCAAAGTTTCGGCTTCTCCCCTCCTTGAAAAACCCTAGGTTATTCCAAGATGAAATAACCTTGAAATCATATGTGTCCTTCGAAAATCTCAAGCTCTTTGGAGATTCTACCATCTCCTTGAGTGAGATGTGAGTAGTGTGAAGAAAAGATAACAAAACAACGTCCCCACCCTGGATTCCTTCTTGCTTGGTGTTGTGGCCCTTCCTTGAATGATGAGAAGAATGGTTTCTTGTTTGTTAGAAAAGAAAGTGTGAGAAAGTGAAGAAATCTCTAAGGGATTGTGTAAGAGAGTGTGGTGAGGATGAGAGCATGTGAAATCCAAAAATGGCAAAAGAGAAAAGCCCTTGGGCGTGTGGCTCCTCCCCCTTTATATAGAACTCTCCACAAAGTCTCATTGGTTGCTAATGATCCATTGCATGAAAGACAAGTGGCGTGCAACTTCTCCCCTTGGCCGAATGTCCCTTCATCTTCTAAAAAGTGATGCTTGCATGTGTGAGACATGGCACAGGCGTGTGTATACCTCTTTGCCATCCACTCCCTCTCAAATTTGCATGAAGATCTTTCATCTTCTAGTGCTCCTTCCCTAGGTGACAATTTCAAATACCTAAGGCTCTCCTTTGTAACCCTAATGTGACATGTGGCGTATGAGTGTGTGTGCTTGAGTGTAGTGACCGAAAGTCTAGGGTTAGGATAGACATTTTATGCACGAGTCCTTTCTTTTTCCTTCTAGAAACACTCCTCTACTAGTACATGGTTAACAAGTGGCAAAATTTCAGAAAAGTCACTTGAGTGGGTGTGTGGGTAAGGTAATCCGAAAATCCCTTTTGACCCTTGGGTCCCTATGCAAAATCTCTTGAAAAGATCTGCTTTATGTTTTCCCTAGGCGCCACTTCCCATGAAAATCCTTTTGGAAGTTAAACAATTGTCAAATGGCATGGGGTGTGCGTGTGGGTGAGTTGGCCGAGTGGCCTTTGGCCTTCTCTAGGTCATCGCATCATTTCCTTATTCTAGAAGCCTTCTTGCATGAAAGACAAGTGGCAAACCAAAGGGCTTGTCACTAGGGTTGGCGTGCATGCCTCCTTTGGCTTCCCAAACACTTCTCTCTCTCCCCTTAGCCCACTAACACATCCAAGTTCATAGGCCTTACATGCGTGACAAATGGCACAAGCCTCATGGCCTGGGCATGTCCCTATGGCTCTTCTAGAGTTTTTTCTAGGCTCAAGCCCACTTAGTTGGCCCAAATCTAAGGGTTTGAGTGACCCTTTCTCTTGGGTTTTGGATACTAAACTACTGGTCCAAGGCCTCTATCAATCTAGACCTAACTTTCATGGCCCTAAAATAATGTTAAGGCAACGAAAAAAAATGCAGATGAAATCTAACTAGATTCAGGTTATTACAATGCAATTCTACAACCACATGCAATTTCCTTCATCATAGATACGGTTCATGAAAAAGGGATACCTATGAAAGCTCATATATACATATGTATATATATGTACACACACACACACCTTTATAGCATTTACATTACATATATACTTGCAAAAGACCTTTCAGTTACTTACCTCAATCTTTACGTAATTAAACTACTCGTGCGTGCCACCAAACGTGAAAAATGAACCTATAAACATTCATAAGCTTTCTTTTCATCATGTAGAAAGCTTTAGAGTCTTTGAACTCTACAATTATCTCATATCTAGTCCTCATATTAGATTATAGGCCATATTTTCTTAGGGTCAATGTAATCTTTTTTTAACATCATCTTTAAAAGATTTTAGAGAATTGCTATACGTATATCACATCATTTTGCATGTCTCTCCTAACTTATTATTCTTTCAAACAATTAGATTCTTATGCCATTCATCCACACACACACCCTCACATCAACACCCACACCCACACCCACACCCACATGCATATATGCAAATAGGCACACACCCACACACACACCTATGCACACTTGCACCTACACACACGTATACCCGTACACACGTATACCCATACACGCCCCCACCCATTCACACCCCATAATGGGCTACGTACACTCCAACATGCACCCTCATACTCCAAATATGCACACATTTGCACCCATAAACCCACCCTCAACTACACACACCTAGCCCTATGCCAAAATACTCAAAACGACCATGGATCAATTCACCCACATACACCCACACTTACAAATGCACAGACCAACACACACACAACCACACCCCATGAACATGTACACATACACATACATAACCATGCAAATGCGCCACACACGTGACCACACCCTCACACTAACACACCCATACATGCTGACACACACACGGACCCGCACATGCACAAACCTATACCCACCCACCACACACCCACACACAAATACCAACATCTACACACCTACACCCGCACACGCAAGCAAGCACCAACACCAACACCAACATAAGCACACACCCACCAACACACATATGCACACACCCACACTTGCACGCACCTACACACACCCACACCTGCACACCCCTATGAAGGGCAACCAGTCAACCCACCCTTGCCCCTGTCTTGGTGGACCCTTTAACCTTTCCCTTGACCTTATCTTACAAATCTAGAAGTCTTTGTCTAGCTGCTGGCTGGGCAAATTGCCCTCTGGGTCATCCGACCACTCATGAGCCTCATTGGGGTACAGACCCATTTTGTCCAAAATTCCTTTTTAAAGACCAAAATAGCTTTTGAAAGCCCAAAACGACTTTTAGCCCATATCAACTACAATTTCTACTTGACTTTTCAATTTAACTATATATAGTGAATTTTATGACTAAAATATTACAAATTAATCCAAAACTAGTTTCATCTCTAGATAAATTTTATATTTAAAAATTTTAAATAGCACAAATTTAGTCTAAAACTTGAGTAAAATTTGTAAATCAACATTGTCCCTCCAAGGCTTCAAGGTGTCATAACCATAAAGAAAAAAAAAAAACTTTGAAAAAGAACACATGGATGAAAATGATTATATGATTTCTCAAAATAAAAGAACTTTCAATTAGAAAAATAAGAAGATAATACAATGATTAAATTAACTAACCATATGGATATCAATGTGTGCTGCTGCCAGAAGTAGTTTGAGATTGAGTCTCTTTTCGTCCCTATATCAAATGAAATAAAAAAAACATTTATGATAAGAAATATAAAACAATATAGGTTAATTAAGACTAATTACTACTTCATCTTGTTCCTCCACTTCCTCATAGCTCTCCACAAAGTCCACCACTTTTAGAATCTCAATTGACTTCCCTTTAATCCAATTATGAGTGCAAATCAAAGCCTTCACAGTGCTATGACCAATTAATAGGTTAAGTCGAAATCAACTAACTACTTGATACAATGGCCTAACCCCTTTACAATCACGAAACTAATAATAACTACATCTACACTAATCAAAATGTCACCGTAGTACTCAATGTTCTCCTTCTCTTATTTTTAGAAAGTTTTCTGTTAGTGTAATTTTTATCATAGTGACACTTAATTCTATTTCTTGTGCAATAGTGGGATTATACATAAGAATGGAGATAATATGCTCACTTGCGTGTAAAGATTTATCTTCTTCTTCAATATATGTTGTTGTAGGAATATATGAGTGTAGCTTATGAGAAGGTACACTATAGCAAACTTCATAAGCCATAATCATAATGGAAGAAAGACAAATAGTGTTGTACCACCACTTTATGTCCAGTGTTATACCACCACTTTGCTAAAGGAGGTCAATTGACCCACTGTGACGCCCCCAAATTCCGCTTGGGATCGAACAGATATTTAAAGCGTCAAGACATGCAACACAAGGTTACCTGTCTTCGTTCATGACATATAAGATGCAATATTCCTAAATTGCATCTAGCATTATGCAATATTCGCAGCGGATAATTTTTTTTCTTTAGCAATACTATGCACCAAACTGAAATATCTCAAATACTTAAAACATACTTCATACATAATGACATACTAAACAACAGAGATCACAACACTAGTCCAAAATGGTTGTGATCAAAAGAGTGCTGGAGATTGAACTCCACAAATACAAATAGTAATTTGAGGTGACTACTATACTACCATCCTTCGCTTAGTCGATCGTTTCCAGTTGGTCGATTCCCGATTCTCCTTCAGATCCTATAATAAGATCTACTATTCAGGGAGAATGGTAGTTGGGATTACCGCAGTGGGATTTGATTACAAATCTCAACAAGTTGACAAAAAACCTCCACACAGATTAATGATGCATGCATGGCAGCAAAAGTATGAATACATTATCAAAGTCATAAGTAATCATAGTATAACTTGACATACAACATAAAATAACTGACATAAGTTAAACTGAAGTGTGAATTGAACTTGACTTACTTAAACTGAATTAGACTTAAACTGTGACTTGACTTGACATGAACTTGATCTGAGACTTGAATTCTTAAATTTAACTTTACATGAACTTGAACTACTAAACTTAACTTTACTTGAACTTAGAATATATTCTTTTCTCATGGAATTACCATGATGCTCTCATCTCGTGGGGTTACCACAATAGCATAGTTTTATCTCATGAGATTACCATGATAGAGTAGTCTTATCTCATGGGGTTACCAGGATTTAACAATAACCTTGAACTGATCAATAACTTAACTGCATGGGGACGTACATGAATGTGAGGTACATGAACAACTGGGCATGACTATTCTCGAAATACACAAACTGTATTCGAGACAGAACGTGATTGGAATACGAAAGGACATAAGCCCTGACATAACGCAGCATAACTCAAACGTGACTCAAAAGATATGACTTACTTGGGGTAGAAACATTTCATAACATGGCATAATATGTAATAAACAACATACTTATCATGGCATAACATGTAACAGACAACATATTTAAAGTGACATGGTTGCAACAGTGAATATTATATGATATGACATACATGTAATATATGACATACTTAACAAGACGTACTTACAATATATTGTAAAATGTGACAGAATATCTTGCATAACAGATGAACAATTCATGACAGAATAAATTTTGTGTGACAGATAAATATATAATGACTTGGCTTGGCACATATGATAACATACATACATACACTGTAGTTCATTTACTAATCACTCATACATATTAAACTGATAGTAAATTAAAAGCTAACTTCATTCGATTTTCGCGCTTCTAGACAAAACTCAAGTACAATCACGAGAAACTGAAAGTAGTGATTTCTAAAAGTTAGAACTTAATCACTAACAATTAAGAATATGGAAAAATATCAACTTATGTAAAATTACCATTTTACCCTCTACATGTGGGAAAATGACCATTTTATCCCTAACTTAAGGATTTTGCATCCTAACTCCAAAAATCATCAAAATTTACATACCTCATGTAAATTTTGTCCTAAGCTCAAATATCAATTCAAAAAAATTTAAAACTAAACACAAGCATTAAAACTCTATATGGCTGAAACTTACATAAGCTATTTCCCTTGATTTTTGTTGCAATTCTTTCAAATTTCAATACTCATGATCAGACCAAAAATTTTCTTCTAATATACTCATAACATATTTCTAAGAATAATCATGTTTTTAATCATGAACAAAATTCATCAAAATCACTAAAACCATACTTGAACGTTTTGGTTTTTCTTCTAAGTTCAAAACAGATTTTTGTTTCTAACTTGTTTTGATCAACCTCTTGATCCATGACTTATAAAAATGTGATCTTCAAACCAAAACATCACATGGTTTAGAAAGGTGTCCTAAAATAGATCCAAGCTTCAAACTCAAGATCACATGGTTAAACATCAACCAAAACATAAATTTAGCCAAGAACATCATCACTTTGGCCAAACCGAAAATCTGCTTGCATAAATTCCATATATTCGAAACTAACATCAAATATCTTCAAAATAACATTCTAACATGTATATAAGAGGCTTAGGATCCCCCTATAAAAATATCAAAGTCATTGGAATAAGATTAAACCATAAAAGATTTAAACTTTCTCAAAACAGAAACTGTTTTTCCTCTTCCAGTTTCTAAGTTTCTAGATCTAAGAAAATCTTTCATCAAAAATTTTAATCATGCAAAAAATTCTCAAACAATAATCATATACACCTGTTAACAGTACTCCATAAAATTTTGGACCAAGATCTATTCATTAGCTTGGTCAAAAACTCTAAAATATAACAACTCTCTAGTTTATCACCCAGAATGACCTTTCTTGGGTTTAAACAACTTGTACCTATCAAATGATCTCCAAATGGAACAAACAAGGTATCCAAGTAAACTAGACTAAAAAAGGAACAACTTTCATGATGGAAAATTTACGAAAAAACACTTACAAAAGCTTCAAAGCAGGTGTGCCAAAGAGATAAGAAAAACTACCCGAGAGTCTTTTGTGTTCTATCAAGGAAAAGTGTATAAGAGGGTTGCTTTTCATGGTAAGTGGACTGGAGAGCCTCTTACACAAGTTATAGAAAGTGATAGGACTGAAAGAAAGCTTGAGTGTTGGCCTTTTCTTCCCATTACAATAAACAAAAATTAGCCCAAGATCTTTTCTCAAGGTGGAGTGTAAAAGTGAAAGAGTGAGGTGGCCCTTTAGCTATGTACTTCAAGAACCTTCTAGGTCCTCTTTTGGAAAGATTTGGTCATCCAAGTGGGGGTGCAAAACTTATCCAAATAGAATCCTATGGTGACCAAATTCGTGGGCTTAAACCGAATGGGCCTAAATTTTGGGGTTTTAAGAGGGTTTATGTTGCTATTAAGCCCAAATCCAATATCACTTGGCCCAATCAATTTTTCAAGGTTAACAAGGTTGGATAATGATGTTCTAACACAAATTTGAAGGATTAATAGCATGTGGAAGTATTTTAATCAAGTGATTAAACACAATGCTAGAAATTGATTCATTTAGGTTTTGGAAGTCAACTTTATGGGTTGGATAAAACCGTTTAGGATTTCGATTTGAACCATGCTTTTGGGTTTCTTAGTTGGACTCCAACCATGTAGGATTTCACTAGGGTGGAAATCCTCTTTGGTTTGGCCAAATTAGTTTGGTCGGATGGAATATGGTTTTTGCTTAGGCGGCATGATCTCACACATTGATTCCTTCAAATCTATCAAACGTTCTTTTTGGTGGCAAATGTCTACTACTATTTACTATATGTGGCTAAGATCTTGTCAAGTGTCCAAATAAAACTTCTCTAATCTAGTTTGGACATTTCATACTGTGATTTTGAAAACACTGCACTATAAGATTACTATTCACGCCAGAAAGTGAATAATAAACTTAGTACTGAAAAATCCTAAATATTCATATTAACCTACAGTGAAAATCATTTACCGAAATTCAATCCCGAACTGCCCCTAAAAATGAATTCATAGTTTCGAATAGGTATTTTGTCCGAAAATATGAAAATGGACTTGTTGCGCCATAAAATCCTTAATAATCAATTGAGTCCAATGGAGAGACCATAACACATTCCGACACTTATAACTACCTCAAATAATTAGAATAGCACTTCTGGCACCATAGTGAGTGATAACACTGACTATGTTGACAAACTAAAACCTATGCGATTGGTCGATTCGTGAAAACTTATGGGGTTTTCACGAGGTTCTTAAAGCCAATAGAAATTCCACCTTTGAATTTCTAGCGGGCTGTTACATCCACTACTATAGCCTTTTCACTTAAGTAAAATCTCATTTGATGCTCTAAAATCTTGTTAATAGCTTATTTTTGGATTTCATGTAGTACCTTGTTAGGCCTAAAACTCCTCTCATGGATTTAACATTCTTTGGATTAAGCCAACTAAGCATAGCATTGATCTTACAAGGATCTTTTTACTCCTTCAAAAGAAATAACATGGACAAGGTACACAACCTCAAAACATTTAAACTTGCATTTGGATTTCTTTGTATGCAATTGATGTTGCGCCACAATGCCTCTAAAATAGTTTGCAAAGACTACAAATGTTATTGTAAAATCTTACCGTAGATGACAATTTTGTACAAAATACAATAAAAATCATCATAATTTGGGCCTAAAAGTATTCACCAGCCCTTGAACACTTGATGAAAATTTGGTTAAGCCAAAAGGCTACCAGAAACTCCGAATAGTCTTCCTAATTATGAAAGGCTATTATATGACTACCTTCTTCTCATATTTAAATTTGATCATACCTTGATCTAAGATTCCTTTTTGAAAAAATTGTTGAGTCTTGCAACTCATCCAAAAGTTCACCTACAGCTGTTACAAGATTTTTATCTTCTATAGTGGGCTAGTTTAACATTCTATAATTAATGCACATCCTCCAAGCACGATTTGTGTTCCTCACCAATAATGCAATAGAAGAAAATGGAGATCAACTTGGTCAAATCACCCAATCTCCAATAACTCATGAACAATCTTCCCAGTCTAAGGTTTCTGATATTATGGGTAGTAGTGGTTCTGACACTAACAAGTTGAGATTCCTCATCTAGAACAATAAGTCATTTTGGGCCATCTTCTTGAGAAGGATAATCATCTTGTCCTAGGAGTGCTAGTATGCGACATTTTTCTCCAATATATTAATCTTGTGTAACCCCCTTTCATCTACTAAGGCATACCAAAGGAATTCACGTATTTCAAAATAATTATCTTGCTCTAATACACAAATTACATAGTCAACTTGATAAAGTCCCATACAATATGACTAATGGATGTCAACCGTTGTATCCTTAGGACTATATCACAACCTCCTAAGGATAAAATGAAGAAATTTGTATTAAAGACCATACCTTGCACTTTAAATCTTGTATCTACAGTTTTCCTTTCACATTATAAGTCCACATTTGCAACTTTAACCTTGACCATCTACATCTTTTGTGCTTGTAAGCCACACTTAGTGTTTGTTAAATTTGCTGATCAAACTCTTGGTTTTAGGGTTTGGAGAGCCAACTATTGCATGCAAAGATATCTAGGAAAACTTAGCAAGTTCTTCATATGGCATTGCCAATCAATCATCTCCTTTAATCAATTGCAAGGCCTATTCTTCTTTCTTTGTATCGACAAACTCCATTCCCTCTGTTAAATATAACTTAGGCTTGATACATTTATGACCTTTGTGCCATTTTTCTTCACAAAAATAAGAAAGTTCATTCTTTCCTCTTTTTTGCATCTAAGCTTTAATCATTTTTAATAAGGGAGTCTAGCCACTAGTGAAGTCTTAGGGTTGCCAAGAATGGAAGGTGAAACTATATTAGTAGGTTCCCCAAAGCTTAATGTTGTCTCTTGTCTTGTAAACTCTCATCCATAATTCCTTCATTCCTCCTTACTACTCATAGTTATGAATTTCGTTCCGTTCCAGTTGGAATAACCAAAATTTTCCATTTAGTGTAGTACATAGTACACTATACATTTTCATTTTGTTTCGTTCCAAATTCTGGCCTTTTCCAACCCATTTTAGCCAATTCCAGCCCGTTTCAGACTATATTCCATTCTGGACTGTTTCAATGACAATTTGTAATTTTCTTGAGTTTGGATGACATTTTTGTAAATTTCAAATCAAGATAGCATTCATGTAATTTTAAAATTTAAAAAGGATTTATATAATTTAATTGTTTTTGTATCTTTAAATATGTCTCCTCATTCTCTCATTTTTTTTAAACCAAATTTTTTTTAATAATTTATCAGCTCTTTATTTTTTCTTTATATTTTGTGTCTCAACTCAAGTTTATGATTTTTTTAATATTATATTTTGACATCAATATCTCTACCTTTTGTTTTTAATGTTTTCAACGTATATTCATTTTAAAAATATTCAATTCTTCTACACACACACACAAATACATATATGATACACATTTACATATACATGTGTTTCTTTTATTAATTATCAGTTTATATATAAATATAGGAAAATAATACTTTGCCCAACTTACTACTCGGGTATTTTAATTTTTTTTTCTTGATGGTTAAGAAATTAACTATTAGTGAAGTTGTGTATTTTTTTTTTCTTAATGGTTAAGGATATTAAAAAAATGTTTAAAAGAAAATGAAAAAAAATCAAATGCACTGTTACACTGAAATGCATCAATACTGAAATATTTGTTCTGGTTTAAGTACCAAAAGCATCTATGAGATTACTTGGATTAAGCATTTGGACCAGTAACCTGATTTCATATTTCAATCCACCTTTGGAACAACACAATTTTTTTCTTTTAGAAATTTCCTTGTAGGCAAAAATGTATGACTTGTTTTAGCCTAGTGTCTTCATTGGATCGTCAAAAGGAGGAGATCTAAACCTTACTTGTCCTGCCCTAACAAACTCCTCTCAACTCCTAAAAACCCCTACTTCATTAGCATCTTGAAACTAAACTGGAGCCTTATCATCTACATGAAATGAAGCAATGAAAACATTTTGGAGCTGTCGGTGTGTGGTGATAAGAAAAATATTGACTCACTCTCTAAATCTAAGCAAAGGAATAGAAATGATATATTTCTTACAGAGAAAATGTGAAGATTGTATAGAAAAAATATGAAGGATGAACTTTGTACAGAAAAGCCATGAAAAAATGTATCAATTTGATCCCCTTCTCTTGTCTCTTATTCTGGGAGGGACGATCTCAAATTACCTTAGTTCTTTGTTACATTTCAACCTCTCTTACAATCTTTCATCAACAATTTTCGTAACATATTAATCAATATATATATATATATATATATATATATATATGGGTCACTACACTGTCCATAATTTCAAGGCAATTTGTAGGTATCACCGCTTGAAATATAATCTCAGGGGATGGTAAAAAGTTATGATCAAGAGGAAAAAGTGTGCTGCAACAACCAACCCAAATCTCTCTATAGTATCATCTAATACAAGCATCCATTTTTGTTAAACAAATGACTTAAGGTTGATAAGGGGACCCATCATGAACGACAAAGGACGAGATTAGGATTCAGACCAGCATAAGAGCAGATAAGTCGTTTCGAAGATTCATGACTAAAACTCTTATTGAAAAAGAAAAAAAGACTCATGAATAAACATTAAGCTTGTTGTCAGACTGAAAACGAGAGGGCATCGCTCAGGGGATGCCTATTTAATATTGCCTTGTGGAATCCAATACAAAGTGCATACTGTTATGATCATTAAGGTGAATAAGGATGGAAGAGGTCTGAAGGAGAGGGGAGCCATCGACTGAAGACTAGCAATAAACAGTTAGGCAGTTAGTTGTACACGTGATGGCACATACGATTTAAGTAGTCTGTAATTACTCTTGTACCCTTTCTTAGCTAAAGCAATGTACTGAAATGCCCTAAAGTCTTAACCGACTTAACGTCTGTAGTGTGTATTAAAAAGGGAGGTAGTCTCTGATGTAATTCATTGAAGAAGATTAATAAAGTCATTCTTGGAGGAACTAATCCCTCGAAGATCAGAATTGTGATCAATTTCTGAGTGTGTTCTTACAATTGGTACCAGAGCAGTTCGAATTTCTGGGAGAAATTTTTTTTTCTGATGGCTGAAGGAACGTGTTTTAAAGAACTGGAAAAGTTGGTGGTGGGGTTACGTCAGCACCAAGAACAGGAAGGGAAGAGCTTGGAGGATCATCAAGGAACATTGGAAGTACTGAGTTCCAAGATAGATGTTTTGCTAGATGCAGTTAATAATGGAAGAATAGGTCATCAACATGGTGGTGGCAGACAAGGAGAGATGAATAATAAGCAGATGAGAGGTATGCAATTTCGTTCGATCAAATTAGACTTTCCAAGATTTGATGGGACTAATCCTACGGGATGGATTTATAAAGTAAATCATTATTTTACTTTATATCCTATGCCGGATGGACAAAAGATCTTAATGTCATCATTTTACATGGAGGGGAATGCTTTAATCTGGTTTCAAGATGCTGAGGAAAATGGAAATTTTGATTCTTTGGGTTCTTTTCTCGAAGCCTTACAATTGAGGTTTGGGAATTCATCTTATGATGATCCCATAGAAGCTCTTACTCGACTTAAGCAAAGTTCAGCAGTAGCTGCTTATAAGACCCAGTTTGAGATGATATCCAATAGATTGAAGGGGTTATCTGAAAACTACAAATTGAGTATGTTCTTGAGTGGATTGAAAGATGAAATAAGGCTGCCTGTGAGGATGCTTCATCCTCAGAATCTTAATTCTGCCTTTGGTCTTGCCAAGATTCAAGAGGAGTACAGTTGTAGTGTCCATGGAGGGAGTAAAGGGGGAAGTTATCAAGCTTCCTATGTACCATTTCCTGTAGGAGGGAATGGATTTGACAGTAATGTTGCAAGGAAAGTAAATGCTGTAGTAGGGAGAAATAATAATTTCAAAGCATCATGGCCTGTGCAGAAAGTGAGTCTAGCAGAAATGAAAGAGAGAAGAGAGAAGGGTTTGTGCTATTTTTGTGATGAGAAATGGAACCCTAGTCACAAGTGTAAAAGGGCCAAAATATTTGTGATGGAAGGGATGGAATTAATTGCTGGAGAAGATGTGCAAAGTTGTGAGTTGAGAGAGGATCTTGATAATACTGATGGGGTACCAGCACAATCTAAGATTCCTGAAATATCCTTGCATGCCATTGCAGGATCATTAAGCCTAAGAACCATGAGAATTCATGGTAAGGTCCTAAACTGTTCTGTGGTCATTCTTGTAGATACAGGCAGTACACATAATTTTCTTGATCCCATAATTGCTAAGAAGGTGGGATTAGAGATAAATACTGGAAAACAAATTGAAGTGCGAGTGGCCAATGGAGAAAGGATAAGAAGTGAAGGAATGATTGAACAATTGCAGTTTCATATGCAAGGTAATATGTTCAATACTGATTTTTTCTTACTGCCTCTTAGGGGTTGTGATGTGGTAGTAGGAATGCATTGGTTGAGGACTTTGGGTCCTGTGTTGTGGAATTTTAATGGTCTCACTATGTCCTATGAGCAAGACAAGAAATCAATGACAATTAAGGGGATGAATGCTACTAAATCAGAATTAGTAGAGGATGTACATATCTGACAGTTAACAACAATTGAAAGGAAAGGCATGTTTTTACAGTTAATACAGCAGCAGCAGGTAATGGTTGAAGAAGCAATTGATACTTGAATTCAGGAAATTTTGGAAAGGTTTTCTGTAGTTTTTGAAGAACCAAAATACTTGCCACCTAAGAGAAGCCATGATCACAAAATTAATCTCAAGGAGGGCACCATGCCTATTTCTGTGAGGCCATATAGATATCCCTTTATACAGAAGACTGAGATTGAAAAAATAGTTAAGGAGTTGCTGGAGGCAGGAGTAATAAGGTGTAATCAATCTCCTTTTTCCTCACCTGTCATTTTAGTGAGGAAATCTAATGGTTCTTGGCGTATGTGCATGGATTACAGAGCTTTAAATAGAGAAACTGTTAAAGATAAGTTTCCTATTCCTGTGGTGGATGAGCTTCTTGATAAATTGTGTGGAGCTACCATTTTTTCTAAGCTAGATCTCAGATCTGGCTATCATCAGATTCAAGTAAGGGAAGCTGGAATTGAGAAGACTGCATTTCGAACCCATCAAGGCCATTATGAATTTTTTGTTATGCCTTTTGGCTTAACCAATGCTCCTGCCACTTTTCAATCATTGATGAATGAGGTGTTTCAGCCATACTTAAGAGAGTTTGTGATAGTTTTTTTTTATGATATTTTGATATATAGTAAGAGTAAAGAAGATCACTTACAGCATTTAACTTTGGTTTTGGAGATGTTAGCAAAACACACACTCTTTGCTAAAAGAAGTAAATGCAGGTTTGGTTGTAAACAAATTGATTATCTTGGACATTTGGTGTCTGCGCTGATCCATCCAAGATCAAGGCCATGGTTGAATGGCCTTTGCCTAGATCCATTAAATCATTGAGAGGGTTTCTTGGATTAACTGGGTACTATCGAAAGTTTGTAAAGAATTATGGATTAATTGCTGCCCCTCTTACTGATCTGCTTAAGAAGGATGCTTTCCAGTGGGGGCATTCAGCTACACAAGCATTCGAAGCATTAAAGAAAGCTGTCTCTCAACCTCCTGTGTTGGGATTACCTGACTTTACTAAATCTTTTTTATTGAGTGTGATGCTTCAGGTAAAAGTGTGGGAGCTGTGCTGATGCAGAATGGGAGACCTTTGGCTTTTCTTAGCCAACCTTTGAAAGGTAAGCTTTGGATCTAAGTGCGTATGAGAAGGAATTCTTGGCATTAGTGTTGGCTGTAAAAAAATGGAGGCCTTATCTGTTGGGAAACACATTTGTGATCAAGACTGACCAACAAAGCTTGAGATTTCTGTCGGAGCAGAAGATAGGGACACCATCACAACAGAAGTGGCTTAGCAAGTTAATGGGTTATGACTTCACCATTGAGTATAAAAAAAGTAGGAAAAATGTGGCTGCAGACGCTCTTTCAAGAAGGGATGAGGTAATGGAAGATGAGGCAGTGTTATCTGCTATTACAGTGCTAGACCCGATGTGGTTGTAGCAGTTGAAAGAATCTTATTTGCAAGATGAGGAGATTTCTGGAATTTGCATGAAGTTGCAGCAAGGAGAGTTGTTGAATCAAGCCTTTGAAGTTAAGAATGGTCTCTTATTTAAGAAAGGGAGATTGTTTTTGTCAACCAAGTCCCCTTTGAAACAACAGATTTTACAATTCATTCATGCAGTGCCTTTGGAGGACATTCGGGCTACCAAAAATCTCTACACAGGGCCAAAGCAGATTTTATTTGGGTGGGAATGAGAAGAGACATCAAGCAATATATTAAAGAATGTGAAGTATGCCAAAAGTGTAAAGTGGAGAATTTGCTGCCAGCAGGGTTGTTGCAGCCATTGCCTATTCCTATAAGGTCATGGAGTGATATCTCTATGGACTTTATAGATGCTCTTCCTAACTCAAAAGGGTTTACAGTAATTTTGGTGGTAGTTGATCGATTTACTAAATATGCTCATTTTTTACCCTTATCCCATCCTTACATAGCAGCATCAGTGGCTAAGCTTTTCATTGCACAAGTTTTTAAGTTACATGGAATGCCTGCAACTATTGTGACAGATCGAGATCCTGCCTTTACCAGTGGATTTTGGAAGGAGCTTTTTAGATTGAATGGCACAAAGTTACATTTCAGTTCTGCTTATCATCCTCAATCAGATGGGCAAACTGAAATTGTTAACAAATGGGTTCAGCAGTATTTGAGATGTTTTGTTTCTGATAGACCAAAGAAATGGAGCCATTGGTTGCCTTGGGCAAAGTGGTGGTATAACACTTTTGTCCATTCAGCTACTAAGATCACACCATTTGAGGCCTTGTATGGTGTGGCCCCTCCAACTTTATTGCAATATGTAGCTAGCACAACTCAGAATGAGGCAGTGGATTCTGAGTTGAGGTTGAGAGAAGAAATTTTGTCCTTATTAAGAATCTGTTGGCAGCCCAGGTTAACATGAAGCAACAATATGATAAAAGGCATGTTTTCAGGAAGTTTGAAGTTGGTGATATGGTTGATTTGAAGTTGCAAAAATATAAACAGAATACGGTAAGAAATGTTGTGAATCCCAAATTGGCAGCAAGGTACTGTGGTCCCTTTAAGATACTCGAGTGTATTGGGACAATAGCCTATAAGCTGGAGTTACCACAAGAATCATCTGTACATCCAGTCTTTCATGTTTCGAGACCGAAGAAGCATGTTGGACCATTGAAGACTGTTTCATCTACATTTCCACTGCTGGATTCTCATGGTGCCTTTCGAGCTGATCCTGAGCAAGTGCTACAAAGAAGGATGACTCTTGTCGACAATAAGCCATTTATTGAGTTGCTGATTAAATGGAAAGGAGCTTCTGAGGAGGAGGCCACGTGGGTTCCTATTGAACAATTGAGGAAACAATATCCTGACCTTGTGGGCAAGGTCTTTTGAAGGGGGGGTGAGTTGTTATGATCATTAAGGTGAATAAGGATGGAAGAGGTCTGAAGGAGAAGGGAGCAATCGACTAAAGACTAGCAATAAACAGTTAGGCAGTTAGTTGTACACATGATGGCATGTCATGATGGCACATGCCATTTAAGTAGTCTGTAATTACTCTTGTACCATTACTTAGCTAAAGCAATGTACTGAAATGCCCTTAAGTCTTAACCGACTTAACGTCTGTAGTGTGTATAAAAAGGGAGGTAGTCTCTAATGTAATTCATTGAAGAAGATTAATAAAGTCATTCTTGGAGGAACTGATCCCTCGAAGATCAGAATTGTGATCAATTTCTGAGTGTGTTCTTACACATACGGAGTCGGATAAGGTAAAAAAAATTTAAAACTGGTGAGGTTTTAGTGTTTCTCATAAGGTTATAAACTCGTGATTTTGACGTAGTCACTAATGGTTACAAAACTAACAACATCCCTGGTAGCTTCAACATGCTTATGACCATGACACCTGATCTTCAGTTTGGGGATCTCTGGGCCTTTTCCCTCGACTTGGAAAGCTCAACAAGTGCCTTTTCCCCCCGACTTGGAAAGCTCCATTTGTTGCACACCATCTACTAGTCAGAGTCGGAGTTGGATAGTGGTGCCTGGTATGCATCTTTTGGTTCAACATCGGTCACGGAAGAGCATTGATCTTTTCTTGATGCAACTCTAGCCCTGTCTCTCTTTCGCGGTCTACTTTCATCCTGCAAACGTGCATGTCACAGCTTTTTACGTGAGTGGTCAACACATCTAAATTGCAGAGTACACAAACTGCATATAAATGGCACTGACTAGGATGGTTATACCCAACCAAAAAGAAAAAAAAGATTAAGAATGGTTTGGATTCAATGAAGAAGTACATTCTCTTTTTACAATAAACATATAGAAGTTGCAAAAACAACTGATAAAGCTTAAATACAATTAAAGCAAGATATCCAAAGCCATCACTTACTTCTCTTGGTGGACTTGGCTGATTTGACAGACTTGAATGAGTTTGTTGACTCCTCCTCAGCCAGATGGCACCAAAAGACATCAATGCTCCTAAAAGCAAGTATGGACCATTCCTTGGATCTCCCAGGCGATCATTTATTCCCCTTATGATGCCGCGAATCCTTAGCTTCATCGAGTTTGGTGAAAGAACCTGTTGCGCACCTTTAAACCATATAGGTTCAGAATCCTCGGGAACAAGCTCCGGACTTTTTGTTCTCTGCATTCAACAGACTGAAGAGCATGAGAAACGGGTAGATGACTCAGAACTGCACTCCTTAAAATCCAGGTTTTTGACATTTTAATATTATGCACAATGTAATAGCATTGATGGTTCACAATGCAAGCAGTCACCACCTCCAATTCCTAAGGGATTAAAGCAGAAAGCCATCCAGGCGAAGTGGTACCATCATCATACCATGATAGTTCCCCATATGAATATCAAAATTAACTTCAAAAATTTTTTTTGTAGCACCCAAAATGCAAAAGGCTATTCCTCAAGCTTAGGATTGGTTCAAGAAACTGCTAATAGGACCAAGCAAGTAGCTTACGAAGGAGGGCAGATCCCTGGAGTCACCATCTCTGATTATTCCTGAAATCCACTCGATAATCTGTTGTAAAAGGAAACATTAAGTAGGCATCAAGAAAGTGCACCTTGTCATAAAAATGGTTTTACATGCAATAAATCTTCAGGCTGAGCTATGTTTAAAATGATAAAATGACCACCAGAAATATTTATGTACAACATGTGTGTAAATGAACATGGATCGGGGATTTGAAACTAAAATCAGCCAGGTTTATATAAGTCACTATTCTACCTGCAGTAGAAAATTTACCAAGAAGGCATTTTGTACCTGTAAAACTTCACTGGAACCATTGTACCTTGCCACTAGCTGTGATGCAGGATCCAATTCCTTCCCTTGAAATGTATCCCATATACTTTGTGGCCTTTTCTCAACTTCAACTGTCATATCATCCTCGGTAGAATTCCTTTTGTAACGAACAATAAATAACCTAGGTACATCAGTCAGATCTCTCCTTGGTCCACAAGTTTCATACACAGTCTCTGCGTTAACATCAGAATGGATGCAGAAAAAGCAAAATCCCTGGATAAAAAATCAATTATTAGAGTAGTCAGGGTTCTAGACAGTTGCAATGGGAAGGATTGCGTAAATAAAGTAATCATTTTCAGATATAAAAAAATGCACAAGTCCACAACCTAACAATGTGTCTGGGAAATATGGCAAGGAAAGGCAAGACTGTCACTCCTAGGGTTGTTCCCTTAAAGGAGAGAAAAATTAGTAAAGCACGAATATGTACATGAAGCAAATTTCAATCGTATGAATGATTGTATCTTGTCCACAAAAAACAAAAAATTATATCTTGGAATGTGATTCTCTTCGAGGGGAACCCAAATTGTTCTGTTTCAATAATAATAACGGTGATAATGACAATTACCATAAAAATAATAGCAATACCAATAAAATTGAAATATCTACATTTTCTTGTTTCATACACGAGAGAAGAAATTGCATTCAAATACTTTATACGGTGCACCAAAAAAGCACCCTATTTATGATAAACAAGACCATTTTAGAAATTAATCTAGACCTTTGTACACACAACCAACTAAAACTAGCAAAAACACTTGACATGTGATACTTTATAAGGGCTGTCAATTCAGTCCAAGCCCATTTGTTGCAGCCAAATATAACATGTAGCTAATATTATTGCAATAAAAATTATATTAATTAAAGCCTTAAAAATTCAATTCACCAATTAGGCAAAGGCTTTGTCATCTGCCTATCTTCTGGATAGAATTGGACAAACCCTTTTAACCAAGTGCTATCAACACACATCATCACATGCAAAATACTCGTATTATTCATTGACAAACCGTTCAAGTGCATTCAACAAAACTTAACTTCAAATCAACAGCGTGAGTGATGCAATAATTGAAACCAGAAACTCACCTTTTGAGCTTCGCCATCAAGCCAAGCAAAAGTCAACCGCTTGGTAGTTAGAGCTACAGCTGCAGGTGAGACGGATTCTTCTTTATCACCTGTCTTTGACTCACTGTCATTTGACAATAATTTTTGAACCCTGCGCATGGTCTATGAACCAATGAATTTCAGCCACTTCCTAAACTAGAACATATGGCTCGTAAACAGCAAGCATAAGTACATTCCATTGATTTCAGACAATTTGGATAAGTACACTTATAACAGGTTTACACTGGCCATATTTACTTATTCCCCTTCCCGCTCTTTTCTTCTCACTTTCCATTCTTTAAGCTTTTTGTGGGGGCAATGTATCTATTATGTATACTCTGATACGTTCAAGATAATAAAAATGGAAAGGAATGTGAGTACTTAAATTAGGTGCATATATAACAAAGCTCTATGAAACTCTCTGTATTGCCTATTAAAAAATTCAAACAGTCTTTCCAATCTGATATTCTTGTGCAGTAAAAAGCCACCAAAGTGGTAATTATCAACTTAACCAATGCAAACAAAAAGAAAAAAGGGGAAATGCTTTTCTTACAAATAATTTTTACAAAATGATTTGGAGCCCTTTAATAAATTTTACATGATTAACACAGAACCACAACCCCATGAATTTGGTGTGCAGAACATGCCACCATCTCATCTATTATGCATATCAAATTCAATGCATTGTCTTCGCATAAGAATGAGCCACATCACCACCGCAACACTTTCTTCTAATAAGTTTTATAATTTAAAAAGTTTTGTAACTTTCATTTATCTTATTACCCATCTTCAACCTCCAGCACTTTCAATGTCCAACTGATTCAACATCCAGCCTCTTCAATATCCAGCCCCTTCAGTTTCCACTTAATCGTATCATTCCTTTCCTTCAAAGCCATTGCTCTCTCAACTTTACAATTCATCAAACCTGCAAATAGTCACGCAGGCAATTTGTGGCAGAGAACTCCGGTTTTGATTCTGATGAGTAATCAAGCTTCAGGTTGGTAAAGCCCGAATCATCCATATAATTGAAATCACTCTCTTTAAGCGAGAAAACACGTCAATTTGCTCCATTAAAACCAACATCAGGCTCAAGAAGGCCACCACTCTTCAACCAATTCAATACTCTCCAAGCCCAATGCTGAATAGCTCTGGCTCAGCTTTATGAACACCGCTAGGCTTCCAAGAATCAATCTCTCTCTGTGGCACAGAGAGAGCAATAGAGATAAAGGAGAAGCTGATACCTCAGCTGGAGTCGGCGATGGCTAGACTAGAGGCGCTGTCAACTGGATTCGGTTCAGGAGGTGTACATGGGATAGATGGAGAAACAGCATCAGATCCATCGATTGTGGCATTTGACAATCTGATTGGAAAGTATTTGGGTAAGGTTTCAAGCGCTGCTGAGAAGATTGGGGAATACATTATTGGAGACCACAAAGATACAGCAAAATGCCTTTCATGTTCAGAAGGAACTTCTCATCAAGGCCAAACAAATTCAGCTCCGTTACTTTGTTAATATAAGATATTAGATAGGTATTTCTCATGTATACTTCCTGTGTACTTGGGCTTTGCCTATTATTATGAATAAAACTTCTTGATTACTCATCCAAAAAAAAAAAGAAAAAGAAAAAAAAAGATATTACTTGATGCATTTTAACCTTATATGATTTATAAAATTAGCAAAATCTCAATCTGTATCATTTGCATTTGGTGCTTAAAACAATTTGTGTTTGTGCAAATTATATTATTTTTAGCTTATGGCATTTATAGTATCACTGGCTGAATCACTATGTTTTGTACTGAAATTGGTCAAGTTGAGTGAACTTGATTCTGCTACTTTTGCTCTGATAGCATAAGTTCTATAAGTCTTATATTCTTCTAACAAAATTGGAAAGTATAGAATAGAACGAAAAAAATGTATGCATCTTTCTTACTTGGATCTGATCTGGTGAGTGTTCATTATTTCTCTTGTGCAAACTGTTGATAAGTAAAGTTGATTGGCTCTACTGTGAAACCATGGTTGGTTTTTGAATGCCAGTAAATTGGCCAGAAATTTCAGTCAGAATCATCAAAAAGGTGTAAGCTAAGTTACATGGGTTTTTTGTTAATCCTAATTAATTTCTCAAGGTTAATGGTTCTAAAAATTGTAGTGGTGGAAAATTACCACTTTGTTCGGTAACTTGATTTCTATTCAATCATTTTCTTCTTGGAGTTCAAATAGCTGGAAATCTCTGTTTTCTTTAATGCATCTAATTTACTAGAAATTTCATGGTAATGTGATTAATACCATATTGATTTCTGACTAATAGCTAGCTCCATCCAATCTTCTAAAAAAATGATTTCTTGTTTTGGTTTTATATAGTTTATATTATCTTTAGCAGTAGTGCTGCTTGTGAGCTAATAAGGGCCACGATTTTCTCGTTTTCTTTTTATTTTTCAAAAACCTGATCTTACGGGGGTTAGCTGAATTTCTCAAGCCATAGAATGAAGTGATCATGAAAGCAAATAATGCATTGACAGAAGGAAGGTGATCTGGTCTCTTCAACCATTTGAAGTCCGCTGCAGATAGCCTACCAAATGGACATCTGTGGTTGTTTGAGAATGCTGGATTACCAAGCCTGAAGTTCTTGCAAATGCACATCTAGTTAGTTGTTTTATTTGAGTGAAGTGTGGTGTAGGGAGTGTCAATGGACAGCAAAGCTTTCCATGATCAATCTTCTTTCCTTCTATTCTTCTTTCCTTATTTCACCTTTACTTAATTTACGTAGGCTTGTACAGTTAGCATATTGACAGAATATATAGTTTCCATATAAGGCTAGACTGCTAGAATCACTCGGCAATTAGTTTCTTTCCATGTATAGCTCTCTTGTAAAGTTCATATATAATATACAGATCACTCAAAGGCCATTTTGATTCGGCCATTCAAACAGATTCTAACTTATTTTGACATGGTATCAAGAGCTGCTTGAATTTTTTCTCTCCGTTTGGTTGTCGCCCGCGTGATTTTTTTTTCTCCTCTCAGTTTCGTGTGTCAGCATCTTCTGGATTATTCGTGGTGACCCAATGTGATCTCATTGCTATTTCGTATGAAAGCTCTCTTGTTTTTTTGGTCTAATTTTTCTGGGTTGGACTTACCGGCGCTGTCTGTTCCAGGTTTGAGTTTTTTGGCAGCCTCTGTTCAGGTCTCGGCATGAGTTCTCTTCTGGTGAGCCTCTCGACGCGTCTGTTCCTGGTTTACATAGTTTCTCGGCAGCTTCTGTTTTCATCTCGGCAGCTGCATCCTTCTGGTGGGCATCTCGGCTTTGTGCCTTCATTTTATCAAGCTGGTCATTTTTTTCTCTCTTGGTCATTTCGGCATTTTTTTGTCTGTGGGCAATTTTTTGTCCATTTTATTTGTGGTACTTTCAGCACTTCTCTGTGGGTATCTCTCGTTTATCTTTGATTTGCTTTGTCTCGGAATTTATTTCTTTGTGATGGACTCTGCACTTGTGTGTGTCAAGTTTACAGGCACAAACTACTCTACTTGGGCTTTTCAGTTTAAATTTTTCCTCAAGGGAAAGGGAAAAGATCTTTGGGGTCATATTGATGGCATAGATGTCACTCAAAAATCTGCTACTGACAAATCCAAAGATCTCGGGGCCTTTCCTTCATGGGCTGTACTTGATGCTCGGATTATGTCTTGGCTTCTTGCTTCGGTGGAGCCACATATTGTTACCAACTTGCAGGCTCATCGCTTCGCTCAATCCATGTGGAATTACTTGAAGAAGGTTTATCATCAAGCTAATGATGCTTGTCGCTTCAGTTAGAACATGCAATTGCCATGTTTCAACATGTAAGTCTTTCCATCCAAGACTAATACTCGACCTTTCTAACTCTTTGGCATGAATATACTAATTTGGCTATAGCGGATGTTCCTGTTGCCTCTCTTTCAACTATTCAGACTTTTCACGAGACTAGCCGGTGTGATCAATTTCTTATGAAATTATGCCTGGAATATGAATCTGTTTGCTCCTCTCAACTGAACAGATCTCCTGTTCCTTCTCTTGATATTTGTTTTGGTGAGTTACTTTGTAAAGAATGTCGTCTTAGTACTCAAGCTATTTTGGAGCAATCTCATGGCAGTTCCGGGACAACAACTATGGCTTATGTTGCTCAAGGACGAGGATCACCTATGACTTCTAAAAATTTGCAGTGTTTCTGTTGCAAGGAATAAGGGCATATTGCTGCTAATTGTCTGAAGAAGTATTGTTCTTATTGCAAGAAGAAGGGTCACATTATCAAAGAATGTCGTATCCGCCCCCAGAATCGTCAGGCCGAAGCATTTCAGACTTCTGTTATTGTTCCTCCCACAGTGACTTCTGTAGCACATGGCTCTTCCTCAGGTGCTTCCTCTGATCTTGCACCTCTTGCAGCAACTTATTGCACACCAGAAATGGTACAACAGATGCTAATCTCAGCATTATCTGCAATGGGTTTCAAGGTAAAAATTCTACTAAACTCTAGTACGTAGACTTAGGGGCTTCTAAGCACATGATGAATACTCCCACCACTCTGTGTCATGTTCAGCCCTATGCTGGTCAATCAGCCATTCAGACTACCAATGGTAATTCTTTGCCCATAGCTGCTGTCGGAGATGCCACTTCTAAATTTACTGATGTGTTTCTTGCTCCTCAGCTTTCCACAAATCTTATTTCTGTTGGTCAATTAGTTGATAACAATTGTGTAGTTAATTTTTCTGGTAATGGTTGTGTTGTGCAGGACTAGGTAACGGAGGAGCCGATCGCGAAGGGACCTAAAGTGGGGCGCTTGTTTCCACTATTTTTACCTAATCCAGCACTTTCTCCAGTTTCTTCTATTAACTCTTTTGCTTGTAATAATGTTTGTGATCGATGTGGCATCTTTGTTTAGTGTAACATACGGGTCCAAATTTAGGGCTTAAAACTAGTATTATATTTTTTTTATTATCATTTTTTTTATTACCACTTTAGGAAATATGCTAAAAAAGTGATTCTTTCCCTATCAAAACCTCCATATAGTCATCCATTAGGTTTCCCTATTAGATCAGGTTCCTAGTTTGAAACTAACCCCAACTCAAACTCTTCAAAATCCTCTCAGAATCTGTATCTTCGTAGGAATAGGTTCCTAAAGTCTGGCAACTTCAAATTATAGCCAATCTCTTGAAGATTCACGTTGTTCCCCTTCCATCGCCTATAAGAAACCCACAAAGCCTCTAAATTATACACAAAAATTCCTAGAGAAAAACTCTTTCACGCAGAGAAAGAAAACTCACCCCGCAAGCACTACTGTAGCCTCCCTCCCGGCAATCAACAACCACCTTGACAGACCACCTCCGACACCACCATAGAAAACGCCGACCAACCTAGTCCCATCGCACCCACTCCCTCTGGTAAGCCCTTGCCATCGCATGCACCCTTCCTCCCTCTCAGTTATTTGAGTTCTCAACTCCATCTCTCTAAAACTCTCTCCCTTTCTCCCTCTCTTGTTGCACCACCGTAGGGACCTCCCAGTTGCACCGCCGTCGCATCCAGCCACCCAGAGTCGTCGTCGCACTCAACCCCTCTCTTGGTAAGTCATCGCACGATTCCCTCCCACATTCATGAGCTCTCAGTGTTAGCTATGTGCTTCCCAGAGAGAAGCTTTCTTTTTAATTTGGAATGGGCCCGTGGGCCTTAAGCCCAGTCGGTCGAATGCCTCCTTATTTTCTGAGTGGGCTGAATCAATGTGGGCCTGATGTGTATTCTGGGCTCGTATTTCACAGAAAAACCTAAGTACACTACTAAATTATTTAGTCACGATTAACTATATATTACAAGCATTTATTATTTTTGCAAGGAGACAAGATAACTACTACGTTAAAATTCTAATTTTGTTTTAATACATAAAGAACCACGACATGTTTATCTAGAAAATTAGTACCCAGTACCTCGTATTGGTAACGTGCTACAAGTTGAAAATCAGGAAGTAGCGCTAAGAGGTAAATAGTATGATCATATAAATGCATGAGTATTGTGAATATTATTGTTATGTATGAAAATATGATGTGCTTATGATGGTTATCTACGCTACGCTAAGAGACAAGTCAAGGTTAGATTCTCTTTCACGATCTTTGATAAAATATGAGATTATGCTTGAATGAATGAATTTGTTGTTTGATTGATTGATTGTTACTAAAATCATATGGAAGCCATGAGATGTTCATGTAGTAATTTAAGTCAAGTATGCCATGTAATAGAATAGCCAGATTATGCAAGCCATGTTCATGTAACACTTAGATTATGTATGCCATGTTATGTTATGTCATGTCATGTACAAGAATGTGTCATGTTATGCTATGCCATGTACAAGATTATGCCATGTTAGAAATGTTCATAAAGCCTAACAGATTCTCATGCATTAAGAAAGATAAGAAGTTTACGGTAGCAAGGACTCAAGCATGGTTAACCACAAGTTAAGTAAAACATGGACCCAAGCGTGTTTCACTCCATGTTGTGCCAGTTAAGTGAAACACGGACTCAAGCGTGTTTCACTCCATGTTAAGACAAGATAAACGAGTTATTATGCATTCACGTTACATGTTTGCCATGATTATGTATGCTTCCGCTCATGTTAATGATGAATACATATGCTATATGAATCCGTGACGATATATGTATGTATGTAAAGTTTTTCAGAAAGTTATGTTACGAGTATGATTGTAAATCTGTGATGTTGTATGTATGTTATGAAGAGTCTTCAAAATTAAGTCCATGCTAGGCCAAATTATATTTTACGGTATGATGTGCTACTTACTGAGTATTTGACTTATTTTTTGTTTGTCTTCCTGTTTTCTTCTATGTTTAATTTTCACAGATGGTGATTATGCTGACGCAGAGCTGGATGGCCAAGAGTAGATTTAGTACAAAGAATTAGGAAGGAATAAGTGATATTCACACAAGAATTAGATTTCTTTTGTCATTCATAGGATTAGTTTATGTTCTTCTACTTTACATTCAGTTTTCGAAACAATTATGTTCAATTCAGTTTTAACATTTTGATGCTTTTCAATAAATGAGGCATTTCAGAATATGAATCTCTTTACCGGACATTATGTTATGAATGTTAGTAATATCTCTATCCTACGGGAAGGGAGTGTTACAATTGGTATCAGAGCCCAGGTCGAGAGATTCTGTAGACTTTTAATGAAAAGAATTATATAGGATAGGAAATACCTAGGATGACTCCTGGCCAGCTCGAAGTTCAAGAGAAGTCATTTACTATTATGTTTGATGCTTATCGTCATGTTTTGTTGATTGCATGATTGAATTATTATTTGCTCATTGCATGAACAGTGTTGTTAGATAATCGCATCGGGCACTAGGTATAACGTGCACCTTGAAGGTTCCTCGAAACCTCCACCGAATGAACCAGAGGTGATAGCTGTTGCTGCAACAAGACTTCTCCAATATTTTGCGAATGATCAACGCATGGGAGCCAGGAATTCCAGGGTCGGTTGTACCCTAAACCAGTTTACACAGCAGCGCATCCTCCGACTTTTGACGGCAGGGCAGAAGCACTCGATGCGAAAAGCTGGATCACAATAATGGAGAAGATTTTCAGGGCTCAGTTTTGTACGGATGAACAGAAAGTAGAGTATGCCACTTATATGCTGGCAGATGAAGTGGATGAGTGGTGGACCTCTACACGGGAACTACTGCTGCTCGAACTTAACGAGGGGGTACCCATCACTTGGGATCATTTCAAACAGGCATTTTTGGACCGATATTTTTCCCTAGCACTCTGTGAGGCAAAAACTAGGCAGCTTCTCGACCTAGTACAAGGAACTATGACGGTGGAACGCTATATCGCGACGTTTGTGGCCTTATCGTGGTTTGCAAGTTATCTAGTTACAGATGAGGAAAATAAATGTGAAAAGTTCGAACGGGGCTTGCATCAGGGAATTTGAAGTCGCCTGATACCCCTGAGGATCCGTAACTTCACCGACTTGGTCACACAAGCCACTTTGGTAGAAAAAGACATGAAGGCAAATGCAAAACTACTCGATCAAAGGAAACGCCAACAACCACTACCTGATCCCATTAGAAACAAGAAGCCTGTTCCCAGCTACTGGCCACAATTACCTCAGAGTATTCCAACGAATCCAATTTGCCAGAACTGCGAGAAGAGGCATCAAGGAAACTGCTTAGTGGGCCAGAATGCTTGCTTCAGATGTAGGCAACCAAACTATATGGCTCGAGATTGCCCAAGGAACGCGCTGCCTCCAGCTACAAAGAGTGGTCAGAGGACTACCGCACCAGCCAGAGTTTTTGCCCTTATCCCAGGATATGTTGAGACATCTAATGATGTAGTTACAGGTACCCTTGTATTATTTTCTCGTTATGCCACTGTTTTATTTGATACGGGTGCCACACACTCTTTTATTGCACGTGCCTATGCTTGTTTGAGTGAAAGAGTACCGAGAGTCTTGATTGTTCACTATTTGTTGCAACACCTACCGGTGAACATATAATTTGCAATACAATACTTAGGAATTGCCCCATAGAAATTTGTGGAAGACACCTTCCAGCAGACCTGGTGATATTTAAGATGTTAGGATTTGATATAATCTTAGGAATGGACTGGTTGTCTCAAAACCACGCATGTGTTGACTGTTTTAAAAAGGAAGTGGTTTTCAAACCCCCGGGCAAGGAGGAATTTAATTTTTGCGCAGAGAGAGGAAATGCTCCACCTCAATTGATCTCGACCTTGCAAGCAACTAGATTACTAAGATTCCTAGCTATTCTAGTAGCACTACCTGCAGAGAGACCTAAACTTAAAGATATCCCCATTGTCAAGGAATTTCCGGATGTGTTTCCAAAGGATCTTCTAGGGTTGCCTCTAGATTGAGAGGTTGACTTTTCAATCGACATCCTACCAAGAATGGTACCTATATCAAAGGCACCATACCGTATGCCTCCAGTAGAGCTTAAGGAGCAATTGCAAGAGTTGTTGGAGAAGGGTTATATTCGCCCTAGTGTGTCACCATCGGGCACACCAGTCCTTTTTATGAAAAAGGACGGTTCTGTGCGACTTTGTATTGATTATTGAGAACTGAACCAGGTGACAATTAAAAACAAGTACCCACTACCCAGGATTGATGATTTATTTGACCAGTTACATGAGGCCCAAGTTTTCTCCAAGATTGATTTACGATCAGGTTACCACCAACTTAAGATCAAGTCGGAAGATATTTCAAAGACGGCATTTAGAACACGCTATGAATACTATGAATTTTCAATCATGCCATTCGGTTTGACAAACGCTCCAGCAGCTTTCATGGACATGATGAACAAAGTGTTCAGGGAGTATGTTGATCAGTTTGTTGTTGTTTTTATCGACGATTTTCTCATCTAATCCAAAAGCCAAACAGATCATGAGGGACACTTAAGAGTTGTGTTGCAGATATTAAGAAAGCAGCAGTTGTTCACGAAATTCAAGAAGTGTGATTTATGGTTGCAAGAGATTACTCTTTTGGGACATGTCGTGTCAAGAGAAGGAATTTCAGTAGACCCAGTGAAAATTGAAGTGGTTGTGAAATGGGCCAAGCCAACCAATGTGAATGAAGTCAAAAGCTTCTTAGGTCTTGGAGGATATTATAGGAGGTTTGTCGATGGATTCTCCAGTATCGCAGCCTCGATGACTAAGCTGACAAGGAAAAATAAGAAGTTTTTGTGGATAGAAGACTGTGAAAGAAGCTTTCAAGAGTTGAAGAAGAGACTAATGATAGCACCTGTACTCACTGTTCCCTCGGGCAATACAAGATTTGTTATTTATAGTGATGGTTCTCTCAAGCGATTGGGTTGTCTTAATGCAGCATGGGAAGGTTATCGCTTACACTTCTCGACAAGTCAAGAGTTACAAAGAGAATTATTCGACACATGATCTAGAGCTTGCAGCAGTTGTGTTCGCCTTGAAGTTATGGAGACACTACCTCTATGGGGAGAAGTGCGAGATTTATACAGACCATAAGAGCCTAAAGTATTTCTTTACTCAGAGAGACTTGAATATGAGACAACGCGGATGGTTAGAACTTTTGAAAGATTACGACTGCAACATCAACTACCATCCGAGTAAAGCTAATGTAGTGGCAGATGTTCTAAGCTGAAAGTCGTCCTCCGGTACCCTTGCTACTATCTATACCCCATAGAAGCATATTTTATTGGATATGGAGCGGGCAGGGATAGAGATGGTTATGGATACACAGGCTCGATTGAGTAGTTTGACCTTGGGATCATCGTTGATAGACCGAATAAAGGCTGCCCAAACTGATGATTCAGACTTAGTGAAGATCAAAGGAAAGGTTCAAGAAGACAAAAGGCCCAAATTTACAGTATTTGAGGACGGCACCTCAAGGTTCAAAAGAAGAATATGCGTTCCAAATGTTAAGGAAATTTGAGAGGTAATCTTGAGAGAGGCTCACCGCTCACTCTATACCGTTCACCCAGGTATCACTAAGATGTATAGAGATTTGAAGCAATAGTTGCGGTGGAGCGGTATGAAGCGCGAGATAGCTAGCTACGTGGCCCAGTGTTTAACTTGCCAGCAGGTCAAGGCGGAGCATCAAAGGCCGTCCGGGTTATTACACCCACTCTCTATACCTGTTTGGACGTGGGATGAAATTGGTATGGATTTTGTGTCGGGATTTCCTAAAGCACCAGGAGGTCAGGATGCAGCTTGGGTAATCGGCTCACTTCATTCTAATTTAGATGACGTATTCTACAGATAGGTTGGCGGAACTATATGTATGCGAAATCGTTAGACTACACGAAATCCCCTCTAAGATTGTGTCGGACAAGGACACCCGTTTCACTTCAACATTTTGGAGGAGTGTACTGAAAGAGTTAGGGACAGAGTTGATGTACAGTACAGCTTTTCACCCCCAGCCAGATGGACAGTCAGAGAGGACAGTACAGATATTGGAGGATATGCTTAGAGCCTGTGTAATGGACTTCAAGGGCAGCTGGATTAAATACTTACCTTTGATCGAATTTGCGTACAATAATAGTTACCAAGAGAGTATTCAGGTAGCACCATATGAAGTTCTTTACGGCCATAAGTGCCAGTCACCCCTTTTATTGGGACAAAGTGGGAGAACGTAGAATCCTTGGATAAGAGATTACTCAAGATATGCATGAGAAGATAGTGGTCATCCGGAAGAAGCTCGCCATTGCACAAGAGCGACAGAAAAAGTATGCAAATTAGAGGCGTCGAGAGTTGCAATTTGAAGTAGGAAGCAAAGTATTCTTGAAAGTGGCGCCGATGAAGGGAATTATGCGGTTCGGTAAGAAAGGCAAGCTAAGTCCGAGATATTTAGGCCCTTTCAATGTCCTAGAAAGGATTGGAGCTGTAGCATACAAGTTGGCCCTCCCACCACAATTGTCGGCTATTCACAATGTTTTCCATGTCTCTCTGCTTCAAGAGTATGTTCCGGACCCAACACATGTACTAGAGCATGAGCCTCTCCAAATCCACGAGGATCTTAGCTATGAGGAATTTCTAGTTGGAATTCTTGCACAAAAAGCTCAAGTACTCTGCAAGAAGACCATTCCGATGGTCATGGTGCTTTGGAGCAACCACACGGAAAAAGAGGCCACCTGGGAGCTAGAAGAGGACATGAGGATTAAGTATCCATATTTATTCGATTGAGGTGCGTTATCTCGAGGACGAGATTTCTATTGGGGGGGGGGGGGAGATTGTAACATACAGGTCCAAATTTAGAGCTTAAAAGTAGTATTATATTTTTTTATTATCATTTTTATTTTTATTACCACTTTAGGAAATATGCTAAAAAAGTGATTCTTTCCCTATCAAAACCTCCGTATACTCATCAATTAGGTTCCCCTATTAGATTAGGTTCCTAATTTGAAACTAACCCCAACTCAAACTCTTCAAAATCCTCTCAGAATCTGTATCCTCGTAGGAATAGGTTCCTAAAGTCTGGCAACTTCAAATTATAGCCAATCTCTTGAAGATTCACCTTGTTCCCCTCCCATCGCCTATAAGAAACCCACAAAGCCTCTGAATTATACACACAAAAATTCCTGGACAAAAACTCTTTTAGGCAGAGAAAGAAAACTCACTCCCGCAAGCACCACTGTAGCCTCCCTCCCGGCAATCAACAGCCACCTTGACGGACCACCTCCCACACCACCATAGAAAACGCTGACCAACTAAGTCCCGTCACACCCACTCCCTCAGGTAAGCCCCTGTCGTCGCACGCACCCTTCCTCCCTCTCGGTTATTTAAGTTTTCAACTCCATCTCTCTAAAACTCTCTCCCTTTCTCCCTCTCTCGTTGCACCCCGTAGGGACCTCCCAGTTGCACCGTCGTCGCATCCAGCCACCCAGAGCCGTCGTCGCACTCAGCCCCTCTCTTGGTAAGTCATCGCGCGACTCCCTCCCACATTCATGAGCTCTCTATGTTAGCTAGGTGCTTCCTAGAGAGAAGCTTTCTTTTTAATTTGGAATGGGCCCGTGGGCCTTAAGCCCAGTCGGTCGAATGCCTCCTTATTTTCTAAGTGGGCTGAATCAATGTGGGCCTAATGTTTATTCTGGGCTCGTATTTCACAGAAAAACCCAATTACACTACTAAATTATTTAGTCACGATTAATTATATATTACAAGCATTTATTATTTTTGCAAGGAAACAAGATAACTACTATGTTAAAATTCTAATTTTGTTTTAATACATAAAGAACCACAACACGTTTATCTCAAAAATTAGTACCTAGTACCTCGTATTGGTAATGTGCTACAAGTTGGAAATCAGGAAGCAGCGCTAAGAGGTAAATAGTATGATCATATAAATGCATGAGTACTGTGAATATTATTGTTATGTATGAAAATATGATGTGCTTATGATGGTTATCTACGCTACGCTAAGAGACAAGTCAAGGTTAGATTCTCTTTCACGATCTTTGATGAAATATGAGATTATGCTTGAATGAATGAATTTGTTGTTTGATTGATTGAATGTTACTAAAATCATATGGAAGCCATGAGATGTTCATGTAGTAATTTAAGTCAAGTATGCCATGTAATAGAATAACCAGATTATGCAAGCCATGTTCATGTAATACTTAGATTATGTATGCCATGTTATGTCATGTCATGTTATGCTATACCATGTACAAAAATATGTCATGTTATGTTATACCATGTATAAGAATAAGCCATGTTATGCTATGTCATGTAAAAGAATGTGCCATGTTATGCTATGTCATGTAAAAGAATGTGCCATGTTATGCTATGTCATGTACAAGAATATGCCATGTTAGAAATGTTCCTAAAGCCTAATAAATTCTCATGCATTTAGAAAGATAAGAAGTTTACGGTACCACAGACTCAAGTGTGGTTAACCACAAGTTAAGTGAAACACGAACCCAAGCGTGTTTCACTCCATGTTATGCCTGTTAAGTGAAACACGGACTCACGTGTGTTTCACTCCATGTTATGCAAGTTAAGTGAAACACGGACCCAAGCGTGTTTCACTCCATGTTATGCCAGTTAAGTGAAACACGGACTCAAGTGTGTTTCACTCCATGTTATGCAAGTTAAGTGAAACACAGACTAAGCGTGTTTCACTCCATGTTAAGACAAGATAAACGAGTTATTATGCATTCACGTTACATGTTTGCCATGATTATGTATACTTCCGCTCATGTTAATGATGAATACGTATGCTATATGAATCTGTGACGATATATGTATGTATGTAAAGTTTTTCAGAAAGTTATGTTACGAGTATGATTGTAAATCTGTGATGTTGTATGTATGTTGTCAAGAGTCTTCAAAAATTAAGTCCATGCTAGACCAAATTATATTTTACGGTATGATGTGCTACTTACTGAGTATTCGATTCAGTTTTTGTTTGTCTTCCTCTTTTCTTCTATGTTTAATTCTCACAGATGGTGATTATGCTGACGCAGAGCTGGATAGCTATGAGTAGATTTAGTACAAAGAATTAGGAAGGAATAAGTGATATTCACACAAGAATTAGATTTCTTTTAAGTCATTCATAGGATTAGTTTATGTTCTTCTACTTTACATTCAGTTTTCGAAACAATTATGTTCAATTTAGTTTTAACATTTTGATGCTTTTCAATAAATGAGGTATTTCAGAATATGAATCTCTTTACCTGTCATTATTTTATGAATGTTAGTAATATCTCTATCCTACGGGAAGGGTGTTACATTTAGGCCACCCCAGTATTCAGATCTTATCTCATGTATTGCACTCTAGTTTTCTTGGTAATAAAGAATGTTCTTCTTTATCTCTTGAATGTGATTCTTGTAAACTCGGTAAAAGCAAAACTCTTCCCTTTCCTTTGCATGCTAGTAGAACTTCTCACTGCTTTGATTTTATTCATAGTGATGTTTGGGGACCTTCCCCGGTTAGTTCACATGAAAAATTTAAATACTATTTGACTTTCATTGATGGTCATAGCAGATTCACTTGGATTTATTTTCTTCGCTCTAAATCTGAGGTTTTTCACACTTTCACTGAGTTTTCAGCGTATGTTGACAATCAATTTTCTGAGACTATTAAGACAGTACGCACAAATTTTGGTGGTGAATATTTGTCTATTGAGTTTTAGGCATCATTGGCTTCTAAAGGTATTATTCATCAACGTTCATGTCCCGCTACTCCCCAACAGAATGGAGTAGCCGAATGCAAAAATCATCTTCTTGATGTGGTACGTACTCTCTTGTTAGAATCCTCTGTTCCGTCCATGTTCTGGGTCGAGGCTCTGAAAACTGCTACTCACTTAATTAATCATTTACCTTCCCAAGTCTTACACATGGAGTCTCCTTATTTCCGCTTGTTTGAACCTATTTATGATAATCTTTGTATCTTTGGTTGTGTATGTTTTGTCCATTTACCTCCTCATGAGCAATATAAATTATCTGCTCAATCTATTAGATGTGCATTCTTAGGATATAATGTGTATCAAAAGGGATTTGTTTGCTATGATCCTACTTTACATCGTACACGCATTTCTAAGAATGTTATTTTCTTTGAAAATCAACATTTCTTTCATGTGTCATCTATGCCTTCTTCTTCTACTGTGGTTCTCCCCTTCTTTGAGCAGTAGTTCTCATATCTTCATCAAGTCAGCTCTCGCTTTAAACCAGGTATTGTGTATACGAGACCCTCCCACCCACAGTCTCTTTCAGTGGCTCAACCGATATCTGATCCTACCATTCTCCAGAACCAGTCAGTTGCATCACCTCCAGAGTCCTTGGTACATCGCTCTCCTAGAGTGTCTATACCTCCGGATAGGTATGGGTTTTCTTCTGGCCACTCTATTACAACTCTTACTGCTGCATTGTCCAATTTTGATATTCCCACATGCTACTCATGCTGTCAAGCATGATTGTTGGCGACAAGCTATGCAGGAAGAAATTACCGCTCTAGAGGCCAATCACACCTGGGACATTGCACCTTGTCCTTCCACCATAGTTCCCCTAGGTTGCAAATGGGTTTACTCCGTTAAGGTTTGATCTGATGGGAGTTTGGATCGTTATAAAGCTCGGCTTGTTGCACTTGGAAATAATCAGGAATATAGTGTCTATGAAGAGAACTTTGCTTCTATGGCTAAGATGACCACTGTTCGTACGATTCTAGCTCTTGCTGCTTCCAATGATTGGCCACTACATCAGATGGATGTGAAGAATGCTTTCTTCACGGGGATCTTAGAGTGTATTTATATGAAGCTACCCCAAGATTGTGTCCCTCTCCGACCTCACATGTGTGTAAGCTTTGTCGCTCCCTTTCTGGTCTCAAACAAGCTCTGAGGGCCTGATTTGATAAATTTCGAGCTACTTTATTACAATTCTCATTCAAGCAGAGCAAGTATGACACTTCCTTGTTTCTTTGGAAATCAGACATGGGTATTGTTGTTCTTTTGGTTTATGTTGATGATATTGTCATTACTGGTTCCGATTCTGTTTTACTTGGCCAGCTCAAGACTCATCTCTCTGAGTCCTTTCATATGAAAGATCTTGGGTCTCTCACATATTTTCTCAGTCTTAAGGTGCATCATAGTCCATCTGGTATTTCACTCAATCAACATAAGTATGCTAGTGACCTGGTGGCTACAGTTGGCTTACAGGAGGCCACCTCTGTTGATACTCCCATGGAATTGAATGTCAAACTTCGCAAAGAGGAGAGTGATTTATTTGCTGATCCCAGTTTGTACCAGAAGTTGGTGGGTAGTCCTATCTACCTCACCATTACTAGACCGGACATTTCTTTTGCAGTATAGCAAGTTAGCTAGTTTCTTCAGACCCCTCATCATCTTCATTTGGCTGCTGTCCGTAGGATCATACGCTATGTTTCAGGGCACTTCTGCCTGTGGCTTATTCTTTCTTACAGGTAGTTCTCCTCGACTTACTGATAATAGCGATGCTAATTGGGCCGGTTGTGCTGATACACGTCGCTTCATCACTGATTGGTGTGTGTTCTTAGGTGATGCATTGATCTCCTGGAAGAGTAAGAAGCAAAGTCAGAGTCTCTAAGTCATCTACAGAATCTGAGTACCGGGCGATGTCTCTTGCTTGTTCCGAAATAATTTGGCTTCAAGGTTTGCTTGCTGAGCTAGATTTTTCTGACACTGATCCTACACCTCTACATGCTGATAATACGAGTGCTATTCAGATTACGGTCAATCGTGCCTATCATGAGCGCACAAAGCATATTGAAGTTGATTGTCACTCTATCCGTGAATCATTTAAAGCTTGTGTTATCACTCTTCCACATGTTTCCACTAAACTACAAATTGCTAATATCTTCACCGAAGCTCTTACTCGCCATCGACATTGCTTCTTAAGTAGCAAATTGATGCTTGTTGATCAACCCGCATCAATTTGAGGGGGGGCTGTCAATTGACAGCAAAGCTTTCCATAATCAATCTTCTTTCCTTCTATTCTTCTTTCATTATTTCACCTTTAATTAATTTACGTAGGCTTGTACAGTTAGCATATTGACAGAATATATAGCTTCCATATAAGGCTAGACTACTAGAATCACTCGACAATTAGTTTCTTTCCATGTATAGCTCTCTTGTAAAGTTCATATATAATATATAGATCACTCAAAGGCCATTTTGATTTGGCCATTCAAACAAATTCTAACTTATTTTGACAGGGAGACCAATGCAACATTTATCAGTTGGCTTTACTTTTTAAAGAATATTTGTTTGATCTTCACAGTTGGTTTGCAAAAGTTTAAAATCTTTTCCTAGATAGGTGTTTTCTCTTATGTACACCCTGTGTACTTGGCTATGCCTATTAATAAAATTTTACTTATAAGAAAACAAAGTTTATAATCTTTAAAATGTTATAAAATAAAAAAAAGTTGATCGATTAAATATTTTAAACTATGACCCGCGCATCGCGCGAGTTTGTGAGTAGTTTTGTAAGAAATCCCACGCAATTTATCTGAGCACAGAAGCACTCAAAAGAGTTTACTGGATGGACTTAATTTGTGGCTTCACATGGTAAGAAAAATATACACGACATGATTTCATCTATATGTAATACCAGAAACGCCAAAGTTATGATGTTGAAAAAGAAAAAGAAAAAGAAAATCAATAACATCCATACCAAGCATATCATGATTCACAGAAGCAGAGAGATGCTTACTTCACGCATCTTGTCAAGTTCAGGGCCTGGCCTTCCTGCCAAAATAGCACAGTACCAGGTTGTGGTATCCACTCCAGCACGAGAATAACCCCGAGCATCACAACCCAGCTCCATTGATGTTACACTCCTTAGTTGAGGAAGCTCTGGAAACACAAGGCTAGAATCAATTAAGTGCCATTCTGAATAAATAAAAAGCTAAGAAATAAAAGTTTAGCATCATATTGATAAACAAATCTCTGTCATGCCTTTGAATTTCATGTTTCAGTAACAAAAAGATGACTTGGTGAATCATAACATCATTAGTTAAATGGAAATAAACATAATTAACTTTTAAACAGGCATGAGATTGAAAGCTAGTTATACGAACCCCCCAACTACCACTTCCATGCCCAACTTTTGATGACAACACATCACCCAATTACCAACCACAGACTTGGCTAATTGACCAATAACTCATTTTGATTTGTTTTATTACTTGAAAATAAGCCAATCCATAGAACTTAGTTCATGCTTGGCAGCACAAACCTCTCCTGAATGACTTATTATGAACCCAATGACTGATGAAAGATGCTATATGATTTTTGAACTGCATGACTAATGTGTGACTGAATATTATATTTAATGATTATCTACTAAACGTTAAGGAAAGGCTAATGTAAGAAAAGAATAATGAATGTTATTCCAATGTTGCTTCTTCAGCCACTTTATTTCAATTTAGTCATTGACAACTCCACAGAATTATAAAGTTTCAGTTTCTGAAATGTTTCATAGAATTTGGCTGTATATGTGAATTGACACTCCTAATAGTGCAACATCTAGAACACTGTAGAAAGCCACTTAGCACTTACATTTACAACAACCAATCAACTATAATTACAGAAAGAATAATAAGTAGGCACCGAACAGAAATAACGCAAAAGAAATACATTCCCGGGAGAGGAGGGGGGGGTGTGGTACAATCCCTGGCCGGTGTTATACCGGTGTCGCTGCTGGCCCAGGATTGGACATAGAGCCCATTTCAGAAGGAGGCCCACATTTTAGCCTCCATTTCATTTTGGTTGGGCTAGTTAGATGCATCCAGCCCATACCCACCTTCTTTATCGGGCCTGAGGGATTTAGGCCCATTCCAGACCAACCCATTTCTGACCAACCCTTTAGAGATACCCATATGTTGTTGGCCTTGGCCTGGGCCCAAACTCATATCCACTTTACTTATAAGTTATTCCACCACCTTTTTCAGTAAACCAAATTCCTCTTTCAAACAAAAAAGGGACCTCCAGCCCCTTTTCTGGTATAGTGCCTCAACCAACCTTCTCTGCAGCAATGGTGCTCTTTGCATGTCCCTTTTTGTCCTTGTATTTTAGCTGTAACACTGAGAGGTGACCCATACCACACCCAGCACTGCCACCCGTTTCCCTGCGCCACACATCACAGCCTCTGTATAAGATTGAACCTACTTCCTCATCTACTTCCCCTTATCTGTAGTTCTGTCCAGTTTTGGAGCCAACACTGGTGTCTGGTTTGCCAGGATATGCTTGGACGAGAACGTGCTTCATCTCCATGGAAAGGCTCTTCCAGCCCTTCCCTTCCATGTCTGCTGGGATGTGGCACCCCTAGTCCCCCGCTTGGGATTGGACGGTGACTGAAGCATCGGGGTAACTCAAGGCCACATACCCCTCGTACGTGACAAATAAGAGAATGCACCTATATATCTAGCAGTATGTAGTAATTCGCAGCGGAAAAATTATTTTAACTACATAAGGACGGTGGTCATATAATAATCATGGTACGGAATGTAAGCATCCCAAAAGTTGAAATTTCATTCAAGTACTCCAAAATAGATAATTGTTTCAAAAGACTCCCAAAACACAGGACCATCAAAAATTGTTTTCACAAAAGCAAAACCTTAAGTCATTTCTTGTTCTCCACAAGACATTTTAGGTTCTCAGTTTCCCCAATAGTACCGCTCCATCTTGAGTCAAACATAAAAAGACTCCATGTGACTTCTGAGACTCGGGTGCCAGAAGTCTTAAGTCCTTTGCTATCTCTTTTGCCTCAACAGTAGTCTCACTAGCTCGCTTAAGGAAACTGGATACTTGGTCCATATTCCACCAACATCTCAAGTTTTTCGATGGGTTGGTAACGGAGTATCAATCTCGGCCTCGCTAAGACTAGCTAAAATTTCCCGGAGAAGCGGGGCTGTGTACTTCAAAACATCAGCAGTAAAGTCATGACTAGCCTTCATGGTGAACTTGTCCTATATCATTGAACCATCTAAGTTCATGTTTTTTTAGTGTCCGAGTTACCTATAACACCTCCTACCATTCCAGGTGGGGAAATGGTTGTGGAAACTACCACAGTAAAATTTCGAGACATCTCAGCAAGTAAACAGTCAACATACAACAGATATCACAAGCATATAAAAGTAAACCACAAATGAATGCATGGACATGTACTTTGACGTAAAAACCTTGACATATGCAACAGACTCATAAAACATCTTTTCATCTTTTAGACTTCTTAACACATGTTCATATCATTTGAGCTCAAGTCCTTGTTCTTGTCATAACATATCATGTCATTCTTATCATTTCATAGAATATCATATTGTGATCATATCACATTCTTTCATGTCATTTCATATCGTATCATGGCAAATCATATCGTATCATAACATGGAGCTCAAATGCCTTGTTCATTTCATAATTCACATGGTTGGATACCTCACGGCTCCCCTAAGCACCGCGTGTTCCTGCTAGTTACCGCATCAACCAACGATCCACTTGATCGAGGTGACTATGTCATAACTTATACACATTCTTTTATGGCAGTTTGCTTATTTCACCTCCACCATATGGCACCCACTAGCTTTAGGTGCAATCTCGCTCTGGTAGCCTTTCCATAAGGAACCATTCGAGGCCCGACGACTGTACTTCGTCAACCCAGAGATCTCCAATTGACTTTAAATAATCCACAGAGTGGATAGGGAGTTCCACTAGGACATTTCCCCATCCTAGCATTTGAGGTCGTGATAAAACGTACATTGACCTTTTTTCTTTTTTGAAAACATAGACGCATGAGACATAGACACATGATGCTACACTTTATCATACTCATGCAACATGTAAAAACCGAAACATATAGCCCAATTAGCAACATGCATCTTGCAATATGGCTTGAAAATATTAGAACATGCAATCATATGACGAATACATGTAAACATAGTCGAATCATACTTGCCAATAAGCCAAACAGATTTGTATACCCTTGGTATAGCCATGGCCGATTCATACAAGTCCTCCAACAGGGATTTTCATCATCACAACACATATACTCATACTTCTACACATTCATATATCAAAACAAGCATGCATAGCACATATACATGTCAAAACCGAAACCTTAACGTGACATATTCGAAATATACTTCAACAAATCATCATGAAAACATGGCATCTCATCCTTTCATCAAAATCGAGCATACACATAATCAAGATAACAAGATTCAAACAATGATAAACAAACAAGAGTTCACGAAATATATATAAGCGTTATCAAGAGTAAGTTGGAAGTTTACTTACGAAAATCTAATGTATAAAATAGCAAAACCTGAAAAATATATATATAAGGCATTAGAAGATGACTAGAGAAACCCTAGTCTCGAAATAAGGGTGAGTGTGAGTGTCTAAGGTTTTCGAAAATGCTTTCTCATGGAAAAACCCTAGAATCCGAAACCCTCAAGGATAAAAACCCTAGCCTTTCTTCCAAGTGGTGGTCGTGGCCTTCATTCACTCTATACTTCGTGTTCATGTGCTTAAAACAAGAAGAATACTTCGGGTTCTTCCTTTCCTTGAAGAAAATTCCTAGTTTCCCAAGTGAACGTGTGTGTTTGTGTGGGAAACCCTAGAACTGAAACTTTGTAGGTTTTGTTTTTCCTCTTGGCCGTGCGTGTATGTGCAAGAAATAGTGGGATAGTTCTTACCTCCTTGGGCTTCCCTTCTTCTCGAATGGTGTAGGAGAAATCCTTTGTGATTTTCGAAATAGTGAAGAGAATGGTGGCATTTGGTTGGTGAGAAAATATGAGAAAGTGTGAGAGCTAGAGAGAAAAGTAGTGGTGGCCACAATTCCTTGGAAGAAAAGTTAAGAACTTGAGCAAAAGACCTCCATGATTTTCGGCTATGCCCTTATATAGGAGTCGCCCTCCCTTCTTGAAATACCAAAGGTCTTGTGCATGGATGCCACTTGGCTTCTTGGCAAAAGAGTCTCTTCCTCTTCCCTATGATGGGATTGCATTGGAAAACCAAAAGTCCCTTCTTAGAAATGGCATGCGGCTCCTCAAAAACTGAAACCCTCTCTTGCCTCACCTTCCATTTTTGCCCTTCCTCATTTGTCTAGATACAATGCACTTGGTGGCTCAAAGCTCAAAACACAAAAACCTAATCTTCCTTGGAACTCTATTTCGTGTGCATGGTTGCCATGTGACAAGTGGAGTGTGTGTCCCTTGTGTTGGCCAAAACCCTAACTCTTCCCAAGGTGTCCCTTGAGTTTCCCCATGCTATTGCCGTTGCCCCCCTCTCTCTCTCTTGCTCTTCCAAAATTCTTCTAGAACATGCCTCTCTCTCTCTTCCCAAGTAAGATATTCTTGGAACTCCAAAGGTCTCTCTTCATGCTTGACAAGTGTCAACTACAGAATGGGGCCTTGCATGTGGGCGTGTAAGCCCTAACCCGACGACCACATCCTTGTTTCTTCCACTCACTTCTTCTAGAACCTTATACATGTTGGACAAGTGTCACACTTGCTATTTTCCTAGGTTCCAAATGATGAGTTTCTAGAAAAGAACAAAAATGCTCGTCTTATGCCATGTGGCGCCTCCACCAACCTTAGAAATCAACTTTGGGCTTCCAAACCCTAATTCCATTCTAGTTGGCCGAAATCCACATGGGCCTTTTTGAGCTTTTTTTCCTCTTCTTTCTCTTGTGGGCTCTTTAAGCCTAGAACTCTAAGGTCCAAAATAGAACATACCTTGAGGCATTCCTCTAACACCTAGCACTTATCCAATAACTAAAATAATATTAAAAAAAAAAAAAAAAAAAAAAAAAAAAAAAAAAAAAACATGAAAGGGGGACTTGGCAAAGTCCGGGTCATCACACGGGATCGCTAGAAGGCCTTGCCGCCCACTGCCACCATAATCCGTAACTTCTAGGAATTGTCCAAAATCGTTAAAACGCCGGCGAGCAAACAATGCCTTAGCACCATCGCGATACGTCTTGCAAAAACTCTTCTTTCCCTCCGAGAATGAATTCTTCCACAGTATTCGCAAGCCAACGAGAGCTGACAAAGCTGAGGACCAACTCCTTCGTAAACTTCCTATTCTTCTCAGTGATACAAAGATAGTATTCCCCCTCCAATGATAAAAAAAAAACTCTTGTCTCTATTAATAAATGTTTAATCAAGCCCATTGTCACTGCTGAATAACTCAAAAAACAGGGAAAGAAAATTATTTCCAGCAATGGTCACCGGAGCAGATCACCCATTGTGACAATGAAGGAGAAAAAGTGTACAGAGAGAAAACACTAAAGAGAGAAAATCCTAAAGCTTGATCAATTAAAGTAATGAATATCAAATTACAAAAATAGAAAAGTAACAAAAAGTCGAGGGATAGATACTCCAGTACATGATTTTAATTTTGTAAGATAACAAGGCAAAATTAATTTTGATAGCAGCAATACTAAAAGCTCAAATACTAAACAGGTAAGGAAAAACAGCAATACCTTGCTGCTTATTCTGTTCCATAATATTTGAAAACCATGAACTGTTAACCAGACCTGCAACAAAACTCACAGCTTAGCTTGTCACAAAAGTGCAGAACTTAGATCAGACTGATTTAAAGGCACCAAGTTAAACAGAGAAACATGCCATGGTGAACGATAGGTTTTACTCCTGCATCTTTCAAAAAAACTATAGCAGGTGCAGATTCCACCTCTAGCCTGTAGTAATCATAACAAAAAGTGTCAAGATCCAGAAGTAGTGTAAACGTTGAAATAGACTAACCCTTTAACCATTCTGATTCTAGATCAGGCAATCAATGATGCAAAATGTGGAAATATGATTTAATTCTTCTTACAATTATAGACAAAATTGATAGAAAAGTACTGCTTTTTTATTAGCAGATAAAATTATTTATCGTATTGAAACAGCAAACACATAGGCGCTGTGAAAAAAACTTAAAAGAGAACCTATTTCATCAAATCATCGATTCATGTGTCCTAACAGATACAAGCAAGCAAATCCACTTACGAGTTCCACCAGAAGGAAGATTCTTCTTCGCGCCACAGTACAAATGCAAAAGAGGCATATGCCCAATAATTTTTAGCAGCTTGACGTACAAATGGAGCAGCACGTTCCCCAGTTTTTGAGAAGAAAATGACTTTTACCTATGAGCCAGGAGCATGAAACCCACAAACTCTTAGAAACAAAATATAAAGAAAATTTTTCACAAATTAATACATCCAATTATTGAATTAATTGAATTGCACATCAAACTACAAAAGTCATCAATCTCAAAAAGAATAATGTATCTGAAATTTTTAAATAGCATGTGTTGTGTGTGCCTGTAATTTAATTTGCATGATAGGCGGCCCCTAGAAGATAATGAAATTTAGGCATAGAACTTGCCAACTAAAGAGGATATATTGAGTGTGGAAAAGGATCCATTGAGGAATACCAAGTTCTTTGCATCATAATGCTTGTAACATCAACTGATGACAGAATAGCATTCCAGAGAGTTCCTGGTACCAAATTCTTAAAAGATGTATAAAAGTTTTAAATTATCTTCATTTTCACTTAACACCACTTAAGACACTGAATGAATTTCCCTAACACAGTTATTCCCCAGCCTGTAGGAAAGGATGCAGCATAGTAGCATCAGTTACGCACATGGCATGTAAATAATTTCAAGATAAGCAGTCAATGAAAAAATGATGTCAACATCCATTTTAAATAACCAAAATTAGGGACAAAGCTATAGAATAAGGGGAAATTTTGGTAAAAGAAGCATTGAGATGTCCAAAACTAACAGTTGACTGGTTTCTAAATCTATATGATTCCAGTTTCATAATATACAAGTCAGCCAGTTACTGCAGCATGCTAGATTAACCTTAATTTTACTTTGCTAAATACAAGCATGGTTAAGAAGCATGGGAGTTTTGAAACTTGTAGAGGAGAGTGGTAAACATAAGCACCCCATAGAAAATAGATATGCTCAACTTGTCAACACCTTGAATAAAAAGAAAACCATTCACAATTTCGAAGACTTCCCTGTTTGAGAAGTTATCACATTCATAACAGTTGCGGTACAAATTTGGATTAAGTACTTGATCTCGACTCAAAAGAAAGAGAAAACATTCCTGACAAGTACAGCTATAGCTACAGCCTACAGTTCCTCTACAACTAACGAAGAGGTCATTAATAAATTCAATTCGATATTGTAACTATGACTAGTAATCAAAGCGCAAGAGACAGGAAAAATGCATGATAAATATATGGAAATAAAAAAATAAAAATAAAAAGGTGGAGGGGGTAATTACCTTATGACGACCACTTTTCGCCAGAAAATTTGGCACCTGAAATTGAAATTCAGTTACATGTCATTCAATAAAGACAGAAAATAAAGGCAAAAAAAGCTCAAATAGACAAGGTGATCTGAAAACTAAATCCAATCAGAGGACTGCAACAATGAGATTATAAAAGCAAGTTATTTCTATTGCACAATTAATCTTCTTATCTTTGCTTTTATTCATATAAACTGATTCCCCAAACAAACCATTCCAAGAAACCATAAACATGTATCTCTCTACGGATGTAAAAATCACAAGTGACTGACAATAAAAATAAGGAGGGCCTTCCTGAGATGTTTCGTGCACCAAAAGGGCTTCAGCAACAGCCTCATGGTTGAACACAAACATAGTTTTTTGAGGGTATAATTGTTTCAAGCATAATCCATGAGGGTTGAAAAGATTTCGAAATACCCAGCATTTTTGCTCTTTTCCATTTCCTCTTCTTTCTCTTTGAACCATAACTTCACCTGGAATCAGTGCTGCCAGTGATGGTTTCATGGTCTCACCGTGGCCGTAAATGATGTTTTTGGTCGTTTCCATTGCTGACTGATGCAGGTGGCTGTTGTTGGTTCCCCTCCTGTGCTAGCTATTGAGTTCTTAGTAGTTGAAGATGCTCAGTAGCAATATTTTTCATTGATGGAGTTGAAGAAAGGAGTGTGTTTGGTTGCTCGGCTTGGATATTTTGTAAATCTGAATTAAAAGTTCATTCCTCATCAGAATGATAGCTTTTTTGGCAAGGGGAATCCATACCCGGCAAGGGGAATCCATACCCATAGTTGGTATATCATTGGTTCTTATTTATACTTATACGGCTTAACCCATCACCAAACCCATTTATCCGGGTCAATCTGACAACAAACCGGTAACTGATCCTGTTTGCAATCTGAATCCGATCTGGTATGTACAGGTCCTATAGGGTGTTTAAGCCTGGTTTATACTTGATAGTTGATACATGTCAATACTCTCCAATTCTGGCCATTTAGTTCCAATATATAAAACCAATACAAGCCAATATACACCACATCTAATTCATTACAAGCTAAAATTTGCCATAGTAATTAGTGCCAAAATACTACAAAAACTAATTCAAACAACAGCAAACCAATATACAAGTATTAAATATGTATGAAAACTAAATAAATTAGCCAGAATCACATCTGTGACATTGCCTCCTACATCTATCTTTAATCAGCCCATGATCTGTGAAGTTGGATGGTAGGGTTATTTGTTCTGTGGCCGCACACCTTAGCCATTTAATTGATAAGAAGCCCAACTTAACTAGTACCTGTCAAAGTTGGTCTGAATACCCTTTCCATAGGGTTTGCTTTCATTATATATAGGAGAGATTTACATAGTTGTTGCCAGATTTCCAGTGCCTAAATGCTATACAAGGTAAGTATTTTCCAACGTTATTTACTGCCTAATTATCTGCTACATACAATCTAGATATAAAGGAAAACATCCCTAAAATATTACAAATCAAATCCCATAATATCCTAAATTATCTCCGTAACATCCGCCCTCAAATTGATGCTAGTAGATCAAGAAACATCAATTTGTCAACCAAGAACTGATGCCGGTGCCAAGAAAGAGCTTTAGTGAATATGTCTGCAGTTTGATGTTCGATGGAAATGTGAGGAAGAGTAATCACATGTTTGTCAAAGGATTCATGTATGGAATGGCAATCGACTTCGATATGTTTCGTACGCTCATGGAAGACAGGATTAGCGGTGATCTAAAACGCATTGCTATTATTAGCATGAAGAGGAGTGGAATGAAGCTGAGGAAAACCAAGTTCACCCAATAACCCACGAAACCATGTGATCTTAGAGCATGCGGAAGACATAGCACGATACTCAAACTCGGTGGAGGACATGGAAACTTTGTCTTGCTTCTTACTCTTCCAAGAAATGAGTGTATTGCCTAAGAACATGCACCAGCCAGTAACATAGCGATAAGTATCCGCACATCCAGCCCAATCAACATCAGCATACCCCACCAACTGTAAGGAAGATTCCTTAGGAAAGAATAACCCGCGTGTAGAGTTGTCCGTCAGATATTGGATAATGCGGCAGACAACGGCTAAATGAAGATGTCAAGGGGCCTGCATAAATTGACTGACCAGCTACATAGCAAAAGAAATGTCAGGACGAGTAATCGTCAAGTAATTCAAACTCCCAACAAGCTGCCGATACAAGGATGGATCTGATAGAAGATCGCCTTCCTCCTGATGAAGCTTACGATTTACCTCCAAGGGAGTAAGAATAGAGTTACCTGATTGGAGACCAACCAATGAAATCACTTTCTGCGTGTATTTGTGCCGGTGTAACAATGTACCAGTAGGAGTAATCTGCACCTCTCGGCCAAGAAAGTATTGCAAGGGACCAAGATCTTTCATGTGAAAAAAGGCCTTGAGATGCTGTTGTAATTGCTTAATTAACTCAGTATCAGAGCCAGCAATCACAATGTCATCAACATAAACCAGAAGCAATACAATTCCTGCAGAAGTCTTGCGAAGAAAAAAAGAGGAATCAAACTGACTCTAAGTAAAATGAAAAGCAAGCAGGGTAGAGCGAAATTTATCAAACCATGCACGCGGAGCCTGTTTCAGTCCATACAAGGATCGGCGTAGCCGACAAACCTCTGAGGAAGGTGTAGCAAACATGTCGGGAGGTGGAGACATATAGATTTCTTCATTCAAATCTCCATGTAGAAAAGCATTCTTCACATCCATCTGCCGGAGAGACCACCCCTGTGATGCAACAAGTGCCAAGATAGTCCGTACAGTAGTCAGTTTGGCAACAGGTGCAAATGCCTCTTCATAATCAATACCATACTCCTACCAGTTCCCAAGAGCCACGAGACGGGCCTTATATCTGTCCAGTGAGCCATCAGACCGAAACTTGACTGAGTACACCTATTTACAACCAATAGGTTTGACATTAGAGGGACAAGTCAAAAGATTTCAAGTGTGATTGTCTTCAAGAGTTTGGGTTTTTTCTTGCATGGCCTGCTACCAACATGCTTGGGTGGCTGCCTAGGTATAAGAGTGAGGAATAGAAAGTGTCAAGAGTGGTAGTAAGCGAGGTATGAGGAAAACCATACCTATCCGGTTGATGTGTAACCCAGGTGGAGCACCAAGGTATAGGAAACGTAGAAGCAGATGAAGGATCAGTGTCTGGAAGGGGCGTTGAAGAAGGGGGAAGACGTCGATAATACACCACACCTGGTTTAAATCGCTCAATAGAAGAAGACACATCATCAAAAGCGGGAAGAAGAGTAATAGGAGGATCAGAAATAACCTGAGACTGAACGAAATATTGACTTTTGAAGAAATCACATTCCAGGAGATCCGAAATTTGTTTACATGAGCATCACAACAAACAAATCATTTCTGAGTAGGACTATATCCCATTAAGGCACACGTGCAGACTGGGCAACAAGCTTGTGATGCTCAACAAGTGGCAGATAAACAAAACAAACACACCCAAAAGTATGAAAGGATTGATACTCAGGAGATATGCCAAATAATCGAAAATTTTCTCCCAAATAATCAAAAATAGGGAGAATCATAATTTAGAGTGGCAATAGGCAAACGATTGATCAAATAGACAACAGTAGATAAATCTTCTACCCAAAACATAGAAGGTACAGAATAATAAATCAACAAAGTACGAACGATATATAAGAGATGACGATTCTTATGCTTAGCGACTTCATTTTGTTAAAGGGTATAAGGACAAAAACGCTGGGAAATGATCCCCTTTTGCTGAAGAAAAGTCTGAAAAGAATGAGACACGTACTCCCCCCCCCCCCCCCGAGTCGGAGCGTAAAGTTTTGATACAAGTACTGAACTATGTCTCAACAAGCGCAACAAATTTTTTAAAGACAAAACACGTCAGCTTTAGAATGAAGAAAATATATCCAAGTGAATTGACTATAATCATCGATAAACGTCACAAAATAATAATACTGGCCATGAGAAAGAACAGGACTCACACCCCAAGCATCAGTATGCACAAGTTCAAAGCAATTAGAAGCATGACTACCATGCGCAAGAAAAGGTAAAGTTTTACTTTTACCAAGACAAGTAGCACAATCAAAAGACACATGAGAAGAAGTAAATGAATCTTTATTGCCCAACAAACCATGTTTCATAAGATGAGCCAAGACAATAGAATTAGGATGACCCAATTTTTTAAGATATACTTCATTATTATTGGTAGTAGTCATACAAGCAAGAGAAACAACATTAGGAATAGAAAATTGTAAAGGAAATAAATGTCCCACTTAAGGCCCCTTCACAATCACCGTCACTGACACCTGATCTTGCACAAGACAACCACCATAAGAAAAATGAACATCACAATTATTATCTACCAATTGTCCAACAGAAATCAAATTGGTAGACAAGCTAGGAGAGACAAAAACATTGCGAAATGAAGAGCCCAAATTACCAACAGAAGTAATAGGAAGAGTACTGTCATTAGCAATTTGAAGATTTTACTTGCCTCTATACTTACGAACACCATGGAGACCCGTCGTATTACCAGTCATATGATTAGAAGCGCCCGAATCAACAATCCAAGAAGTTGAGTTAGCACCCGTACCTTATAGGCCTAAGGTCGTAAAAGTAGACACAATCATCAGTTGGACCATTGCTAGTGTGAGAACAGGTGAATCATAGCTTATAGTGGGAGGTGCAGAAGAAGAAGAGGACTGAACAGTAGCCTGAAAAGCTTGGGATTGGCAATTTTGAGGCCGCACTCGACAGTTTTTGATGATATGACCCTCTTTCTTGCAGTAGTTACAAACTTTCTTAGAGCAATTGCGGGCAATATGACCAAATTCCTTGCAACTGAAACACTGCAATTTGTTCCTCCCTTGTGCTACATAGGCTACATTCACTGCCTCAGAAAAGACCTTCTCAGAAGTCATACCCATCTGAGTGGATAACCGCTGTTCTTCACGCAATAAATCTCCCAAGCAAATATTCAATGAAGGAACCGGGTTACGATTCAATAAACCAGCCTGGACAGGTTCAAATTCAAGCCGAAGCTTCATCAGAAATTGGTCATGTTGACTCTCAGCATGAACCACTTAAAGCGCCACTAGTGCCGCCAGGGGAACCTTAACATGAACAATTGCAAAATACTCGCTCCAGAGGTTAACAAAACCAGAATAAAATTGTTCAACAATCAAATTACCTTGAGTATAATTGCTAATTTCCAACTCCAATTGGAATTTCCGAGCACTGTGATCTTGGTGATAAATGCGATGGAGATAGTCCCACATAGCTTGAGCCGTAGTAAAACAGCAAAGATTGGTCCAAGATCCTCAATTGTCCCCAACAGCCAAGAAACCACTTTCACATCCTTGACCTCCCATTGTGCAAATTCTTTTTCATCAGTGGGAATTTGACCAGAACCATCAATATGAGTTGATAATTCTTTCCCTTTTAAAAACATTTTAAATTGAAATTCTTACGTTGGAAAATTCTTTCCAGTAAATCGAACAATATTATTTTCAAGAGACATGACGAAAAGCCACTTAAAAATAGTAATAAGTCCAACTAGAAAATTTCAGACAATCACGGCAATAAGCAGCACAATAATCGGCAAGCCCCAACTCAAAAAAATTGTCAAAATTCAAAAAGTGAAAAGGCCCAAAATGCAACCAGCGCACTTAATATTCACCAGCATAAACAAGAAGGCCTAGATCAGTCACGTAACACAAGCCCCAATTGAGAAATACGAGCTCAAACAGATTAAGCCCAAACAAGAAGGCCCACGAGAGATACCTGCATCAGAAAAAAAAAACAAAGTGCCGATAACACTCGGAGAAGAACAATCGATGACTAGCTCCGTCATCAACCACGCCAGAAGTGGTCGATTGCCACACAACAACCACCAGATAATGCCAAAAACCACAAAGAGGCATAGCCACCAGGAAAAACCACCAAGTGAAGTGGCCCGCACCAAAGGACAGAGTTTGCAACACTGAAAAACTGGTCCGACAGCCACCAAAAACTCAAACCCACAAGGTTTGACCCCATAGAAAGCACTGAGACCCACTAAGAGCAATAAAGAACTTGCTGAATCAAGAAAAAAAATCCTCCCAAGAACAGCGAAGAAAAATCGCACCCTGTGATTATGACCAAAGCGACGGAAATCAGAGGGGCTCTGGTACCATGTCAAAGTTGGTTTGAATACCGTTTCCATAAGGTTTGCTTTCATTATATATAGAAGAGATTTACATAGTTGTTGCCAGATTTCCAGCGCCTAAATGCTATACAAGGTAAGTATTTCCAACGTTATTTACAACCTAATTATCTGCTATATACAATCTAGATATAAAGGAAAACATCCCTAAAATATTACAAATCAAATCCCATAATATCCTAAATTGTCTCCGTAACAGTACCACATATGCTCTCAATGGGAACAAGATGAGGCTTAAATCTTGCCTCTCATGTTATCTAGCCTTGAACCTAATATTAGCTCTTGTTTGATGAATCTTGACACTGCTAAAGAAATATGAGAGTGGCTTAAGTAGATGTATTATTGGTAGCAGAAACGTTACTCGGATCTATGAGTTGTGCAAGCAATTCTTTGGGCTCGAGAAGATTATTTTGCCGCTTGAAGAATGCTACTCTAAGGTGATGGGTATATGTTACAGAGCTAAAGATTAATCAATCTATTACCTCCGATGTTTGGCATGTGCAGTAACAGGGTGGAGACTTCAGTTTTGTTCGCTTCCTTGTTGACTTGAAGCCAAATATGTGCCTATTCATTCCAAGATTTTGGCTAGTCTACAACTTCCCTCATTTCCCGATATGTCCTCCAAACTTCAGCATGCAACATTGTCTAAACCCAGGTCTCAATTGGGTTCTGATCAAAATAGTGAGACATCTACTTCAATTATCTCTTATGGGAGTCCTACTAGTATTACAACAGGGCATAAAGGTCATGGTGGCCAAGATGCACATAGGGAATGTGACACTAAGGGTGGTCACAAAAACCTCATTGTGCACCCATTGTGGTTACACTAACCATTGACTATTGATGGTATTTGCATGGTAGATCATTTGGCTCTGCCAATCAATCTATTTTTCAGGATAATACCTCGCCATCCTCTTGGCCTACCTCTACATTCCAACTTTTTTTTTATAGGTAATCAAGAAGTTTTATTCATAGAAGTAGGCAAAACCCAAGTACACAAGGAGTATACATGAGAATAACCTAATTAGAGTTTACAAACGAAAGTAGAAGATCATAGACATTTAGCCCATTACAAACAATAGCCCCTGCCCATAAGAACAAATTTTCAAAAAAGAAAACTTTAAGCTCATCCATTGTTCTCTCACGATCTTCGAAACTTCTATCATTTCTCTCCCGCCAAATGCACCAACACATCCATATAGGAACCATTCTCTGGATCACTGCCACTTGTGAGTTGCCTCGGAGGCCTCTCCAGCTTGTAAGGAAATCCACCAGTCTAAGAGGCATGACCCATACAATCCAATCCTCGCAAAAAATCATCCCACATGGTCTGAGCCACCTAGCAGTGTAAAAACAAATGATCTATTGATTCACCATTCTTCTTACACATACAACACTAGTCTAATACCATTACCCGATGTTTCCTAAAATTATCTGTGGTGGAGATCTTGTCCATACGAAAAAAGGTGCTTTTGAAGGAACTTTCATATGCCATATACTCTTCCATTGGTGGTCATTCCAAGGATCGTTAGAATTTGGTAAAACGATCTAACCGTTAACTGACCTTTCTTGGAAGGGCTCTAGTTCATCTTATCTATGGTACCCTCTGTCATGCTTATAGAATACAATGCCTCATAGAACTGTGTGATAGTCTCCATCTCTCAATCTTGGGCTGCCCTAATAAATTTTACATTCCATTGAGGGGAGCCACTAGAAAAGACTAGAAGATTGGCTATCGCTACATCCTTTTCTCGTGTGATCTCAAAAATGGCAAGCAAGGTGTCTTGAAGGCTACGTTCACCCCACCATTTGTCATACCAAAATCTGACACGAGCCGTCACGCACCACAATATGTTCATGTCTTTGGAAGATCTCCCAGTGTCTCCTAATGTATTTCCACATACCCATCCCATATGTGCCACATACCTCATTTGAGCACTATCCTCCCCAAACTGTGAATCTATAACGGACTTCCATAGGGCCCCCCTTTCATTTTGGTATCTCCACCACCATTTACCCAACAGGGCTTGGTTGATTTCATCAAGTTACGAATCCCCAGACCACCCCCAGAAACTGGGGTACATAAAAGTGACCAATTAACAATTGAACTTTGAACTCTTCCCTTAATCCACTCCACACGAAGTCCCGTTGTAGCTTCTCTATACAGTTGGCAACCTTTGTGGGGAGCGGGAGGATGAACAGAAAATAGGCGGGTAAGTTAGAAAGAGTGCTTTTAATCAAAGTGAGCCTACCACCTTTAGACAAATACAACCTCTTCCAAGAAGCCAAACTGCGCTCCACCTTTTCAACCATGCCATTCCAAATCCTCTCTAGTTTAAAGGGAGCACCCAATGGTAAGCCAAGATACTTCAAGGGTGAAGATGATACCTTACATCCCAATAAGCAGGCTAAATTCTTCGCGCCAGGGACAACCCCCACCAGTTCAGACTTTGAGAGATTAAGACCTCGTTTGTTTTCGCAGATGAGATGAGATGAGTTGAGATTAAAGTTAAAGTGGAATAAAATATTGTTAGAATATATTTTTTTAATATTATTTTTGTATTGATATTTGAAAAAGTTGAATTGTTTATTTTATTTTGTATGGAAATTTGAGAAAGTTGTAATGATGAGATGAGTTGTGAGGAGTTGTGAAAACAAACAACACACACACGACTTACCAAACGAACTTATCAAAAAAAAAAAAAAGTTGTGAAAACAAACGAGGCCTAACTCTCAAGCCTAAGAAAGCTTCAAAACTAAGAAGTAGAGAAGGGGCAAATATTTGTAACCATATTGCATGGAAGAACATCTAGCCCTGCTTAGCATGGCCATTTGTGAGGATAATGCCTCACCATCCTTCTGCTCTAGCCCACCTCCAGATTCAGCTTGATCGCTTTTATGGAGGGGCAAATATGCTCACTAATTGTCTTGCAAACAGGCCACTTCATCTTCCATTGCTACTCCTGCTTCATCAATTACTGCATCCACATGTCTTCTTCCTCTGTCGACATGACTTTTTTTTTCTAGAACCTTATTTGATTTACATCATAAGGAATCTTCAAAAGATGTTACTCATTATAATAGTTACATCGCTAAAATTAAAGGCATTGGATTCACTAAACTCAATGATTCTATGTCTTCATCATCTATTTTATGCGTCAGTGGCTTGCCATTGAGTTTGTTGCCTATTGGTAAGATTACCTAAACTTATCAATGTTCAGCATGCTTTTTCCCTCTTCATCTTTCAGAATCTCAAGACTAGGAAGATTGGTACAGGTGATGAATGTTACGACCTATATTAGCTTGAAGCCTTAACCCATATGTGCACACACATCCTCTTATGAATGGCATTGTTGTCTTCTTCATCCCTCCCTCTATTTGAAATATCGGATTAGGAATATTGTAAATGTAATGTATCTTGTTTCCCTTGTGAAGTGTGTCAAATTAGTTAATACTACCGTGTGTCTTTTCTACCACAATCTGATAATCAATTAGATATCATTTTTGCGACACTTTTGGATGATCGTTCTTGTATGATATGGCTGCCATGAAGGCCAGATGTGGGTACTTTTTCATATTTGAAATCTTTCACACAGAAAGCAAAATAAAATTTGGACACAATTCAAATCTTGCATTAAGAGAATGCTAGCAAATACTACCCCACTTCCTTTGCTCCTAACATAAGTAATATGGCATTCTTTATCAAATCTCATATACTCACCCCACAATAGAACAGTGTGGCTAAAAGAAAAAATCACCATTTATTACATTCTCAAGGGCTTTTACATCACATGCATGGCTATAAATGATTCTAAAGTCAATCAGTCCTGACTTGTCACCTTATTAACAGCATGCCTTCCTCAATTCTAGATGAAGTCTCTCACTTTCTGTTTTCTGCCTAGACTTCCTTTTCTATTTCACCAAAGATGTAAGGGGGTATTTATTATGCTCAACACCTAGGCCCTAGTTTTGATAAACATGATGAACGTGCTACAAAATGTGTCACTTGGTTACTCTCAAACCCAGAGTGACATTACCCTATTTTTTGCCATAGAAGTGAGTGTGATCTTGTAGTGTCATCATCCCTTCCACTATATACCCTCACTCTTCTACCATCACCATCTGATCCTACACCATTCAACCCTTCACTAGCATCTTCCATAGTTCCTTTGCATGTTTTTCTTCTCACCGAAGGCCACTAGCACCAGTACCTCCACCATCTTTATCTCTCTCTTCAGATCTGGATTTACCAAGTGCTTCAAACTTACGACCTATTGCTCTCCTAAAAGTGTTTGTTCTTGTGTCACACAACAAACTATTAGTCAGTCTGTTTCCTGGCATGCCTTATCTACTTCATTCTATTGTTTCACCCCACTTTCTTGGTCTTCTTGCCTAGGACATTCAACAATCCAATTTGGAGAAAAGCTATGAATGTAAATGGGTGTATACAATGAAGTTAAATTCTCTATCCAATACGAGCTTTTGGTCATGTATTGATATATAGGCCAAAACGACATCTCATGATGGAAGCCTTTTCAAATGTTGATTATGCAGGGTCTCCTTCGTATAGAAGATCTACTACTACATACTAAACCTTTTTGAGAGATTTTTGGTTTCATGAAAGAGAAGGAAACAAAAATAGTATCTCGTTCTTGTACAGAAGCAGATTGAAAGTATTTCGTAGCACAAGGGGTTCTTGCTTTAAAAAAACCATAGGTGCCTAATTACAATCATTACAAAGCACAGGGAAGGGGGGCCGGGGTCAACCGAAATTTCCCACTTTTCCATAACGATAACATTTTTTTATAACTCATGCAGATTTATAGGGGAAGATGGGGAATGCGAACTACAATAGGCTAGATAAAAAGAGCAAAGCTTGTAACGACCAATGGAAGTCCAAGCCACATTTAGGCTTATTCTCTAGTAATCAAGGATACAATTGGAGCCTCCCAAGAATCATTATAAATTTCAAGTTCTCTATTCAAGGTAATGAGAAAATTATTCGCCACCCTACCATATGTGTTGGAATCTCCCCCACTTGTATGCCTGATGTCTTTGACAGGTCATTCTATTGTGGTACATTCCCGGCTGATATTGGCTTTCATATAATTCGAAATGAATCAAAAAAGGTTCAAGCCACATCTAGGCTTCATACTAAAGGACAAGTCAAAAATCAATTATATATGTCAAAAACTTCTCCCTCCCAAGCAATCTAAGAACTCATTTACCAAGCCATTATTCACCACCCTCCTATACATGTGGGCTGTTACACGGCTCAAGAACAAAAGATCACTTATTACAATTGTGATTCCACATGATGCCCAATTGAACTCTATAAAAGGTTCACTCGCTACATAGTCATTAGATTTCATCACGCCAATAATTGCTTAGGTTTCTCTTCTTTTTGTTACTTCATCTGAAAAATAATAACAAGGATAAGCTGTACTAAAGCCTACTCTATCAGGATTGATGGTGCTTCACCCAATTTAGCTTGTGGCAACATAACTTATATATAAGTTTGCAAAAATATTGATAAATAGTAAATGCAGGTAACTTCCAAATTTCGTTTGAATTAGTATAGCTGCATTATTTTTTATTGAACTTGAATGGTGATGTCAGTGTGTGCCTATATATATTTTAATTAAAAAAAATTATAATAGAAAATAAAGTGTTTGATGCATATCTTTCATTGTGTTATCTCTTGGATAAAACCTCTAAACTGAAATCTGTTCCAGACTGCTATTAACACATGTGAGAAAGGCCTAGGTCCCATTAAATTAATATGCACGGTCCTGTCATTATTATCCAAGGAAAAAAAAACCTATACATCCCCACTACTCTCTTTTATCAAGCATTCACCACTCTGTGACCTATCCATATCAAACCCTAACACTATGCAGAATTCATGGTTATTGAACCTAAGAAAATCTTACATCAAAGTAAAGCAAAAAGACTTCAAAGTTTATATAAACAACCTGGTATACGATTTCACAACAATCCATATAACTTAAGACTAGAAATTGCAAAAAAGTAAATATCAAAAAGAGCCTGCTCGACCTTAAAAAGATTGAGCAATGTCTTTCATTAGACCTCCTTTATGTAGGTAGTTTTACCACAACTACCTAGATGAATAATACGATATATATACATGAAGACCACAGAGCATGTATATCCATGCAAATTGTAATTTTTTAATGTGGGATACCATAAAGGATTAATTATAACAAAACAAAAAAAATCATGAAAAATCACAACTTAAAAACCATGAAATTATGTAACTTCCCCCTCAAGACTGTCTTAACACTCACTTGTGAGAAGTAGAAACCATCTGATGCAAAATAGGGGAAAAGGTAAAACTATTAGCCAGACCAAGATGAAAATGCAAAGATCCCTGGGATGGTCTTTTCTTAAAAGACATTTGAGTTCATTTCTGTAACTTTTAATACCACAGTTCTTTCAAATTCTCTATGTTAATATCAATGCTGCACTAAAACACATCCATGAAAAAAAGAAATATTTGAAAGAAACAACATTACAAAGAACGAGATATGGACATCAGAGATATCCTACAAATTACCAAGGTGTCCCTCGTGTAGTAGAGAATTCGTGGTAAACCAAGTACCGTTGTTGCAACCCAATCTGTAACTGCATCTACAGAAAGCTCCCCTTCAAACCTAGAAAGAAGATATCTATCGACGTCAATCCCTCATAATATCTAGTAGAAACATGACCTTTTGGAGTGCAACAAGCACCCAATATAAAGATACTGGACATTGCCCTTATATAAACCAAAACTCACCTTATAAGACAATCTGCAGTTTTACAATCTTGAGGCAAAGCAACAAGTGAAGGAAGGCCTGTGTACATTACTAACAGCTTAGAAACAACAAAATTATAGAGTGCTTGGACATAATCAAAACGCTTTACCGGAAACACTACATAATTCTAATAAATTTATTATCCATCTGCTGACGATTCCATCTTATATAGCAAACAAGATGCCCTGGATTTGTCCCTTCCATATGATTAACATAATGCATTTATCATTTTTACTAAATCGACCTTTAGATGTAAGAGAATGGTGTCAGAGCGCAAAACAATGAATGAAAACATGGAAAATCCAATAAGTTCAGTGTAAAAATGATCTTCATAGTTGAAGATCTACATAGAGGACCGACAAATGGCACAAAAGGACTACATCAATAAAACATTTATTATTTTCTCTTATAAGGAAAAATAAAAATAATTTCATTGTGGCTTACTAAGATGTTCAATGATGTAGCACTCACCATTCCTAAAGAAAGGTTGCCCTGTTGGTTTTTTCTCAGCAAGGTAAGCTGCAAGTTGAACATCACCAAGTTCCACCACACCAGTATTTGCTACTCCATCCAGCAAAGCAACTGGACATAGGGGCATGGAAACAAAATAATCATAAAGTGGCAACAGTGTTTTATATGATACTGCCTCCAATTCATACTGATCACACAAGAGACAGGAATTTACTAAATTAACTAATTTAGTGTTCTTATTCATTGAACATAGCGAATTTAAAACCTATTTATTAAAAATGGAAAAATAAAAAGTGCATAGTTGAAAAAGTAATATATATTTACCAATGACATATAATTGACAAAAAAGTAATCAAAGAAGATATCAATCCATCTTAAGTATATTATCTTATTTCAAGGAAGAGATCAATCAATCTTACATATATTATCTTAACATATGTCAAACTTGTTTTTGAATTTTTCAGATATTTTATTTCTCCTATGCAAGTCCTTTCATTTATCCTTGAAAGGGTGGAGAGATTAAGATATGGTCAAAACATGAAACTTTGTGTTAGAAGTATGGTCGTGTTACTTCAAAACAACCCATTAACTTATTTTATATGCACTAGAATGTGTAAATATGCTGAAGAATGGAGGGCATTCCTCAAAATTTCCATTGATCTAAATGCAAACTTGAGGAATCTCACAAAATACTGATGTAAATGGGAAAAAAATAAATGATGTAAATAATACCGTATAAACCATGGATGCATGACATCAACAATATAGCCGGCCCTGTGATATTCTCACCGCTTGGGAGCTCAAAGTTTTCAAGTTCTATTTTACTCCAGAACAGGGGTTTTAGTCACCCTTTACTCATAGTTCTACTACACACCACTCTATTCAAATATGGTATGCCAAAAGTTAATATTTAAAAAATGGCTATCCATACAAATCTCACTACATCATATTGAGGCATATTAGCATTTAACTCTCTTCTTTGTGATTATTCTTGGCCTCTTGACTCTCCTTGTTTCTTCTCTTCTTTCCCTTATTTGCCTGTCACTCACCCACTTTTTTTTTTTGCCGCGAAGAGTAGTGATCCACAGAGCTCAATGCCCATGATGTCGATGGCATCAAGATCACTATTATCAGTGGTGTGATGTCGCTGTCATTACCACCATATGTTCTATTATTGCCAGTGGTTGTATTGTCGCTAGCAGAACTATGAGTGTCTGCCATGATGTGAGTGTGAAGCAACACTTGTAGTATTTTTTTTATAATTAATAAGAGATTTATTACCAAGTACACAGGAGTATACAAGAGGAAATACCTGCATACGCTAGCTAAAAATGACAAAAAAGACCAAAGCAAACCCAGAAATTCTTCACCATTCATTACAATAGCCTTAGCCCACAAACATAAAGTATCAAAGAAAAATTTCCTAATTTCTCCTATCGAACATTCTCTGTCTTCAAAACACCTCCCATTCCTCTACAGCCATAAACACCACATCAAGCACAAAGGAATCATCTTCCAAATGGCAGCAATACGTTGTCTCCCCTCTACATCTCTCCAACAAGCAAGTAGATCCACCACCTGCTTAGTCATCACCCAAGCAATACCCATCCTACCAAAAATTTCGTTTCACAAAAGCTTAGCCACCTCACAATGAAGAAAAAGGTGGTTTACTGATTCACCAACTTTCTGGTGAATCAGTAAAATGAACACCAATCTATGACGCAAAGTCCACACTTTCGTAAATTTTCCCTGGTCAGGATTTTATCAAGAAACACCAGCCAACAGAAGAAAGTCACCTTGCTAGGCACCTTAACTTTCCATATGTTTTTCCAGGGGTAATCACAAACACCTTGGCAGGTTAATGCCTTGTAATAGGAATGAACCGAAAGTCTGGAATTTCCTGCATGAATCCACAGCAAGCTATCCTACCTTGAACAACTTCCAAAAAAATCAGAGATTACATTCACTTCCCAGTTATGCACGTCTCACAAAATCAACATTCCATTGAGGACTATTACACAAAAAAGAAAAGGAATTAGCCACTGCAGCATCTTGGTCCCTTGCGATCCTAAAGAGAAGGGAACACAATCTTGAGGGCTGAATCACCACACCAAATGTCATGCCAAAAATGTATCCTTGATCCGCCCCCACCTTAAATTTAACATGATTAACGAATTCCACCCGACCCATCCGAATGGACTTCCACAATCCCACCCCATACGCTCCTCTTACTTCATTAGAACACCAACTCCCCCACTTTCTCCCGTATTTAACATCTATCACATTTTTCCAGAATGCATCAATTTCTATATGATATCTCCATAACCATTTCCCAATAAGAGCTTGGCTAAAGAGCCTCAAATTTGGCACTTCAAAACCTCCACTAGAGACCGGTTGACATACCTTATCCCAACTCACCAAGTGAAACTTCCTTTCCTCCACACCCCCCTCCCCCAAAAAAAAAACACAAGAAATTCTCCTCAATTTTAGTTGCTACCCCAGCCGGTAAAGGGAAGAGAGAAAGGAAATATGTAGGGAGATTAGACAACGTACTACTCTTTATCAATGTAATTCTACCCCTTTAGACAAAAATAACTTTTTCAACCAGCTAACCTCCTCTCAATCTTCTCTATCCCCCATCCCATATCATAACAGATTTGTGAGGGGCACCCAAGGGAAGACCAAGATACCTCAATGGCAACAAAAATATTATACCCCAAAATATTAGCCAAACCTAAAATATTCGAAATGAAGCCCACTGGAACAATTTCAAACTTGGCTAAATTAATTCTAAGGCCCAAAACAGCTTCAAAACATAACAAAAGAGCTCTCAAAGACTGAATGTGTTCTTGATTGGCCTCACTAAAAATTAAAGTGTCGTTGGCAAAAAGGAGATGTGAGACTTTTAAGCTACTCCAAGATTCATTTCCCAGCCCAAAACCCGACAAAAAGCTTTCTTCCACAGCTGCTTCAATCATTCTGCTCATAGCATCCATGACAAGAACAAAAGGGAAAGGAGATAGCAGATCTCCTTGTCTCAATCCATGTGTACTGTTCATGAAACCAACCAGGTTGCCATTCTCCAAAATGGAAAATCTCGACGTTGAAATACAATGCTTGATCCACAAACACCACTTCTCTCCAAAACCATATCTCCCTAGTAAATACAATAGAAACTCCCAACTAACATGGTCGAACGCCTTTTCTATGTCCAATTTAATCAAAACTCCAGATTCACCCATTTTAATTCTACTATCCAAACATTCGTTAGCATTTAAGACTGAGTCAAGAATTTTTCTCCCCCTCATAAAAGCTTTCTGGGACTTCAAAATAATTTGTTCCATCACCACACTCATACGATTAGCAAGCACCTTTGATATTATCTTGTACACCCCATTAACCAAACCAATCGGCCGAGAATCCTGCATTTCTGCAGCCCCCACCTTTTTAGGGATCATAACTATAAAAGTCGTGTTGAAACTTTTCCCAAATTTCATAAAAGAATGAAATTCAAGAAAAACCTTCATAATATCTTCCTGCACAATGTCCCAACAAGCTTGGAAATAAGCCATAGAAAAACCGTCCGGGCCCGGAGCCTTGTCCTTTGCCATTCCTTTAACCACATCAAGTACCTCTTCTTCTTCAAAAGCTCTCTCCATCCATTCTGCACTTACTTGGTCAATAGAATAAAAAAACAAACCATCTAACTTTGGTCTCCACGAGTATTCTTCCCTGAACATCTTCTCATAAAAATTGACAGCATGTTCCTTGATGGTCTCTTGATCCGAAAGAATGTTCTCACCGTCTTGAATAACTTCAATAGCATTATTCCTTCTATGAGAATTCGCCATTTGGTGAAAGAATTTTGTACACTTATCACTTTCCTTCAACCAAAGAACCCGAGATTTCTATCTCCAAGAAATTTCCTCCATTAGAGTGATCTTTTCCAGTTCAGCCACCACCTCTTTTGTTCTCTCCAACTCCTCACCTGAAATAAGCCCTGACAGCTCCCTATCCTCCAATGGATAGTATTAATGTTAGGTTATTGTGGTTGGTGCCTTTGTGGCGGTCTGTGGTCTCTACGATGGTTGATTGTTTTGGTGGCAAGCTGTGCATTAATGAAATAACCTGTTATCATCTAGGTTGTTGCTGGCAAGTTGTGAAAATCACCAGAGAATTTTCAGCAAGTTTCAAAGGTGAAGGCCTCGGTTTGGTTGTGGTGTTTGATGTTTCCTTATCAGCATCCTTGATCCAACCCAATTCAAGGAAAATCTCAGTCCAACCCATTTAAGCATAGCGGTTCCTGCCAAATTACACAAGGATCTTAGTCCATCCAATTCCAAAATATTTGGTCCAACACAAACCAGAATCAGGTCAGTCCAATACAGCTCAAATCCAACATCCATCGGGGTCTTCCGATCAGCTAGAGATACATTTGGGTCAACCCGATATCCGCTGCATTAACCCTCAATCACCCCTATTGGCAGGTTCATATATGATTTCACTGAAGTTTGGGCCGGTTTTCTATATTTTTCAGTGTGTTTTGACAGATTTCAGCTGGTCCAGATTATTTTTTGGTATTTTCAATTGGTTTTGTGCAGTTTTCACTACTTTTTGGCGCGGACTAGTGTTTCGGTAGTTTCCACTTCATTGAGATGATATCATGTCTTATTTGCTTAGGTTTGACCTCTTTTAGGCCCATTTCAACAATGTATGTGGTGTTGTATTCTTCTTTTATTGCAATTTTGCCATTGGTTGCTAGTAGCATTGTGTAAGCCCATGATTCAAAATGTTATAGATTACTTGTTGATGTCATTGCATTTGTTCATGGCTTAGTTATATCCTATAGCCACTAAATTGGATATCATTACGTTGACAACTCTAGCTCATGCTCCTATGACTTTTGTGCAACTGAATGAGAAGAACTATGTTTCTTGGGCACGATCAATGAAAATATTTTTCGAAGGAAAAGGTTTTTATCACCACTTAACAGCGGGAAAGCCTAGCCTTTGAGAATATTAAGATAATTACATTATCTCTCTTAAGCAGTATGAGCTTCACATTTGATCCTCATGAATTTATCTTCCTACTGCTGCTATGAAATTTTGGGATAATCTCCGACATATGTACTTTGGTTCTGTGAATATCACTTAGATTTAATAAGGTGCTCAAAAAATTATTTGGGTTTGAGCAAAGTGCTCAACATGTGGACAAGTACTACAATCAGGTTGTAAGCTGCGGCCCTCTATGAGAAGAAGAAAATGCATTAGCCACTCCGTTGACATGAAACTGTGGAGAAACGACATGAAGATGTGGATGTTGTTCAGTTTCTTATCGTCCTAAAACCCAAATATGAGTTTGCTCATGTACAAATTTTGATTGGTCTTAAACTCCCTTCTCTTCTCAAGGTTTTTCAACGGATTAGGTGCGCTACCCTTCCGTATGGTAGTTCCTAGTTGAAATCTGACCATAGTGGGAATCGCTTTGCTCTGTGTAGGGTCTCCCTCAGATAGACAGTTTACTACATGATACTGTAAAATTTTAGGAGATAACCTAGTCGCCTACAAAAATAAGAAACAAATAATAGTGGCTGAACTTGAGAGGGTGCTATTGATGGAGGAGATTTCTTGGTGGCAAAAGTCAAGGGCTCTTTGGTTGAAAGAGAGGGATAAATGCACTAAGTTTTTTCATAGAGTGGCTTAATCACATTAGCGAAGTAATGCTATTGCGATGCTTCATTCAGATAATTGTGTGATTTCCTTTCTACCTAAGATTCAAGATCATATTGTGCAATGTTATGAGTCTCATCGAACCAGCTACTTGGAGGCCAAATCTGGATGGTTGGGCTTTTAAGTCTTTAGATCCTCAAAGTGTGAGATGATTGGAAAGACTTTTTGACGAAGATGAGGTTCATCATGTGATTAGTTGGATGACGAAAGACCAAGCTCCTGGTCCCGATGGTTTTTCTATGGCATTTTTCAAAGCTTGTTGGGATATTCTGAAAGAAGATGTGATATGGGTCTTTCAGGAGTTCTATTCTTAGAAGAAGTTTGAAAAGTGCCTCAATGCAACTTTCATTGCTCTCATCCCAAAGAAACCTGGGGCTTCAAAGGCAAAGGATTTCCGTCTTATTAGTCTTGTGAGACAAGATAATTTTGAAGCTTCTTGCTAACCGTATGAGCACAGTTATGGAGAAAATGCGTTTGTTGGGGGGAGACAAATCCTTGATTCAGTTTTCATTGCTGATGAATACTTAGATAGTAGAATGAGGGAGGGAATTCTTGGTATTCTTTGTGAGCTTGACATGGAAAATTCGTATGATCATGTGAATTGGGAATTCCTCTTTTATATGCTTGGGAGATGTATCTTTGGGGAGAGATGCCGTTTGTGGATTAGGCATTGCATCTCTATTACTCAGTTCTTAGTGTTGGTTAATGGCAACCCTGCTGGTTTTTTCCATAGCTCTTGTGGTTTGAGGCAAGGGAACCCTTTGTCCTCCCTTTCTCTTTGTTATTATCATGGAGGTGCTTGGTCGGATGGTGGAGGCCGCCGTTGGGGGAGGATTTATTTTCAGTTTTTTGGTGCGAAATGCTAATAATGGTTCTACCATACTTTCTCATCTTCTTTTTGCATATGATACTCTTCTTTTTATACGATGTGGATCGTGGCCAAATTCAAGCTTTAAGGGCATTGCTATTATGTTTTGAAGTTGTTTTGGGTCTCAAGGTAAATCTTGAAAAGTCTGAGATGGTCACGGTGGGGGTGGCGCACAACATTAATAGCTTGGCAAGTTTTTTGGGCTGTAAAGTTGCTTCCTTGCCTATGAAATATTTGGTCCTTCCATTGGGGGCAACTTTTAAGGCTAAAGCTATTTGGGATGGGGTTGCTAAGAAAATTGAGAAAAGGTTGGCTGGGTGGAAATGGATGTATCTATTGAAAGGGGGTAGAATGACCTTAATCAAGAGCACTTTTTTCAATCGTCCCACTTATTTTTTATCATTAAATCCTTTGCTTGCAAGGGTGGCTAACTGGATTGAAAGGTTATTTCGTGCTTTCTTGTGGGGTGGAATGGGGAGGAAATTAAGTTTCATCTGGTTAGTTGGAATAAAGTTTGCTCTCCCATTTGTTATGGAGGTTTGGGGGTTCATAATTTGAGGATATTTAATAAAGCCTTGTTGGGAAATGATTATGCTGATATCAATCAGAAGGGGAGTCACTTTGGAGGGAGGTTATTGATTGTAAATATGGAAGTAGTGCTTGGGGGCTTAGTGTTCTAATGAGGAAAGGGGGCCATATGGTGTGGGTCTATGGAAATTCATTAGAAAGGGCTGCGAGAGTTTTGCAAGCCAATTTAGCTATGCAGTTGGAGATGGTTCTAGGATCCAATTTTGGCTTGATATTTGGTGTGGTGAACGCGCTCTCAATAGGGTGTTTCGGGCCATCAATCGTCTGGTTTCTTATCAGTACGCCTCTGTGTCGGATCTGTTAGTCCTTTCTAACTGTTCTTACCAATGAGATGTTTCTTTTACTAGAGCTATATATGATTGGGAAATTGATGAAGTTTTAGCTTTTTTCAGTTTTTATATTCTATGAGTTGTGGAGGCCCAAAGGGAGCAATAAGTTTACAGTTCGATTGTATTATAAGCTTTTGACTGTTTTTCTTTCCTTGGAAGTGTATTTGGAGGTCTCATGTGCCTTCCAAAGTTGCTTTCTTCATATGTGGACTGCCTCTCTTGGGGAAATCCTGACGACGGACAATTTGAGGAAGCACAGTCTCATTGTTATAGACTGGGGTTATATGTGTAAGAAGCATGAGGAATCTGTGGATCATTTACTTGTGCATTGCGAGGTCGCAAGGGCACTGTGGGATGAAATTTTTTGTAGAACTAGTATGCCTTGGGTGATGCCTTTGAGGGTGGTGGACCTTCTAGCTAGTTGGAATGGTCTTCACGGTTGTTCTCAGGTGGCTGCAATTTGGAGGATGGTCCTGTAACATACAGGCCCAAATTTAGGGCTTAAAACTAGTATCTTATATTTTTATTTATTTGTTTATTTATTTATTTATTATTATTATTATTATTTATTTATTATTGTCTTTATTATTTTTATTATCATTTTAGGAAATATGCTATCTGATATATTAAAACAGTGATTTTTTTCCTATCAAAACCTTTGTATAGTTATTAATTAGTTTTCATATTAGATTAGTTTCCTAGTTTGAAACTACAACTCGACTCCTCAAAATCCTCTCAGAATCCTTATCCTCGTAGGAATAATTTTCCAAGTGTAGCCAACTTCAAACCCTAGCATATTTATTGAGGACTCACGCCGCTCCCCTCCCCATTGTCTATAAACCCCACAAAAATCCCTTATTTTAAACACGCTGAAATACCTAAAGGAAGAACACTTTCGCATAAGCTTTAGTCTTTGCCCAGCCACCGCCGACCACTCTAGGAGGTCGGAGCACCACCCACGGTGCCAGAAACTGCCGGCCAACCTAGCTCCATCGCACCCACTCCCTCAAGTAAGCCACTGCCATCGCACTCACCCCTCCTCCCTCTCGGTGATTAAGTTTTCAATTTCATCTCTCTCTAAACTGTCTCTTTCTCTCTCTCCCACCCTCTCTCGGTGTCGCACCACCATAGGGACCTCCCAGTTGCACCGACGTCAAGATCAGCCACCCTGAACCGCCGTCGCACTCAATCCCTCTCTCTGTGAGTCCTTCGTTTTCACACAGCCATCCCTCTGTTGTCCCGCGTGTTTTAATTTCTGAGGAATCAGTTTGTTTCATAGCGGGCCCTTCGGCCCTAAGGCCATACGGCCAAGTCTATTCTTAAAACAAACAGAGTGTTGGGCTTACTTTAAATAGTCTTGTATTTTAAATTGGGCTTAATTTTATTATATTGTTTTAGTAATTTTATTGGGCTAGCTATACTTTTAGAAAAACATTACTCTTCCATGGGCTTTATCTACTTGAATAATTATGAGCCCATAGACGAAAATTTTATAAAAAGTATTTAAGGGATTTTAAAGTATGTTTTTAGAGTTTGCTATGAAGCCTATTATTTTAGTTAAGTTCCATTATACATATTTAATTACTTGGAGTATTATGACACGCTTTTCTAGGAAATTAGTAACATCTAGTACCTCGTATAGGTAACGCGCTACAAGTTGGAAATCAGGAAGTAGCGCTAAGAGGTAAATGGTATGATCATATAAATGCATGCGTAATGTGAATATTATTGTTATGTATGAAAATATGATGTGCTTATGATGTACGCTACGCTAAGAGACAAGTCCAGGTTAGATTCCTTTCATGATCTTGATGAAATATGAGATTATGCTTGAATGAATGAATTTGTTTGATTGTAGAATGTTACTAAAATCATAAGAAAGCCATGAGATGTTCATGTAGTAATTCAAGTCAAGTATGCCGTGTAATTAAATAGCCAGATTATGCAAGCCATGTTCATGTAATACTTAGATAATGTATGTCATGTTCATGTAACACTTAGATCGTGTATGCCATGTTCATGTAGTACTTAGATCAGGTATGCCATGGAATGTCATAAAATGTTCAGATCATGTTATGTTATGTCATGTTATACTATGCCATGTACAAGAAAATGCCATGTTATGCTATGCCAAGTACAAGAATATGTCATGTTATGTTATGTCATGAATAAGAATATGCCATGTTAAGAAAGTTCATGAAGCCTAATGAATTCTCATGCATTAAGAAAAATAAGAAGTTTTAAGACAGTGCCACGGACTCAAGCATGGTTAACCACAAGTAAAGTGAAACACGGACCCATGTTATTCAGTTAAGTGAAACACGGACTCAGGCGTGTTTCACTCCATGTTATTCAGTTCAGTGAAACACGGACTCAAGCGTGTTTCACTCCATGTTACTCAATTAAGTGAAACACGGACTCAAGCGTGTTTCACTGGACCCAAGCATGTTCTAGTCCATGTTATGCAAGTGAAACACGGACCCAAGCGTGTTTCACTCCATGTTAAGACAAGATAAACAAGTTATTATGCATTAACGTTACATGTTTGTCATGAATATGTATGCTTCAGCTCATGTTAATGATGAATATATATATGCTATGTGAACCTGTGACGATATATGTATATTTGTAAAGTTTTTCAGAAAGTCATGTTACATGTATGATTGTGAATCTATGATGCTGTATGTATGCTGTTAAGAGTCTTCAGAAATTAAGTCCATGCTAGGCCAGATTATATTTTACAGTATGATGTGCTACTTACTGAGTATTCAACTCATTTTTGTTTGTCTTCCTGTTTCCTTCCATGTCTAATTTTTACAGATGGTGATTATGATGATGCAGAGCTGGATGGCCAGGAGTAGATCTAGTACAAAGACATAGGGAGAAATAAGTGATATTTACACAAGAACTATAATCCTTTTATGTCATTCGTAGGATTGGTTTATGTCCTTCCACTTTACGTTCAGTTTTGAAACAATTATGTTCATTTCAATTTTTGATGCTTTTCAATAAACGAGGTAATTCACGATATGAATCTCTTTACCGGGCTTTGTGTTATGAATGCTAATAACATCTCTATCCAATGGGAACAGGGTGTTACAGGTCCCTTTGTGCCTTATGTGGTGTATCTGGATGGAAAGGAATGATCGGCGTTTTAATGATAAGGAGTGCACTTTGGAGGAATTTCGAAATTCTTTTGTGCACAACTTACTGCTTTGGTTTTGTGCTTCAGTGCTTAATTGAGCTAGTGCTCACGATTTTCTATCGTCATTTTATGGTTCTTAGAATGTATTTAGATGTTTCTTTTGCATACTCCGTGTACATGGGCTTTGCCTATTTCATTCATATTAATAAAAATCACTTTCTTACTTATAAAAAAAAAATGGAGATTCGTTAAGGGGTAGTTTGGTTGTTTTACTGTAATTGAAGCATATACACATTTAGTAAAGCTTGAGAGAGGCAACGTAAGCATCCTGCCTCTTTTTTCTTTCCCTGCTAATTTCGCCACACACCAAACACCAGAAAATACAAATTAATTCTAGAAAATGTTTTACATAGAAACAAGCACAAGCTCAATGGAAAATGTCATTTATTAATAAGAAGCTAGCAAAGGAAACTGAGAAACTACTTTACAAACATCAAATGCTTCCAAGAATAATAAGTGTACAATTCAAACATCAAATCCAATTGCAGATTACTTGACTTAGTTGGACAGGTAATAATGCAACTCAAAACCGTTTGCAGCATTACTACCAATCTTCAAGTTCCATCATGCTAAACACCAACACCTAATTTTCTCAAATACAACTATGTTAAGAGTCCTAATAACTATTATATTTCGTACATATTTATCCTAATAAATGCTTTATTATCCAGTACTACATTGATAACTAACAAACTAGAAAGTTAACAATTTGACAAACAAAGTTCATATACAAGTCAAGATACATACAATAGATATGATAATAGAGATTACCAAGAAATCTTTGGGGAAGAAGCAAGCTCCAATAATAGAAAAATAAAATCAAAAGAAATGGAATCCACAAAAGGGTGGTTGGAGTAATGCGTATCCAATATACAAATTAGTAAGAAGAACCGAAACACCTGAAATGATGCAGTTTGGGGATAGAATTTAGACAGGTAATATGAGACAAGGTACAGATGGAATTTGCAGCCAACACCATGTAGTTTGCAGTGTTCACTGATTAGATTACATGACAGAACAGAAAAACAATTCACTTCTTATCTCAACAAAACTTACTCACATGCAGATAGGGTAATTTACATCAAATACTTGCAGAAGAAAGAACATACCAATCCTTTTCCAGACAACTGAAAACTGAGCACAGCGTTTGCTCCCAAATGAAAACAGCTACACCAATTTCAATGGGCATTCACTAAGAGTCAGTATGTATCATTAAAGAAAAGAAGATTATATAAAAAAAGAATACATACTGTAGTGACAACACAATTCATTAATTACAGCGAAATTTTACTCATTCAGGCGCCAGCATGTGGTATGCCCATTTTGCTTAGACATTAAAAAGAAAAGGGGAAACTAACCCAGCAATTAAGATAAAGAGCAAGGATATTCCTTAGTATTTCTTAACAAAATATTATTCATAAGAAGAAAATAACTGAACATAGGGTTATCGAGCTGATTTAATTCAATGAAGCTATTTTTCTTTATTATTAGATGTGCATTTCTGGGAGAGAAAAAGATAAAAGCAAAAAATAGATGCCCACCAAATATAATATTCATAACATCTGAACATCTATAGCCATTACTAGTACCTGAAACAGCCAAGGGTCAGCATCCTGTAAAATCGACTGAAAATCTTTGGAGGCAATGACATTAAGGGTAAGATCTTCAGGCTCTGATAAAAAGAGAAGGGTAAAATATGCATTAGCCAAAAATAACCCAATTTCCCATAACCAACTTTATAAGACATATTTACTCAAAAAAGGTAATTAAAATTGAAAAAAATATAACTAACCAGTAGCAATACCATCTAACAGAGGAAGTTCTACTTTTGAATAACTTTCACCAGCATATTGCCCTTTGAACTTTTCAACAATATGCTACAGCCAAGAAAACATGCCATTTAATTGATGAATGCAAGGCCACTCACAGAGTTAGAGCAGAAGGGCAGGATGCAAAATGTTAAATGCCCCAGACAAATAAGCCAAGTGCCTTATTACTCACTAGTTGCTCATCGATACCAAATATGTCATAGTTCCTTTTCCATGAAGGATTTGACAGCAACTCGTAAGCATATCGAACCTACAAATTTTGAAGTAGATTACCTTTGCAGTTATGAAACAGTTGAGAAATATCATCCACATTGCATTCAGATGAAATTCAGCTTCTACATTAAGAAAACAAATTCAGCTCCATTACCAATCCATAGTTAGCTACACTTGTATTTTTATAAAATTACTATTTCTAGATCACTGTTATATATTACAATGCTTGACATGAAGACTCTTTCATAAAGATCATATTTGTATTTGTAACAAATGGTTGACAGTTTACACAAGCTAAGACATCATAAGGTTACAGCGTAGAAATCAAACCAACTTAGTCCAAATTGAAGTAAAATTAAATATATTTTTTAGTTAGGAAGGCAGAATCTTTAGAAAAATTTTCAAAGAAAGGAACAAATGAATAGACATGTCTACTCTGAGAATTATTTCCTGGGACGCAGATCGATAGCACAAAATATTAAAAATACTACCTTTACAAGAGGAAGTTACATACCTTAACAAAATCAGTGGCACTAGGAATCTCATTGCCTGAATTCCTGAAACCGCCACATTGTTTGAATCTTACAATAGTAGTAAATACCACGATTCTGAATAACATAAATGAATATGCCAATACTACTAACAAACTTCTCATCGAGTTTTTCATAGCACATATCTACATCAACTCCCACTAGTTTTAAGACATCAGGCTAGTAGCATTTTTAATCTATTTTTCCCACTGCCTATAAAAAAGTAAATTTTTTCCACTAGATAGTAACAAATTTATCAAAAAAAGTCCACAGCCATAGTAAACCGTATCTTCACCTAGTTGAAGGAACTCCTTTTACTCACAGATAAACGTTATACATTGATACTGTAATAGCCTTTCCAAACTTCAACAAATCAAGTGGCAATAGTTAAAACTTGATTTCCATGCCTCAAAACTTACGTATCCTAGTTACATAATACCATAGGATCACAAAGGCAGTAGTACAAAGAACTAAAAAAAATATATAAATAAAAAAAGCCACTTCCTTAAATAGAAGCTCACTAAATACTAATAGAATAAATCAGCACGAGAGCAATTACAAGAACATTTGGCACCCTTAGATCTTGCAAATGAGTTGTTCGGCAATCAATTTCTAAAACTCTCATCAAATTGATAAGATCAACAGCAGTTCGGTTGCTATCTCGATTATTTAATTGGTATGGTTTCATGAGGATATTGAATGAACAGGACATCTTGGGACACAGACTAGGGGCATGAAAACATAAATATCTGGTAGAGTTCAATAAATGTGGAAGTGTGCAAGTCAGCTAAGAAAGAAAAAAAGTGTGTGCAAGCCAAGCCATAGAGGTCCTAACGAGTGCTAACTATGTTAGTGTATGTGTGTTCGGGTTCGAGTCCATACTTATTTCTATAGTTGATTTTGAAATATAAAAATAATAAAACGCATTTATAAAAAGTTTAGATCATGTTAATACTCTCATTGGTGATATATGAATAATCTAGGGGTGAATTCTGAAAAATATTGATTAATTGAGGAATCACGAATGGTCTAACTCTTTTTATAGTGGTACACCACTCACTTCCAACTAGCTTAACATTTTATGAAGTCCACTGTCAACTTACATGTTACGCAACATTCCTTTTTATTAATGTATGAGTTTCATCCCTTCGTAAAAATGTTAATTTTAATATGGTGAAATAGCATTAATTAGTTAAATCCCAATAATCAGCATTACATGAACAATAATACTCATTACAGCTAAATGTAAGAGCTCTATTTCAATAATTCCTCTCCCTCTTTATCTGCTAACTTTCTTTAGAGTGTACTATGCAAAGTCATGCAACTTAATTCACCTAAAGAACCTTGGAACACTTTCCTTAGGGAAAGACAAATATTAGATTCATTTCTCGTTGTTTTGAAACAGTTTAAAGTTGATTAACTTGGCCAAGTCAGAGCTATAGGATAATGTGGATGATGTCAATAGCTTCACATGCATCCTACATTGTCAAGTGTCTTCTTTGTTGATGACATAGTTAGGCTTTCCATTAGGAGCTCATTTTATGGCCAAGGCAATCTAAGATGATAAGATAGACAAGTTGGACTGTCTTTTGGTGGTATGGAAGGTATCAAAGGGTAGTCGAGTAACCTTGATCAAGAGCACTCCTCTCCCTGTAGGCATTACTAACCTTATTGAGAACCTTCATAGGGACTTCTTGTAGTGCATAGGGGGGGAGCAGAGGAAATTTCATCTGATGAGTAGACCTTTGTTGTGTTCCTCATATTCCAAAATAAGAATATTGATTATATTCAATAAAGCTCTATTGGGAAAATGGCTTTGGTGTAATGTGAATCCTAGAACTAGTCTGGGGAGGGAGGTGATAGAGATGAAAAAGGAAAGCATGTGGCTTGATTGGTGCTCTTACGAGGTATATCTAAGTTTCAAGATTGCCATGGAAGAACACCTAAAGAGACTGGAGGCAATATTCCACGTATATCTGATATGAGGTGGGAACGGAACTAGGATAAAGTTTTGAGATGATATATGGTCTGGCAACAAGCCTATGGGAAGGGTTTTCTCAACTCACTTTTTAACATTTCTAAAGATAAGAATGCATTGCTAGCAGACAACTTACAACTTTCAAATTGCTCCTCTCGATGGAAGTTGTGTTTGTTCAAGCAGCATGGGATTGGAAAGCTGATCTCTTTACTATCTTTTACACTAGACTTAATTCTCTTTGACTTAGATTGGGAGGGGAAGATAAGATGCAATGGAGCATATTGAAGAGAGGGGTGTTTCCCCAATCCCTCATGACAACATGGAAGAGGAAGTAGCAAGGCCCATTAAGAGCCACTTTCTTTGTTTGGACAGTGACAGTTGGGAAGATCCTTAACGGGGGGCGGTAACTTGAGGATTATGTTTTAATTTCATTGTGCCATTGGATATATTCTTACCTTTTTTAATCAGTAAAAGAAAGATTATAGTGACTTATCGGATCTTCGCAAAGGTGATCATAATGACTCCTAGGCATCACCCATGCAAACTTGAGCCTAATGAAATCGCATTCCATAAGGCCTTGGCCATCTCACAATGAAGCAGCAAATGGTCAACGAATTCACCATTCTTCTTACACATACAACAGCACCAATTAACAATAATAATCCACCACTTCCTCAGATTATCCATAGTTAGGATTTTCCCAAGAGATATTGTCCAACCAAAGAAAGCAATCTTGAGAGGCACCTTACTCCTGCATATATCCTTCCAAGGAAAAGGGTTGAAATTCTGACCCATCATAGCCTTGAACAGAAACCAAACAGAGATTTTTCCATTCCCGGAGTGGATCCAAATCATCTTATCTGCAGTGAAATTGCTAAAACTCAGAATACATGTAACAACCCGATCCTAAGATTAGGCCATAAGATAGATTCTATGTATTGTTCATATTATTATTATTATTATTATTATTATTATTATTATTATTATTATTATTATTATTATTTTATTAGATTTTACATTTATTTATTTTACTTTTATTATTATTTTAGAAAATGTGCTAACAGATAGATTAAATTAGTGATTCCTTCCCTATCCAAAACCTTCGTATACGTTATCCATTAAGTTCCCGTATTAGATTCGGTTTCCAGTTTGAGATTAACTCCAACTCAAACTCTTGAAATCCTCTCAGAATCTGTATCTTCGTAAGAATAGGTTCCTAAAGTCTAGGCAACTTCAAATGTCAGCCAATCTCCTGAAGGTTTCCCTCCCATCGCCTATAAGAAACCCACAAAGCCTCTGTTTTAAACACATTGAAATACCTAGAGAAACAACAATTTCGCACAAGCCTTATTTCTGCCCAGCCACCGCCGAGCACCATAGGACATCGAAGCACCACCCACGGTGCCAGAAACTGCCGGCCAGCCCAACCCCGTCGAGTCCACTCCCTTCCGGTAAGCCCATCGCCGTCAGCCACCATTTTCTCTCCCTAGTGTTTTTTCGGTTTGATGGTTCTCTCTCTAAACTCTCCCTCTCTCTCCCTCTCTCGGTGTCGCACCACCATAGGGACCCCCCCCCCAGTTGCGTCACCGGTCACTCCCAGCCACCCAGAGCCGCCATCGCACTCAGTCCCTCTCTCGGTGAGTTGCCTTCCGTCGCATGATGCTCCTCTCAGGAGCATTTCTTTCTCAGCCCTTAAGGCTTTTACTTTACTGATATTAGGATGGGCTATGGGCCTTAAGCCTTTTAGCCAGGAGCCTTATAAACTTGAAGAGGGCCTATTATCTACACGGGCCATGTTTTAAGCTGGACCCAATCTTACAAAACTGGCTTATTATTTTAGAAGACTGTTTTCTAATGTGGGCCTTCAATATTATTAAACCTGAGTTGCAAAATCACTACAGTGCTATTTTATAAAATACATAATATGTAGATATTTTCTACTATTTTATATTTAAAGGACTAGATATGATAATTTAAGTGGATGAACTTGGGTTGACAGAAAATGTTTTATGGTTTAAAGTGGGCTAGTGGTGCTCTACAAAAACATGTTTTAGTATTTTATTGGGTTGGTTATATTCTCAGAAAAACATTACTTTTACATGGACTTTATCTACTTGAATAATTAAGAGCCTATAGACACAATTTTTTATAAAAGGTATTTAAAGGATTTTAAAGTATATTATGGAGCCTATTATTTTAGTTAAATTCCATTATACGTATCTAATTACGTAGAGCATTACGACACGTTTTGCTAGGAAATTAGTAACACCTAGTACCTCCTATAGGTAACGCGCTACAAGATGGAAATCAGGAAGTAACGCTAAGAGGTAAATAGTATGATCATACAAATGCATGCGCACTGTGAATATGATTGTTATTATTGTTATGTATGAAAATATGATGTGCTTATGATGGTTATCTACGTTATGCTAAGAGACAAGTCAATGTTAGATTCCTTTCACGATCTTGATGAAATATGAGATTATGCTTGAATGAATAAATTTGTTTGATTGATGGAATGGTACTAAGATCATATGAAAGTCATGAGATATTCATGTAGTAATTCAAGTCAAGTATGCCATGTAATAGAATAGCCAGATTATGCAAGCCATGCTCATGTAACACTTAGATCATGTATGTCATGTAGTACTTAGATCATGTATGTCAAGTTCATGTAGTTCTTAGATCATGTATGCCATGGAATGTCATATAATGTTCAGATCATGTTATGTTATGTCATGTTATGCTATGTCATGTACAAGAAAATGTCATGTTAAGAAAATTCATGAAGCCTAATGGATTCTCATGCATTAAGAAAGATAAGAAGTTTTAAGACAGTGCCATGGACTCAAGCGTGATTAACCACAAGTTAAGTGAAACACGGACCCAAGCGTGTTTCACTTCATGTTATTCAGTTAAGAGAAACACGGACCCAAGCGTGTTTCACTCCATGATTCAGTTAAGTGGAACACGGACCCAAGCGTGTTTCACTCCATGATTCAGTTAAGTGGAACACGGACCCAAGCGTGTTTCACTTTATGTTATTCAGTTAAGTGGAACACGGACCCAAGCGTGTTTCACTCCATGATAAAACAAGATAAACAAGTTATTATGCATTCACGTTACATATTTGTCATGATTATGTATGCTTCCGCTCATGTTAATGATGAATATATATATATACCATGCGAATTTGTGATGATATGTATACGTATGCAAAGTTTTCAGAAAGTTATGTTATGTGTATGATTGTGAATCTGTGATGGTGTAAATATGTTGTGAAGAGTCTTCAGAAATTAAGTCCATGCTAGGCCAGATTATATTTTACGGTATGATGTGCTACTTACTGAGTATTCGACTCATTTTTCTTTGTCTTCTTGTTTTCTTCCATGTTTAATTCTCGCAAATGGTGTCTATAATGATGCAAAGCTGGATGGCCAGGAATAAACCTAGTATAAAGACTTAGGAAGAAATAAGTGATATTCACACAAGAATTAGATTTCTTTTATGTCACTCATAGGATTAGTTTAAGTATGTTCTTTTACGTTACGTTCAGTTTTCGAAACAATCATGTTCAATTTAGTTTTAATATTTTTATGAATTTCAATAAATGAGATATTTCAGGATATGAATCTTTTTACCGGGCATTATGTTATGAATGTTAGTAGTATCTCTATCCTACGGGAAGGAGGTGTTACAATACAGCTAGCTGAGAATGTTGGAAATTGCATCCATCTCCCAATCCCATGTAGCTCTGAGGAAACTAAACATTCCAATGCAGAGCATGCATGTACCCTCTAGCTTCACTTACCAGGATTTTTCTGCTCTTTTCTCACTCTCATTCAGTGTTTTCGTTTTACACATCCATGTGCCTCAATTAGGCCTCTTTCTCTTTGATTGATCATTAGTAAAATCATCTTATTTTGTAAAAAAAAAAACGAAAGCATACAAGTTCTTCATATGCTTATCATATATGCCAAATTTTGCATTAATCAAATATCATTGGTTGTCTAATTAGCAAATCATTTATTCATATAATTTTAAATTTGAACATTCTTTAGACGAGGTACTTCTTAATCTGCAATTATCTCAACATTTAGAAAATATTATGCAGCATTTGGACGTTCTAAATTATTTTTTTTTTGTCGAAAGAATGACGATTTTGTAAAAAAATTTGTAAATGGAAAATCGTATAACATAGTGATTAAAAAGTTACACCAGGTGCCTAATCATAACCTTAAAAAATAAAAAAAATAAAAAAAATAAAAAAGACATATTTTCCACATATATTAATACAACGATCTGCTCTAGCAAGCGGAAGGATGAGAAAAGTGCTCTTCTCCTCCACATTGCTAATTTAACAGACAACTTCGATGATCGAAAACCATATAATCTATCCAAACGGAAGGCGTTTGAAAACTTAATCTCAAGGAATAATAGCTGCATGATACAATAATAATGGAATTATAGATATTACCACTTGGACGAAAGCTTCTCGTAGGCCTCCTCCACTTCTTCAATAGAACTGTACCACTTGATTCCAAGAACTACAATTCAGCCGACCAAAGAAACGAGTAAACAAGCAAAAAACAAAAAGCAAAACAATCACACAAATTTGTGTGTGTGTGTGTGTGTGTGGAGAGAGAGAGAGAGATAGCGTCAGTGGAGTGATTCACCGTCGTAGTGAGTGGGAGGGAAGGACTTGGAGATAACAAAGAGCTGGTAGAACATAGCGGCAGCGAAGAGAACGAGAGGCAAGGAGTAGGCTTTAATCCTCGACGCCATTGACGACCTCGCCGCCGATCCGGATGATACCCTAGCCATGTTGGTGAAAGCTCAACAGAGAGAGAAGGAGAGCCTTATATACGACACAACATTTCGATATGCGATATGCGATATGCGACAGGAGCTATTTATTCTCGCACTTTGAGATGGGATCAGAGAACGTCAAGGTTCCATGAGTTCTGGCACGTGGAGCGACGTTACTTGTTCGTTTCGGAGCGTGGGTGGTGAGAACAATGTTAGATTTTCTTAAAGATGAATGCAGACGATTGCGGCCCACGTGCAACGGCTTTTTTTGGTTTTGACTGTAAATGTACGGATACAGAGGACAGAAATGGATGCCGGACCACTCCTTTAAAATGCCACGTGTCGTTTTTACTCCAAATTTTGATAGAAAATGAAAAAAATAGTGCCAAGACTATTTCAACCTGCTAGAGTTTTTTCTTCTATTTTTTTTAAATAAAAATTGTATTCATTGATCACTTTGTATTAGTTATGACAATGTTTTTCCCTCTCTACAATTCTTATAATGCAATCAGGTGTATCTTCTATCCAAATCAATTCATACGATAAAAATAAACTTTCCTTTACTAGAATATGAGTTGCCTCATTGTAAGTTCTATGAGTAAATTGTACTTTTCAATTTGTTCTATACTTCAGTTATGCTTCATACCTTCTATTAGACTTCCATAGTATGATAAATCTTCATTTTTATTGTGAACAACATTAACTACCACTCAAGCATCTCCCTCAAAAGCACATTATCAAATTTGAGTTATCTACACACACATTTATTGCCTTCCACAAAACCTGACTTTCAGCAACAGTAGGTTGATCAACATTATGCTTCTGCCCCTCCACAACTACTAACATTTCCCCTTTTTCATCTCTAATTACAAACCCTATACCCACCTTCCTTTCCTTTTTTTCAACTACTACATCCCAATTAACTTTAACAAAACCTGGACTTGGTTTCTCTCACCGCATATTTCAGTTACAACTCCCCTCATTCCTGCTACTACTTGCCTTTGTTGTCTGCCAAGCCAATTGGTATTCTGTCAGATCATGCTTAGCAAATCTTATTACTTGACTGGGAGATTTGAACTTGTCTTCAAAGATACACTCATTTCTTCTCAATCATAAGCCCTTTATCACAACAACTACCTCCTCTAGTTCTGAACCATTTAGTTTTTTCACTACTTTTTCCCACAGAGCTAGTAGATCAGATTCTTCTATCTTTATCTTCTGCAATATACTTAGTGACTCTGATCACACATCACAAGCTGTAGGACAATGCCAAACCACATGCATAATTGTTTCCTCATCTCTTCTACAAATGGGGCAATAGGGGTTGTATGTTACTTTCTTTAAAAAAACGTTTCTCTTGTAGCTATAAACTTATTAACAACTTTCCAAATAAACAATTTAACTTTTTCTAGAACATTCATTTTCCAAATGCTTTCCCAGCTTTGATTCCTCTCTTGATGCCTTAAGTTTTCACCTCTACTAGCCTTCTTTCTTTCAAGCTCTAAGTGGTATGCACTCCTTACAGAAAACAATCTTCTTTTTTTTTTATAGACCCCAAAATCATTTTATCTTCCACATTCATGCTACTCAATGGCATGTTGCATATCTGATCAGCTTCCTCTTTACTAAAAATTCTTCTAATCACTGACTCATTCCACTGCCCTCTGCATTGCATCAATTCACACACTCTTGCTTCATTATTTAGAACCGAGATTGGAGATTGTACAGGGATTAATTATACTATTGAGTACTGAAATTGACCAAATTAATCACTATTTGAAAAATCGAGATTTGGAGAATATATGATCTAACTAAGACTAAATAAAAGAGCATTAAAATTTGAATTTTTAAAAAATAATAAGAACAGATCTAGAGCGTTTGATTTCACCGAACGAATCTCACACAATTTATTCTTCCTTGTTATAGAATTCCAATTATCACACATTGATGATAAAAGTCGCTTAACTATTCAATATGTTCTCTCGAACAATACTAAAAATATCTCTAATTAATAACTCCATATCTCTATGTGAATTTAATCAATTAGAAACTTATTAAGTTCTTTGGATTTTTGTTGAAAATCACACTAATCGAGGTAAAGTATCTCTACTTTCGCTCTACTAATAGTTTTTAATCCTAGAGCTTTAATCACAAATTACCTCTCGGTCTCATTGCAATCCAATAGATTGAGCAATAGTTAGCTAAAAAATTACAAACATTAAGAATAAGGAATAAACACTCAATCATAGAAATATTGAAGATAAAATAACTTAGACTGTAAATTGTGTGTTCAACGCTAGACTACATCAAAACTCTAGAAAATAAAATTAGTTTATAATAAAACTGAAAGGAAAAATAATAGAACAACAAAACTTAAAGATAAAAACTCTAAAACTCAGACTACAAACTTAGACTCAAACTCCGAACTTAAAATCTCGACTTTTTCAACCTTCTTTCTTCCTTTTTGTTTCCCTCCCGGTTACAAGCCTTTGTATAGGCTTCAAAAAGCTCCACCAAGTCCCAAGGCGTTCTAGCACGTCAACTCCACCAAGTCCCAAGGCGTTCCAACATGTCAACTCCACCAAGTCCCAAGGCGTTCCAGCATGTCAACTCCACCAAGTCCCAATGCGTCCCAACACGTATGTGATTTTTTTTTTCACAATCAATTATTTCTTCCACCGACTTTGTTCGATGCCTGTGTGTGCATTTACGTTTCGAGCGGTAAAGCTGCTTGCCTTTTCTAATTGTTTTCCACGATGTCGTTTAGATTGGTCTTTTAAATTAATTGTTAGATTGGTCGCCTAATCTAACAACACAGAACATTGTTGCCAGGTCTTCTCGCCTACCGAGAGGTAAAATATCTCACTCATCGCCTAACTCTTGTCACCAATTTTGATCGTCATTGGGTCTCCTCGCCTACCAAGAGGAACGACTTCTCTTTGCTTCCCACGGTACAAGGCTCCTCGCCCAAATCTCCTTGGCTTTCTTTGGATCTCGTCGCCTCTCTTCGATCTTGATCCTTGGTTTCTTTTTTTTTTTTACCAAAATGCTCTCATTTTGCACTAAATCTTCTCATTCCTTCAAAATAAAGAAAAATATGTAGAAATAAAATAAAATCAATATTATTAAAGGAAAACTGACACTTTTCATAAATAAAGGAGTAATAAAAATCACACTTATTGTTGATGTAAAAGTTTGTTGGCTAGGATTAGATGACTAGGACCTATTTGAGTTATTGGATGAATGTAATTAGTTTTTATCTTTATCTATAAATATTTAAATCCAAAGATAAATAGATTAATTGATAAATGTTTGTCTTTATCTTTATCTATGAATATTTGAATTCTAAGATATGTGGTTGACTAGATAAAGGCTCAAAAAACTTTTGACCAAGACTGAATGTTCGAAAAGATATGAGATATCAAGTGATCAGGATAGAATATTAAAAAAGAAGATATCAAGTAGAAAGAATTTCGAACTATCAAGAAGTTATCCAGAACAGAAGCTGAACATAAATCAGTTACTGCAGAGAAAAGTTATCGCGACATGTCAGCAATCCGTTAGGAGACGTCTTCGCGACATATTCTATTCGTCAGTAGAATCCTACTGAAACTGGAACTCTTTCCAGATAGTTTATTTAATACATTCTACTGGTTAAGATTGCTAATGATTCAGATCTACATATCTTTTAGAGCATTTTCTAGTTCATTGTTTGGTGAGAAAATTCCTTAGTGAATTTTCATATTTGTGATCTCTCTTTGAGTGTGATTGTGCTTCGAGCATGGAGGATCGTGTGATTGGACTTCAGCCCCAAGAGTTCTAGGAGGAAAGGTAATATTTGAAGATCGCCAGAGGTTTTGGCTGCTACTATGGTAGAAGAGAAATGAGTCGTTTGTCTGGGTAAGTAAAAGAGTCAAGTTGCAAAGGTTTTGTAATTGATGAGTACTTGTAATTAATTTTCAAATAATAAGATTGACTTTCCTGGGCTTGGCTGCTCTGTATGGTTTTACTTTTAAAGAGATCTTTAAAGGGTTTCCATTCGATACCAATTTTAGTGTTTTGCAATTTATTTATTTTATGTTATTATTAAATTATTAAATTAATTACATGCTTGAATACTAACCAATTTGTTGAGTGAATTGGTAGATATTTTCGCTGTATTATTGGGGTACTTGGATAATTTCAATTGGCATCAGAGCGTTGTCCACTCATCTGAGTGTGATCCGTTCCCCTGTTAACTATGTCGCTACAAGTCTTGCCACACTTTGATGGGGAAAACTATGCATATTGGAAAGTTCGTTTGAGGGCTTTTCTCAAATCGTTGGATGAACGAGTGTGGTATTCTTTTGAAGAATGATGGACTAAACCAGCAACAAGTATTGATGCTTGGACAAAAGATGAGATTAGCAATTGTAATTGGAATAGCAAGGGACTGAATGGTATATTCATGGTTGTATTTTCAGAAGAATTTAAGAAAATATCCATGTGTAAGATTGCTAAAGAAGCCTGGGACATCTTGGAGGTTACACACGAAAGAACAAAAATTTTGAAAAACTCAAAATTACAATTGCTTACTTCAAAATTTGAAGAAATTAAGATGTTGGAAGATGAAAGTTTTAATGATTTTTATACTAAACTTAACGATATTGTTAATTCCAGGTTTAATCTCGGTGAGAAGGTGGAAGATTCAAAGGTTGTGAAAAAGATTTTGAGGTCTCTATCTAAAAGATTTCGGCCTAAGGTTACTGTCGTTGAGGAAAGTAATGATTTGGATGCAATAAAGGTTGAAGAGCTGGTTGGTTCCTTACAAACGTATGAATCCTCACTTCCTCAAACAAGAAAAGGTAAGCCCATTGCTTTAAAAACAATAAAATAGGATCAAGATAATTTTTCTAATGAAGAAAATTTTAACAATGAGGATATAGATCTCATTGCAAGGAAATTCAGAAAATTCTTGTTTAACTAGAAAGCTAGTGGAAAACAAAAACGAGATAAAAAACTTTGTGCAAAGAAAAATTATTCTGCAAATTAGAATAAAGAAAATTTTGATAATAATAATAAAGTAAAGTGATATGAATGTTCTGATTATGGCCACATAAGAATTGAATGTCTAAATTTCAAGAAACGTAAAGGAAAATCATTGAATGTCACATTTAGTGATAGTTTAGATTCTGAAAGTTCATGCTCATCATTTGATGATGAAAAATCTTTTATGACTTTTTCTTCTATTGGAAATTATTTTCCTGAGATTGCACTAACAAAATTTAAAGTGGTTGTAATTTCAATGATTTGGATGTATCACTTGTTGATGCTGACCAAGAATTAAGTTTACAGGAAGCATACAATGATGTGTGTGAAGAAGTGGTCAAATTAAAGAAACTCAACAAGAAGCTGTATAATAAATTTACTATTGTGGAGAATGAGAAAAAGAATCTCTCTGAGGCATTAAAAATTTCTGGTGTTGAAGTATCAATATTAAAAGATCAAAAGGCTGCACTTGGAAAAGGATTGGAAAAGTTTTAGGAGTGCAAGAAAAAAATAGCAACACATAAATTAGAAGAGATGTTGAGTTTTCAAAGATCTATTTATGATTGCATGGGTTTGGGGTATATAACTTCCCAAGGTATGGAACTTAAAGGCTCATCATCCGCTACCACTTCATCAAAATGTATCATTTTTATTAAAGGAAGTCGAGATGAGGAAGCTCCAAATAAAGCCGTGTCTAAAACTCATATTCCAAGAGCCTTACACAATAGATCAATGACAAAGAAGCCCAACCAAGGTAAATCCAAAGGTAAGTTTATTTCTACTTGTCATCATTGTGGTATTCTTGAAGCCATATTGCTTTAACTTGAATAAAGTGAAGAAAAATGGAGGTGAAAGAAAGTAAAAAAAGAAGGAAAATACTCTAAAAAATTAAGTTGATGAGATGAGTCAATAAATCACCTTCATAACTCTAAAGTTTGGTGAACTAGCAGAATTTTGTCTTCACAATAATAATAATAAAAAAGATTATACAAAGTTGTGTTAATTAAAATAATAGGCCAAAATTTAAAGTAAAGTAGGTGGTCAAAAAAGATGTCGTGTCACATTAATTGATAGGACCACTTGCATGTTCTTGCATTCCATGCATTTCATTTTATTAGTCTAGGACATGCATTTTATTTTTCTATTTTCTATTTATGTTTTGCTTCATGTTTTTGTTTTTCAGTTTTATGTAAGAAAAAAATTAAAATATAAAAATCAGTTTGGTTGGTTTAAGTTTGTTTTGTTTGAAAGTACGTGCTTGATATGTTAAAGTCACTTGTGTTCTCACATGGTAAATTTTTGAACTTATGCATTTCTCTACTTTGAGCAGTTTATTTTGTGCATACTAACCCTATTAGTCATATTGACAAAATTCATTTACAAAGCACTGTGAGAAGCATGTGTATGCACCTCATAATTAAATTCCATATTATTATTGAGATGCTCACCATAGAGGGAGTCCATGCCTTGAATTGACTAATACTAGTTGAACCTAGTATAATAATAAAAAGATCTTCCCTTGCCAAACACAAATAGTTGATCCAAATAGAAAAATTCGATGTTATATTATTGCAAAAAAATACAAACACCATACACGAATATATCCATTAAGTTCTTATAGAAAGAATCGTGGCTCAAATCATTGTGGAAAAAGATGAGCAACAAAAATAGACATGGAAGGGGTTGTGCAAACTAGTGTTTGGAGGAGATGCTCATGTATCTAGGCCCTAGCATAAAGTTTGACTTTTAAGATGAGTAACAAACTCTTGTGAGCATCTATAAGAAGCAAAATATCCATAAATAAAGGTCTCAAAAATATATTGAAGAAAGAAGATATAAAAGTGCTATGATATAAGGTTACTCACTCACACACTCACATAAACTTTGACATTAATGATCTTATAAGGAGTGAACATCCATAGTGAGTGTTGCAAATAAGAGAATGTACTCTATTGAATTTATTTTGTGAGTGACATTATGCTTGAACTAAGATGCATCTAGGCATGTTACTTGCTTCACTATTTATGTATAAAAGAAAAAGATTATTTTTTTCTATTTTTTTTACTTATCATTTTTATGTAAAATAAACAAAGTGATAAAAATATAAAATATAATTTTTGGTTGGGTAAGTGTTGGATGTTGGTTTAAGTCTGGGACTTAGTTTTTGATATATTGGCATAAGTCCCAGTGGTGGGTCTCTGTTTTGTTTCCAAGTCCCAGTGGGACTCTAAGGCACAAATCACGTGCATGGTCATTAGTCACTTAAGTGACTTAAGTCACACGCCCAGCCCCCGAGTTGATTTCTCTAAATCTTTTGATACACAGCTCACAGCATTCTCTATACGCAAGCCGTAGCCTTCCTCTCCTCTTCCATATCTTCTTTGATTTACTTGGGAGAAATACTTGAGTCTGAGTTTTTTGACTAAAGGCTCGCCATCACGGATTCACGGTAAAATTTTGAATTTCTTCAAATCACGCTCTCCTTCTAGTTCTAGGTTTCGGCACATCAATATCTGAAAATTGGGATTTTGATTGTTGATTTATGATATTGAGGTTGCGATATTGATTGGGCAGAGTGGGCATTGACATAGTTGATCATATGAGAGTATTATATTCATGTATTGAAGACGATTTTTTGTGAGTTATGTGATTATACATTTCAGTTTTATCTCAATGCATACAAAGTGCTTATTTTTTGTCTCAACCAAGTTGTCTCAATCATTTGCTCATTGTTTGACATACATTCATGCTCATATATCAGATACATTTAATCTATGAAAAGTTGAGACATATGAGAGTTATGAGTCTTGTCAAATTAGTGACAAAAAGGGGGAGATATATTTGAAGATTGATTTACTTCGGATATTATGAAATTCGTATTGTGAATTTTAGGGGGAGTTTGAGTGTATTGTTGAGGGGGAGTTGAATGAATTTTTATTGTTCTGATTAATAAAGTTTAATATTGAGGGGGAGAACTAAAATATAGATATAATTCAACTCCAAGACTAGAACATGCTTAGATTTTAAATCTTGTGAAATTTAATCTTAGTCATTGTTCTATGTCATTATTTTTTGCCTAGAATCTCTACTTGGTCTCTTGGTCTACTATTTGTGTTGTTGACAAGTTTTTATATTACATTCATCAAGTTGGTTTTGTCACCAATCTGCCAAAGGGGGAGATTGTTGATATAAAAGTTTGCTGGCTAGGATTAGATGACAAAGATCTATTTGAATTATTGGATGAATGTAATTTGTTTTTATCTTTATCTATAAATATTTAAATTAAAAAATAAATAGATTGATAAAGGTTTGTCTTTAACTTTATTTATGAATATTTGAATTCTAAGATAAGTGGTTGAATAGATAAAGGTTTAAAAAACTTTTGATCAAGATTGAATGTTCGAAAAGATAGGAGATATCAAGTGATCTGGATATAAGATTCAAAAAGAAGATATCAAGCAAAAAGAATTTCGAACTATCAATAAGTGATCCAGAACAGAAGCTGAACAGAAATCAGTTACTGCAGAGAAGAGTTATCGTGACATGTCAGCAATCCGTCAGGAGACGTCTTCGCTACAAATTCTATTCGTCAGCAAAATCCTACTGAAACTGGAACACTTTTCAAATAGTTTATTTAAAGGATTCTACTGGTTAAGATTTCCAGTGATTCAGATCTATATATTTTCTAGAGCACTTTCTAGTGCATTGTTTGCTGAGAAAATTTCTTAGTGAATTTTTATATTTGTAATCTCTCTTTGAGTATGATCGTGCTTCGAGCGTGGAGGTTCGTGTGATTGGACTTCAGCCCCTAGAGTTCTAGAAGGAAAGATAATATTTGAACATCGCCAAAAGTTCTGACTGCTACTGCGGTAGAAGACAAATGAGTTGTTTGTCTGGGCATGTAAGAGAGTCAAGTTGCAAAGGTTTTGTAATTGATGAGTACTTGTAATTGATTTTCAAATAATAAGATTGACTTTCCTAGATTAGGCTGCCCCGTAGGGTTTTACCTTTAAATGATTTTTTAAAGGGTTTCCCTTCGATACTAATCTTTTGCAATTTATTTATTTTATGTTATTGTTTAATTATTAAATTAATTACATGCTTGAATACTAACCAATTTGTTGAGTGAATTGGTAGATATTTCCGCTACATTACAGGGGTACTTGGGTAATTTCACTTATCAATTACCACCAGAACTTGGCAAGCATAACATTAAGCTCCCTACACAGCTTCTTTGGAAGTTGAAACACACTCATTGTGTAAGTGGACACTGCTTGAAAGACTGCTTTTATTAAAACTTCTTTCCCTGTAGTCGAAAAAAAAAAGAGTTTCTACAGTTACTAATCTTCTTCTATACTCTCTCCTTTATGCTCCAAATCATTATATTTTGATTTCCCTACTACTGCAGGTAGCCCAAGATACCTCTCATAGCTACCTTTCATCATTGCTCCACCTCCCTCCATTATCCTCCATTTATCTTCTTCTTTTGAATTAGTTGAAAAAGACTGTTGTTTTATCCTTGTTTAAGAATTGACCTGATGCTTTTTCATATTTCCATAATAAACCTTGAAATATTGTCCATTCCTCTATCTTGGCTCTGTTAAAGAGTATGCTATCATTAGCAAAGAGTAAGTGATTAACTTGAGTCCCACCCCTTGAAACAGTCACTCCTCTTGTCTCTCCCCTCAGGTCTGAGTTGTTTAGCAAGGAGCTAAGTCCCTCAACATATAGTATAAATAAAGGAGACAATGGGTCTCCTTGCCTTAAACCTTTTGAGGGCTTGATTCTCCCACCAGGTTTACCATTTACAAGAACAACATAGGAAACAATTGACACACACTTCATAGTCGATTCTATCCACTCAATACAAAAGCCCATATTTCTCATAACAGCTTGCAAGTATGGCCATTCAATTCTATCATAAGCTTTGGATATGTCAAGCTTGATAGCCATGTTCCCCACTTTTCCTTTTTTCCTCACTTTCATTGTCTGCAAAACATCATATGCTGCCATAATTTTATCAGTAATTAACCTCCCAAATATTAAAGCACTTTGGTTAGGGGAAATAATTTCATTTAACATATTTTTCAACCTATTAGCCATCACTTTTGCCATTATCTTGTAAGCTACATTACACAAACTGATGGGTCTAAAATCACTAGCCATCTTTGGTTCTTTAATCTTAGGGATAATTGTTATATAAGTAAAGTTTGCTTTAGAAGTTAAAGAATTACCATTCAATCAAGCCAACACTGAGTTACTGACTTCCTCACCAATTAGATGCCAATGCTTATGGTAGAAACAAGCTCCAAAACCGTCAAGTCCAGGGGATTTTAGAGGAGCTATTTGTCTTATAGCTTCTTCTACTTCCTCTCTAATAAAAGTTTTTGAAAGGTGGTCATTCATCCCTCTTGTAACACATGATGTCAACTCCTTCAGACAATCTTCAATATCTCTACAATCAGGATCAGAGGAAGTGAACAGATTCTCAAAAAAAAAAAAAAACATTTGAATGCCCCTGCCAGACCTTCTAGACTCGTGTACCTCCTATTGTGCTCATCAACTATCAATTGAATTCTATTATGCCTTCTCCTCTGATTTGCAAAATTGTGAAAGAACTTAGCATTTTTATCCCCCATTTGATACCAGTTCACCTTGGCTCCTTGCATCCATCTTAACTCCTCCTTCTCCAATATGACCCCTATCTCTCTTTGTAAAGCTTTAATAGTTGCAATGTTGTGGCATCCTTCATTTTCTTGTAGTTCTCTTAGCAGTTCTATCTTGTCTTTTAAGGCTCTCTTATAATCATAGGTCATTTGCTTGCTCTATCTAAGTATAGATCCTTTAGTGTCATCCAGCTTATTCAGTAGCCCTTCTGATGGTTCCCCACACACTGACCCCTTTTGCCATGCTTCTTTTAAGACTTCTTCACATTTCTCTTTTAGAGACCGACAAGCTTCAAACCTAAATAATCTCTTTTGTCTCCAAACTCTCTCTATTTTCTAGTTCATACATAGTAAGATAGGTCTATGGTCTGAGCTCCTTGCAACCAAAACTTCCACCCACCCTTTTGCGTATAACTCCTTCCATTTTAGATTGGCTACAGCCTTGTCAAGTCTTTCTTTTTTCAAAGACTCAACCTCATGCTTATTACTCCATGTATATTTATCTCCTCTCCACCCTAAATCAAATAGACCCCCCATCTCCAACACCTTTCTAAAACAAGCCATCTGTTTTTCTGATTTCTGCCTCCCCTCTCTTTTCTCATCATGTAGCAATATCTCATTGAAATCACCTATCACACACTACCCATGATCATCTTGTGGTTTTAATGAGCTTAATAAACTCCATGTCTCTTCCCTTAGATTGGTTTCAGGATGTCCTTAAAAGCCCGTTAACAGCCATTTAGCATTGCCTTCCACATCTTTAATCCAAGCACTAACATGCCATTGAGAGTAGTTCACCACCTCAACTTCCATAGATTGGTTCCATAACAGCATCAACCCACCTCTCAATCCTATTGGTTCAATCACCAGACAACCTTCATACTTTAGCCTTCTTCTAATCTTTTCACCTTTGGCTTTCCTCATCTTAGTCTCCATCAAAAACACTACATTGGGCAACTTCTCCTTTACCAATTAGCAAAGATCTTGAACTGTTTGAGGGTTCCCAAGCTCTCGGCAGTTCCAACTTAATATTTTTATAATAATTGGTGGGGCTGCTTTACAACCTCCACCAAATTAGTCATGCTTCCCTCCACCATCTCAATCATGCTTCCTTCCACCCTTTTTGCATTTTTACGAACACTCTCCTCCTCCTCTCTATCAACCCCTAAACCCAACAATCTCTTGGTAGGAGATAAGTCAATAATTATGTCACCCTTCTTCCCTTGGTCCCTAGCTCTCATCCATCCTCTTTCACCTTCCCTTTTTTATTGCTTTCATTCGCCAACTACTCCCTATCACCCCCTTCTCCCTCTCTAGATTTACCTTAGCCAGCATCTCCCCTTCCCTTTCTTCCCTCTCTACTTCAGCAACTTCTTTCCCTTCTTTTTCTTTTGAACTTCTTTTCTCCTCATTCACTACCTCCTCCCTTTTATCCTCTCTACTCTCCCCTCTGCTTAACTCACATTTCCTGAGTAACAGGAACCTCTTCTATCTCTTCCCCGCTTTCTCTAACCTTTTCTTTTTTTTTTTCCTCTTCCATCACCACTACTCTTCACCTCTAAATATTTTTTGACCCCCCTCTCCGAGCTCCAAAATCCCTCTTTATTTTTTACTCTACCCTTGCTCTCAACCATGCACCAAACTGATTTTCACCCTCCACCTTCCCCTTACATCCTGATTCTTCATGCACAATACATTCACAACTAAAACATAAATGAGGTAGTTTCTCCTAACTTACAGGAATCCAGTAAGCCTTGCCCTTCATAGTAATGGTCATTCCTCTTGCCAAGGGTTTGTATAGATCTACTTCAATTAGTACTCTCAGAAACAGACCCCATCCACTCCCATCTTCCTCTGTATCTACCTCCAATACTTTACCAATCATTCCACCTAATGTCCTCCCCCTCTCCTTATTCATGCATTTTAATTGCAAGTCATGCAGTTGAATCCAAAATCTTTCGATATTGAAGTTCAATTTCATGGGGGCGTGAAGCCATCGAAGTCCAAGAGTACAAACAATTGATTGTCGAATAACCATGGTCTCCCCTCCATTATTCTCTGCTTATCAGCTTGATTAGCAAACTCGACCACAAAAATTGTAACATCTCGCTCCTTCTCTCTATTGCTAAGCAAATTTCGAGGATGAAATTTATTATAAGGAGGCAAGGATATAACAGTCCACTCATTCTCTCTAGGGATTGTGAGTCTCATCTTGCATGCCGAACCTTGAAGGCGTGTTTTCCTTTTTCTTTTTTTATTATTTCAATAGTGTTGATCAATAAAAATTACATTCACAATGATAGGAGGAACACTATTCCACCAAATGATCATATCTTCAATGGAGCATGCATGTCTTGCAAGTCGATGAGCAGCCTCATTTGTTAATCTGTTACTATGTTGAATACTGCATTGAGGGAAAGTTTGCATCAAGCTTTTGACATCGGCTACCACAGATCTGATAGTTGCACTCGACTTAGTTGAGCTATTAACCTCTTCCACCAGAAACAAGCAATCACTTTCAATAATCATATTCGGGATGCCCATATTCATGCACATTTGTAGTCCCCTCAATAAAGGTACAACTTCTACTTGTTTTGGTTCTGAATAAACAGATTCAACTCTACTAACTGCCATAAGCACCTCTCCCACATTATTCCTCAAAATAGCACCCATTCTAGCTTTATTCAAGTAAAAAAAAAAAAAAGAGCACCATCAATATTTAGTTTAAGAGAGTCTTGTGGAGGGGATGACCATCTGTACAACAGGTTCTTAGGATTAGGAGAGCCCAAATGATGCCTAACTGATACATTCTTCAATTTCTTTGCAAAAGAAATCCAATAACATGCTGTGGTGGTAAGGCAATCTGTTCATGAACCATCTTATTCCTTTTAAACCAAAAGGCCCAAACCATCAAGAAGAAGTTAGATAACTCCTTAGTTGAGCCTTTGAAAAGAAGGGCCATTGCAGTAGTGATAAAAGAACTGAAATGAACTCCATTTTGAATGATAGAAAACCTGCGAGTTAGGAATTCATGGCTTGAAGGGCATAATATCAAAACATGGCACAAATCCTCCATTGGATGTTGACAAAAACAACATTGCCCCTGAATGTTCACTTTTCTCTTAATCAGACTGGCCTTAGTTGGTAAACTGTCTTTACACGCTCTCCAAGCAAAAACCTTAATCTTATGTGGAATTTTTAACTTCCAAAGAGCAATTCAAAACTTCTTCATCAAAGCACCATTAGAGGACTCCCCACATTCAGGTTCCAAGCAATTTTTAAAGAATTTGTAACCGCTTTTAACAGAGAAAGTACCTGACTTTTCATGTTCCCACATCCACTGATCTATAGCTCCAGTATGACTAGAGTGCAATCTGATAACATCATCAACAATTTTTGGATTGAATAGAGCTCTGACCTTTGTAAGATCCCACCATTTAGTACTTGGATCAATTAGTGAGGAAACATGGTCCTCCAATTGATAGAGTTGCTCAACACTCTGCTTAGAACCCAGTTCATGCCTTAGGTTTCAAATTCTAGGAATCCAGGCATCATTTAAAATATGGATAGAGCTTCCATTTCCCACATTCCACCTACCCCCTTTCACAAGCAGGTTCTTTGCCTCCCATATTCCTCTCCAAGCAGAAGAGGGATTACCTCCAAGAGAAGCTGCCAATAACTCACCATCAGAAATATCTAGGCGCATATATCTTGTGGAATAAGCTATCTTTATTTTGCAATAACCTTCAAGCTTATTTTGCCAACATAGCCATATTGAAAATCTCTAGCTCCTTGAACCCCATTCCTCCCACAAATTTTGATTTGGACATTTTCTTCCAGCTTAGCCAATGAATCTTTCTCTCTTCATTCTTTTGACCCCACCAATATCTGGCCATCATACTCTCTATTTCAGAACAAAGCTTTGTTGGAAGTCTGAAACAACTCATAGCATAAGATGGGATTGCCAAAACTACTGCTTTTAGAAGGACTTCCTTTCCTCCTTGAGAAAACATATTGCCTTTCCATCCCTACAATTTGAGCCAAACTTTGTGCTTGATTCCTGCAAATACCCTTGATTTTGACCTACCTACCACTGAGGATAGGCCAAGATACTTATCATATTGCTGCACATGAGATGAGCTCCACAAGTTCATAATAGCCTGTCTGTTATTCTGTTCCACATTGGCACTAAAAGCCATTGTAGTTTTCTCTTTATTTAACTGTTGGCCTAAAACAACTTCATACTGCTTTAACAAAGCTTGCAATCTTACATTTGTATCCACATCTGCAACACAAAAAATCAAGCTATCATCTGCAAATAGCAGGTAATTTAGCTTAGGGGCCCCACGACAAATTTGTATGCCAGGAACAGACTTAGTTCTTTTAGCCTCTCTCAATAGACTAATCAACCCTTCAGTACACAGAAGAAAGAGGTAAGGAGAAATAGGGTCTCCTTGCCTCAAACCTCTTGAAGGAACAACAAAACCAGTAGGAGAGCCATTAATCAAAACTAAAAATGAAGGGGTCCTAACACACATTATCACAAGCTGAATTATACTCTCATGGGAGCCCAGTTTGCTCATAACAGCTTCAAGAAAACTTCATTCTACCCTATTATAGGCTTTACTCATGCCAAGCTTAATGGACATAAAGCCTTTCTTTCCTTTCTTCTTCCTCTTTAAAAAATGTAAAACTCCATTCTACCCTAACGAAGACATGTTTTTAATGTCAACATTTGATTTTAAAGTACGCCCAGTGTTTAAAGGCCCTCGAATATTTTAAATGTCCTAAAAATATTTATATGGGGTATTTCTAGTGTTATTGAACCAAGCCTGATCTTAAGTAAGACAATTATAATATTTTTGAAGAGCTCCAAAAATATAATAATTATAGAAAATCATTTTTATATAAATGATTTCAGTTATTTAAAATATTATGAGATTTAAATTATGTTGAAAACTCTAATTAATTAGATGGTTTTATCCTCTTAAAAGTAATTAGCAAAACTTCATCATTTAATAAATGATGAAAGATTATATTTTATAAACTAAATTTTAGTTTAAATTATATTCTATCTTAATGCCTCTCAGTGTTTTCAGTTAAGTTAGTTAAATTACATTTTATGACACTGATATATGTATGAAGTGACGGAATGATGTAAGAATGACGTAGCGGGAACGTAACGGGATGTCACGATATGGTAAGAGTACGTGAGGAACCGTAATTGTGATGAGTGAGGAGTTGACATAGAAGTGACGTTTCGAGATGCCAGGTGATGTGACAAGGTCACAGTGTAGCTTGGGTGTAGTCTCGAACTACGTAACATGACGTAATGTGTAGTTGTGAATGGAGTCTTGTTGTGTTAAGTGTTGAGATGAGCTATGTAGTTGGATGAGTAGCATGAAGAGTCATGCTAGTTGAGCTTAAGAGAAGGTTGGTATCGGAGTATGGAACATGTTTGCACAAGCGGGCATTAGTAGATTATATGCTGCTCTTAGGTGATAAAAGAGAGTAAGGTACATGTGTAATCTGGTTAGACACATGTGTCGGACGAATTTACCATATATAATGAGTAATTTGTTCTAAGCATAGGTATACGATGTTTGAGCCTCAGAGTTGGCTTAGAGTTGTGTGATATGTGTGGATGAGGATGATGATGACGATGAGGAAACGTAGACTCAAATGTAGGAAGTGACGTGTGTACTATCTAGGATTGGGATGCTTGACTTCATCGGTCTGAGTCATGTATCGGGATAATGTTAATAAGAAGAATAAGATGAAGGTCTTAGTGTCTTAACCCTATTGGATAAGCACTCAAAGTAGGACGTTGAGTTTGGAAGAGGTATGGACCGTAAGTGAATCCCCGAAGGTTTTAGCATAGTAAGGGACATGTAAGAGCCCAGGGATAGAAAGAGAGTGTTTCCAAGTGAAGTGTAGTTCTATTTCTAGTTTAGTTACTTATGTACTAGATAGAGAATGATGCTAAGGTTATGTGTATGCATGCAAGTTGCTTGCCATCTAACACGCACGTGAATGGACTGCATGGTATGAGAATAGCATGGGGAGCAGGTAAGTATTATGTTCATACGCTTCTAGAGTTTTCTAAAGATAAGAACAAAACAAAAAGAAAATATTTCCCTTTATGATGCTTTACAAAATGAACCACGTTTTATGAAAACATGCTAAGTATAAGTTGTGAAGTATATGTACGTAATGGGCATTCTTGGTCCCTTTTTATGCAACCCAAGTATCTAATTGTATGCATGTGATGGATGACTATACGTAGTAGATATTGGATGTAGTCTTTTAAAATGAAAACGTGAGGCTTATGCCTCATGCCTTTATTTATTGATCCTTTAGGCGATGCGAAGAAAGTTTAAAATGCCCCTATAAACTGTATGCTTTATGGATGTCATGGACTAATGATTCCAATGATGCCTCGATGACCTGATGTTTAAGTTTATGCTTATGCTTTTTAATGATGCTTTTCCATGAATGAACTGATTAATCAAAGAATGGAAGAAAGGACTGGATGAATGAATACTATGATGTATGAAAATACGTAACGACCATGATGAATGAACGAATGCATGAGGGTACCAATGAATGGGCAAATTGCAATGCCGGGTAAGTAGTGCTGTTAGTGCACTCAATACTGCACCTAGATCGATGGATTCCCAACCCACGACCACAGGTGGAATCAGGGTGTAAAGGAAGATTCGCTAATCCTAGCACACAGGGCATACTAGTGTGTAAAGGTTGATGGAAAGTGATAAGAAAATGCACGAGTCTTCGGACTCTTTAAGAAACGAAGGGGGAGAAATGTTTTATGAGAAGAAAACCGTTCCTTTGAATAAAATCCCCACCTAGTGATGTTTTCAAAATAAATGTATGCTTATTGTCTTGTATGTATGTACGTATGAGTGATGAATGCATGACTGAAATCCTATGTTGCTATATCTTTACGGTATGAAGTAATGCTTACTGAGTATTCGACTTATTTTAGTATTTATGTATGCCCCTCCCCTCAGGAACTAAATAAGAAGAACACGTCAGGACCGATAGAGTCCAAGGGGAAGAGCACAAAAGTCTAGGTATGAGTGTTTTAAATGTATTAGAGGCCTTTTTATTTTAAGTTTGATGTTTTCCACTGTAAATCTCTTTTATTCTTAAAGCATGTTTTATTTTATAACGTAGAGTCTTGCACCATGTGTATAGAAGTAAAATTTTTTAAAACAAACTGTAATTCCCGTCGCCCTTTCTAAAATCATTTTATAAAAAGTCTCACCAGAAGGACGGGTGTTACAAAAATATTCGATCCCATTTCGTGGAATTTTACTCTTCTACTAATCTCCAAATTTTTGCCATCATTGCTTCAATTACATCTGTACTGATTTGCCTCTCCATCCAGACTTTCCCAACAAGACTAACATCTTCTTTATATTTCAGTTCTTCCGACTCATCATCATTAAAATCAATATTTTGGGCTTCCTCCTCCATCAACTTCAGCTTCCCCCATCTATCCTCGATATCATTCATCGCTCACCACCGAAATCCCACTCTGACCACCAAAAACCACTGATAAACCACCTCTTTCAGTCGCCACACAGAAGACATAAGAGTCTGTTATTCTGCCCCTCCACTCCCAACCACCTCTGATTCTGTTAGAGTCTCGGTGGACCCCACTTCACCTTGGTTTTCTTCTAGAGAGAAAAAAATGAGAGAAAGCTGTCATTAATTTTCTATATCTTCCCCTTTTTCATTCGTTCAACCTACTAGAGTTGTTTATACAAAGAGGGAAAAAAAGTAATGTAGCTCATCAATGAGCTAAAAGTGCTCTTATGTTATCTAATGTAAAGTTACTTGCTGAGGAGTGCCCATCATATATTCAACCTATGGCACCCCCAGCCCCCGCTTGGGATTGGACGATGACTGAAATGCCGAGACATGTTACACAAGGCTACATACTCCCCGTACATGACATATAAGATGCAATACACCTATGTTTACTAGTAGTTTGCAATAAATCACAGCGGAATAAGTCATTTAAATGTTGTACCAGAATAAACTAATATCCCAATTTCTTCATTCATAGCTTTGAACCACATTTCTTAGCAATGGAGTATCAAATTTCTTATTTACACTTTAACATAACAAGTATTGTCTAAAAAGGCCTTAACAAGGAAATCATTAAAACATCTTTCTAATCTAGGCTATCTCCAAGTAGGTCATGACTATATTCGTTCTCTCCTCCAGGTTGAGCTCATCATTTGCCTTCATCATTATCCTGACTTGCTACTTCGGGTCATGCTAAAGGTTCTACCATTTCGGGTTGGAAATGGTAGTGGAAACTACCACGGTGAGATTTCGAGAATTCTCAGCAAGTAAATACGCAACATACAATAGTTAACACAAGCATACAAGAGGTATATCATGAAATGCGTGCATGGACATATACTTGACTTATGCACTTGACCAGAACTTGACTTATGCACTTGACCAAAACTTGACTTATGCACTTTACCAAAACTTGACTTGTAACAGAAACTTTATCTTTCAGAAAAAAACTTCCTAACTTTCTTATTCACGTGATCTTATTCAAAACTTGCCTTATCAGAACATATCACAAGATTGCATCGAGTGATCCTTATCATATCACGAGATTTTCATCAAGTGATCCTTATCTTATGAGATCTTACTATTGTTTAGAGGGTGGACACAACACGGCTCCCCTCCTTGCACCACATGTTCCTGCTAGTTACCGCACCATCAACGGTCTGTACACCGTGATGAATACATCATAAATAGAGAATCATAATAATTCGACCTTACTTCGTCGGGTTACATGCTTTATGCACCCACTAGCGTTAGGTGCTTCCTCGCTTCAGAATCCTTTAAAAAGAATCATTTCGAGGCTCGTCGACTATTCTTCATCGTTCTAGGGGTTACTACTCCATTCTTAAGCACTCTAGAGTAGACAGAGGAGTTCCACTAGGACAATCCCCTGTCCTAGCACTTGGGGTTGTGATAAAACCTTTAGACTCTTTTCTTTGGAAAACACTTCTCTTTAAAAACATTTTTCCCAAATGCATGTGACATGGAACTTAAGACATACGTACTTATACTTGACATGTGACATATGGAATGACATGCATAGCATGTTCAATTCATGGCATGATAACATGAAACACATGAAACATCCAAACACATTCATGGAATCATAAGAACTTGCTTAGGCAGAAACACATAGGGGTAAAAATCATGAAATTCATCACTTAAACATGTTCCAATCTTCAAGCAAATAACATAGGGATCAAAGCATAGTAAAACAATGCATGAAATCATAACATTTGGCTAAGGTCTGAAACATTCAAGACACATTCAAGCAGATACTTCATGTTGCATAAACTATGAACCTTAATCAAGTAAAAACTGAAACTTATGGGCATGTTTCATGGCATTTTCATCATAAATCCGAGGCATATAGTTACTTTCTTAAAGTTACTTAAGATCATATTATCATATTCCAACAAAAAACCAAGAGATAATAAGCAAAGCAATCAAAATCATAGAAGGACTTACTCAATCATATACGAATATTAACCAAGAGTAAGTTGAGTGCATACTTACAAGAATCCACGAAATGAAGCGAATAGCAAGCGTGGTTCCTCCTTGTAAATGCCGAAATCCCTCTCTTGAAACAAGCCCCCATTGTTTGGTATGAAGGAAAGTGTGAGAAAGTTGAGGAAATCTCTAAGTGGTCATATAAGAGAGTGTGGAGAAAATAAGAGCATGTAAAATTTGAAAATTACAAAAGAGAAAAGCCCTTGGGTGTGCATGTAAGACAAGTGACGACGCCTTTTGCTAGACTATAGGGAACACAAAAGTATTCTTGAAAAGAATAATCTTACCAAGTGGTGTGGCTCCTCGGAAATTCGAAATCCTCTTCACTTTCCTAGAAAATCTAAGAATATCCTTGCATGGAAGCCATGTGTCAAAACTCCTCACTTTCCCCTCCTTGGGAAACCAAAAAGATCATTTGCATGAGTGACAAATGGCATGGCATATTGTCAAAATTTGAAATCCTAAGAAGCTCATTGGGTCTGCTCCCCCATATGGTCCAGACTCAATGAATCTCTAGGGAAAAATTGACATTTGATCAATCCTAACCCTAGGCTTGAACCTTGTAAACTTGTGCATGCTTTCCAAGTGGCAAAAGACATGTAGGATGTGGTTACATGTTCTCCATGCTTCCTTCCCTTTCCCCATGTGCCTCTTCTTTTTCCCATGTGTCTTTTCCTTTTCCCATGTGTGTCTCTTACTCTTCCCTAAGCAAGAAACTTCTTCTTCCTATGCATGTTCCCTAGGTGGCTCTCCCACTTCCTTATGCTTCTCAAGAACTCAAAACATGACATGTGGCAATGTGGTGGCTGAAATCCTAGGGGTACAAGGGTAATTTTTGTGCATTTTCTCTTCCACTTCCTTCTAGAACCGTTTCTCCTACTAATGCATGAATGACAAATGGTAAAATATCAGAAAATAACTTGGGTGGGCGTGCACAACTCCTTGGAACTCACAAAAATCTTACTGGTACTTGTGTAGTCCATTGGGGTTCCCAAAACCATATCCCCTCATTTTTTTCATCCATTTTTACATTTTGGTTCAATGTATCTAGATGTGAGGTGTGAATATGAGACATGTGGCGTGTGAGGAGTGTGTGGTGGCCGAACCCTACATCCTCCTCCATCTCCTTAGCTTCTTCTAGAAACCTTCAAGTATGTTTGCCAAGTGGCACCAATGTGCTAACCTAGGTGCTTCTTTCCTAGGTTCCACTTCCCTATGCAAGATTTTGTCCTTTCCCAAGACAAAACTTTTCACCTTTCATTTGCATGCATGACACTTGGCCAACTCTTCTAGAAAACCAAATCCTCTCTTGCTTCTTCCACTCTTTCTACTAGAAATCCAATGCATGTTTGACAAGTGTCATCCTTGTCTAGAGAGTATACTCGAGCCTTTCAAACCCAAAATCCTTAATGGGCCGAATTCCTTTGGGTCTTTTCTTCTATTTTTCTCTTGTGGGCTTTTTAATTTAGAACTCCAAGATCCAATCCAACAAAAATAGAAAGTGGCATAAAGAATTCTTCCAACACTTAGCCAATAATCCAAATAAATAAATAAATATATAAATAATATCCACAAGAATTACGAATGGAATCTTAGCGAAAATTTGGGGCATCACATCCTCCCCCTTAAAAGTAGATTTCGTCCTCGAAATCAGCATGTGATAGATTCCTAGAAATCAGAGGAATTAATTTGTATTTTTGAATTTAGTTTTGATTTACTTTGAGATACTCCTAAACACATTTTTATATTTAATTTCAGAATCCATAAAAGAGAGAGCTAAAGCCCAGTCAAATTCAAAGGAATTATTGAATTGGAATAATTTTCAAGAGTTTTCAAAGAAGTCTGACTTTTGAACTGAGCAAGACTTTCAAGTAATAAGGATTCTTCATTCTCAACGTGGGCTGACTTTCAATGTGGATAGACGTGTGGATTTTCAGCAAAACAATGATGCTTCAACACGAGAAGACTTCAACGTTGGGATAACTTTCCAAAATATCAAAAAAATGATAACTTCAAATAAGGTGCGTTTGAGAGTAATTGAGATTAAGAAAAAAAGAAGAAAAAAATCACAAAAGGAAACTGCAATAAGTCCAAGTCCAAAATATGCTAGGAGACAGCCTGGACATACTTTAGTATTTTGATCATAACTTTCCATTCACAAAAAGTTAGGCAATTTTTTAGGTGAGAATGAGGAAAACGTTGAGGTTTCTTTTATACCCGAGAGAAGCATATCATTGGGAGAGTTTTGAAGGGAGGAGTCACAGTTTTGGAGAAGAGAAAAATACCGTTTTTATTTTTTTGTTCTTCCGTAGAGAACTAAATCATGGGTAAAGCCTAGGGTAGAAATTGATTGGTGAAAATATTTTGACTTTATTTCAATTCCTAGATTAAGTTTTATTATTTAAGATTCTAGGATTGAATTCTCTATTTATTTTGGATTTTTATAAGTTTGAGACAATTATATTAAATCTTGCTACAGTTTGATTTCGTTGAGCTATACGATTATGAATATATGATTGTGACTTAAATAGTTATTTTTCATGTCTTTTATGTGATCTTACTACACTATTGTTTGTGAACATAGTGTCGTCTTTAGATTTGATATTCATTTTTATATATGAAAATTGTGGCTTGTAAAGGGAGAATGGATTGTATAATTAAATTTGAGAAATTAGATGAATATAATGTCATATATTCCAATTAGGAATTTGATGCTATAATTCTTAATTGTGTATATAGTTTGGATTAAAAAAGTCAGAATATTGGATTCAGTTGACGGAAGCCCGAATCTTTATTTGCCTTTTTATCCATGCCCTAATCTCATTTTAATTGCGTGTTTTAGGTAGAATTTTCATATTCTTATCATATTGTCATTTAATATTTTCCTTTAAGCTTGCATCTTGTAGTGTTTCTTCCTACTCCCTATGGATCAACACCTTGAACTATACTAAACAATCGCATAATAGTTTGGGCGTAATCAACATTAGTCCAAATAACTTGGGAAACACTTTCAGGGAAGGAATCCCACCAAATTACTAGATCATCAATATGCCACGATTGTCTTGCCAAACTATGGGCAACAACATTAGCCAATCGACCTCTATGCTGGACTGTAACCTTAGGAAACCTGTGCAGCATGCTTCTAATCTCATGAATCAAATTTCCCCAGATAGACAAAGACTCTTGTTTTCTATTAAACTCTTGTACCACTAAAAGTGAGTCACTCTCCACTTGAAACTCAAGAATCTCCAAAGGATAACAAATCTGTAGATCTCTCAAAACTGCTGAAAGTTCAATTTTCATGGGGTCCCTCACTTCATATTCTGGTTTGCTAGCTATGAAGATCACCTTGCCACCTTCATCTCTAAGCACCATACCCACCCCTAATTTGCACTGATCATGGAAAATAGTACTATCAATGTTTAACTTGTTTCACGATAGCAGGCTTATTACTTGTTATTCGGTTTGTATTTTTTTTTCAAAAACAAGATATATATATAATTAAATTTGAACTATAAAAAACGAAAAATCAACAACACCTCCACCAAGAGCCACAATAAGTGTGGTAATCATAGTTTTGAATTTCATTCCCTTTGGGTCATTCTGGCTAGAATTTTCTATTCCGGTGTAGTACTTGATATACTATACCTCATCGTTTTGTTTCATTTCAAATTTCAACCCAGCCTATTCCGGTCATTCTAGACCTCATTCCATTCCAGACTAATAGCAATTTTGTAATTTTCTTGAGTTTGGAAGACATTTTTATAAATTTTAAATCTACAAGTAATTTTAAAATCTAAAAGTCTTTTTTGTAATTTATAATTTTTGTAACTTTAAATGTATTCCCTCATTCTCTTTTTAAAATAAATGTAATGCTACTCATCATCCCAATTATCATCATCCTCTGTGACATCATGTGATGATGAGAGAATGGATGATGAATATATTTTTTCTTTTAATAATTTCTCTCCTATTTTATTTTTTACTTTTTTATTTGTGTATCTCAACTCAAGTTTATATTTTTTTAATATTATTTTTAACACCTATATCTCTACCTTTTTAAATATTTTTAAGGTATATTCATTTTATAAATCATCAATTTTTCCATTTATATATGCATATATACATACATGATATACACTAATATATGCATGTACTTATTCTATTAATTATCAATTTATATATACATATATATAGCTAATCTCGAAACGGTATACCAAAACGTATTGATATCAAAATATTCCGTTCTAGTGCTTAAACCGGAATTATCACCATAATGGAATTTAAAACATTGGTAGGGGTCCCGTTCCATTTTATTGTCCTTAGGTTTCTTGACAACCAATTAGAAGATTAAGAACTTATTATTAAAAATAAATAAATAAATAAAGCCGAGGTAGTGAAAGTTGGATTTGTATGTGTTGATGACCACTCCAGTATTTGTACTCCTTGCTTCAGCCTTGCCATTCTCATCTCTCTCTCACCCGTATTTTGCCAAGTTTCAGTTCTCTTTTGCTCGCGAAAATGGAAACCTTGCTGGGTTACCAGAAAAAAAGATTAAAAAAGAAAGCAAAAAGAAAAAAATTTCCATTGCAATTATGGGTTTCTCAGAAAATCTGAAAAATCTAAAAGAAAAAGCTTCCCTGGGAGATGTGTTGCATAGAGAGGTGAAAAAGCAAAAGGAAAACTTTCCAATCTTTAAAAATCTTCCAAATTAAAGATTTACTTTTATTTAGTTCAATCATTTTTAGTTTCAGTTTTCTTAAAATTTTAAAAATCTGGATACCCGAAGAGATACTTATCTGAGTATAGAGTCACACCCAGATCTAGGTATATGCATCTGCATCTAAATCCAAATGTGTATATTCAGTTCCAAATGAGGATGAATAGTACTGGAGTTTAACTTCAGATTGAATGTGGTGTCAAGAGGGAGTTTACACCCTCAAATGACAGAACAACATGTCAACAATCTAAAAAACTTAGAATACAACCGGTCAGCCTACAATCTCCCCTCCCTTTCTATTTCTCACCTCTCTCCCTTTCTCTCAAGCTAAAAGACATTTGCTCTCTCCCTCCCTCAAGCCACACCCCTGAGTCTCTCTCCCCTCAATCGAAAGCAACCCGAAACTCTCACACCCATCACAACAGTGCTCTTTCCTATTTCTCTCATAGATTAAAGATTGTTTCAGTTGTAGAAAGAATAAATGGGAAAATGTAGGTCAGCGACTGTGACACCCCTAACCTCCGCTTGTGATGCAACGGAGACTTGGGGCGTCGATACATGTAACACAAGGTTACATACCCTCATACATGACAGTTAATATGCAATGCATCCTATAAGTACAATTAGCATAATGCAATATTCGCATTGGATTAAGGATGAAAATAAAATTTATGCCAGAATAACTAAAAACATCCAACATCCTAATGCATTAATAATCATCATAAGTTCAAACCAAATAGTAGCATAATCTTAGTACAACTAATAAATCTCCAAAGCTATATCAACTGCTTCATGCGTTCTAGAGCATGAAAGACAATGTTATAAACATTAGGATAAGGTCCAATCTTTTCTCGAGGTTTGGCTCCTCCTCAATCAATTGGATCCATCGTTCCATCCAATCCGTCCTCCTCGAGTCCTGCCACAACTTTTATCATTCCGAGAATGGGTCCACAAGGGATGAGATTTACTTGAAATCTCAGTAAGTTAAACAACCAACGGGCACAAAGATAAATTATGCATGAAGAATGATAAATATGAAATACGGAAAATTAGTGTGTGTCTCCCATCTAGATTCTTTAATATTTTAAAAAAAATTGAGATATACATTTTCGTATGGAAAACATTTTTCACTTTACTGGAAAAAATAATCATAACATTTCTTTATTATTAGCAATTTATATATAATCGTAACATTGTAACGTATGGTATCATCACAGTTCTCCATATGCACTGTGAGTACCTGTTGGTGACCGTAGTGCAACTCATGTTGAAATTATGTTGTCTACATACTCATTCTCAATGCATTGGTAACATAACATAACATCATAACATGTACACCCACCAGCCTTAGGTTTCATAACATTTGATTTCGCTCCAGCATATTTTTAAAGGAACCCATTGAAGCCGGTTGAATGTTCTTCGTCAACCCAAGGGTTACCACTCCATTCTTAAACACTCCAGAGTAGATAGATGAGTTTCACTAGGATAATTTCTCATCCTAGCCTTTGGGGTCTTGACAAAATTTATTTTTCATGCTGTGTTGAAAAATGTATTTCATGACATGTGCATATGTAGCAAGCTTTCATGTGAAAATGACATTTATAAATGCAATATGCTAAAATGGTGAAAATATTACAAGTCATGTAAGTATGCACTCAATGTATCATATAACATGATATTTTATGCTCAAAATGACAATTATAACATGAATGTGACATTTATCAATAAATCATAACTTACTTATCAATGTGTAAGTTTGAGGCCAATTTACAAACTTCCGGAGTTTGAAAGGTCGTAGTGGCTGAAATCAAATTCATACTAAGTTAGAATTTATACCACTATGGATGAGGTTCATAATCAAAGGTTTCCAAAATGGGTATATACAAAAATGTCCCTAAACTTTCAAAAGTTGCCACTAAGGCTCTAAATTTTTCACTATTTGCAAACAAACCCTCAAATATAAAAAAACTTCATGGACCTTATACTTTTGATATTCTAAAACCATCAATACTCTTAGAACTGTAAAATTCAAAGTGGAACTAGCTCAAACATTCCCAACCCGTAGCATGCACTCTAGTTGATGCCTTAGTGTGATTTCAACTATTGATCCCTATGAATTAGGGGTGTCAAATCGTGTTAACGGGTCGTGTTAGTGTCGTGTCAGAGCATGTACATTACAGTTAATGGGTTAACATGAACACAACCCGTTAAGGATTTCGTGTCAAAATTTCAAACACGAACACGACACGGTAAGATAACGGGTTGACACGACATGACCGACACATTAAGAAATAAATTGACATGACACGACCCGACCCATTCCAACCCATTTACGTTAATGGGTTGAACAGACACGAGACGAGACGAGACGACCCGACCCGACCCGACCTGATTATAAATATTTAAATATAAATAATATCTATAAAAAAAATTAACTACAAGTCTAAAATTACAATCCAAACAAATATAATCCACACATTGTAATAATATATTAAAATTACATCCTAAATATAATAAACAAGACACACAAAGTAAATATATTAATGTTACAATACCAAATATAATAAAAACACAAATCTAAACAAATTTAGATCTCCAATTCTATTACATCTTCGGTAAACTCGTCCAATTTAACTTCTTCTTGTGTTTCTATTAAAAAAAAGACATCAGTAAAGTTTTATATTATTGAAAAATTACAGTCATTTATTCAATAAAATAAAAATAATATTACCTTGCTCCTCGCCATATAACCAGTCTCTAGTGTAGACTAATGCTTCAATAATATCTGCTTTTAGTGCACTCCTAAATTGATCAATGATACGCCCACCAACACTAAAAGTAGATTCAGATGCAATTGTAGAAATTGGAACACTCAAAATGTCACGAGCCATACGAGCAAGATCAGGATAACGAAATTCATTTCCTTTCCAAAAGGAAAGAATATCAATCTTTGCATTTCTATCTGCCCTAGGTTCATCCAAGTAAAGATCCAATTGACTTTTTTTCATATGGGCAAAAACTTCATCAAGTCTAAATGCGTCAAATTCCTGTACACAAAAAATAAATAAAAATATTTCAAGCCAATATGTGATATGAAACAACAATATAATATAAATCATTAAACAAAAAATATTATTTGATATTACCTGCAATAAAAAATTATCATATGAAAACTGACTTTCCTCTCTACTAACAGTGCCATCAGAAGTCGTGGTAGAACATGTCATTGTGAGAGCACTAGAAGAACCATATTCCATGAAAAGAGATGACATTTCATATACTCTATGAAATATTCTCCATAAAGCTTTGTATAAGAAAAATCAACAAATTGAAGCTTGTATCAAGGATTCAATATAACTGTTATAGCCAACAACACAATGAACTCGGACCAATATTTCTCAAACTTAGCAAGTATTTTACAACACATTCTCTTCATGTAGTCATCTTGACCCTCAGAGTGCCGCTTTAATGTAAAATAAATCGAAAACACTGATGGAAAATAGAGATTGGCTATAGGGTATTTCATCCCAGAAAAATTACAAGTGGCTCCATAAAAAACTTTCAATAAATCGTTAATCTTCTGTACTCTTCCCACTCAAATATTGATGGACAATGCTTAAAATTGGAATCAGTAAACTCCAAATGAGTAAAGGCACGTCGATAGAAAAGAGCACTCTCAAGCATAAGAAAAGTAGAATTCCATCTAGTGGGACATCTTGTCTCAACCCTTTCTTGCTATCCAAAGACATTTGATTTGTTGAATCTATAAATTTTACTTTCCTTGTTTGTGATCCTTTGACATACTTGATACTTTCACGAACTTTTTGGATAGCAACATCAAACTCTTTTAACCCATCTTATACTACCAAATTCAGAATATGAGCACAACAACGAAGATGAAAGAACTCACCATCACAAAGAAGAGCTTTCTTAAATTGAGTTCTTAACAACTCTACTGAAACATCATTAGAAGAAGAATTGTCTAAAGTCAATGCAAAAATCTTGTGTTGAATTCCCCACTCACATAGCAAATTATAAATTTTTTCAGACAAAGATATGTCATTATGTGGTGGTGGCATAAAAGAAAAGTTCAAAACCATTTTCTGCAAAACCCAATTCTTATCCAGAAAATGTATTGTAGTGCACATATAACCATCAGTGGTTATAGAAGTCCACAAGTCCGAAGTTAAACTAATTCTACCAGGAGAATCATTTAACATGCATTTAATCTTTTTTTTTCTCGATGCTACATCTTAACCAAATCAGCACTGACAGTATTCCTAGAAATAATTGGAACATCTGGAAGCAAATATTGTAGTAAAGATCTCACCCCCGAATATTCAACAAGCTAAAAAGGCAATTCATGCTTCACAATGACAGCTATGAAAAATTCTCTATATTGTTTAGTATCAAATTTAGGAGTGCTTATTGAACTATTTCCACTATTTTGTGATAACATCATCTGACCAATATCTCGTGAACTTCTCCTAGGGCATGTGTCAATGCGACGCTTCATATTTTCGATTCCATATTTGCCTACTGCCATGTAAGTAACTCGACACATCTTGCACTTGGCTCGTGGCTTGCCATCATTGATTTCAGAATCAGGAACCATTTCAAAAAAAGCCCACACGTTTGACCGTTTCCTTCTTTTTGCTTTAACTTCCTCATTTTGAAAACTTTCTGAGTCAAACGGGTCCAAATCAATCAAATCGCCATTTTCACTTGCTGTCGAACTCATCTGACAACAAACAATAACAAATGTAAAAGTAGGACATTATATACAAGAGTAGGACACTAGTCCATCAAAATGGTCATAATTAGTGTAAAGCTTAATCAAAATGTATTAAAATTAAAATTTAAGCACTACAATTTATAGCAGATAATAGAAATGATGAAAGTAAGATCAATATCATTTGAATCTCTTTTTTTTTTTTTTTTCTTCTTCTTCTTCTAGTGTAAAGCTTAATCAAAATGTATTAAAATTTAAGCATTAGCACGTTCAATCAAGCCTGCAGAAGGAAAGGGCGATGCAATTGTGGCTGCAATTAAAAAGCAGAATGATGATGGTTTACAGGTAAGAGTTTTCAATTATGTTCTCAATCAAAAAAGTTTCATTTTCCTTCAACTTTCAACACAATGCATTTTTACACAAAATACTTTTCCATCTATCCAAAAAAGGAAAGAAAATCATCAAACTTCTTATCAATGGTCCCCACGAGTCTCACAGATAGAAACGCAAAACGCAAATCACCACTTTTTCTCCAAATTCGCAAACCTGCTCTTAGTTTTTAGGATAATGAATATTGTGTTTTAAGAATACTGTTGGCTTCATACTTAACTCTCTTAAGTGCTCTGTCTCTGTAATTTTGGTGCAATAGCAGCGTGTCATTACATTTTAAATTATATTATCTTTCCATTGGCATTCCTCTGCTCACCTATTTTCCAAACGGATATTGTTTTTTCATGGATCTAAGGGCACTTCTATCTACTTCTGCTTATTACTCTTACCTTTAGCCACTCTCTGCAAACTGTCCAGATGAGGGAGAAAAAACAGCTCTCCAGATGGTAAATCGGTATTCTTGCCAGTGTAAATGTTTCTATGTTCATCCTACAAATTTATAACTCAAAAAGTTATTTTTTTCAATTTGTTTTTTTCCGACCTTATAGCCCTTATACTACAATTTAAATGCAAATATATAATAACAACCCAAATTAACAGTACATGAAACTGGGTTTTCAGTAGACATATTATGGACAGTACACCGAGTATTCACTGAGTACAACACAACAAATATAGCAACGAAAATCGAGCAAATCTTCTTACAGTGGGCAGTGCGAATTCGTGGCTTTAAGTCTACTTGGGCGACTCGGCATCATCGTGAAACTGGAGGGGGGGCGGCGTGGTCGCGATGAGTTTATGAAGAAGAAACATAGAGTGTGAAACCGGGGGGGGGGGGGGGTTAGAGTTAGAGTTTTTTACCTTTTTTAGTTTTAGGTCGTAAAGGTATAAGGGTAATTTTAAAATTTTTAACGGGTCATAACGGGTTGACCCGTTAGTGACCCGTTAAGCAATCGTGTCTTAACAAGTCAACCCATTCTGATCCGAACCCATTAACACTTAACCCTAACTCACTTTTATCGTGTCGTGTTCGTATTGGGTTAACGGGTTATGTCACAAATTGCCACCCCTACTATGAATGCATGCATATGCAAATTTTCTTTAGCCAAAAATAATCACTATAGTCCTTAATGATATGATAAAGACCATTTTTTGGATAAGAAAATTCATCCTAACACTTAATCATGGCTAAAAACCATAATCTTCATTAATCCTCCATTAATCAAGTTTCATGTTCCTAGTGTAAATCACAAAGGCATGCTTTCAAAACTCACCCAAAACATGTATTTTTGTTCTTATCCCAATTAGAAGGTTTCTAAATGCTTAATCATCAAGCCTAGGTGGAATAAATTAAACATCATGCCTTAATCACAAACTTACTTAAAACCCATGCATGTTTTGATGATCAACACAATATATAATTAAAACCTATCATGGTATGCTTCTAATAAAAAATCAAACCTTCCATGTTCATTCTAAGATATTAATAAACTATATTAAAATATATTAAGACATGCCATAACTAAAATTTCAACTAAAAACCAGTTAAACACTTAAACCATTCTTAATGAACCCAGTTTTGAATCAAGCATGGTAACCTCTTCTAAATTTAACCAAAATTCAATCCAACGCTTGGAAACAAGAGTTGAAATGTAAACTAAGATCTAGGGCAAGAAAACTTGCAAATTTTATAGCCCACTCAAGCTCCTAGCACAAGAACTCACAAGAATTTCAAGAACACTCAAGCACACACACACACACCTTTCAGTTTCTCTCAAAACTAAGGAGGAAGATGACTCTCAATGCTCAAGGGGAGTTGAAGATGAGGTGTGGAAGAAATGAGAGGGTGGAGGGGCTTTTTATTGGTGGCCAAGGGGGTGGAGAAGTTGGCCTAAGTCCATGGAAAGTGGGTGATATGGGCGGTGGTGTAAGGAGCTGAATTTTTCACTTGCATCCATTACCTTGTGTCACTTGTGCAGAGTGAATAGTGCCCTAAATCACCTTGACTTCATCACTTTAGGTGCTACATTGATCCTAAGGGTGCTGGTAAGGTCGTGGTGCTGAAGGAAGAGAATAAAAACTAACAAAAACCAAACATGGAGCTAACGAGTTCAAGGTGGTTTTCCTTGGGCAGTTTTGATCATGGCCTTGACTCACCCTCTTGCCTCATCTTCAAGGCTGATTTGTGTAGGTCATAAGCCATTCGTGGAAGTATTTCCAGGTCAGGGAAGGGTTCTTGGTTGGCTGCCAAGTGATCATGAAGTGGTAGCACAAATGAAAGGGGTGAAGGGAAGTGGTTGCCGAAATGAAGTGGCTTGGATGCCTTTGGTTTGGTGCCTTTTTTGTGTGGGAAAAACTGGTCAAAAGCTCATGATGACCATGAGGACCTCTTGGAGATTGGGTGGTGATGGAGGTGGCATGGGGTGGTGGCTCAGCCATGGGCAGAAGGGAGGTTGAAACTCAACCAATTCGGTTCTCATCCAACTAGTGTCCAAGGTGAATTAGTTTTGGTGCTTTGATTTGGTTTTTGAAACCAATTTCATCCAAGGCTTGGCCTAGGTCTAAAGGGATCACATGAGGTGTTTAAAGACCATAGAGCCCTTGAGAAAAAGGCACAAAAAGATTGGGCTTAAGGGCAAAACAGTCCATTGCACACAAAGGGCACACATGTGTCCTCTCATGAAAGTTGTTCCTTTTGAAGTCTAGTTTACGTGGATATCTTAGTTGTTCCATTTGGAGATCATTTTTTGGTAAAATGTTGTCTAGACTCTAGAAAGGTCATTCTGGTCGATAAACTAGAGAGTGTGTTATATTTTAGAGTTTTTGACCAAGCTAATGAATAGATCCTGGTCCGAAATTTTTATGGAGTACTGTTAATATGTGTATATGATTATTTGTTGAGAATTTTTTGCATGATTAAAAGTTTTGGTGAAAGCTTTTCTTAGATCTAGAAACTTAGAAACTGGAAGAGGTGAAACAGTTTCTATTTTGAGAAAGTTTAAATCTTTTATGGTTTAATCTTATTCCAATGGATTTGATATTTTTATTGGAAGATCCTAAGCCTCTTATATACAAGTTATAATGTTATTTTAAAGATAATTGATATTAGTTTCGAAGATATGAAATTTTATGCAAGGAGATATTCGGTTAGGCCAAAGTGATGATGTTCTTGGCTAAATTTATGGTTTGGTTGATGTTTAACCATGGCATCTTGAGTTTGAAACTTGGATCTGTTTTGGGACACTTTTTTTAAAGCATATGATGTTTAGGTTTGAAGATCACATCTTTATAAGTCATGGATCAAGAGGTTGATCAAAACAAATTAGAAATAAAAATCTATTTTGAACTTAGAAGAAAAACCAAAGAGTTCAATCATGGTTTTAGTGATTTTGATGACTATTGTTCATGATTAAAAACATCATTATTCTTAGGAATATGTTATGAGTATATTAGAAGAAATTTTTTGCTTTAATCATGAGTCTTGAAATTTGAAAGAATTACAACAAAAGTCAAGGGAAATAGCCTATGTAAGTTTCGGCCCTATAGAGTTTTAATAGTTGTGTTTAGTTTTAAATTTTTCTGAATTGATATTTGGGCTTGGGACAAAATTTACATGAGGTATGTAAATTTTGGTGATTTTTGGAGTTGTGATGCAAAATCCTTAAGTTATGGGTAAAATGGTCATTTTCCCACATGTAGAAGGTAAAATGGTAATTTTACTTTAAATTGATATTTTTCCTTATTCTTAATTGTTAGTGATTAAGTTCTATTTTTAGTTTCTCGTGATCGCACTTGAGTTTTGTCTGGAAGCATGAAGATCGAGGTAAGTTAGGTTTTAACTTACTAGCAGTTTAATGTGTATGAGTGATAAGTAAAGGAACTACAGTGTATGTATATATGTATGCTATCATATGTGCCATGCCAAGTCATTACATATTTATCTGTTACACAGAATTTATTCTGTCACAAATTATTCATCTGTTACACAAGTTTTTCTGTCACGTATTGATATACATTGCTATACATTGCAAGTATGTCGTGTTAAGTATGTCATCTGTTACATGTACGTCATGTCATGTAGTATTCACTGTTACAAGTATGTCATCTTAAGTATGTTGTCTGTTACATATTATGCCATGTTATGAAATGTTTCTATCTCAAATAAGTCATATCTTTTGAGTTACGTTCAAGTCAGTTATGTCTAGGATACTCACGATATAATCACAATGATTGTTTGAGCATCTCCATTAGTAATTCACACGAGGTACTTATGGAGAAATCATTTTGATTGTTAGAATTCAGTTCAAGTTCAGTTATGCAGATACACCTGGCGTAATCCTTCTGATTGTTAGGGTATCTCATTTAAAATGCTCATGATGGAATCATTCTGATTGTTTGAGTATCTCTGATGAAATATGTTGAGCGGAATCATTCAGATTGTTCACTATTCTTGAAGAAACGTCTGCTGGAATCATTTTGATTGTCAGACTTCAAGTCTAAGTTCATGTTAAGTAAAGAAGTCAGTTCAAGTTCATGTAAAGTTAAGTTTCGGAATTCAAGTCTAGGTTCATGTCAAGTAAAGAAGTCAGTTCAAGTTCATGTTAAGTAAAGAAGTCAGTCCAAGTTCATGTATAGTTAAGTTTCAGTTCAAGTTTAGTTCACGCTTCAGTTTAAGTTATGTCAATTATGTTATGTTGTATGTCAAGTTATGCTATGATTACTTATGATTTTGATTATGCATTCATGCTTTTATTGTCATGCATGCATCATTAACTTGTGTGTAGGTTTTTTGTTAACTTGTTGAGATTTGTAATCAAATCTCACGGTGGTAGTCCTAACTACCATTCCTCCCGAATGGTTGATCTCGTTACAGGATCTGAAGAAGAATCGAGAATCGACCAACTGGAAACAGTCGAGTAAGCGGCGTTGCGACGTAGATGATAGTAAAATAGTTACCTCAGATTACTACTTGTATTTGTGGAGTTCAATCTCCAACACTCTTTTGATCGCAACCTTTTTGGACTAGTGTTATGATCTCAGTTGTTTAGTATGTCATTATATATGAAGTATGTTTTAAGTATTTGAGATATTTCAGTTTGGTGCATAGTATTGCTAAAGAAAAAAAAATGATCCGTTGCGAATATTGCATAATGCTAGATGCATGTTAAGAATATTGCATCTTATATGTCATGAACGGGGGTAGGTAACCTTGTGTTGCATGTCTCGACACTTCAAATGTCCGTCCGATCCCAAGCGGAATTTGGGGGCGTCACAGGGTGGTATCAGAGCAATATGTCTCTGGGTGTAAATCCACATGTCCTTAGGAAATGCAGCAAATATTAGGCTTGAAATTTTGCCTTCATTAGGCTTGAATTTCATGAAGTATGAGAGATAGTATGTGGTTGTAATACGTGTACTCATGCGTTTCAGGAAGTGACACATGACTCGCAATAGGATACCTCAAAACCCTGAGGGAGCCACAAATCAGGAGAATCAGAATTCCCCGATGGATGGGGGATTAGCTGAAGCTGTATGTCTGCTAACTGACGTGCTTAGACAATAACAACAACAACAAGCGCATGTACCCAGACCCAAAGTCAGGGGTTGTCTGTATGAGAAGTTCTTGATCCACCTGTACCCAAATTTTTTTGGTAATGAAGGGCCACTAAGAGCCAAGAAATGGATTATGGATCTCGAAAGGACTTACGAGATTCGTGGATGTACTGAGGACCAGAAGGTTTTATACGTTGGATACCTATTCCAAGGAGAAGCTGGAATATAGTGGGATATGCGAAGGTGGCTTATGATATAGGAACTAGGAACCCTCGCTGCTTTGACATGGGAGAGGTCCAAGGAAGAATTCGACAATAGATTCTTCCTAGATTCTGTCAAACAACTGAAGGTGCAGGAGTTCGCATCTTTAATTCAAGGTAGTTCAATTGTAGAGCAGCACGCCACTAAATTTATGGTGTTAGGAAGGTTTGCACTACACTTGATTTCTACTCAAAGGATGTAGGCACAAAAGTTTCAAGCAAGACTTTAGCCAAGGATTCATAGCCAAGTAGCTTGCCTAAGAATAGAGAATTACCAAGGGTTGGTAAACGTGGCTGTGATTGCAGAGGCTGAGCAAAGAGGTCTAGCGATCTTGATCAATATCGAATGAAAGAGAACTTCATTGTATGCTACTAAAGAAAATTCAGAAATGAAGAAGATGTCTACTGGACCAGATAAGGGAAAAGGCATCGAGACTGGAAGCTCGATGTCAATCACATACCCAATATGTGGGATGTGCGGAAAGAACCATGGAGGCAAGTGCAACCTTACCTTAGGACTTTGTTTCAAATGTGGCCAACCTGACCACTTGATCAGAAATTGTCCCAAAAGAGCCGGAGAAATGGAATTGTTCCCAATGGAGATTCCAAACCAAAGCCACGAGCTCCAGTACCAGCTCAAGTGTATGCAGTCACTTATAGAGATGCAGATGTTGACGCCACAGGAACTGAAGGAGCTGGTGCCGTCACTAGTATTTTTCTAAGACCTCTGTATTGTTAAGCTTATTTAAGGTTGATTGGATTGCAATTGATCGTAGTATTGCATTATTAATACTTTGGGTAAAGTTATATCATTGAGGTTTATAACTTGTACGCAGTTTGATTCAAGCGACGCCCTATTTTTAGTGATTGTGGTATTGCACGAGAGTTCAGTTAGTACTCCGAATTCCAGGTGGTAAGAGTAACATTTCTCATTAAGAGTATTTCGATTCATACCAGTGTAGATATAGAATACATTTTAGTGGTATGAGGAAGGATATTCAAGGTTGATGAATTAGTATCCCATGTATTTGGAGTTCGTTTTGATTATGAGATTGCAATGAAATTTGTGTTCGGAAGAGTAAAGTGTGTGGGAGAAGCTTTGGCCTTAGTGGGATTCACTTATGATAATAGTTTTATCCAGTCACGAATAAATGGTTTCTGGCGAAGCACCGTGTTTGTGGAAACATAAATCACCCTTATATTGAAGACAATTATATGGGGAGTAAAATCTTGGTCTTGAGGATTTACGTGAACAGTAGGAACAAATTCTTTGGATTAGAGTCAGAATAAGAGGTAGCTCATGATGGATAGAAGAACTATGTCAATCATAAGAGAGAAAGTCTTGAGATTAGATTAATACCTGAACAATTATCGAGATACCATCTAGGAGGAGGAACATTTCGTTTTGATTATGAAAAAGTAAGCTAGTCTAAGACAGATGGAATTCGTTGAGGAAATAGAGAAAGTGATTTCAATTATGTAAGGATTAAGATTTTCCAACTGAATTACAAGGACAATTGAAGTATATCGCTTATATTTTTCTAAAAAAAAAGGGGGGGGGGGGGCGGTTTTGGAAGATTATCCACTTGAAGTTTTAGATTCAAAGAGTATATCGGTATGACTCAACCTACTTTGCGGAATGACTCCATTACCAATTGTTGATTAGACTGAGAGACTTAAGGAATGACAAAATTTCCGTGGTAGATAAATATGTGGTGAATAACTCTTTGAGTAGTAAGTAGTGATTTCACTGAAGCAAGAATTCAGTATCGTAAAAGGTCAGCCTAGAAGTCATTAAATTTAGGCAGTACACTTTGGGAGTGTGATACCCTTCTTTTATATGGTGGTAGTTATTTTGTGTAACCATATGATGATTAGATAAGAATAGTGTCGACTACGAGAGGAAGGCGTTACTTCATGAAGAACGTTACCTACCTCTACACTCGATTATGTGGGTAGACCGGGATAACTTCAAGGCTAGGATGGCATAGGACTAAGCAGAGCCCAGCGGAGCAGCAAAGAAGCGTGTTGCAGCGTTAGGCTCATCCATGTCATCAAGTCATAGTGGACGTTTGCTGTTGAGGGTCATGAGCCAGAGAGCAAACATGAAGAGGTCATACAGCATCCCGACCCAGTTACCATGGCAACGTGGTGTATGATTCAGAGGACGACACATTCGGTGATAGACAGTTTGGTGAGCATCATCTTCTCCTTATCTTATTGATGGTTACTTGCATCGATTTCAGGGACAAAATCTTTTTTTTAGGAGGGGAGATTGTAACAGCCCGCTAGAAATTCAAATGTAGAATTTCTATTGGCTTTAGGAACCTCGTGAAAACTCCATAAGTTTTCACGAATCGACTAGTCACATAGGTCTTAGTTTATCAACATAGTTAGTGTTATCACTCACTATGGTGTCATAAGTGAGATTCTAATTATTTGAGTAGTTATAAGTGTCAGAATGTGTTATGGTTTGTGCCATTAGACTCAGTTGAATATTTATGATTTTATGGCACAATAAGTATATTTTCATATTTTCGGACAAAATGCTTGTTTGAAACTATAAAATTATTTTTAGGGGCACTTTGAGGTTGAATTTTGGCAAACAATTTTCACTATAGGTTAATATGAATATTTAGGATTTTTTAGTGCTAAGTTTATGATTCATTTTTTCGGAGTGAATAATAACCTCGATAAGCGCACCAATTATAGTGTTTCAAAATTATAGTGTGCAATGTCCAAATTAGATTAGAGAAGTTTTATTTGGACACTTGGCAAGATCTTAGTCACACTTAGTGAATAGTATTAGACACTTAGCACCATGAGGAATGTTTGATGGATTTGAAGTAATCAAGGTGTGAGATCATGCCACCTAAGCAAAAAGTTTATTCCATATGACCAATCATATTGTGCCAAACCAAAGATGATTTCCACCCTAGTGAAATCCTATATGGTTGGAGTCCAACGGAGAACCCAAAAGCGTGGTTGAAATCGAAATCCTAAACGGTTTTATCCAAGCCATAAAATGACTTCCAAAACCTAAATGAATTAGTTTCTAGCATTGTGTTTACTCTTTTGATTAAAATACTTCCACATGCTATTAATCCTTCAAATTTGTGTTAGAACATCATTATACAACCTTGTTAACATTGGAAAATTGATTGGGTCAAGTGATATTGGATTTGGGCTTGATAGCAACCCAAACCCTCTTAAAACCCCAAAATTTAGGCTCATTCGGTTTAGGCCCATTAAGGCCCACAAATTTAACCACATTAGCATTGCTTCTTGGCTAAGTTTTGCACCCCCACTTTGCTGGCCATATCTTTATAAAAGAAGGGCCTAGAAGGTTCTTGAAGTACAAAGCTAAAGGGCCACCTTACTCTTTCACTTTTACACTCCACTTTGAGAAAAGATCTTAGGTTGATTTTTGTTTATTGTAATGGTTAGAAAAGGCCAACACTCGAACTTTCTTTCAATCCTATCACTTTCCATAACTTGTGTAAGAGGCTCTCCAGTCCACTTCCCATGAAAAGCAACCATCCTTTACACTTTTTGATGATAGAACACAAAAGGCACTCTCAGACAGTTTTTCTTATCTCTTTTGCACGCCTGATTCGAAGCTTTTGTATGTAGTTTCTCGCAAAGTTTCCTGCATGAAAGTTGTTCCATTTAAAGATCATTAGTCCGTAAAAAGTTTTTTAGACCCCATAAAGGTCATTCTGGGCAATAAACTTGAGAGTGTGTTATATTTTGAAATTTTTGACCAAGCTAATGAGAGATCTTGGTCTGAAAGTTTTATGGAGTACTGTTAACATGTGTATATGATTATTGGTTGAGGATTTGTTGCATGATTAAAAGTTTTGTGGAAATATTTTCTTAGATCTAGAAACTTAGAAACTGGAAGAGGAAAAACAGTTTCTGTTTTGAGAAAGTTTAAATCTTTTATGGTTTAATCTTATTCCAATGGCTTTGATATTTTTATTGGAAGATCCTAAGCCTCGTATATACATGTCAGAATGTTATTTTGAAGATATTTGATATTAGTTTCAAAGATATGAAATTTTATGCAAGGAGATATTCAGTTAGGCCAAAGTGATGATGTTCTTGACTAAATTTATGTTTTGGTTGATGTTTAACCATGTGATCTTGAGTTTGAAACTTAGATCTATTTTGGGACACTTTTTTTAACGCATGTGATGTTTTGGTTTGAAAATCACAATTTTATAAGTAATGGATCAAGAGGTTGGTCAAAACAAGTTAGAAACAAAAATCTGTTTTGAACTTAGTAGAAAAACCAAAGAGTTCATGTATGGTTTTAGTGATTCTGATTACATTTGTTTATGATTCAAAACATGATTATTCTTAGGAATATGTTATGAGTATATTAGAAGAAATTTTTGGTTTAATCTTGAGTCTTGAAATTTGAAAGAATTGTAATAAAAATCAAGGGAAATAGCCTATGTAAGTTTCGACCCTATATAGTTTTAATGGTTGTGTTTAGTTTTAAATTTTTATGAATTTATATTTGAGCTTGGGACAAATTTACTTGAGGTATGTAAATTTTGGTGATTTTTGGAGTTAGGATGCAAAATCTTTAAATTAGGGGTAAAATAGTCATTTTCCCACATCTAGAAGGTAAAATTGTAATTTTACTCTGAGTTGATATTTTTTCCTATTCCTAATTTTTAGTGATTTACTTTTAACTTTTGGAAATTACTACTTTCAGTTTCTCGTGATTGCACTTCAGTTTTGTCTAGAAGCGCAAAGACCGAGGTAAGTTAGCTTTTAACTTACTAGCAGTTTAATGTGTATAAGTGATAAGTAAAGGAACTACAGTGTATGTATGTATGTATGTTATCATATGTGCCATGCCAAGTCATTACATATTTATCTGTTAAACAAAATTTATTCTGTCATGAATTATTTATCTGTTACACAAGTTATTCTGTCACGTATTGATATACATTGCTATACATTGCAAGTATGTAATGTTAAGTTAAGTATGCCATCTGTTACATGTATGTTATGTCATGTAGTATTTCACTGTTGCAAGTATGTCATCTTAAGTATGTTGTCTGTTACATGTTATGCCATGTTATGAAATGTTTCTATCTCAAGTAAGTCATATCTTTTGAGTTACGTTCAAGTCAGTTATGTCTAGGATACTCACAATGTAATCACTATGATTGTCTGAGCATCTCCATTTGTAATTCACGCGAGGTGCTTCTGGCGAAATCATTTTGATTGTCAGAATTCAGTTCAAGTTTAGTTATGCAGATTCTCCTGGCGTAATCATTCTTATTGTTAGGGTATCTCATTTAAAATACTCATGATTGAATCATTCTGATTGTCTGAGTATCTCTAACGGAATATGTTGGGCTGAATCATTCTCGTTGTTCACTATTCCTGACGAAACGTTTGGCGGAATCATTTCGATTGTCAGAATTCAAGTTCAAGTTCATGTTAAGTAAAGAAGTCAGTTCAAGTTCATATAAAGTAAAGAAGAATTCAACTCTAAGTTCATGTCAAGTAAAGTAGTCAGTTCAAGATCATGTAAAGTAAAGAAGTCAATTCAAGTTCATGTGTAGTTAAGTTTCAGTTCAACTTCAGTTCACGCTTCAGTTTAAGTTATGTCAGTTATGTTATGTTGTATGTCAAGTTATGCGATGATTACTTATGATTTTGATAATGCATTTATGCTTTTATTGCCATGCATGCATCATTAACTTGTGTGTAGGTTTTTTGTTAACGTGCTGAGATTTGTAATCAAATCTCACTGTGGTAGTCCCAACTACCATTCCCCCTGAATGGTAGATCTTGTTACAGGTTCTGAAGAAGAGTCGAGAATCGACCAACTGGAAACGGTCGACTAAGTGATGGTGCGACGTAGATGATAGTAAAGTAGTTACCCTAGATTACTACTTGTATTTGTGGAGTTCAATCTCCAACACTCTTTTGATCTCAACCATTTTGGACTAATGTTGTGATCTCAGTTGTTTAGTATGTCATTATGTATGAAGTATGTTTTAAGTATTTGAGATATTTCAGTTTGGTGCATAGTATTGCTAAAGAAGAAAAAAAATTATCCGCTGCGAATATTGCATAATGCTTGATGCATGTTAGGAACATTGCATCTTATATGTCATGAATGGGGGCAGGTAACCTTGTGTTGCATGTCTCGACGCTTCAAATGTCCGTCCGATCCCAAGTAGAATTTGGGGGCGTCACAAGGAGTATGCGGGAACATAGAAAAAGGATAGGCAAGAAAGGCAGGATCGTATGATCACAATGACTCATTGGCAACATATGGAGAAGTTTGAGCATCATCGCACTCATGTGTTGGATGCGGACTTTAAGGGAAATATTTTCTTATGACGAGCGTTGCCGCATGAAGAGCAACAACCTCCACCGACCCATTAATTTGGAGAGATACAACAAGGTTGCCAGTATTAGAGCTTAATCATGAGGTAGTATCGAGTCACAATATAGAGATCCGAGCTAGAGTGCAATTAGCTTTGGAAACCATTGATATGTCATTTGATCGTCTACATGTTCGAGGGGAAGGCCAATCTTTGGAAGATGATGAGGCCACCATAGAAGACAAGTTGAACAAGTTAGGGATAAATATGTATTATGATCCAGATGTGGATGCAATCTTTTACCTATCCCAAGATTCACTGACAAAAGAATAGAAGAAAGTACCTTTGCCTTCTTCATCTGAAGACTCGACTGTAGCTAGAGGACGTAGTCCTTCAAGTGAGTTGACACCCTTCTAGATTTATTTTGTTTTATAAATTCGGTGACCGATTTCGAGGACAAAATCTTTTCTTAAAGGGGGAGGATGTGATAAGCCGATCTAAGCTAGGTCCTTACTCGCATTTATTTTATTTTATTTTTTATCCAGATGGACTTAAGCCCTATGATTGGAGAAGGTTAAGGGTGTAAGATTGACTTAGGCCATGTTTTGTTGATGCAATAGGCGGCCAAGCCCAAGGAAGAAGCCCACTAGTCATTTAAGCCCTTTAAGGGTTTAGGATTTGGAAAAAGACCTAATTAAGGTTTTGAGTGAGAGTGAGAGAGAGAGAGAGAGAGAAGGAGGCGCCCTTTTTGCACGAGAAACTCTTAAGTTTCCCTAAGCCATAATCATTAGGCTTCTAGGGAAAGGGAGTGTCATCTTTTCTAAGAAGCATCCCCCACTTGTCATTCATGTATTGAAGCCTTAAAGCTTCTTGAAGCCCAGCGAAGATGGGATGGCCTTTGGGGTTTTGGCTCACCTAGGGCACAAACCAACCCCACCTTCCACCATGTCACTTGGAAATCATGCAATTTCACCCTTTGGATTCATTGTATCTAGACTTAATAGTGGAAGAAAGGAAGAAGTGAAGTGGATTTCGAAAATCAAGAGACACATATGCCACTCTCACTATGTGTGCCACATGGCATTCATGCATAAGTACCTTAGAATCTCTAGAAGATGCAATCATGAGGAAGTGCAAGAGACACATGGAGAATCTCGGATTTGGGATTAGGGTTATGAAAATCTAGGTGAATTTTTACACTTGACAAGCATGCTAGATAGGTTGTGAAGCCTCTATAAGACTTTAGGGTTTTAGCCATGTGATGTACACACTACTAACAAAATAACTTCTAGAGGAATCTTCGATGAAAGAGATAAGGAAGATTTCAGGAAAGGCAAGAGCCACGCGCCCACTTCATGCCATTTGGCACCCATGCATTGCTCAACCTTAGGTTCAATGCATCTAAACACAAAAAGGGATGAAAGAACGCATGTGAATTCAGCTAGGCAGACGCCACATGTCCTACGTGCAAGGGAGACCCTTAGGTTTCCAAGAGAAGGCAATGATGAAGGGAAGCAAAAGAGATTTTCGGCTAGGGCTTGAAGAAAGAAGCCATTTGACGCCCATGCAAGAGATTTTAAAGACTTCTCACTTTTCTATAAGATAGGAGAGAGAATGTGTGGCGCAACAAAACAAATTTATAAAGAGGCATTGAATGACTGGTGCCCTTTACCCATGCTAGAGGAAAACCAAGAGTCATTTGTCCCATTTTAGATTTTTCCCTCCTCTCTCCTCTCTATCTCGCCTACCTTAGAAGAAGAAACTCAAACACTATTTTCCTCCCAACCAAACACCATTTTTGTACAACCATAGAAGGAGGAGTCAAGAGCATTATTTGGTGGAGCCTAGCACGGTAAGAACACTTGAACCCTAGCCCATTTTCTTACACACACACACATACCAAAGGAAGGTGAGGAAGGTTTTGGATTGTAAGGACCAAGGGAAGTATGACATTTTGCAAAAGGCACCACAGAAATGATGGAGTAGTAGGATCAGCCATGGGAGGATGAACCATGCTCAAAATTCATATTTGAGTGCGGTTAGCTGCAACATCCTGGCCCAAGCAAGGTTCTTGAGGTTAAGACTTAATTTATGTTTTGAGTTAAGTGGACCTAAGCCCAATGGATTATGAAGACTAGAACTATGTGAGTGAAGTGGACCCTATCTTTTGTTAGTAGGATAGGCGCCCAAGCCCAAAAGATGGCCCAAGGTCTAGTGAATTATGACCACTAGGAGGTTTAGGGTTTAGAAACCCTAATTAGGATTTGAACAATGAGGGAAGGCGCCCATTTGGAAGAAAGGCTTTTAGTTTTCCTAAGTTCCCATCATTAGGAACCTTGGGAAGGGGCATCTTGTTTGGTACATGTTTTGCCACTTGGCAAGCACTTATAAAGGCTTCTAGAAGAAGCCTAATTTTGATAAGGATAAGTCTAGGGTTCGGCACACACAGAGCACACGCCCATTTTACCACCCATATGCCACATGGCTTACATGCAAAGCCTACCCCTTGACCACATTGAACCTAGACGTGAAAGTGGAAGAATGGAGAGAGAGAGAGAGAAAAGGGTTTCAAAACCCTATGAGACACATGCCCACCCATGCATTTATGTGAGTTCCTAGAGGATATGCAATGATGGAAAGAGGTGCATGGGGAAGATTGTAACACCCCGGCTAAAAGGCCCATTAAGACTTAACCATTAGCTCCCTTAATCTTAGTTAGTGTAAGTTGTTATTGTTGGAATATATATATTTTTAGGATTATTTTAGCATGAGATTCACATTTTGTATCATTGGAAGATCTCTAGTATTTTATTTTGATTAATTGTAAAAATGTCAATAGGGGAATGACATTTGGCATCCATAGTGGGCTAAGCAAAAAGGACTAAGTATTGGTGGATTTAGGTGTGAGCCAAATAGTGTTTTATCTAGGGCCCTCAATCATTAAGAATGTGATGGGCCAAGGATAGATGCCATAAGCCAAGACCCATGTGGATTTAAGAAGCTTAGGCCTTTATTGAAAAGCCTTAGAAATTAGCCCTAAACTTGAGGAAAGCATGAGGCCTTTGGGCCAAACTTGGAGATAGTAGAGGCCCTTGGCCCAACCTTAGAAAGACATGCCATTTTGACCCAATCTTGGTAGATCTTTGAGGCCTTATATGTGACCTCAAATCTGGATATAAGGCCCACTCAATGACCCACACCAAGAGCCCACAACCAAGAGACTTACACAAATAGTCCAACAAGGCCGAAAAGCCTTGTCTTCCATTTTTACACTTCTAATTGAAGACCACATACACTATACAATTGGTGTCCCTAGAGCCCAAGAGGTACCCCAGGCCCCTAAGGTCCCCACTTGACCATAATTAAGCTTTTAGCTTGGGTTAAGGGCATTAATCAACTTACACATGGTTAGTGACCTCCAAACCATGTTTTGAGCTAAAATTTTCTTTTAATTACTTCCCACATTTTTTATCTGAAATTTATTTATTTGCATCATTTTTAGATCAAATTAGGAGTTTAATCTTGACCCAACACATGTCAATAGAGGCAAAGACATGCCAATGCCCAAATCAACACAATTGGCACACATATGCACCTTCATGTCCATTGCACCAACTCAACCTCCTAGTCCACGCCATTTGCACCATTCTCTCAAGGAAAATTTCACTATTCATGCCTCATCTCCTCTATGGTTCAGTTCTAGCATTGGGCAAAAATCCTCCAAGAAACTGAACCAAAATCCAACCACTCCCTTGGGAAAACTAGTTGGAACCAAACCGAGTGTCGTGGTGTTTTGGTTTTTTTTTTCATTTTTTTTAATTTTTTTAATTTTTTCTGCCCTTCCTTGAGCCAACACCACACTCCACCTCCATTTTCCCCCCAATCCCCATGAGCCCTGCAAAGTCATCATGAAGTCTTGACCAAATTTTCTCTCAAACCAAACACCACAAACCGAAGGGCATCAAGCTTCTTTCACTCGGCAACCTCACGCTCTTCCATGAGCTGCACACACTTGAGCACTTGGTAGCCAATCCTCCACCTTCCTCCATCTGAAAAGACCTTAAAAGAGTGTCATGATACCTACACAAATCAGCCATAGAGATAAAACAAAAGTGATGTAAGCAAGAGATGAAACTCTGTCTAGATTTTCATATTTCTACCAGACGACATCATGGCATGACTTCATGCATTGGTTTTTATTTTATCTTTCTTTTTTCTGCACCAGCACATCACCTGCACCCACATAACTCAATGTAGCACCTAAAAATGAAGAAATGATGAAGGTTTGAATACTATTCACTTCACAAGTGATGACACAAGCTGGAACTTGCATCACCACACTCCACTGCCCACTTCAACCAATCTCAAGCTCCCTCTTCAACCAAAGCCAACTTCCCCCTTACTTCTTGAAGCCTATAAATACCTTCCTCACTTTCTCATTTCTCCATACCTCTCCTCCAAGCCTCCTTTTGAGTTTTTGAGAGAATTTCTCCCCCTTTGTGTGCAAGAGAGTGAAACCGAGTAAGAGTTATATTGTTCTTGAAGTGAGTGTGTTTGGGAGGTTTAAGGGATACGGATGTTGTAAGTATTCTTGCTTATAATTTTGTTAAGTGTTAAAATGATATGTTAAGTTTCAGTTTATGGCATTAGAATGAGGTTTAATTTGATTTAATTGATGAATTACCATGCTTAGTTCAAAACCGGGTCAATTGGGATCATTGATTTCATGAATTTTTGTGAAATTGAATTTTAGCTATGGCATGTCTTAGAATGAATCTTGAAGGTTTCATTTTGAAGTTAGACGCATGCCATTATAGGCTTTAAATCTATCTTGTGTTGATCATCTAAGCATGCATTGGTTTTGACTAGTTTATGCTTAACTTATGGAAGTTTTGATTAATTTACTTAGGCTTGAATAATGTGTGCATTTAGAAAAGCCTTATGATTGGGATAAGAATGAAAATGCATGAATTGATTAACTTTTTGAAACATCTCTTGGTGTATAAAGCTAGAAACATCATGCATGCTTAATCAATGATTTAAAAGTGATTAAGGTCTTGAGTCAAGTTTAAGTGTTGGGATGAACTTTTATGACCTGAACTTACATTTTTAATTTTTCATTAAGGTTATTAGTATTCATGGCACTTGATGAAATGAGGTACACTAGCATCCATAGGGATTAATTAGTTGAAATCACATTTGGGCATTAATGGAATGCATGCCATGGGTTGGGTATGATTAGCATAGTTTAACTTTGATTCTTAAAATTCTAAAGGCATATATGGTTTTAGAACATTGAAAATATGAGGTTTATGAAGTTTGTTTAATTTTAGGGCTTATTTGCAAATAGTGAAAATTTAGGGCCATAGTGGAAATTTTGGAAAGTGTAGGGGTATTTTTGTAAATACTTATTTTTTGAACTCTTTTGATTTTGAGCAGCTTCCTTAGAAGCTCAAATCCTAACTTAGTATAACCTTGGTTACAGGCGCTATGATTTTTCAAACTAGGACTGTTTGTAAGTTGGCCTCTAACTTACACTTTGATAATTTATTTATGATTTATTAATAAATGCCACATTCATGATATAAATGTCACTTCTTTTTTCTGTTTTTTGGTAGCCAAGCAACAAAATTCATTCATAAGAAAAAAAAACTACAAAGCATCATGCTCAATGATATGTAAAACCATTTTAGGGAAAGAGTTCCACCAAACCATTAAGTCATGTGGATGCCATGAATATTTTGCCAAACAATCAGTAGCAGCATTGGCCATACAACCTCTATGCGTATTACAATTTTTGGAAACCTTTCTAACAAATTCCTAATTTCAAAAACCAGATTTCCCCAAATGGATATTGACTACTCTTCTTTTGTAAGCTCTTGTACAACCAACAAAGCATCACTTTCCACTTGAAGATCATGAATTCCCAGCGGCAGACATACTTGTTGGCCCCTTAGCAAAGCCAAAAGTTCCACTTCCATAGGATCAACGCTCTTATGCTTAGGTTCACTAGCAGAGAAGATTACCTTACCAGCTTCATCTCGGAGGATCATCCCCACACCAAATCTGCCTTGTCCATGAAATAATGCTCCATCAACATTCAATTTTAGGCTGCCAACATGTGGAGGAATCCAACCACAATGAGGTTTAAAACCTATTTTCTGCTCTTCCACAGTCCACTCATACTCTTTTGCAACAAATAGAGCATGGTCTATTGCTTGTGCTGGATCTATCCTCTTATTCTCAAATATTAGTTGGTTCCTGCTGTGCCAAATTCCCCAAGTACACAAGAATAACTTTTCCATTTCTCTATGATTGTTCCTTCGAATTACTCGATCCACAATATGAATGAAATCTGTCTGCACTACATTTTCCTTTAAGAAGTGTAGCTGAGATAACATGACATCTTAGAATCAAGGACAATAAAGCAGGCATGATTGATATCCTCCTCTTCCATGATACACCATATGCACATTGCATCTACCAATACCTTCTTTGCTTGCAAATTCTTTAATGTTGGTAAACCATTTTGACATATCGTCCAAGCAAAGATTCTGACTTTGTTTGGAACTTGCAGTTTCCAGATTTTCCTCCATACCCTTTTTTGCTCCTCTTTATATGATACCTCCCCCAACTGCTTGTCTTCTTTATATGCTATAAACAATCTATAGGCAGTTCGAACAGTAAACAAACCATGCTTCTCAAGTTCCCACACTATAGCATCAGGTCTGTTATTAGCAAGAAGTGGTAGTTTGAAGACCTCATAGGCTACTCTTGGGGGTAAGAGTCGAGAGATCTTTTCCATATCCCACCTATTTGTGTGATCATCAATAAGCTCAGAAACTGTCCAGTTCAGTTGTGCTTGGGAAATAGATTCTGAAACTGGACCAAGTTTGTGATGAGGTAGCCAGTAATCAGTCCAAACATTGATAGTCTTACCATCACCTACTCTCCATCGACACCCTTGTAGTAATAAACTCTTTGCCTCCCATATTCATCTCCATACATAGGAGGGTGTTGCACCCAACTTGGCATCTTTGAAATTTATCATTGGAAAATACTTTGTTTTAAAGAGGTGATGTAACAAAGAGTTTTCTTCCTTCAAGATCCTCCATCCCTGCTTAGCTAGAAAAGCCATACTGAAAATGTGTAGATCTTTGAAACCCACGCCTCCTGTCCTTTAGAATTACACAGTTTTCTCTAACTCACCCATCTAATTTTGTTCTCTTCCTTCCTTTGACCCCACTAGAATTTAGCAATCAGATTCTCCAACTCATTGCACAAAGACATTGGAAGCTTGAAATGACTCATAGAATAAGTAGGAATAGAGAGTGCAACAGCTTTAATAAGTATCTCTTTCCCCCCTTGTGATAAGAGTTTTCCTTTCCACCCTTGTAGTTTCTGCCAAACTTTTGACTTTAGTTCAGAAAAAGCATGGTATTTTCCTCTACCTACCATAGTTGGGAGCCCCAAATATTTATCATACTGTTGGTGTCTTTGAACTCCCCAAAATTGCATAATTTCAGTTTGCAAGCTTGTAGGAACTGTCTTGCTGAAAACCATAGAGGTTTTTTCCTTATTCACATTTTGGCCAGATGCTTGTTCATATAACTCCAATAAGTTGAGGATATTCATGTTTGTTTATAGATTAGCCCTTCAAAATAATACACTATCATCTGAAAACATTAGGTGGTTAACCTTTGGAGCCCCTCTACATAGTTGAATTCCTTCCACTACATCTTGCACATCAGCTTGTTGTAACAGTGTTATCAAGCCCTTAGTACAAAGTAAGAAATGGTAAGGGGAAATGGGATCCCCTTGCCTTATACCTCTACTAGGAAAAATTGGCCCCTTAGGTTCCCCATTCACCAAAATGGAAAAGGAAACTAATTTCACACAATACATAATTAGACCAATCCACTTTGCCCCAAAACCCATCTTTTGCATCACATTTTCAAGAAAGTCCCATTCAATACGATCATAGGCTTTACTCATATCAAGTTTGAGTGACTTGAAGCCTTTCTTCCCTTGCCTATTCCTACTAATGAAATTGATCAACTCATATGCAATAAGGACATTGTCAGAAATCAACCTACCTGGGACAAATGCACATTGAGACTTGGAGACCAGATCAGGTAGAATGCTTTTTAGTCGATTTGCTAGAACTTTTGACACCAATTTGTAAACCACATTACAGAGGCTAATAAGCCTAAATTCAGTGACCAATTCAGCTTTCTTTTTCTTTGGTATTAAGGTAACAAAAGTATGATTTAATTGGGTAGGGAAAGTACCACTGTTAAGAGCATTCAAAACATCATTTGTAACAACAGACCAATACTTTTGATAAAACAAGGGGGCCATACCATCAGGTCCAGGTGCTTTGGTTGGATGCATTTCCTTGAGAGCAATTTCTACTTCATCTGCAACAAACTCTCTTTCAAGTTGTGCCTTCATCTTAGTAGACACCCTTCCCCTTAATCTGTCAAGAAATTGCATACTGCCTCTTTCCACTGAAGTAGTAAAAAGAGTTTGGAAATAATCAAGAATAACTGCATCTCTTGCTTCCTCCACTTGCCAATTCCCTGATGAGTCACGAATACCCTTAATCAAATTTCTAGCGCTTCTCTGTGAAGTGTTCTGGTGAAAAAAAAATAGTGTTTTTATCCCCATCTGTTAGCCATGAGACTCTTGATCTTTGCCTCCACATTATCTCCCATCTGGCTAACCATTGATGCACCTCTACATGAGCATTTTTAATCTCCATTTGATTATGTTCTCTCGGATCAGATTCTTGAAGTAATTGTAACTGCAGTTTGGCCTTCTTCAGATTCTTTTGAACATTGCCAAAGCTCCTTCTATTCCATGAATCTTGTTGCTCCCCACATCTTTTAATCTGTCTCATCACTCCCTCCATGCCTCGATCTCCATTCCACCCCTCCAAGCATTTGTTATAGTAGTTTTACACCCTTCATCCTCCACCCACATAACCTCAAAACGAAACAACTTCTTTCTTTGTCTCTGTGTGATGTCATTCTGTAAGTGCAGATTAATGGGCACATGGTTAAAATAAGCAACATTACCATGTTTGACGTAGGCAAAAGGAAACATGGATTTCCATTTCAGATTTTCCAAATACCAATCCAATCTCTCGCTTATTCAAAATGCAGGTTCCCTCTTATTACACCAGGTGAATGGTGTAGCTTGAAAACCCAGATCTAGTAGTTCACTTTCATCCACCACCTCTTTAAAAGTTTGCATCTATCTATTCTATCTCTCCCTCCACACTTCTTAGTTGGGCTCAATATCTCATTGAAGTCTCCCATCAACAACCACCCTTGGTCCCTTGGTACCTTAAGAGATCTCAAAAGGTTCCAATTTCCTGCCTTTTACTAGCTTCAGGGTGGCCATACACCCCAGTAAAAAACCATTCCTCAGAAGAAACTTCCACAACCTAAATTGAAGCATAAATGTGATATTGAGATAAATTATGTATCATCACGTTGATATCATGCTTTCAATCTAAAGCAATACCCTCCACTTCTTCCTTCACAACTAATAGCCAAATAGTTTTCAAATCCTAGCCAATATTTTAATCTAGTCATCACTTTTTCATGCAGTCTAGTCTCTTGCAAGAACAAGACTTTGGGACCTTCCTTTCTAACTAAGTCAGAGAGAGCTCGAACTCCCTATGGGCTTGGGAGCCCACAGGAGTTCCGACTGAAGAACCCCATTGGTGTCGGCAGGGCTGTACAACAGCCTCTGCCGATGTCAACTTTGGTTGGTCTACATACAATGCTTCTTTTTGTAAATTTCTTTCATCTAAGACGTTTTTCATTCTACTCTTCTTAGTCCCCACTTGAGTAGAAATGCCACTCACTGAGTCTTCTAAAGTTCTTTTCTTACCCAAGATCACAGGCTTGGTAGATGCATGCAGATTAGGCTTGCGAGCACGCTTCTTCCAAATGTTACGAGGAAAATTCTTCAAAGGCGTATGCAACTTTTCTTGGGCCACAGATTCTAAGTGTGCATGGGCCTGTGGAGAGGACCCATGGCCCATTTCACTTATCTCTTCCCCCCCAGAATTCAAATTTCTGTTATGTCTATTATATCCGTTATCTTCCTCCAATTGTGGCATTGATATCCCGTGATCCATCTGTGATTGCTTCCTTCCATTTAACTCAGGAAACTCAACTGGCTTACCCTTATCACTCCGTAATGTTAGGGGTGTAACTCCTACATTCTCGCTTCCCATAACTAAGTGATCGGAAGATGATCCCCCGTTACTTTTTGAATGATCATCAACCTTATCGCCACCTTCTTCCCCTTCTCCGACCGTGTCTTCCTCCCTGTCGAACTATTCCTAGAAGGAGCAAAAGGTTTAGATTTTGCCCCCTGATTATGCACGCAACCAACTTCCAAGCTATTGCTATCCTCCCTCACAGTAGGAGAAAGAGGACATCTTGATTTATCATGGATCGCACGACCACAATTTAGACAGAATCGTGGCAGTTTTTCATACTGTATTGGGATCCAAGTCTTTGCACCTTGCAGCATCACAGTTCTGCCCCTCGCTAGTGGCTTTCTTCAATCTAATAAGATTTTCACACAATGAGAGAAGCCCCACCCCACCCCCACATCATCATAATCAACTTCAATAGCCTCCACTACCCCCAACGAACTCCTTAGCTTGATTCCAAAATCTTTAGACATCCCAACCAGTGACAAGTTATGAAACTAAACCCACATGGCTGCCATATCAAAAGACATATTACTGAGAGGGGTATACCCACCAAAAGCATTCATCACAAACATATTTCCATCAAAGAGCCAAGGCCTCCTATCCTTAACTCGACTTTTATTTGCATGGGTGGCAAAGGTAATAATAAAAGTATTGTGCCCCATCTCAGTGAAACTGGCTAGCTTACTCAGTCGCCAATCCTTTGCCATAGTTGATTCAACAACCTGTTTCACAATCTTTCCCTCATTCCAAATCTTCCCAATTAAACTTTTATCTCCCTTTTCGAGGACTTCCGAGATCCCTTCTTCATCCATAGCAATGGCCACTCCCTCTTCCCTATTCAAGTGTAAATTTTCCCACATCTCCTGAAGTTTTTCCATGGGAACAAACTTGTCGAAGATGCACTCAAAACTCCACCTCTAATCTCGGGAGAGATAGAGAGGAGACTATGATATAAATGTCACTTGAGCATCAAACATCATGTTATATGATACATTGAGTACATGACTACTTGCTTACATCACATGTAAAACTTTTCATCCATTGAGCCATTTTATACAAAATTTTCATTTTCACATGAAACATACTATGGCGCCCCCAACCCCCGCTTGGGATTTGGCAGAAATTGAAACGTCGAGACATGCAATACCAGGGTTACCTACCCCTTGCAATGCACCTAGTGATAACTAGCAGTATATAGTATATCGCAGCAGAAAGTCAACTTAAGTCAAACAATAGAACAATAGTCATGGTGCCGAAGAACATAAAATTCCAAAAGTACTTCATAGTCCATAAGAGTCATCAAAAGTAGTTATGAGTTTCCAAAGAACTCCCAAAACACGGGACCAGAACATCAAAGTCAAACAGAGTCATTTCCCAAAAGTGGAATGGGTCAGAACCAAGGTTCCATCCTCAAGCAAACTTAAGAATATTCCCCTAGATGGTCAGAAGTCTATATCTAAACCCAACTCCGTGGCTATTTCCTTGGCTTCTACAACAGAGTTCTTAACTTGCTCCAGATATCTTGACACAAAACTCATGTCATGCTTAAAAGCTTAACATCCTTTGAGAGTCCAAGGTTGAAACTCCAGCATCGGACTCATTGAGATTAGCCAAAGTCTTTTTGAGTCTCTAAGTCGACACGTTAAGCAATTCTAGGGTAGTTTGAATACGAGCCTCCACTGTGAACTCATCCTCAATTATCTCACAAATCCTGTCCATATCTAAGAGTCCCACGTACCTAGCACATCTTCTACCATTCCAAGTAGGGGAATGATAGTAGGGAAAATACAACAGTGAGATTTCAAGAAATCTCAATAAGTAAACAAATAACATGTAACAGATATCATAAGCATATAAAAGTAAACTTAGTAATGAATGCATGGACCTGAAACTTTACTTTTGCAATTGACCTTTCAGAAAGACATCTTTTAAAACATGACTTTCATAACCTTTTCTTTCATAAACATTCTTTCCTCCTTTCATACTTGTTCTTTTAACATAGTTATGTGCTCAAGGCCTGTCTTGACTTATAACACATAATTGAATATCTCACAACTCCCCCATGCACCGTGTATTCCCCGCTAGTTACAACATCAACCATTGGCCACTTTGGCCAAGGTGACTACATCTTGTCTTTCATATATGGTAGTTCACATTTCGCCTTCACCATAGGTGCACCCACTAGCTTTAGGTGTGATCCCGCTCTAGTATCTTTTTCTTATATGCCCCATTCGAGATTCGCTGATAGTACATATCATCGACCCAGGAGGTATCCCTCTATTTTAAACACTCCTTAGAGGACAGAGGGTCGTGATAAAAAATTTACTTTTAAAATGACTCTTTTTCCTTTCAAAGAGTTTTCACAATCCCAATGCATGTGACATGACAATGACACTTAGAAATTTTATGAGATGCATGAAATGCCGAAATGCTTCTTCATAACCATATGACATTCATGCATGCAATACATTTCGCATTATAGCTTGAAAATATTAAAACATGCAAACACATTCCTTTATAAAAATTTGAAAGCATTCATATCAATCAAGAAGCATACATTCCAATATTTTCCATGTAAGGGCTGAAACATACAAACCCTAGCATAACCAAGAAGCATTCTTAACTCATTAAACTTAAAACACCAATGATCATGCTTTATCCATAGTGTTGACTGAAACCTCTTATTTTAGAAAACATGCATTTCAATCAATTTTCATGACCTTAGAATCTTCTAATGTATTGAGCAAAACCTATAATAATGAATACTCATGGGTGACCAAAACATTTTAGGGGTCATGGACAACATTTTCATGAACGTAGTCCTATACTAAAAATGGTTAAGTGACAAACATTCATTTACAAAACAAACATAGTACAAGCCGAACCCTAGCATGGCTTCTTATTACATTTTTTCCCTAGCATACAAACCTTCCATAGACCATTTTAATCATGCTTTAAATAATCATATCAAGAAAAGTTCATAGCACATGGAAGAACATCAAAGTCACGAACAATCACATAAAACCGGATCAACCAACAAGTTCTCATGACATATACATAAAATATCCAAGTACAAGTTAGAGGTTTACTTACAAAAATCTGAAATATATATATAGCAAGCAAGCTGAAAAATCACATGTAATACTAGTTAGGATCATTATTTAAGAAAAAACCCTAACTCGTGTGTTCAAAGCTCTTTACATATTTTTCCAAGAAAAAACTTCAAACTTTCGGACCCTTCTTCCTTGAATCCAAAACTTAACTTCAATAAGGACCCTAGCTCATAGAAACACTAGAGCCATCGCCTTTAATCTCAAAAACATCATACTTATGAACTTTAAAACAAGTAGGATTTAATCCACCTCCCTTGAAGAAAAACCCTACCCTAGCCATGTGTGTAAAAGTGTAGATTCGTAAAACCTCCAAAAGTATATGAACTAACTCTTCTAGCACAAGTGTGCGTGAGAGCATGAGTTCTTGATGGACTCACTAAAACTGAAACTTCACCTCCCTTCAATCCGTGTGTGTGTGTGTGGTAAGAGAAAAGTTGGCTTCATACCTTCTAGACACTCCTATTGGAAGTATCTTTTCACTTTGGTTATCCTTGAAAGAATATTTGGGTGAGAAAAAAATATTGTGGAGAGTGTTTGGATGGTGAGAAAATGATAGAAAATTAGAGAGAATGGTGATGGCCGAATAGCTCAAGAGAAATGCACAAAGTGACTAAAGGTCCTAGGGTTTTCAGCTTCTTCCCTTTTTATAGACACAAAAACTTTCTTGCATGAGCCAAGCTCACGCATGGATGCCAAGTGGTGTGTAACCCTATGATCTCTTCCTCTAGCTCATTGTTTGATTGTGTTGGAAACCAAAAGCACCTTTTGTACATGTGGCGCCTTCTTCCTTTGCCCTCCATTTATTGTCTTGGTTCAATGTATCTTGTGGCTATAAGGTCTTTTATCAAACTCAAATCTTCCTCAATCTCTTACATATGTGCATGAGTGCCATATGGCTTGTGAGGAGTGTGTGTGTGTGTGTGCATGGGTTGATGAACCCTCTCTTCCCTAGCACTTGGGGTCGCGATAAAACTTTTTCTTTGAAAATATTTTTCTGAAAACACTTATTTGAAAACACCTCTTTGAAAACACTTCTTCCTCACATGCATGTGACTTGAGACTTAAACATGCTTACTCATACTTGGCATATGACATGTGAAATGCTGTGCATGAAATAACCAAGCATAACATGTTCATTTCATAGCATGATAACATAAACCATATAAGATATCATAACACATACATGGAACCAAGAGAACTTGCTTAGGCCGAAACTCATAGGCACAAAAATATGAAGATTCATCTCATAAACATGTTCCAATCCTCAAACATATAAAATAAAAATCAAAACATAGTAAGCTAAGACATGAAATCATAGATTGCTAAGTCCGAAACTTCCAAAGCATGTTCAAACCAAAACATCATGTTGCATATACCATCAATCTCAATCAAGTGAAAACCGAAACTCATAGACATATTTCATGGCAATTTCATCACAAATCCGAAACATATAATTCCTTCATTAGAGTTACTCAAGATCATATTAACATATTCAAACAAACAATCAAGAGATAACAAACAAAGCAATCAAAAACCATGGAAGGATTGACACAATCATATACAAATATTAACCAAGAGTAAGTTGAGTGTATACTTACAAAATTCATGTAAGGAATATTAGCAAGCTGTAAATCCGAACATACTATATTAGAAAGTGCATCTAAAACCCTACCTCATGTTCTTGAGTGCATGTGTAGATTTCTAGGGCATCACTTGGTCTTAAACCATTCGGCTTCTAGGATTTTTAGGTTAAAACCCCTTCATTTCACTCATAAAACAAAACAGAACCTAGAGTAAGCAAGATACATGTGGTGGTTGAAACATGGAGGTTGCATTCCCTCTTCACTAATCGGTCTCAAAGGTTTTTCCATGAAAACCCTAAGTTATTTCCAAGAAAATGGTAGAACTCAAAAAATAATCACATAAAACTGAATCAACCAACAAGTTCTCATGACATATACATAAAATATCCAAGTAGAAGTTAGACGTTTGCTTACAAAAATATCCACAATAGGTAGCAAGCAAGCTGAAAATACATATAATACTATTTAGGTTCATCATTAACAGAAAACCCTAACCCGTGTTTTTAAGTGTTGTGCTCTAGACATCCTTTTCCAAGAAAAAGACTCCAACATTCGGATCTTCCTTCCTTGAATCTGAAACTTAACTACAACAAAACCCTATCTCAAAATAAACACTAAGGTTGTGGCCTTCATCATCAAAGCATCATGCTTTTAGGCTTAAAACAAGTAGGATTGTATCTATCTTTCTCAAAGAAAAACCCTAATCTAACAATGTACAGATAGGCGTAGATTCATATCGAAAACCTTTCAAAATCACGAGCTAACTCCTTCTAGCTCAAGTGTGTGTGTGTGTGTGTGAGCATGATTTCTAGATGAACTTTGCTAGAAACCGAAACTCCACCCCCTTGAAATCGTGTGTGTGTGTGTGTGTGTTGGAAGGGTGATGTTGGCTTCATACCTTCTATGATTCTCCTTTGGAAGTATCTTCTTGCTTTGCTTATCTTTGAAAGAATGTTTGGGTGAGAAGAAAGTATTGTGGAGAGTGTTTGGATGGTAAGAAAGTGATAGAAAGTTGGAGAGAAGGTGATGGCCGAATACTTCAAGAGCAATTCACAAAGTGACTAAAAGTCTTAGGGTTTTCGGTTCCTCTCCCTCTCCATTTTATAGGCACAAAATGCTTCTAGCATGAGACAAGCTCATTGCATGGATGCCAAGTGGCGTGTCACCCTAAGGCCTCTTCCTCTAGCTCATCATTTGATTGTGTTGGAAACACAATACACCTATCTGGACATGTGGCGTGGTGTCCTCAAAACTGAAGCCTCTTTCCTCTTTCCTCTTTTGCCTCTTCATATCATGTCTTGGTTCAATGAACCTTGTGGCTAAAAGGTCTTTTATCAAGCTAAAATCTTCTTCAATCGCTTACATGTGTGCATGAGTGACCAGTGGCATGTGAGGAGTGTGTGTGTGTGCATGGGCTGTCGAAACTCTCTCTCTTTTCCCTAGAAAATCTTCTTTCACCACACTTTTGGATAAGCATGTGATTGGTCCAAATTTGCACAAAATCTCTTGCCCTAGCCATCCACTTCAAGATGTCTTACACAAGATTTCCTTCTAGAAATTCGCCTAGGCGTGTAGCTCTTTCTTCCCAAGCTTGATTTTGTTCCTTCCCAAGACAAACTTTTTACCTACGTTTTTGCATGCATGACACATGGCAAAAAGTAAGAATGTTTTCTACCTTTTTCCTGTGGTTGTCGTGCAAGGCCACTTGGCTTTCCCTAGGCTCCACTTTTCCATAACCTCATCATTCCTCTTCTAGAAATTCTCTCTCATAGTGACAAGTGTCATAAAAATTCTTCCCACAAGCAAACCTTCTTGCATGCGTGACACATGGCAAGAAGATGGATGATCTCCGATGGTAGGCGTGTAAAGCCAAACCCTAGATCCTTCTTACTTCTCTTCCCTCAGTCCCATCTAGATTCATCAAGTCCTAAACATAAGATCCATTAGATGACAAGTGGCATACAAGACCTTGAGTTGGGCGTGAACCCTAATTTCCTATGATGGCCAAAACTCTCATGGGCTTATCTAAAAAATATTACACAAAAAGCCTAGAAAGTCTTGGTCGTCACATATAGCTTAGAAATAAATTCTAGTTCCATTTGGGATCCAAGAATGTGGAACTTACAAATCTATGTTTTGTTTATGATTCCTAATTTCCTGCAAAGGGCACCTCCCTTCTATTAATCTCGTAATGGATTGTCTCAATTGCTTCATGAAAATGTCATGTCTCTCCCCCAACCTTGACTAAAACCCATATCATCCTATGCATTGTTGCACCCCTAGCCTCCTTAATTCTCAAAGCCTAGGAACCCAACCTTTATTATAAGGAAGAGACCTTCTCGGCCCATTATCTGGGGTCTCTTTCATTTCTACTTGATTGAGGAAGGCGAATTGTCAAAAACTAATCAAGAGAATTCTCACTAACTCTAGACCACAAATTTTTTTATCATATGCAAGTTGCTTGCAACTGGTTATATCGATCCTATTCTTTTTGTTGTCAAAACCTTTTGTTCCTCCAACTTTTGCCTCACTATAGCTTGTCTTAAACATGTTAAATGTAGTTTGAGATTCCTTTTGTAGAGGTCAACTCACTTAGTCACATGAGTAAAGATAGCCTAGATATCCTTTGCCTTCCTCTCTGTGGAGGACTAGAGGTGCTTGGGAATCATGCATCATTGCTTAAACATCAATGGGAAGTTTTTAATGACAAGAATCATTCTAGTTGGAAAATCCATTCAAGTAGAGGTTGCTCCACACATGGAGGAAACTCCTCAATCTTCAAAACTTGGTTTGTAATAAAATATGTTGTGACAAGATATGCAAATGTTCTAACATTTAATCTCTTTAAGTTTTCAATAATAATCGCTACGACATATATAGATTTTGCAGCAATAACATGTTGCCTGAAAAAGCCAGTTTCTCACTACAATAAGGTATTTTTTGGTGAAGTATTGTCGTCACTTGTTCGTCGAAAATATTCGGCCATAAAAAGCTTTGTGCAATGAGATGTTGTCTTCGTTGCAAATATTCACTTTTGGTAGCAAGTATTTTTGCCGCAAATGTTAAATGTTTGTCACAAAATACATCTCACGTGAAGTAGAAGTAGTTGCAAAACATTTTTCACAAGGAAATAGTTTTTAGATCCATCAGCATTGGATCATTTAAGCTTACACCCAAGATCATTTAAGCCCAACCCGCTTGTAAGAACGACGTTGTTTTGGTAGGTTTTTTTATTTTCTCGTCTTCCCCACACCCGCCCGGCGGTTTCTTCCCCCCATCCTTTCTGTTTTTCTTCTCCCCGTATTTATCTCCTCCCCGTCGCTTCTCTCTCACGTTTGTTTTTTTTTTTTTTGTGCTCACCATATCATCCCATTCTCACGCCACTTCAGTCTATCCACTCCTAAAAGTCTCTTTCTCAGCAGTAACTTCACTCTCCCACGATTTTTCTATTTTCTATTTTTCTCTTATTTGCATCCAACACGCAGACGTCTCTCTCTTCATTTTTCTTTGAGTTTCGCTAGGAAACCACCACTTCAGGCCACGAGTCATTCCCTCTCAAACCATACTCAGCCATCAACTACCACAGAATAAGCCCCATGCCGCCCTCTCTCCTTCCCTCAAATCCCACGCATCGGTTCCTCTCTCTCACAAGGCCCCATTCTCGGTCACGACAACATCCAGTACATAGATGGATTCCTTTCGTCTCCTCCATGATGACAGCCCTTGTCTCTCACCTCTCAGGCGTAAACAGTCATGCCTCACTGTCCCTCGAGCGAGAATCGCTTGACCCTAGTCGAGACTGAGAGCCCTCACCCCTATTTTACAGTCACGAAGCAGAGCCACTAGGTAGCTGTTTTGCACCACGCTGCCGCACGTCCCCTCCTTTGTAGACAAACAGCACCACGGGTGGCAAGTTAACCAGTGTAAACTTTGCCTGGTTCTAGCACCACAGTCCCAGATCAAAACAAAAACATGCTGAAAACACCGGCATGCTGAAAACAAAGCACCATAGCAACAAAGCACGACGGACAACAGTCCCTCTTGGCGGCACCCTCACGGCCTCCCCTTAGCCATAAATGACGTCGAACCCCAGCCATGCCTTGCCACCCTCACCCAACACCAAACAGAAACCGTGTCAAAACAAATCAAGCATCCCACTGAGCGTTGCACCTTGTTGTCAGCCACTAGCCATTACCGATTCTGCATTGGCCAACCCCCACAGCTTGGTCGTGCTCCTCCCCACGCCATTTTCCCTCTCGGTTAACACACCCGTCCCACCATACGTAAGTATCTCTCTTTTGCTTCCTCACTTTCAAGTAAATTAGTTGTTTCCTCATTATGGGCATGCATATTGACATGGGCCATGGGCTTGCAGATAGGTTTTATGGGTTATGTGCATATTGGGTCGTGCAATTTTAATTGGGTCTTGGGTTCACACCGATGCATTATGAGTTTAAGAGAGATTATCAATGTTTTAGAATTCCAGCCCATGGTTAAACCGGTTTTGGGATTTAGGGAAAATAGATTTTTAATGTCTATGGTTTTAAGTACAAAGTATGTATTGAATGGAAGATTTACACAAGTTACGTGATTTTTTATAGGTGATGATTTATACTCCCTTGGCATTATTGTGAAAAAATTCAAAAACGTTAAAAAGTTTAAGTAAGTGGGGTTCTTATACTAAACTTTGCATAAAACTAAAATGAACTGAGGTTGATTAATGAAAATGTGCATGATATGTTTTGAAAAAAAATGTGAAAATAACATCAGATATGTGTTCTGCATTACTCATGAAATCTATATAAAAGAAAAAATATTTTCTAACATGACTGGTGTAGACATGTGCAATATTTTGATATGTTGTTTCTGAAATGTGCAAAAGAGAGAATATGAAATCTGAAAATTTTGTACATGTCATATGAAGATGTTTTGAATCCGTTTTTGATTTTGTGAAAATGATATAAATTTGTTCAACACTCTGTTTGATATGATATGCATCTGAAAAACCTTTGGCATGACTTTCCGATTTCATTCTGATTCTGTTTTTTATTCTGATCGATGGCTCTGATTTTGTTATATGGTTGATACCAACATCTCTGATATGAGTGCACCCACTTTGAAAACGAAGTGATTTTTCTGCGTATTTCTTTCTAGTATGCACACTTGGGGCTCAGAGAATAAAGAAGGAAAAGTTTCACATTCTGATACTGTCTAGTTTGGCCATCAATGATAGCATAACCCTACCATAAGAGTTAAACATGGTATATGATGTGATACGCTGATATGATATGATACGATATGCTGATATGATATGATACGATACAATACGATATAATAAGATGAAGATGTTCAGTCATATTATGCCAAAGGGTCTTTGAATATGAACAATTGATTTTTGAATATGAACATGTGAAATGTTGCTCCGACTTTCTAATAACACTTTTTGAGATCTGTATATTGAAATTGAAATGTTTTATTTTTGCATTCTGAACTCTCTCAAAAGGCTCAGTTTACATACTAGTATATGTTCTTTACTTACTGAGTTGTTGATAACTCATCCCTTATTTTCACAATATTTTTCAGATAATTTTATGTAGTAAAATTGTTATATTCTGGTGACGTGGTCTAGAGATTGACGTTTATATTAAGAATTTGTGGTGTTGTTAGTTAATTAGAGTAGTTAAGTTAAAAATAGTGAGATTTATGTGTAATTGAGAAATTGTAGTCTATAATATTTGCATTGTGTGGTGTGAGTTTAAGTGACTGGAAGTAATAGTAGTATTGTATATGGACCCTATTAAAATTCTCATTTTTTTTTTCAGAGTCTTAGAGAACTTTCATTTTGCAACTTCTAATAATTGCTAGATGATGATCTATACAAGCTAGATCATTTTGCTTTAATTTCCGGCCGTGATCATATTTTTGTCTTTACCGGTATTCTTATTAGCTTTCCTCTTACCTCCTAATTCTTAAACATATATTAATTAGCTTTTGTTGCAGTATACTATACTGATCCTTAATCTAATTTTCTCTGTAGACCCGTATTTTTCTCTCATGATCTCTTTATGTCATGATCATGTCAAAACTTGAATTATCAAATTTCTATCTAATTTTGTCGGGGGATATTGTCAATTCGCGCGCATGGCTTAAAATTTATAACGTGGAGAATTTATTGGCATTTCCTTTTCGTTAATGACAAATCATAAATATATGTATGTATGTTGTTCATGTTCTAATTTTCGGCCTGCAGGATATAATATACAATTGTTTAGCACGGACATTTATTTATTTTCCTATAAAATCATATATTACTGGAATTCTTGTTTTTGTCAGCAAATTATGTAATTTATATATATAATTCATGGCGTTTTGTTTTAGTCAGTGCCGGCCAGTATGATATTTAATGGCATTTTGTTTGATCTGTTAGTCGATCGATCGAAGGGTTAATTGCAAGAGTTTGATTCAAGCTGGTATATAATAAATATTATAAAATTTATTTTTTATGTGTTTGTGATCTCTTTTCACCAAGCCTTTAAATTCGGATAAAAATTTAAAAAAATCTTGAATTCTATTCTTCTTTATGTTTATAATTAAAATAGTAAATATGAATCAGATCATATATATTCAAGATCACATGCATGCGGGACCAAATTAAAGGATCCGAATCATAAATACTATTACTCCAAATTCGCAGCATGTAGCGCATGCAGAATTTGAACACGTACAACGTCTTAATAAATGTCGATTTCTGATTATTGCTTACAATGTAAACAACAAAAATTAGTGGCATTTAAGAGGGGGGAGGGAGGCGTTGGTAATTTCATTGACAGTTAATAACTCCCCATATTAATGATATCATGCCAATAATTCTTCTCATTTCTTGCACGTTCCTCGACAGCATTACTTGATCCACTGCCAGCACTGCCTGTAAGCAAGCTGTTTGGATTTAAAATATTGTTCAAGCAGTGTATGCAAACCACGGTACACACCCTACAGCTAATGCAAACGATACCAAGCAACACGCACAACAGCTGCATGTTCAAGCAATGCATGCATCACAAGCATTCCATGCAAACCAAGGTGTACAGTGTTCGCATAAAAATATTTGTTAGTGTATAGAATCGTAACCAGTAGCAAAGTGTTTTTAAAGAAAACGGATGTCAAACCCACATGAAATAATTATGTTATTGAGTACTGAAATTTACTAAATTAATTACTATTTGAATAATCGAAATTTAAAGAATAGATTATCTAGCTAACTTGAACTGAAGAAAATAACATTAAAATTTAGATTTTAAAAATAATAAGAATATATCTAGAGCATTTGATTTCGCCCAACAAATCCCACACAATTTATTATTCCCTATTATAGAATTCAAATTATCCCAAGTTGATGATAAAAATTCCTTAACTATTCAATATTTTCTCTAGAACAATATCGAAAATATCTCCAATTAATAACTCCATATGTCTATGTGAATTTAACTAATTGGAGACTTATTAATTTCTATGGATTTTTCTTGAAAATAACACTAATTGTAGTAAAGTATCTCTATTTTCGCCCAACTAATGGTGCCTAATCCTAGAACTTTAATCACAAATCACCTCTCGATCTCATTGTGATTCAATAGATCGAACAATAAGTAACTAGAAAATTGCAAGCCTTAAGAACAAGGAATAAATACCCAATCATGGAGATATTGAAATAAAATAACTTAGAATATAAATTGTGTACATGTTCAATGCTAGACTACATCAAAACTCTACAAAATAGAATTAGTTTCATTAAGAAAAACAATAAAACTAGTATTCTTCGTTGGAGTCAATTGATGAAGCATGCAACTCTTGCCTTTGCTCCCCCAGATCTGCCTCCTTGAAAGAAACCTAAAGAATAATTTTGAACTATTTTTACTCAAAACTCAGACTCCCCTCCTCATCCCACAAGTAGGGATTAAATAGATGTCAAAATTTCAAATGCAAAAACATGATAAATGCGGCTACAATCTAGCCTAAAAATCTGAAAAATAGTTTCTAAAGATAGATGTTAACATAAAAGAAAATTATTCCAAGAATAACGTGATTGCCTAAAATGGAAGATTCAGTGATATGTGGCTTCAATTGCAGAGTTCGGGAAGATTTGGTGGTCAGCAGATTTATTACGAAACTCGAAAGGGTCCCAACGTGTAGATGTCATGTGTGCTGAATATAACTGGTTTCATTGCCCAATGACCAAGATGTAAGGTTCCTGATCGAGATGAAAGACTCATCTCGCCAATCTACCGAGCGGTAAAGCTGTTCGCCTTTGCTAGTTGTTGCCCACGATGTCGTTTGGGTTGGTCGCTTAAGTTAGTCGTTTAGACTAGTCACCAATCTAGTTGCCCGGAGCCTTGCGCCAAATCTTCTCACCCAGAAGGTAAAATATCTCATTTATCGCCGCTTAACTCTTGTCGCCGATTCTAGTCGTGCGCCTTTTGGTCAAGCCTTCTAGTCATGAATTCTGGTCGCGCCTTCTGGTCGCGAGTCTCCTCGCCTAAATCTCCTCGGCTCTTTAGATCTCACTGCCTCTCATCGGTCTGGATTCATAGTCTCTCGTTTTATACCAAAATGCTATCATTTCACACTAAATCTTCTCATTCTTTCAAATCTAAGAAAATAAATAAATATATATAGAAATAAAATAAAATCAATAGTATTGAAGGAAAAATGATACTTCTCATAAATAAAAGAGTAATAAAAATAACACTTATCAAATACCCGCAAACTTAAGTTTTGCTCGCCCTCGAGCAAAGAAGAAAAGAAAGACAATTAAAACAAGCATTGGTTTTTTCTGGTCTTCTAATTGAATATTTTCCTAGAAGTAGTTTGACTTCAAGCTTGGGTGGTTCCTTAAGTGGTAGCTTTGGAAATTCAGCTACATAAGTCTCGTCAGCTATGACCACGTCTCGGTCGCTTATTTGAAAATAATAATGTACCTCGGAAGGGAATTCCATAGATTTAAATATGTCAAAAGTGACATGCTCTTTACCGACCCTCAAAATGAGTTTCCTTTCCTGGACATCAAATTGAAATTCTCTCCGTCGCAAGGAAAAGTCAGCCCAATATCAAAGAGATCTCTTGGTCCTCCTCCATATCGAGTATAATGGAATTAGTTTATAATGAAACTAAAAATAAAAACAACAAAACTAGTGTACTTCGTTGAAGTTAGTTGATGAAGCATGTGACTCTTGCCTCTGCTCCCCCAGATCTGGTTCCTTGAAAGAAACTTAAAGAATAAATTCTAGACTATTTTTACTCTAAAACTCAGACTCCCTTTCTCATCCCACAAGCCAGGATTAAATAGATGTCAAAACTTCAAATGCGAAAACATGATAAATGCGGCTACATTCTAGGCTAAAAATCTAGAAAATAGTTTCTAAATATAGATGTTAACATAAAAGAAAATTATCCCAAGAATAGCAGAATTGTTAAAATGGAAGATTCAGTGATATGCTACTTGAATTGTAGAGTTCGGGAAGATTTGGTGGTTAGTGGATTGATTGAGGAACTCGGAAGGGTCCTACTGGGTAGATGCCGTCTGCACTGAATATAACTGGTTTCCTCACCTAATGACCAAGATGTAAGGTTCCTGACCAAGATGAAAGAATCCTCTTGCCAACCTACCGAGCTGTAAAGCTGCTTGCCTTTGCTAGTTGTTGCCCACGATGTCGTTTAGGTTGGTCGCTTAAGTTAGTCGTTGAGACTAGCTGCCTAATCTAGTCGCCCAGAGCCTTGTGCCAAGTCTTCTCGCCTAGAAGGTAAAATATCTCGCTTATCGCCTTACTCTCGTCGCCAATTCTGGTCGCGCCTTCTAGTCGCGAGTCTTTTCGCCTAAATCTCCTTAGCTCTCTTTAGATCTCGCTACCTCTCATTGGTTTGGATTCACAGTATCTTCTTTTATACCAAAATGCTATCCTTTTACACTAAATACTCTCATTCCTTCAAATAAAAAAAAAAAAATAAAGAAAAATATATAGAAATAAAATAAAATCAATAGTATTGAAGGAAAAATGACATTTTTCATAAATAAAAGAGAAATAAAAATCACATAAAAATCCACTTATCACATAGCCTGCAGTTGATGCAAATGATTCCAAGCAACACACACAGCAGCATCCAACGACAGCTCTTGCAGACTCTATGCAACGTATGCAGCAGCGTCAGGAGCCTTCTAGAATAATCTCAACAAACCATCCATTGTAACAAGCTCATATTTGCTAGCTGTAAAATTGTCCTGACATTAGAGAATATTCTTTATTCTGTGTATAAATATTGAAGGGCTCTACCTCATTGTTTTTGTAAAATGGAAAAACATATAATACAAAAGAGCACTCATTTTAGCATGGTATCAGAGCATACCTTGGACTTATTGTCCACTTTTTTTTTTCTTTCCTCTACCATACGGCATCATATCTGATTCCTCAGCCACCCTCTCCTCTTCTTCCCCCTTCTCCCTTCCTTTTCTACCCTTACCTAACCTCTCTCATATTCTCTCAATCAAACTTACTACTCTGGAAAGTTCAACTTGTACCATATCTGCGTGGCCAACGTCTCTTCAAATATGTTGATGGTTCTTGCCCGGTTCCACCTAACCAACTACCTGATACCTAACCCAATCCAGAATACAAAATCTGGGTCTAGCAAGACCAGCTGGTCATGTCAGCATCGATATCCTCTCTTTCAGAATCCATAATTGCTCAGGTGGTGGGTTGTGCTTCTGCTCGTGATGTTTGGCTATCATTGGAATCTACTTATACCTCTTCCTCTCAAGCCCGTCTAATTCAAACCCAACTTCAGTTTCCCTCTCTTAAGAAAGGTTCCAATTCCATATCCATTTACTTTCAAAAAGCAAAAACTCTCGCCGACACCATGGCCGCCACTAGACATCCTCTGCCCTCTACTGAGTTTGTGCTCTATATTTTGGCTGGCCTTGGCCCTAATTATGATGCCTTGGTGTCACCTGTAACCACACGACTTGATCCCATCTCTACTAAGACACTTTTGGGTCATCTTCTTGCCCATGAAGCTCGGCTACAACATCATGATGCTACTGCCTCTGTTTTCTCTTCACCTGAAATCTCAGTAAATTTTTCCACTCGGTCTCTTTCTTTTAGTCATGGTTGTGCAGCACATGGTCATCAAAACTATGGCTAAAATCTTGGAGCTCATTCAAGCACTCGTGGTTGTGGTTCATCTTGTTTTACAAGTACATCCTCTACTGGTTCATCTCCTTCCTTAACTGGCTCTAGACCAGTTTGCCAAGTCTATAATAGGGTTGGCCATACGGCTCTTACTTGTATCTACCGTTTCAACCAAGCCTACACATCTGTAGCTCTTGCCTCAGCTCATTACAGTGCCTCCAACTATACATCAAATGGGGCTTGGTATCCTAACACCGCAGTGACGAACCACATTGCGAGTGAGCTTGCCAATCTGAACCTCCAGTCTGCAGAATACCATGGTCTTGATCAACTTTGGGTTGGCGATGGCTCCTCTATCCCAATCTCACACTCTGGTTTAGCTCTCCTCTGGCGACGGCTCCTCTTCTTCATCTAAATTTCTTTTAACTAAGCTACTCTATGTCCCTTCCTTTACCAGGAACCTCATTTATGTCTGTCAGTTTTGCTTAGATAATAATGTATTCTTTCAATTTTTCTCTCATCGTTTCTATGTGAAGGACAGTACCACATGGAAACTACTGCTCCAAGGGACAACAACAGCTAATGGACTTTATACTTTCTCACCACAGTCCCCTCAGGCTCATTCCAGCTACTTTCTTCTGTCCCACTATGGCACTCACGCTTTGGCCACCCTTCTCTCAAGATTGTTCGTTTTGTCCTTGTTTAGCATGGTCTTACTTTTGATGAACTGTCCTCTATGAATTTTTGTAACGCTTGTGCTATGGCAAAGCATCATCGCATACCAGCTTATACTAGAACCACAAAGTCTGTTACACCTTTTAATCTTTTTTTAGTGATTTATGAGGTCCTTCACCTCATGTTTTAGCTGAGGGTTTTCGGTTTTATATATCATGAGCCTATAACCCGCGCAATGCACGGACCGTTATTTATGCTGCATTTTATAGATATATATATTTAGATATTCGTCTGTTAAACTATCTCTGCTTCGTTCACCATCAATACACTTTCTTATTGCACTTCCTATATCATCCATTATCGTTCGTCTTCTACATTGCACAACTATGTCATCACTAATATTGTCACTACTTTGTTCACCATCATGACTCATTCTTCCTCCACTTATATCATTTATAATCATTCGTCTTCTATGACGTGTTAATCTAGTATTTTCCATTTTTAATTTTACTGAAGAATAGAAATACTCACAAACTTAAAACTATTAAAACTATCACAAACTATTAATTTCCGTCCTGATTTTCTTAATTAAATGCATGAGACTTTATTGGTTTGTTTTTTACATGTGAGCTTCCATAATCCACATGCTTGGCATGTATTTGTTTTTTCAAAAAAAGAAAAATCATGGGATGGAAAAACAAAATCGCACCAATTTTTCATTAAATGTCTTCACTTACACTACACATTTCAACCGAGCATAGTAGAGTCCTTACTAGTAATTATAATAAAATGGTAAAACATTGATACATTACATATTCATCAAATAAATTATTGCCGGGAAATTGTTAACAAACATAAAATTAAAAAATACACAGTCTTAATCGAAAAATAAATATCATATGCCTTCACTAATTTGCTAATTACAGCTTCATTCCTCAAAATCATTCCATGCCTAAAAATTATCCCAACTAATCCAAATCTTGTCAATTGCCCTGTTCGATGCCATTTCAGATTTGTATTGACCTTGGAACGAAGGTGAATAGTTTGGAATAGTTGGAATATAAGGCTCTGGATAATTAAAAGGGTCCTGATATATTGGATCTGATTGGCAGCCTTCAGACTTTATATTGAGCATGGGAAAATCATCTTGTGTTGTGGCACCCCCAGCCCCCGCTTGGGATTGGGCAATGAATGAGACACTGGGACATGTAACACATGGTTACACAACCACCATACATGACATATAATAGGCTATGCACCTAAGTACACCAGTAATATGCAATAATGTAGCAGCGAAAAATTAATAAAAGTTGGATAAACTAAGCAGCGCAATATGCAATTGCAAAGCACATGGCACCATAAACTAATATTATAACCCAAAGTATTGTCCAAAAGATAAACATAAGCTATAAAGGCATAATATCCCAAAAAGCATGAAGCGTAATTTTAAAATTCCCAAAACATGAGATTTCCACAAAAGCAACATAAAATAAATGTTGCTGCCTTCCTCCTTCCCTTTTTTATTTCTCCCACAAAATACTTAAAGTCTCGTACTCTCCAAAAAGATTAGGGCTTCACACACTTTTCCAAAGCCTTATCCTTGTCCCAGTTGCTACGCCTATAACTCTCATCCTTGTGGTAGGATTTTTTATAAAATAATTTTAGAAAGGACGACGAGAATTATCATTCGATTTAAAACTTTTTGTTTCCATACCTAGGGTGCAAAACTCTACGTTATAAAATAAGATGTGCTTTGAGAATAAAAGAGGTTGACAGCGGAAAACATTAATCTTAAGATAAAAATGCCTCTCATACAGTTAAAATTATCATGCCTAGATTTCCATGCTCTTCCCCTTGGGCCGTGTCCATCCTGACACGTACTGCTCATTCAGTTCCTGTGAGGGGAGGGGCACACATAAAAACTAAAATGAGTCGATGACTCGTAAGCATTACTTCATATAGTTAAACTATAATAACATAGGTTTTCATTCAAGCATTCATCATTCCATACATACTATACGTACATGCATACAAGCATACATACATACAAGCATACATACATTCGTTTGAAAACATCACTAGACGGGGTTTTTCTTTAAAAAGGGGTTTCATTTTCGTAAAATGTTTCTCCCGTCAATGCTTTCATTTCTTAAAGAATGCAATGCATTCATACATTCTTTCTTATCACTTTCATTGGCCGGTACACACTGTTACGCCCTGTGTGTTGGGGTTAGCGATCTTCCTTTGGACTCGGACTCCGCCCGTGGCCACGGGTTGGGAATCCTTTTTCAGTCAGGGGGCAGCACTGGATGCACTACCGTCCGACTTATCCGAAATTGCAATCTGCCCATTCCTTTGGTACCCTTTTCATTCATTCATATGGCCGTTACGTATTTTCATACATTTTGTTCAGTCCTTTCATTCGGTTCAGTCCTTTCCTTTTCAGTCCTTTTCATTTAACAGTTCATTCATGGAGAAACATCATTTAAGAGCATGGGCTTAAACATCATCTTTCATGGCATCATTTAAAGCATCAGTTCATGGCATCTTTAAAGCATCAGTTCATAGGGACCTTTTAAAACAATATACTTTCTTCGCGTCGTTTAAAGTAAAGCACGAGGCATAAGCCTCAACATCTCTTTTCGTAGAAAATACATACAATAGATACTGCTTATAGTCATATATTCACATGTGTATAATTAATACTTTGGTTGCATAAAAGGGGGCTGCTAAGGAGGGTCGTACATACGCATACCTTTGAATACTTATATTTTGCATGCTTTCGTAAAACATCTTTAGTGTCGTTTCGTAAGGCATCGTACAGGAAAAACATTTCATTTTCATTTCCTGTATTTTAGAAAACTCTAGAAGAGTATGAACGCAATACTTACCTAGACTTCATGCTAGTTTCATATCATGCAGTCCATTCATATGCGTGTTAGATGGCAACCTCATGCATACACATAACCTTAACGTCATTCTTTATCTAATGCATAAGCAACTAAACTTACAAATAGTGCTACACTTCACTTGAAACACTTTCTTTCTATCTCGTGCTCTTACATGCCCTTTACTATGTTAAAACCTTCGGGGTCAACTTATGGTCACTACCTCTTCCAAACTCAAGGTCTTACCTTGAGTGTTCATCCACTAGACTTCTTATTGACCACATTTCGATGCATGATTCCAACCGACGAAATCACGCATCCCAATTCTAGACAATACACCCGTTGCTGCCTTCAATGCATCTGAGCTCATACTAATCCTCATTCCCATCCATACACGCCACAGGACTTTAAGCTAACTCTGAGGCTTAAGCACTGTGTAATCGTGCTTAGGACAGATTACCCATTACATATGGTGAATCCGTCCGGCACATGTGTCTCACCAGATTACACATGTACTTTACTTCTTTATCACCTAAGACCAACATATAACACGTTAATCACATGCTCGTAGGGACAAGCGCCATACTCCGATACCAACATTTTCTTAACCCAGCTAGCATGACTCTTTGTGCTACCCATCTCTTTTGACAGTTCATCCCAACATTTGACACGACAAGACTCCATCCATAGCTAAGCCTTATGTCACGACATATAGCTCGATACTACTCCTAAGCTACACCGTGACCGTGTCACGTCACTCTTAACTCATCACAAGTACGGTCCCTCATGTACTTCTGCCACATCGTGACATCTCATCATGTTCCTACTCCGCCATTCCTACACTAACTCCTCACTCATCACAAGCACGACTACTAGTAACCATGTCACTTCGTGAATTCCCCAGTCATGCTTCCGCTGCGCACTCTTACACTTGTTATGTCACTTCACATAATCCCAGCCATAAGCCAGCTACATGGTGACACGTCAGACTACAGGCCACGTCTTAACTACCTTGGGACATTGCTCCACAATTCCTGACACTATCACCACACTCTATGCCCATCAGCCACACAACCATCCTTATCTCTACGAAACGCCACACAGTGTGTAGCTTCACCTCATGGAGTACACTCCACGTGTGCTCCCTTCACATACGCTACACCACATCATCATTTGGCGTATACGCCATATGGTACATCACTCCATCACATAGAGTACACTCCATGTGTACTCCCTTCATACACGCTACGCCACACAATGTACACTCCGTGTGTGCTCTTCCCAATTCACACTTCATAGCACAGTCCCCAACTACGCCCAATACTTCACATACACAGCACATCACATTACCATACTACACAACGAACTCCACAAATACTAATAGCACAGTCCATAACCTAACCAACCAACCAACTAACATATAACATAAATAACAAGGGAGAGAGGTTATACCATCGTCGGGATAACCTGTGCGTTGCTCGCTATCCGGCATGGTCAGTGCCGTCAGAAGCCACTAGCTTGGGCGGTAGCAGTCACTATCGTGACCTTACAACATGACTATCTCGAGGACCGGATATAGGATTCTAGTGAGTGGATTTGGGCTATGCGAGGGTAGCCAACATACAGTAGCTGTTTGGGTCCTTAAAGATGGCTACGGGTGCAGATCTATGTGTATGAGGGTTGGGTCGTGATCTTGGGGTAGGGGTCTCGTGGTGGTGCCGAGGTGGCACACGTCGAAGACACAGCGGCTCGTGCAGGAGTTTAGGCTGTGGGTCTCAAATAGGGGAAACTAGAGGGAGGGCTTGGTTGGTCGTGGCTGACCATGGAAGGGCTGAGGGAGGTACGGTGGAGCTTGTGGTGGCGTTGGTGTGGCGCCACGGTGGCTGGAGGTGGTAGATCTAGGCCGTGAGGTGGGGAGGAGCTATGGGAAAGAGAGAGGACTTGAGAGAGGTGGAGGGCTTGGCTGGCTTGGAGCAGCTTGGGGAGGAGTCATGGTGGTTAGGGGAGGTGCTTGGTGGGGCTAAGACTAACGCACAGCGGCGCTAGGGCTGTTGGTGGCGGTGCAACCCGTGTGAAACCCATTTATGTGTTGTGTGTGTGTGCGATGGAGAGGGTGAGGGAGGTTCGTGGTGGCTGGGTCTGAGAGAGGTGGTCGCCGGTGTGAGGTGGTGGAGGTGCGGTGGCCTGGGTAGCCGTGAGGAGATGCGGGCGTGCATGGGAGAGGGTGGCTATGAGGTGGAGGCTTGGTTCAGTGGTGAGAGCTCGCCGGCATGGGAGGATGCCGTTGGTGGTGGAGGTGAGGCTGGGCGGTGCACGACGGCGCCAGGCTGGGCTGAGGGAGAATCGGTGAGAGGGAGAGGAGATGTGCAACGTATGCTGGGGGAGAGAAGAGAGAGAGAGAGGGAGGGAAAAGTGAGGGAGAAAGAGAGGGGGCTTGGGTATTTAATCCAGGCCCTTCATCTTGGGATCCTCAAAACGATCTAACGGTGGGCTTTAAATACTGATTTGGAAATGCGTAAACATTAACTTAACTAAAAACATTGAGAGGAATTAACGTAGAATATTATTTAAACTAATCTTTAGTTTATAAAATAATACTCATTCATCATTAGTAAAATGATGAAATCTTGTTTAATATATTTAAAAGAATAAAACCATTTAATTAATTAAAGGTTTCAACATAATTTATATCTCATAATATTTTAAATAGATGAAATCATTTTAATAAATGATATTAAAATGATTTCCTACAATTATAATATTTTTGGAGCTCTTAAAAAATATTATAATTGTCTTATTTAAATTCAAGGTTAGTTCAATAGCACTGGAAATATCCCATACAAATATTTTCAGTGCATTTAAAACATTGAACGTACTTTAAAAATCACATAATATCTTCAAAAACATGCCATCCAGATTTGACATGCATAACGAGGCTCGCAGTTGAATTTGCTTACGTTAGAAAGAAGGAGCGGGGTGTTACAACGCCGCTTGAACTCAGCTATGAATTCAAGTATACCCATGATCTCTCGATCAATGGCCTTAAGTCGCTCCCAGATGGAGGGCTCAGGCTGATTCATGGCCATCTTAGGCACAATCCTCTCTAGAGGAGGAGGTGCCTTTCTCTTCCTCTTGGTCGTAGTCGTCGTTTACTACACCTTTACAACTTCTACCATTCCGATTGGGAAATGGTAGTGGAAACTATCGTAATGAGATTTCAAGAAATCTCAGCAAGTAATCACACAACATATCACAGTTGATACAAGCATACAAAAGGTATATTATTATATGTGTGCATGGACATGTACTTGACTTATGCCTTAACCAGAACTTGACTTATACACTTAACCATTTTCAAAAGACTTGTAACAAAGACTTAGACTTTTCATGAAAACTTCTTAACTTTCTTATTTATAACTTGCCTTATCAGAACATATCACAAGATTTACATCGAGTGATCCTTATCATATCACGAAATTTTCATCAAGTGATCCTTATCTTATAAGCTCTTATCCTTGTTCAGAGGGTGGACACAATACGTCACCCCTCCTTGCACCGCGTGGTCCTGCTAGTTACCGTATCATCAACAGTCCGTACACCATGATGAATACGTCATAAACAGAAAATCATATTAACTCGACCGTACTCCAACGGGTTACATGCCTTATGCACCCACTAGCGTTAGGTGATTCCTCACTCCGGCATCCTTTAAAAAGAATCCATTCGACTATTCTTCGTCGACTTAGGGGTTACCACTCCATTTTTAAGCACTCAGACTGGACAAAAGAGTTCCACTAGGACAATCCCCCGTCCTTGCACTTGGGGTCGTGATAGAACATTTAGACTCTTCTTTGAAAAACACTTTTCTTTAAAAATATCTTCCCCAAATGCATGTGACATGGAACTTAAGACATACGTACTTATACTTGGCATGTGACATATGGAATGTCATGCATGAAGTAACCAAACATAGCATGTTCAATTCATGGCATGATAACACAAAACACATGAAACATCCAGACACATTCATGGAATCATAAGAACTTGCTTAGGCCGAAACACATAGGGGTAAAAATCATGAAATTCATCACTAAAACATGTTCCAATCTTCAAGCAAATAACATAGGGATCAAAGCATAGTAAAACAATGCATGAAATCATAACATTTGGCTAAGGTCTGAAACATTCAAGACACATTCAAGCCGAGACTTCATGTTACATAAACTATCAACCTTAATCAAGTAAAAGTCGAAACTTATAAGGGTATTTCATGGCATTTTCATCACAAATTCAAAGCATATAATTCCTTCCATAGATTGATACAAGATCATATTAACATAATTGAACAATCAATCAAGAAATAACAAACATGGCAATGAAAAGATTTACACAATCATATACAAAAATTAACCAACGGTAGGTTGAGTGTATACTTACAAAATCCTCATAAAAGAATACTAGCAGGCTGTAAATCCGAACATACTATATTTGAAAGAGCATCTAAAACTGTATCTCATGTTCTTGAGTGTATGTGTGTGTGTGTTTAGGGCATCACTTGGTGTTAAACCATTCGGCTTCTAGGGTTTTTAGGTTAAAACTCCCTTCATTTCACTCATAAGCTAAAACAAAACCTAAGGTAGCCAAGAACACATGTGATAGTCGAAACATAGAGGATAAACTTCCCCTTCACTAATCGTTCTCAAGGGTTTCCCTTAGAAACACTAGATTATTTCCAAGGAAATAGTAGAAAGTGTGTGTGTTCCATCTCTCTCAAAGTCAAATGAGATCTGAACCTCATTTTCAAATTGAGAAAAGACTTGTGTATGAGCAAGACTTAGGAGAAACCAAACCTTACCTTGCTAATCCTTGGATAGTGTGAAAATCCTTCTCTTGCAAGGATCTTCTTGTTTGATTGAAGAGAAAACACAAGAAAATGAGAGAGCATTCAAAGGAACATGGGAGAATTGAGTGGAGAGAGTGGAAACTCATGCAAAATCCAAAAAATGGCAAGGGAAAAGCCTCCTAGGCGTGAACCCTTCTCTTTATATATGAGACCCTTCACTTCCCTCCTTGTTTGCATCAAAACCCTTGTATGAAAGACAAGTGGCAAGGTTCCTTCCTCTCCCTTTCTCAAAACTGAAAAGCCTCTTGGAATTCCCTACTTATATTGCATTGGGAAGGGGCATTTCTTGGGAGGTGGCGTGTTGGACTTCCCTCCTTGCACCGAAAATCCCTATTCCCTCTTCCATCTTATGCTATTCCTTTCCTTGAACAAGTTAATATCTTTTCAAGGGGTAACTCGGTAAAATCATGCATGTCTCTTCCTATTGCCAACAAGAAACTCTTGGCAGGAAGACAAGTAGCATTGGGCGTGTGCCATAGCCCTAGCCATCCACTCAACTTTTCCAATCCCAAAGAGTTGATTCATCTTCTCAATATACATTTCCTAGGTGATCTTTCACATACCATTGGTTCAAAATACACTAAGTGACAAGTGGCAAGTGAATGGAATGCTTGGGAATATGTTAGTTGAAACCCTAAGGGCAAACTTGTCCTTGATACAAAAGTCTTATCACAAAAATTTTCTAGAAACTTGGTGCATGCTTGACACATGGTAAGAGCTAGCAAAATTCGAAATCCCAATGGCCTCCCTTCAATTTCCTATGCAAAACTTCTAGAAAACCCATATCACTTCCCTAGGCTCCCCTTTCCAAGAAACTTACCTTAGAACTTGAATTTTGGGCAAAGAACAATGGGCTAGGCATGTAAGCCCGTCTTGGTGCTTCCTACACCTCTCTCTCCCCCTTAACCCACTTCCAAGAAACATTCGGCCGAAATTCCAAAGTAAACTAGGATCACTTTCCTCTTGGGCTTAAGTTACTACATCAAAGGTTTCTAAGGCCTTCCAAAGTAACTAAGGCTCCTAAAATGCCATGGCAACCTAGAACAAATTCTAAGGGTCAAGCCTAGACAAAAACTCGGACCATCACATGTGTATTGCTCAATAACCTGGATCGGTAGCTTGGACCAGGGTCAACCACTGCTTTTATTTGGACTATCATCACTAGGTATGTCAAAGTCAAAACGCTAGGTAGGTGGTATAACACGCATTCTTGCTTTGGTCTTGATGCACAAATTAAACCGTGTAGAGTGAGGTGTGGTTCCATATTGAGGATTCCTTGATTCATTTTTTGTAACATCATTCATTATAAAACCATGCTTCCGTAAAATATTATTTGATACGCAATCATCCCAATTATGTGCATTGGATTCCCATGATGATGTAAATGCAGTACCACTTTGATGGTTATTTAAAGGCATTAGAAAAAAAAAACGTCGCTTAGTGTCGCACCCATCATAGTCAACGTAATGTTTTGTGTAGATGCCACCATTTTGACCACCGTTTTTCGTATGACCAACTTATTTGATCCTTGGTAAAGGGGTGTTTTAGTTGTCTATGTCATTACTGCCTTCATCCGAATTTTCCTCTGATAACATGCACAATTTTATCTCTTAGAATGCTTTCTCCAGTATCTTTCTTCATGTTCGAAATTCTTTATCAAACTTTTCACATTTCCAGTACAGTGGATTCCACCCACAGTAGCTTTCAATGGTTTATTTTGGATGTTGAAGGGATCGGTGATAATTGTATAGTGCAACCGTTGTTGATAAACTTAGAATCTGTCTCTTTAAAGTTTTCCAAATGACTTCTAGATTAGATTTGTATTTTTACTTTCCCATATCCTGAGAAGAATACATATACTGGATATATCTTAAAATTCAAATGCATATCTAGAAAACATAGTGTATAAATAGAAGATGTGACGATTAGTTTAACTTAATATATGCAAATTATTCAACTCACAAATAAATACATGATGACAATGTTCACCATGAAATGTATTCTACACATCTCTCAAATCGGAAGTGTCAAGAGAAGCGAATAAAACTATGAACTATAAACGTGAAATGGATACCTGTAAGAACTTTTCAAAGTCTGAGGTCCGTAATCCCACACTCAATTCACGAAGAACCCAACTTAGCTCGAGATCCCAAAAAATAAATATTTAAACATGATCTTTATGTCACTAAATTTCTAAAAAGACGTGTCACTAACTGAGTATATTGTAGAAAATAATTTAAAACATTTTGAGTTTTTATATAGAACTAATAATAATATTATTTAAATATTCTTAATATATCTTATTTCGGAATTATAACTTAGTGAGTAGTTATATTTTATATAATCTATTAAAATAATTACCAGAATGCTTAAATCAAATCCTTTGCAATTTACTACGGTAATCTAATTATAAATCAATACTTAGTAATATATTTTACTGTCATAAAATATAAGTGTCATTCTCATAAAAACAGAATCCAAACTAAAACAAATTCAAGTGAAATCAAGCCCAAATGTAATAAGCAATCACTTTTTGTCATGATTTTGAATTCAAGAGCAATAAATAACAAGGTCTTCAAATTAGTACGTGGGTTATGTTTTATGGGAAAAGCTAGATGGCATCTTTGTAATAATTTTATCTACGCACGTGTCTCAGGGAAAAGCTAGAGCCAAATCTCAATCTAGCTTGAAAAGAATAAAGTATTCACTTTTTTTTTTAAAAAAAAAAAAGAGGTTGAAACTTAATTTAGCCATAAAGAAGTAAATCTGACCTGCTTATGGTTTATAGAGACTACAGTATTGACAAAAGCAAATTTGACTTGCTTTTATGCTTTACAGAGCGAGGCTATAGGGAAAAGAAGATGATTTGATATAACAACTAGCTGCATATCTCACGTTAGAGAAAGAAAACAACTTGCAACCAAAAAGGGTTCGGTGCCGAGAGGGAAAAACAGATTCACTTGAGCAAAAAGCCATGTGACATACTCACTGAGAGGAATGAGAGAATGCGACAAAACTAGTGGCTGGACTGAGGCTACAATGGCGAAGGCTTCTGTGTAGCAGAAAATAATTTAGGAATCGTTAGGCTCAACAACGGTGGAGAAAAGAGAGGAATGGAGTACAATAGTGGCGACTGGGCCGAAACTTTCTGGGTTGCTCGAATGGTCTTCCGGCTCTCCTTGTGAGGTTTGATGGTGAAGCAGGAGCAAATCCCACAAATTAAATCTCTATCATTGATGAAAAATTGACAGAGTAGAGAGATAGGGCCAATGCCCATTGTGGAGGAAGGGAAAACTCACCTTTGATGCCTTCTGAGTTTCTGAGGACTATATTTTGATTTTTGCAAATAGGGACCATATTTTGAGGACTGGATGGAATGCAAGTTCTGGATAGTTATGTATTTTATTAGTCTTGATTTCATAATGTTGTCGGCATGGCTTCAGTATAGTTTTGCCTTGGGCTGTTTGAAAAGCCAGAAATTGGGTCCATTCTGTATCAGTGAAGCATGAAACGTTGCGATGCTTTGAGTTTTGGTCGAAATGTCGTTGTAATGCTTCAAGTTTTTGCCGAAACATTGCAAGGAAATCAACGCAGTTTTTCATGAAAACAATACACGATTGTAACAGTTGGAATGCTTATCTCTAAGTGCAAATAAACGATTTTGGCAGTTTACTGTCACTACGGTTGATGTTTGGGAGTGGAGAAACTGCCGATTAATGCGGTCTAAACGCCAAGTCAGATGTTAAAACTTGGCGTTTATAAAATTAAATAGATTTGTAGATGATTACTCTAGATATACCTGGTTGTTTCCCATGCAACACAATCTCAATCATTATCTATTTTTATTAAATTTAAGGCTTACGTTGAACTGCAGTTTAATACCAAAATTAAGCAACTTCATATCGACTAAGGAGGGGAGTTAAGATCTTTTTCTGAAATTCTTTCTACCTCTGGCATTATTCACCGTGTCACCTGCCCTCAAGCCCACACTCAAAATGGCATAATGGAATGTAAGCATTTACATATTATGGACTCGGGTTTGGCCTTACTTGTACATGCTTCTGTCCCACTAACTTTTTGGCATTATGCTTTTCAACATGTCATATGTTTGATAAACATGCTTCCATCTTCTTTTCTTAATAACTCATCTCCATTTTTTCTTCTTCACAAAAATGATCCTGATTTTAACTCTCTACGCGTGTTTGGATTGGCCTGTTAGCCTCTAAATTGCCCATTCAATCATCATAAATTCGATCGAATTATAGGGCATTCAGTGTGTTTATTTTTGTCTAAGCTCGGCCCGTCGTAGATCGATTTGTTACCACATTCCATCAAAACGTGCCTATATATCAAAAGTCATTAAATATAATGAAGCCCATTTTCCCTCTGCAAACATCTCCAAGCCCAACCCTCTGTCTGAGTCCAAATTTGTTTCTCTCCCACTTTTCAACTTTGCTCCAGGCCAAGCTCAACAAGCCCAGTCCATTCTAGGCCCAATCCACACTTCATCTTCTTCACTAAACCTTCCTTCATCTTAGTCCACACAACCTAGTATTTTGTAGCAACCACATTCAATGGTCATACGCTCACAAAGTGATTCCTCTTGCCCTCGTTAGTTCACCAACGACACCATTCAGTGGCCACCTCCACGTGTTCACTTATCCCTTGCTTCCAAAATTCCCCAAACGCCTTCTTGTTTCTCTATTACCCATAAATATCTAGAGTGGAGAGAAGCTATGTCTAAAGAGTTCAATGCACTCTTAGCCAATGATACGTGGACCCTTTTGTCGGCCTCTAAAGCACCTAAAGTTGTGTCATGTAAATGGCTTTTTTGAACAAAGCATCTTGCCAATGGCACCACTGAAAAACAGAGAACCCATTTGGTGGCCAAGGGATTTCTTCAACAGTCCAATCTTGACTATGATCAAACCTTCAGCCCCGTTGTAAAAGCAACAACAATTCAACTTGGTTTGGCCTTTGCTGTGACCAAAGGTTGGCCTATTCAACGATATGATGTGCAAAATGCTTTTCTCCATGGCCCTCCATCTAAGATAGTTTTCATGACACAACCACCGGGCTTTGCTCATCCTCAGTACTCAACACATGTTTGTAAGCTGTGAAAGGCCATTTACGGCCTTAAGCAATTGTCAATGGCCTAGTATTCTCGCTTGAGTCAGAAACTCATTGAGTGCTTAACATTTCCTCTGTTGATTCCTCATTGTTTGTCTACATTGATTGTGATGTTGTCATTTATATATAGTCTATGTAGATTATTTGTTTGTCACAGGTTCGAGCATAGACCTTATCACCAATCATCTTCAAGCTTTACATCTAGAATTTCCCATTATAGACCTCAGCAAGCTGCACTTTTCCTCGGGTATTGAAGCAAACTACACAAGTGATGGACTTCTTCTCACACAAAGATGGTATATTGCAGATTTACTTGATCGAACCAACATGGCCTTAGCTAAACCTATCAAGACACCAATGGCTACATCAGAGAAGCTAAGTATCCACACTAGAAATCTAAAGACCCCTCATTGTACAGTAGTATCGTCGGCTCCCTCCAATATTTATCATTCACAAGACATGATTTGGCCTTTGCCGTGAGTAAGGTCTGTAGGTACATGCATGCTCCTTGAGTTCACCACTGGCAGGTAGTAAAAAGGATCCTCAGATATCTAAAGCATACCTCTCAACTTTGCTTCTTTTTTTTTTTTCTATAAATCCACGTCAATGAACATCAATGCATTTTCTGATGCAGATTGGGCAGGGTGCCTCGATGACAGGAGATCAACCAGTGCATATTATGTCTTTTCTGGTACTAATGTAATTTCATAGTCCTCGGAAAAGCAACCCACAATAGCTAGGTCCTCCACCGAAGCAAAGTTCAAAGCCGTAGCCAATGCCACTGCATAAATCATATGGGTTCAATATTTATGTTGAGACCTTGGAATTAATTTTACAACTACTCCAACTTTATTTTGTGTCAATTTGGGAGCAACCTATCTATCTCCTAACCCTGTCTTCCATGCATGAACAAAGCATGGGGAAATAGATTTCCACTTTGTATGAGACAAGGTTCTCAACAAGTCACTATCTGGTGGCTTTTATCTCAGGAAAAGAATAGCTTACAGATATTCTAACCAAACCATTATCTACTACAAGGTTCTAGTTGCTCTACTCCAGTTTTCGATTGCATTCACTGCCGCTCGACTTGAAAGGGTCTGTTCAAGCAATACATGCAACCCATGCAAACCACAGTACACAGCCTATAGCTAATGCAAACGATTCCAAGCAACATGCACGACATCATGTTCAAGAAATGCATGCATCACATGCATTCCAAGCAAACCACGGTGCACAGCCTGCAGCTGATGCAAATGATTCCAAGCAACACACAAAACAACATCCATCGGTAGCTCATGCAAACAACATGCAACGTATGTGCAACCCTATCATGGGGGTTAAACATGGTATATGATATGATATGATAAGATGAACATGTTCAGTCATGTTATGCCAAATGGTATTTGAATATGAACAGTTGATTTTAGAATTCGAACATGTGAAATGTCGCTCTGATTTTCTGATAACATGTTTTGAGATTTGCATATTGAAAATGAAATGTTTTGTTTCTGCATTCTGAACTCTCAGAAAAGGCTCATGTTTACATACTAGTATATGTTCTTTGCTTACTGAGTTGTTGATAACTCACCCCTTATCTCCATAATATTTTTCAGATAGTTTGAATGTTTCTGTTGAGGATCAAGATTAGAGAACAAGGATGAGAATAGTTAAGCACAATGAACTAAACACAAAAGGAAGCCATGGTTATTGGAGAATCTTATTCAGCAAAATTGTTATATTCTGGTGACGTGGTATGTTGAGAGGTTGACGTTTATATTGAGAATTTGTGGTGTTCCTAGTTAGTTATTTAGACTAGTTAAGTTAACAATAGTGATATGTATGTGTAACTGAGAAATTGTAGTCTATATCTGTACTGTGAGGTGTGAATTTAAGTGATAGGAAGTAACGTCCCTTCGACCCATTCGGGATTGGTGTGGTACATTCATGGGTGGAACCACTACAACAAATTTCATTTTTAGTGATGAAATTTGTTAGGGATGTCATCCCTAAAAGTACTTATTTGGGACAAAATTTAAATTTCGTCTCAAAACATGGATGAGGTTCTCAAGGCATTCGAACGTATACTTATCCGTTCGAACTAGATCTTCTGTGATGAAATATATCGACTAGAAAATAGAAATACATTCAAATAGGTAAACATATGTTCGAAAGAGAGTTAATGTCTCTTCGAATGGTTTAGTCTCTGTTTGAATAATAATCTTGGTGGGAAATTACATATAATTTTGTCGAGGGAAGTTCAAAACCATTCAAACTGAAATTTTATGTTTGAACGGAAGTTTTTTGGTGGGGAAATCTTGCGGGATGGTTGCAAGATAGTTCGAACGCAAAAAATTAGATTTGTTTGGACTAATTCGAACACCATATTTATTAATTCGAACAACTTGTTTGGTGGGAAATTGTAAAAAAAATTGGTGGGAATTTGATTCAATATTATTCGAACGGAAGTGTTCGATTCGAACGGTATGAACTTAGTCTGAATGCTTAAATACGTGTTCCAAAAGGATTGTTTAATTATAATAATTTATTGAAAGGCATCCAAAATACCTTAAAATAAATATTTTTTAAATTTATTAGTTATCATTTTCAAAATATAAAAATATAGATATATTATATAGTATTATTTATGGTGAATTAAAATATTTCATATTCATAATATAATTTTATGTAATTAATTTAAAAATATTTTAATGTGTTCTTTTATGCTAAATAAGATTTTTAGTTAAATAAATATTACTTTAGTAAAATAAGAAAAAAATATTTTTGACAATAAACAAGCTAGCAAATACCAAAAATAAAAATCATACACTAATTACATCCCAAAAGTATAATGTTCGAGACATCATAAAAAGTGAAAAAAAACTAAAAGTATCTATCTGGTAAGTAGCTGAAAATCCTCCTGAAAGGAAGATATGCATCCCTCCATCCCTTGAAGCTTCTTCATGATGGGCTCAACTATCTCCTTGATGAAAAGTTGGCGATGCTCCTCCAGTAGAGACTGTACCTCATCCAAAGTAGCCCTAGTTGGCTGTCTCTGTACACCAGCATGAGTAGAAGATAGATCACTCATCGTGCCACTACCTTGTGCTACTAGAATATTAGCTCGAGTCTTCCACAAGTGACCCTCGCTCCTGCTGAACATCATCTTTTTAAGAGGCTCGATCTGTGGCTGCCTCCTCTCAGTCATTTGCACATTAACAGTAACAGCCCTCAAGAAATTCACTGGTAGAACTTCTATTGATCTTAGGAACCTTGTGAAAACCTCATACGTTTTTACGAATCGACCAATCGCTCAGGTTTTAGTCTGTCATCATAATAACTGTTATCACTCACTATGGTGCTAGATTTATGAGTTTAATTATTTGAGGTAGTTAGAAGTGTCAGAATGCATTATGGTATACGCCATTAGGCTCAGTGGATTATTTAGAATTTTATGGTGCAATAGTATATTTTCATAATTTCGGATGAAACGGCTGTTCAAAATTGTGAAATTATTTTTAAGGGCACTTTGGGGTTGAATTTCAGTAAACGATTTTCACTATAGGTTAATATGTATATTTAAAATTTTTCAGTACTAAGTTTATTATGTTTTTTTGGAGTGAATAGTAACCTCGATAAGCGTACTTAGTGCAGTGTTTTCAAAATCACAGTGTGGAATGTCCAAATTAGGTTAGAAGGGTTTTATTTAGATACTTAGCAAGATCTTAACCATACATAGTGAATGGTATTAGATACTTGGTACAAGAGGAACCATTAGTTAGATTTGTGAAGGAAATCAGGGTGTGAGATCATGCCACCTAAGGGAAAGCTGTGTTTCATCTGTTCAACCAAATTGTGATAGACCAAAGAAGATTTCAATCCTAGCAAAACCTAAATGGTTGGAATCCAATTGAAACCCTAAAAGCTTGGTTGAAACTGAAACCCTAAACGGTTTCCGAAATCCTAAAGTTGGCTTCCAAACCCTTTCTAACCCGATCTCTAGCATTGTGTTTAATCACTTGATTAAATCACTTCCACATGCTATTAATAAATTAAATCCATGTTATGACATCATTATCCAACCTTTTAAACCTTGGAAATTTGATTGGGTCAAGAAAAATTAGTTTTGGGCTTGATAGCATCTCAAACCCTAACCAAACCCCCTTTAAACCCCAAATTGAAGCCCACTTGGTTGTGGCCCACCAAAGGCCCACGAAGTTGGCCACCTTGGCAAAGCTTCTTGGAGAAGTTTCCTCTCCCACATGGAAGACCATCCACTGCCATTGGATACACCCAATAGTGCCTTGATGTGAAGAAGAAATCCACTCCATCAACCTTCATCTCTCACATGAGCTGCTGCAGGCAGTCCTTGCCTCTCACTATTCTCCACTTTATATCACATAGCCAACTCCAATCAAGGGTCTTTCAAGCCCATAACTTCCCCCTCCAGGAGTCTAAAGTCGTGCAAGACACATTTCTCTCCATTTTATCACTTCTTTCCCCCGTTCTTAGAGAGAAACCCAAAAGTGCTCTCTCAGGCAGATTTCTGTGTCTTTTTTCGTGGCCATTTCAGACCCATTGTAAGTAGTTTCTCATGATTACTCCTTCATAAAAGTTGTTCTTCTTTGCGTCTAGTTTTGTTGGATATTTAATTAGTCTCATTATATGCTCATTTGATCAGTCAAAAGTATTTTTAATCATGGAAAGGTCATTCTTGGTGAAACTGGAGAGTATGATATGCTTTGGAATTTTTGACCAAGCTAATGGACATATCTTGGTCCAAAAATTTTATGGAGTGTTGCTAGCATGTGTTTAAGAATTTTCATTGAGTTTTTTTTGATTTAATAAAGCTTTTGATGATAGATGTTCTTAGCTTTAAAAACTTGAAAACTAGAAATGGAAAAACAGTTTTTGTTTTGTGAAAGTTTGAATATTTCGTGGTTTAATCTTATTCCAAAGGCTTTGATATTTTTATATGATGATCCTAAGCCTCTTATATACATGTTAGAATATTATTTTGAAGATATTTAGTATTAGTTTTAAAGATATGATTTTCTATGCAAGAGGATTTCGGTTTGGCCTAAGATTTGATGTTTTTGGGTTAGATCCATGTTTTGTTGAATTTTAGCCATGTGATTTTAAGTTTGATGGTTGGATCTTCTTTATGACACATTTTCAAACCATGAGATGTTTTATTTTGAAGATCACATCTCTTTAAGCCATGGATCATGAGATTGATCAAAGTTAGTGGAGAGAAAGGTTTCTGTTTTGGACTAAGTTTAAAACCAAAAACTGCAAGTGTTGTTTTGTGATTTTTGGTGACTTTTGTGTGATGATTTAAAACATGGTTGATCTTAGGATGATGTTATGAATATGTTAGAAATAAGATTTGATTTTTTTTGGAATTCTTGGAGATGTTTTTGTTAAGGTCAAAACTTGTATTTTTAAGAGTTTACTTTTTGTTAAAAAGTTTGGGATAGGAAAATCTTAGGATATTTTAAGTGTGTTTTTAAACTTAGGATAGGAAAATCTTTGTTACAAAATTTTGGTTTAATCATGAGTTTTGAAATTCAAATGAATTGCAACCAAAATCAAGAGAAATGACCTATGTAGGTTTCAGCCATAGTGAGTTTTCCATAATTGTGAATGGTTTTAAATTTTTCTGAGTTGATTTTTGAGTTTAAGACAAAATTTACATGAGGAGTGTAAATTTTGGTAATTTTTTGAGTTAGGATATGAAATCCTTAAGTTAGGGGTAAAATGGACATTTTCTCACATGTCGAGGGTAAAATGATAATTTTACTCTAAGTTGTCTCTTTTCACATTTCTAATCGTTAGTAATTAATTTCTAACTTTTAGAATACCCTCTTTCAGTTTCTAGTGTTTCGCACTTTTTCTCGTAGAACGCGACTATCGAGGTAAGTTAGCTCTTAACTTACTATCAAGTTACTGTGTATGTGTGATGGGTAAGGGAATTACATTTTATGTTCATATGTTGTTTTATATGCCATGTCATGCTATGTCATGCTAATGTCATCTCATGTTTATCCTTTACCCGAACTATTCTGTCACAAAATACTTATCTGTTACACAATATATTCTGTCTTATGTTACTATTTGTTGCTAGTATGTCACATTACGTATGCCATCTGTTACATGTATGTCATGTCAAGTAATATTCACTGTCACATGTTGTGCCATGTTATGAAATGTTGGCCGTTACATGTTATTCATGTTACAAAATTTTGTCTGTTACATGCATGTCATGTTATGAAATGTTGTCTGTTTCATTTATATCTCGACATACGTCATGTTTGTCGTCTTATGTTCATGTCACGTTATGCTATGTCAGGATTTCTGTCTTTTCGTATTCATGTCATCCCGTCTCGAATACAATTTGTGAATCTCGAGAACAATCTTGTTAAGTTATTCATGTCAATCATGACCCTAAGCGCTAGGATAGGATAATATTCTAGTGTAACTCATTTGTTCACGCTAGAGTGTCTAAATAGATGTGAAATATTCCCTGGGTTGACGAAGTACAGTCAACAGGTTGCGAATGGGGCCTAACTAGTTGGTCACCAGAGCGCGCCAGGCACTAATGGCGATGGAGCCACTTTAGTTTACATGTGTCCACAGTAAATGTGGCACAAAAAAATCATGGGGCCACAACAACTGTGGAGCATGAAGTATGGAGCCACAACAATTGTAGAGCATACACTACGTGAGACACAACAATTGTGGAGTACGTATTAACGCACTCACAGTTGGTATAGACACTTATGTTATGATGCGGTAATCGGTAGGGACACGCGGCTCAAGGGGACCCGTGTAGCACCCGTATGGTCACTTTATTAATTAAGTCTACTGAGCAAGATTCCAAGTTCATGTATTTCACGTTCAAGTCATGTTTCACGTTATGTTATGTTCAAGTTTACGTTCATGTCAAGTTTCAAGTTTATGTCATGTCAAGCCAAGTTTTAGTTTCAGTTCAAGTTATGTCAGCTCATGCCATGTTATGTCAAGTGACGTTATGCTTATTATTTCATGTCATATTATGTCAAGTCATATTATACTTATTATTTCATGCCATGTTATGTCAGGTTATGTTATGTTTACTATTAACTTTGATTGTGCATTCATGCATTTATTGTCATGCATGCATCATTAACCTGTATAAAGGTTTTTTGTTAACTTGCTGAGATTTGTAATCAAATCTCACTATGGTAGTCCCAACTACCATCCCCCGAATGGTAGATCTTGTTACAGGATTTGAAGGAGAACCGGGAATCGACCAACTGGAAACGGTCGACTAAGCGACAATGCAACTTAGATGTAGTTGCCCTAGATTACTACTTGTATTTTGTGGAGTTCAATCTCCAGCACTCTTTTGTTCACAATCATTTTGGACTAGTGTTGTGATCTCAGTTGTTAGAATGTCTTTATGTATGAAGTATGCTTTAAGTATTTGGGATATTATAAATTTGGTGTATAGTATTGCTAAAAAAAAATTATCCGCTGCTAATATTACATAATGCTAGATGCATGTTAGGAACATTGCATCTTATATATCATGAACGGGGACAGGTAACCTTGTGTTGCATGTCCCAACGCTTCAGATGTCCATCCGATGCCAAGCGGAATTTGTGGGCGTCACAGGATGGTATCAGAGCAATACATCTCTGGGTTGTAAATCCACATGTCCTTAGGAAATGCACCAAATATTAGGCTTGAAATTTTAGTCTTCATTAGGCTTGAATTTTTTTTTTAAGTATGAGAGATAGTACGTGGTTGTAATACATGTACTCGTGTGTTTCAGGAAGTGGCACATGACTCGTGGTAGGATACCTCGGAACCCCAAAGGAGGCATCAATCAAGAGAATCTGAATCCCCCAATGGATGGAGGATTAGCTGAAGCTATACGTCTGCTGGCTGACGTGCGTAGACAACAACAACAGTAGCAAGTGCATGTACCAAGACCCGAAGTCAGGGATTGTCTGTATGAGAAGTTCTTGATCCATCGTTATCCAAACTTTTCTAGTAGTGAAGAACTATTGAAAGCTGAGAAATGGATTATGGATCTCGAAAGGACATACGAGATGTGTGGTTGTACTGAGGACCAAAAGGTTCTATATGCTGGATAACTATGCCAAGAAGAAGCTGGAATATGGTGGGATACACGAAGACAGCTCCTAGCTAAGTTACTAGGAAGTCTCGCTGCACTTTCATGGGAGAGATTTAAGGAAGAGTTCGAATTTGATTTATGGAATATTTGGGTGTTAATGTTAAGAAAGTTTTGGTATTTTATAAGAAAGTTTGGGTATTTTTCATGAATTCCTATTATAAGAAAGTTTGCGTTTTAATCATTAAGTGATATATAATTGAGTATAAACCATATTTTTTTGATGAACATACGGGGAGGGGGGGAAAAACAGAAGCAGAAAAGAAGAAAGAGGAGAAACGGAAGAAATGTAAAATATCATTTTGATTAAAATACAATTTGCTGAATATAGGTTGTATTTTAAATATCATTTGGGTATTTGGGAGTTGCTTTGCAGAATATTTACAAATTATATCTCATGTGTATAGATAGAATTAAGGCTTGGTTTATTCGTATGATGTCTCTGTGTGGTTGCTTAGTTAGTACAGAGTTTTTATTTATTAAATTTAGTTATCCTTGTATATTATGTAGATTTACATGTATCATAAAAACTGAAGATGTTAATTGCAACGTGTAACATCTATTAAAATCTAAAGATGTTATTTTCGGGAAATGTATTCTTATTAACTTTAATGTAAATACCAAATTAAAATATAAACCATTAGCTTGTCCTAATTAAAATAATATAAAATAATAAACCAATTACCTGTAAAGAATACACAATTATTTGCATAAAATGCCCTAATTAAATACATTGAAGTACCTATTAAACGATTTTTAACTCAAATACTTTGAATATTTTGCATAAAATGTCCAAATTCAAATAATATGAATTATTTCCATAAAATACCAAATTAAAATATAAACCATTAAAATGCCCTAATTAAATACATTAAAATACCCAAATTAAAATAAGATTTCTCTAAGTTTATGTTTTACATAAAATAGTGGCTTGGTTTCCTAGTTAGGACTAGAATGTTAGTATTATTTTCATATGCGAGTAAACATTAGACCTGTTCGAGAGTTGTGGCCAAACATTCTAGTAAAGAATATTTGAGTACAACTCTTGAATTGTCCAAAGTGGACAGTTTGTGATTCTATTATCAATATGGTAGATATATTCAGTCAAAACTCGTGTTAGTTTTGGAAATTTTGGTTCAGTATTCCTTTACATTTTTCGGATGTGTGGTTCGTAAGTTGCTCAGCCCATGGATAGGGTCGAGGACTTTTCAGAACTAGCGTACTTGGAGAATTGTAGGAAAATGCTGCCGAAATCTCGACTAACATGAGAGTTTTGGATTGAGTATATATGTGATATAGATGATAGTTTCTCGAATGGGATATGACCAACAACCTTATCAAAATAGAAGCGGTGAATATGAAAAGACCCTTGATAGTGTTTATCCATGAATTAGATTTTTTGAGAGACAGTCGACGAATAACGGAAATACAATGGATAAAAGTTGGATGCTATTGGGAGATAGACTTGGTCGAGACTATAAGGAGTGCATCACAAAGGGTAAAGTTTTTTTTATAGAATTTGCTCGTAGGAGTGTTGACAATCGAGGATTTATAAGATGTCTATGTTAGAAGTTCAAAAACATAAGTTCTTATAACTTGGTGATAATGGAGGAGCATTTATATGTAAATGGAATCGATCTTAAATATTCACATTAGGTCTTACATGGTGAACCATTTCGTAAATCTGTTAGATTTGGCAGTCAATCCAATCACATGGAGAAAGGTAATGACGTCGAAAGGATATGACATATATGTTAGGCAATCTTGGTGCAGGAATGTTTGGGGCGAGGGATGGAGAAGGAATATCTACACAATCATTTGAAGAAAATGGAAACTTTGGAAGACTGTGGGAGGATGCACAACGAGAACTATATGAGAGGTGCACCCGTTACAGTAGGTTGTCTTTCACGGTGAGGTTGTTCCATATTAAGTCTATATGTCGTATTTCTGCAAAGGCTGTGACACCCCAAAAATTAGTGTGTTTTAGTTATTTCTATTATTATTGTTTGTTTATTTTATTTATTTTTATTATTCTCTTCCCCAAGGGATTTGGGCCCAATGTGTAGTGGGTTGAGAAAGGACTTGGTTTGTAGTGTTGTGGACTACTTAGGCTAAAATAAGGGGGAATAATGGCCCAGCCCGTGTAAGTGAGCCCATAAGCTGAAACCAAAACCCACCCTCTCAACCTGTATGACGTTGTTTTGGCCTAAGAGAAAACCCTAGCTTATTTTTCTTCATCTCCTTCCCAGCGCAGCGCACCCCCCCCCCCCCCCCAAGCCTCTATTTCCCCCCTTTTTCTTCCTGATGCAGAGAACTCCGCACGTTGTTCACCGCCTCACGCCACTACCACCACACCTCGCCTTGGCACCTCCCACCCCACCTCAGCCTCTTCCATCTCCCTGCAGGTCTCTCTCTCTCTCTCTCTCTCTCTCACTTGGTTTCAATCTCGTGCAACCCAGCGTCGCGGCAGCCAACCCACATCGACGGCGTCAAAAGCTTCCCTCGTCAGCCTCCTCCCTTTCCCTAGCCACAGGAGCCTTCCTATTTCTCCCTTCTCCTCAAGTAGCACCACCCATTCATGGGTTCTCCCTATCTCGACCCAGAACCACTGCCTCCAGTGTCACTGCCCACGAGCATGCTAGACCTTCACCCCTTGGCCATGCCTTCCTTTGCTAGCCATCGGCCAGCCGAGCCGAGCCTCCCTTTCCCTTTCTACAGTTCAAATCCCATGGTCCAGCCCTATGAAACCCACGGCCCTGCTGTGCTTCGCCACGCCTCGCTGCAGCAACCTTGTCCTCCACTTGCCATCACCCCGGATCCACCATCCCCTTCACGAGAAAGCCATCAATAGTCCTTTGTCTCACCAGGATCTGCAGCTACCATCCTGTACCGCCTCTACCCAGCCGTTGTTCCACCATTTTTGGCGTCACCTTGGTGAGCTAATCTGCCTACGTTGATTAATGTAAATACCATTTACATTCTTATTATTTTACTAACTTCTCAGTGTCCGTCTGCATAGCGACACGTGCACGAGATATCCTAAGCAGCGCACCTGATCATCCATAAGTTTGTTGTCTCGTGTTGTAAGTAATCTTCTGGTACGACTGCTTTGAGATTAAAGTATATTTTTACACTAACACTTTTCTACAGTCTGGTTGGTTGAGCTAGGCCGTGGGCCTAGTGGAGCATTGGAAAAATTTGACTGTTGTTGAGGCTAGTTTGGGCTTTGGGCAAGAAACGAAGGATGGGAAAACGCGTGTAGTTGTGTTTTTGAATTGAGAAATTGGATGATAGAGATTGTTATGGTTTATGTATATTTCTGTTGAGTGACTGCCATGTCATCCAATATACTGCTTATCATGTATCTGTGCATTTTTTGTTATTACTATTCAAACTGTTTTTGTAAATGCGTTGTGTAATGCCATGTGGTATGAATTGGATTTTGGGTCTATATGTACTGGTTATAACGTGTGGGTATATGTGCATATCACGACCCCAAGCCGAGATGGGGCATTATCTTGGTGGAGCTTATCTGGTCACTCGGAAGCGTAATAAACAGATGTGACGTCTCCTGAGTTGTCACCTGGCGAAAACGGGTGATAAGTGTGATTTTTATGTGATTTTTATTACTTTTGTAAGCATTGAGTTCTTATCCTTTGATATGTTGTTATTGTTTCTGTCATTTGGAGTGCCTAGGTCGATTTGAAGTTGATTATTTGTACTTTTGGTGGTGTGTTGGTTTTGTCTAAGAATGCAAGGTGATCGACACGTAATAGTTAGGAGTGTGTATGAATCTCGAAGAGTTCAAGTCCTTGTTTCATTTTGGCTTGGGAGAAGTTGTTTTGGTAGATGTTGAAGTGGATTTGGCACAGTAGTATTAAATTCAAGAGATCTTAGCCTTAGACTTTTTGGTGAGTTGATCGGAGTGTGCAGTCGAAGCATGTTACCTAGTGAAGTGATGGTTGGCAGTAATTGTTGTGATTATCTTCAGGAATCAGTAGTGACTTGACGCCACATAGGAATTTAAATTTTGAGGCTAGATTTTTATTTGGAGATTGAACGTCCAGTTGGGAGAATTATGAACATTGTTAATTAACTTGAGAAGAAATTGTTAGGTTACCAATGTGTGGTGTGCAATAAAGGCTTGGAAGTTGAAGTATAGGCATCAAGGGTGGATATAGTAATCAGATTTATGAGGTAAGAAGCATTAGGATCCATGGGTGTTGTATAGTACTTTCTTGTCAAATGGAGATTTTTGAAGTACATGACTTGCCTTGGAGTTTTAAACGTGATGCGCTATTAAAGGAACTAGTCGTGCTAATGCTAGATCTTGTGAAGTAGAGGCTAACATTATTAGTTTAGTGAGCCCTTTAGTAGTAGCTATAGTTAGCATGTCAATTTCGAGGACGAAATTTCTTTTAAGGGGGGAGGATGTGAGACCCCTAAAATTAGTGTGTTTTAGTTATTTATTTCTATTATTATTGTTTATTTTATTTTATTATTCTCTTCCTTTAGGGATTTGGGCCCAATGTGTAGTGGGTCAAGAAAGGACTTGGTTTATAGCATTCTGGACTGCTTAGGCTGAAATAAAGGGGAAAAATGGCACAGCCGTGTAAGTGAGCCCATAAGCTGAAACCAAAACCCAGCCCTTTCAACCTGTACGCCGTCGTTTTGGCCTAAGAGAAAACCTTGGCTTATTTTTCTTCATCTCCTTCCCAGTGCCGCCCACCCCCCTAACCTCTCTTTCTCCCCCTTCTTCTTCCGATGCAGAGAAGCTCGCACGCCGTTCACTACCTCGCGTCGCTACCCCTGCACCTCACCTCGGCAGCTCCCACCCCACCTCGTCCTCTTCCATTTTCCCACAGGTCTCTCTCTCACACTCGGTTTCAATCCCGCGCAACCCAGCATTGCCACAGCCAGCCCAAGCCAACGGCATTACAAGTTTCCCTCGCTGGCCTCCTCCCTTTCCCTAGCCATCGTAGCCTTCATCTTTCTCCCTTCTCCCCAAGTATCGCCTCCCTTTCATGGGTTCTCCCTATCTCGGCCTAGAACCACCGTCTTGAGCGTTGCTGCCCACGAGCATGCCAGATCTCCACCCCTTGGCCATGCCTTCCACCGCTAGCCATCGCCTAGCCCAACCGAGCCACTCTCTCCCTTTCTCCAGTTCAAAGCCCATGGTCCAGCCCCATGAAACCCACGGCGCCGCCGTGCTTCGCCATGCCCCGCCACAATAACCTTGTCCCCTACTCACCATCACCTCGGATCGCCATCCCCTTCACGAGAAACCCATTGGCAGTCCTTTGTCTCGTCCAGATTCGCTGCTACCATCCTGTACCACCTCTACCCCGCGTTCCACCCCTTTTGGCGTCACCTCGGTGAGCTAATCTACCACGTTGATTAATGTAAATACTGTTTGCATTCTTATTATTTTACTAACTACTTGGTGTCCATTTGCGTAGCTACTCGCGCACAAGATACCCTAGGCAGTGCACCTGATCATCCATAAGCCTGTTGTCTTGCGTTGTAAGTAATCTTCTAATGCGACCACTTTGAGATTAAAGTATACTTTTACACTAACACTTTTCTGCAGTCTGGTTGGTTGAGCTTGGCCGTCGGCCTAGTGTAGTGTTGGAAAAATTCAACTATTGTTGAGGTTGGTTTGGGCTTTGATCCAAAAATGGAGGATAGGAAAACGCGTGTAGTTGTGTTTGTGAATTGAGAAACTGGATGATTGAAATTGTTGTGGTTTATGGATATGTCTGTTAAGTGATCTGCCATGTCATCCAATATACTGCTTATCAAGCATCTGTGCATTTTATGTTATTACTATTCACACTGTTTATATAAATATGTAGTGTAATGCCATGTGGTATGAATTGGATTTTGGGTCTATATGTGCTGGTTATAATGTGTGGGTGTCTGCGTATCATGACCTCAAGCCGAGATGGTGCATTATCTCTGTGGAGCTTCTCTGGTCACTCGAGAACGTAATAAACTGATATGACGTCTCCTGGGTTGTCTTCAGCGGTGACGGGCTCGGACAAGATGATAACACTCTTGTGCCGACTATGTGGCCCTCTGCTGGCGGGCCGAGAGGGTGCTTGCTCATGCACGCTCCGGGTGCAGAGCTGGGCATTACTCATTACGAAGTCACATGCACGGACGTTACCTGTGGTGTAACGATGAGAGCCAGGTTGTGTAGATGCCCATATGGGAGACCATAGTTCATGCTTAATAAAATAAATGGTTAAATCGGGCCAATGGGGTTTTTGGCTTGTGTGGCTAAAATGTGTCATTTTTGGGAAAAAGTGTGGATTTGTTCTTGCATGTTCTACTGTATAGCTATGAATGTGTTGGCTACATTAATATGTTTGAATCTTTTGGATGTTGCTTGGTTGCTTACTTGCTAAGATTTCATGATCTCACTATGGTGTTTCCACCTACGGTTCCGTCTTATGGAACCATAGTCTATGAAGCGAGGGCTGGGACTTGATTATAATATCATTCATGCATGTAAGAAAGACTGTGTTCTCTTCTAGCAACAATATGTAGAATTTAATTCATGTCCAGTGTGTCATGAGTCAAGATTGACATCCGATAAGAGTAATATACCCCAAAAAGTGTTAAGATATGTTCTGTTAATTTTCTCTGTAGACCTGTATTTTTCTCTCATCTCTTTATGTCATGATCATGTCAAAACTTGAATTGTCAAATTTCTATCTCATTTTGTCGGGGGATATTGTCAATTCGCGCGCCTGGCTTAAAATTTATAACGTGGAGAATTTATTGGCATTTCCTCCTCGTTAATGACAAATCATAAATATATGTATGTATGTTGTTCATGTTCTAATTTTCGGCCTGCAGGATATAATATACAATTGTTTAGCACGGACATTTATTTATTTTCCTATAAAATCATATATTACTGGAATTCTTGTTTTTGTCAGCAAACTATGTAATTTATATATATAATTTAGTGTCAAGAGGCTCACGGGGTTGACGATGAAAATGGAGTAAAAATGGGATCTTGGCATCTGGTCTGAGTTGAAGAGAGAGAGAGTTCAAGAAGGTGAGGGGCAAAAGCAGAGTATAAGGATAGGATTGCTGAGAAGGAAACGGCGTAGTTTGGAGAAGAAGAATAAACGTAGTCGTTTTGGGAGTCCATGTCTTTTAGAGTTAATTAATGTGTAGCCTTAAACGGCACAAGCTATAGTTATCATATGTAATTTTTAGTTGTATTAAACTCTGCATTTTAAGTCAAGAAGCTAGAGGGTCTTTTAGTCTTTTACGCAAGAGTTTCTTTGGGAAAGGGAACACGAGTACTTATGGGGGGAAAAGTGAGATACTGCAGCATTCTGGAAATTGTCAGATCTTTTTTGGACATATATGGAGGTTAAGGGTGCCTCGAATCATCCCTGCTATTAACTTTATGAATTACAGTATTTTCTTCATCTCAATTCTATCATCACGCATACAGTACATTCAATCATTCCATTGCATTTCACTACAAATATTACATCCAGCACGTAACAATTAGCGGCGTTTTGTTTTAGTCAGTGCCGGCCAGTATGATATTTAATATTGGCATTTTGTTTGATCTGTTAGTCGATCGAAGCGTTAATTGCAAGAGTTTGATTGAAGCTGATATATAATAAATATTATAAAATTTATTTTTTATGTGTTTGCGATCTCTTTTCACCAAGCCTTTAAATTCGGATAAAAATTTAAAAAAATCTTGAATTCTATTCTTCTTTATATTTATAATTAAAATAGCAAATATGAATCAGATCATATATATTCATGATCACACGCATGCGGGACCAAATTAAAGGATCCGAATCATAAATACCATTACTCCAATGTCGCAGCAGCGCATGCAGAATTTGAACACGTACGTACAACTTAATAAATGACGATTCCTGATTATCGATTCAATGTAAACAACAAAAATCAGTAGCATTTAAGAGGGGGAGGGAGGCATCTGTTGCCAAGAAAATACGTACCCAGCTTGCTAGCTAGCTACATTATTAATTCAAACGACTGGTAATTTCTTTGACAGTTAATAACTCCCCGTATTAATGATATCATGCCAATAATCCGTCTCATTTCTTGCACGTTCCTCGACAGCATTACTTGATCCACTGCCAGCACTGCCTGTAATCAAGCTGTTTGCAGATAAAATATGGTTGCCCATATTATTAACAACACCATCATAATCATGATGAAGATGACGATCTCCAACGTCCCCAGTAACCAGATTCATCTTGTGGAGCTGCATGGTTGATATTTCATTGAATTCATTTAAGTACGTTTGATGATCCCTTGCGTTGATCTCCAAGAAACCTAATGCAGATACCTCAGAGGCAATATCACAATTGCCACCCATGCCAAGACCAAAAACGGAACCAGAATCGACGCCACCATGATGATCATTTCCTGCAGCTAGCATCGACTCTAACATCACGCTTTCCCATACTTTCAAAACGTCAAGGCAACGTGGGGGTGCGAGTTTACTGGTGGTTGTTTCATTGAGTAGCATGCCCGAGGCTGCAGCCGATGATCTTCCTGAAGAGAAGCCTGGCGGCAGATCGTATAATTGGTAGCATAACTGTGACTCTCTGACTAGTCTTTCTTCGGCCTCAAGCCGAGTGTTCTCCCACTGAGCCATGTGGCTAAGATTGGATGCGCTTTTGGGGTCACCATTTGCAGACTCAAGAACGGTGCCTTTTGGCTTGTGAGTAACTGGATCGATGCCCATCATGGTCAACCTTTTCTTAAGATGTGTGTTCCAGTAATTCTTGATCTCGTTGTCAGTTCTCTTTGGCAAGTGTGTGGCTATAGCGGACCATCTGGAGGAAAAAAAAAAAAAAAATGCATGAAGTTAATACAATATATATATATATATATATATTTAGCCTAAGATCGATCCATAATATTATTCAAACTATATATGTATTGCAATATCATGTAATCATCATTTGCGTATTGGTGCTTTACAACCACTGATCAGCATCATTTTGTGTCTACAATATTATTCCTTTTAATTTTACTCGATTCATATGTATTTACAGAATCCTAAAGATTTCAGGGTAGAAGGAAATTAAAAAGGCATTCTGAAATTCATGTTTTTATTTATTTTATTTTATTTTTGTCCTTGCTCAGAAGAAAAATGAAATATGGCGTTTCAGAGTTTGATTAATGAAACTTTAACTGAAAATACAAAGCAGTCTGGTTTGTAAGTCGAATTAAGGTGCATATTTACATCCACATGCCATAATATATATGGAGCTCAAAAGCTTAGATTAAGTACTAGACTACACAAAAAGAAATGGCAGAATAAATATGATCCCCGAAATAATCGACAAACTAATTAAACTGCGTAAATTTATTATTGTAGCTAGGATAATACCATAAAATGCTTTATATATATATATATATATATATATATATATATAATCTAAAATGCAGAGATTTAATGTCCGGTTTCAGTGATTAGTGATTACCTGCTGCCAAGAAGAGCATGAAGTTGAATGATGGTTCGGTCTTCAAGTAAACTGAACTGCCCCCTCTTAATATCAGGTCTGAGGTAATTATTCCATCTCAGTCTGCAGCTCTTCCCACATCGTTGAAGACCTACAGAGAAACAGCCAATTAATTAAGAACAATGATCACCATTTTATTTTAAAGGAATTAATTAAGAAAATTTAAATTTAAAGCACCATATATAGGGAATCAAATGCATATATATAATATATATAGAATTTTCGCATAAATTTTTGTGCAGCACCCGAAGCTAGCTAAAACCATGTAGAGAAAACAAAACAAAACTTAACCTGCTTTTCGTGGCAAACAACGCCAGCTTCCACAGCCATATTGTTGAATATAGGCGAAGAGTTTCTGGTCTTCTTCCGGTGTCCATGGACCTCGGTTCATCCCATCGGCGTTGCAGCATGGAGTCCTTCCCATTCTAGTGTTAAAGCAAGCAGAAGAAAATAGGCTTGGAATATTGAAGCTCTTTCAGCTGAAATAATTTGTAAAAACAGTGAGTAGATGGGAACGGATATGAAGCTGATAGATACTAAATAAACGTGTGAAAAGTGTGTATATATATATAGAGAGAGAGAGAGAGAGATGTCTCAGGCGCCAGAGCTAGAGCATTTAGTACGGGACAAAGTAATGGCCATTTCATTGTATATTAAAGTTTGTCAATTTGCCTTCGGTACAAAATCCAATAATGATAAACCTATAAATTATATGAAATACCTACTGCTTCTTCATACTCATAAATCAAGCGAAATAATAGCAAGATGCATGAGCTGCAGTTGGGCGAGTTGGACTAAATGCAGGCAGATCAGAATGAGCTACCCGCGTTTATAATTTTCAGTTGTAGAGTCGTAATTTAGATCTTAATTAGGTCCCTCGAAGTTGTGCGCTAGCTAGCTAGGTTCATCAGTTTAATCTTTTGCATTGAAATTTGTGTATTTGATCCTAGCATTATGTTTGTTGATATTGGGGTACGTGTCCTATGCTAGTTTTATTATCTTTCTGTAAATAATTATTTCCTGTATATTCATCCTGAAATTCAAATATCAGAAAATAGAATTTATGATCGCAAGTTTACGTGCATTGAGAAAAGAAAAATAATAGTTGTAATCGTAAGGTGTAATTATTTAAAAAAAATAAATAAATACTGAATTTATATAGAAAAAATTAATTTTTTAATAATAGATCCTATTCTTTTTTAAATCGATTGTATAGTACTTATTTATTCTACGACTTTACATAGCATTACTCAAATTACTTTATAAAATTTGAAACGTTACAACTCCATGAGGTGTAAGAATTTCTGTCTGTACAGAAAAAACTTACCAGACTGGGTCGGTTAAGGAACCGGTCATCCTTGTTCAAAAAAAGTACGAAAATTTGATTTTTGGCATGGTCTCAAGGTGAGGATTTCTCACCTGAGATCTTACCAGACCGACTGACTTTACTATATAAATTTTGAAATAATTTTTTATATGTATTTTATAATTTTTAAGTTGTTATATATATAAACCGAAAGCAAGTAATTATGTAATTTTTTTTTAATGAGATAGTATTTAGGAGTGTAAGAATAAGATACAGTCTACACCATTATAAGTTTCAGATGTATATTTACAATTTTACAGTTCAATAAAACGATTTTCATTTTTTAGATAACAAAAACTAATCAAAAATGCGTTTTGATTTATTTGAGGCACTTAGAATTGAAATTTAGAAACGATTAACGAAGTGTACTCCTAGTTTCGTATGATTATTTAGGATTTTATGGTGTGAATTTATTTTCACCATTTTCAAAATAAATAGTAACTTATATATTAGCGCCATGTGGCATGCAGTCCAGCCATTTACATATCACAATGGGGAATGTCCAAATCATTCTTGAGAAATGTCGTTTTAACACTTGGCTAGATCTTAGCCACATTTGGTGAATAGTATAGGACACTTGGCACCAAGTGGAAGCATGAGATGCAAATGTGAAGGAAAAAAAAGAAAATCAAATATTGTGATCATGTCACCTAAGCTAAACACTGTTATATTAAACCATTCATTTTTGTGCCAAATCGAAGAGGGTTTGAAACTCCAAATATTTGGAATCCAACTGAAACCCCAAATATCTTGTGAAAACCGAAATTCTAAATGGTTTCTTAAACCATAAATGAAGCTGGTTTTAGCTTAGTGTTTAATTACTTGATTAAATCACTTTAACATGCTATTAACCATTCAAATTCTAAATGGTTATAAACAATCGTCTAGACAATGGTACTTCAGATTTTGTGAGACTATTACTTTAATTGGCTTTGAGATGTTAAAAGAAAACCATTGTGAGTATGTCAAACGTACAAGGAAGAGTTTTCTGATTTTGTCTTTATACGTATATGACATTTTATTAGCTAGAAATTATATGGAGATAATTGTCGCCACAAAATAGTGGTTGTCCTCTACGTTTAAGATAAAAGACATGAGCAAGCAAATTTTGTGCTTAGTGTTAAAATCTCAATGGATCGATCTAGGAAGCTTCTTGGTTTGTCTTAAGAAACCTATATTAAGAAAATTATAGAACGATTCTATATGCACAACTCCAAACCCATAGAAACTCTAATTGAGAAGGATTATATATTAAGCCAAAAACATTACCCTAAGAATGATGAGGAAAAGAAAGAAAGGACCAGAGTCCCTTATGCAAGTGCAATTGGAAGTCTGATGTATGCTATGTTCTGTACACGACCTATCATTTACTTTGCAGTTGGATTGGTTAGTCACTGTCAAAGTAACCTAAAACCTGTTCATTGGCAAGCAATTAAGAGGATTTTTCGATATCTTCATGGGACAACAGACTCTTTCTTTGTTATTAGGGTGGATACATGAGACTAAAGGATTATAGCGATACCGATTGGGCTAGTGATAAAGATGAGTGAAAATCCATGACGGATTATGCATTTATGCTTCGTGTGGGAGCTATTTCTTGGTGTACTAAGAAACAATCATGCATTGCTTTGTCCACAATGGAGTTAGAGTACGTTGCTTGTTCAACAGCTGTACAATAGGCTGTTTGGTTGAGGAGATTTTGTCAATGCCTAGAGATTATGGCTCTTGCTAGTGAAGTTGTTAAGATATATAGTGATAATATGGTAGTTTTGGCATATGCCAAGGATCCCAAATACCATAGCAGAACCAAACAGATAGATATTCATTTTCACTACATTTGATATGTTGTTACGCTAGGCAAGGTGATCCTACAACATATCTCTACTAGTAAGATGGATGGTAGCCTATCCTCTTACTAAGGTTACTAGTAGAAATGTTTTCCAAACTTATCTTAGGATTTTGGGACTTCATCAAATTTGATATATGTTGTATTAGAATACCTTATTTGACACTGTTAGTATCTATTGCATCAGTGAGATTATTATGTTTATCTCATATTATTAATTAATTAATACTATGTGAAAAGCACACATTATAAAGATGTTACCAAGCAAAGATCAGTCCACTCATATGGATGATCACATTGAAGCTTGAATAGCGAGCAAGATGAGACAAATTAATTACTTTGGCGCTTTAAAAGTGAGAAAGTAAATATCTTGATGCTTTGGGAGCATTCAAGATAAATTTAAACAATGTCGCCTTAGCTTGCTAAGATGAAACTTACAAGAGTTGTATATGAAGTAGTTACACAGCTTAATGAAGTTTGATTAAAGCAAAATGTGAGATCTTAGGCAGATGCTAGATGAGTGACTGTGCTAAGAAACTCAAGTTAGAGCACCTTTTGTAGCAACAAGACTAAAATTCCTACGACGTTTGAATGTAACAAATCCAATTGAGTGGGAGCTCCGCCGTAACATACATTTCATACTGTATTTGCTTTAGACGACCATCTTAGGAAATGATTGGATGAGTCCCTGCTCCATCACAGTGTGAGCCCTAATGGATCAATAGATGATCTATCCCTAAGCCCTAAAACCTAGAGCTATTTCATGAGATGAAGATTTGATGTCATTACTTTAGCATGTTTTCTTAGGACCATGAATGATACAGTCTTGCGGAGCATGTCTAGGAAAGTAGTAAAGTCTAATTGAATTGACGTGAGTGTCTAGAAAAGATTGTTTGGATTCTTACTTGTTATTTTATGTCTCATAGCCCAGGTGATTATGTCATTTTGACTCGATATAATCATGAACACATTATGTATTGTGAAGTCAAGAATTGTTTTAAGTTATAAACTCGTGAGGGATTAAGGACACTTAACTAAGTGAGATCAAATAGTCTAGAGTATGGAAGAGATGTTATGAGTGATCTACTATGTTAGTATTATGGTGACTTAATATACTACTCCTACTATTTTTCTTCTCGTCAGGTCGCACGCTTCATTTTCTGTATGAAGGATAATTGATTAAGAGATCAGGAGTAAATTGTTAATGGGCATGGCACCTATTGGGGACAAGTGGGAAATGCTAGTATTGGATACCCCATGACCCATGTTGTGTCCAAATGGGCAGGAAAGTTATTAATTACTAGGAGTAAATTAATTCCCCACCACTACTTGATGGGAACTAAGGTGGGCCTAATCTCAAAGATCCTTTGCAAGTTCCAGATGAGCCAATTACAAGATCAAAAACCAAGAAGATCAAGGAAGCAATGCAAAGATTGGTGCAATCCATTTGCGATGAAGCTAGCAAGAGCCCAACACTCAAGATGGGCTTGAAAGAATGAGAACTAGTTTTGATCCACTTGATACAAGCTGTGGAAGACATGACTTAGAGTTATTGTTTGGACCTATTGTTATTGAATGCTTTTAATTTGTTAAAGGATTTATTTTATTAGTTTAACATAAGTGGGCTTGGGGATGCTTGGCCCACATATATCATATTTCTTATGAACTAGGGTTTTGGGAATGCCTTATATTGTGGCCAATGACTTATTTGGAAAGTTACTTTTTAGAACTAGGATTTCAAGAAGTTACTGTAGCGGAATTACTATAGTGTGGCACTATTTATTCAAGGGTATTTTTGGGAGAAAAAGGTTTTGTTTTGGTTAGGGTTTTAATTAGGTTTAGGTTTAAATACTCTTTGTAGCTTTATTTTGAGAGGTTAGACAATATTGAATTTTCATTGTGAATTGAGTTTACCCCTCTTGTTCTTCATTGAACTTTTGAACTTATCAAAGGTAAATCACAACATTTGTGGCGTTCCTCCTTGTAATCTAGGTTCTTGAGACAGGTTCTTCAGCAGATCTAAATTTTAATATACTCTAGGTTCTTAAAATGAGTTTTCAACGGGACTTGATTATCTATCCATTGACTTAATTTTTTACATTCTTGGGTGAGTTTTCAAATTGATTTTGAGTTCAAGAGATTTCATTCCTACGAGTTTATATCACTATCACTTAACTTTAGAGAAGTCAATCAACCACCCCATAAAATAATTATAATAAACAAATAAATAAATAAGAGTTTTACATACGTTAAAAAAAAAAGTGAAAAAGTGAACATACAAAAGAAAAGTTATCTCTCTACAATTTCGTAGAGCAACTATCTAGATCTCAATTTTTTAAGAGATTCTAGTAACCTCCTAAGCGACGTAGATGTGTAATTACAAATAATTTGGCGTGGGTTATAAAATGATCAAATATCCAAACTTGTGGAAATTCCGATTTGCTTGAGATAATTCAGACTTTATTTAATTCGACCTAAGATATTTCATATAATTTTTATTAATGTTTAATTTTACACTGTGGATCAAGACAGTGCAAATATTTCTTGATTTTCTATTCTTTTATTTTATGAAGTGGCATTTTAGTACATTTGGAGATTATAAGCTATTGAGTTTTGAGTAGTATATATAAATTTGGCACGAGTTGTTTGTAATTCCAAAACTTTAGAACAAACCCATAAAATCGTATGTAGAATTATAATAATATTGGTTTATTATAATTCTAGATAATCTGAATCATTTTATCAGAATATATAAGATTCCATTCAGAAGCATATTAATTGCATCGTAATATTAATATTGTACCAAATAGTAGAATGCATACTTTTCAAAAAATTTAATAATGTTACAGGCAAAATATTGAATGCGAATAGTTTGTATAGTGCCAATTAGATAGGCTCCAAGACAGACACTCGCCTTCAAAAGCAACTATTTCAACTGTCCCCATAAGAGCTAATTAGGGTGCTAGGGACTAGGGGACCGACCATGCATGCATATTGGAAGGACATGGTCCTAAAATTACCGACAAAATCTTTCTATACAGTTTATTCATTTGTTCTTTTTTATTTAATAATTAAATAAGTACTTTTAAATAATGTTATGATTTTTTTTTTAAAGGATACTGTTAAATAAGTAGTTTATCTATTCTAGGAAATTTTTGAAAAATGTCGAAAGATGTCTTTGATTATAAAATAAATATGTAGAGAAATTAAAATTTTTATAATTTCTTTTTAAAATATTCTAAGCATTTTCGTTGTTAGAAGTATTTTTTTCCCCTAGACAAATATAATTGGAATAAATAATCATGCTTGATTGCTTTTCTGACTGTCGATCTCATCAACTGAGCTGCATTTATTTCTCCTGCCAAAAACTGTACGGGCGTAACGACTGGTAAATGAAAATGTAATTAGAATCATGACCGACGTATATAACTATAACAATAAATTGAAGAAATAACTTTCTGACAGAATATAGACCTACTTCTTCTTCACGTTTCTGACTAACAAATTCAATATTATTAAAAAACATACTTATGATAAATTATTTTTATCGAGAATAAATATTTAATACGAAAATATAATTTTTTCTTAATAAATAATTATAATTATAGCAAATAAGTGACACACACCCCTCCCCACCAAACTTAGAAAAATACCACAGGCCTCAATTTATCTTGCACATAGCCAGTGAGTCCGTACTTCTATTATTCTTCTTCCATTCTTCATCTATCACCCTTCCACAGTCATCCTAGAGTGTAACTATTCTCATAGAACTCGTTTGGTAATTTTAAACTAAGTATAATATTCAAATACTTAATTTTAAAATTATTAAATTCGTCTCATCTCAATTCAAAATTCTTTTATACACAGAATTCACAATCTTTTTTAACTTAACACATCTTTACACGCAGGACTTATAATATTTTTCAACTTCTCATAAATATATCTAAATTCATCTTAACATCAAAACATATTTAAACTCATCTTATGTGGACCACACAAAACTCACTTCACCATCTCAACTCATTACTATTCAAAAACTCAACTTATCTCAATTCAGCTCAACATTCAAACGGAATCTTAAAGCTTCTTTTTTGACACTTCACCCCATGTCGTTTCTTAATAAATTGAAGTATGATGGGATTATGATCTGATCTAGTTGCAGTAAGTCCTTCCAAATAAAGCAGCCCATCTTGATTTAGCTACAATCCCTATCCAATCGCTCCTCCAACTATTTACTAGAGCCAATTGAAAAGTTTCCACCAGGGATTCATTCCTTAGTCTACCCCTTTGTTTTTCTTGCTGAGTTGGGATCTCATTTAAAAATCCTAACACACGCCACCCTACATTAGTAGAGCGTCTAAAGGAAGCCAGCATGTCCCAAACCTCTTTCCTTTTACTGGACTCTAGATGGCCATAAAATCCCATTAACATCCATCTTAAACCATCATCCTGATCAGTAATCCACATTTTAATGTGCCTTTGAGAATAGTTTATAATTTCAACTTTCAATTCCTGTTTCCAAAGTAGCATTAAACCACCACTTCTACCAATTGAATCCACTACGAAACAAGCATCATATCCCATCCTTTTCTTCAAAAACTGAGTTCTACTAGCTTTTAATTTAGTTTCCAAAACTAAATTGGGTCTCTTGTTCCTCACCTTCAAGTCAATATCTCCCCCATCTTGTAGAAATTGCGTAATAACTTCTCTTTGATATCCTGTGTTTTAGTATATTTTAATTGAAGTATTATTTTTAATTAATTTAGACATTAACTCTCTTGTTTTAAATTTATCAGATCTTTCGTTGCATTTATTTTATAATTTTTAAGTTGTGAAATTTATTATGATGTGCTTTCTTAGTATTAATTATTGTTTTGCATTTAAATTACTGTTTACTTTAAATTAGTTTAAGGTTGGACTTTAAAATTAATGTATTGTTGGATTTTTATTATTATTTTATTATAACTAGTATCTACATTTAAATTATTTTATTCAGCTTACTGTTTTGAAATTCTTTTTGTTGAATTTTGTGACCTAAGTTATGAGGATTGGACTTCATTTCTTTCCTTCACTTTCTCTTTTTCCCTTTTTCTTTTCCTCCTCTTTTTCTTCTTCCTTCTTTCTTTTTCTCCTTTCTTTTTTCCCCTACCTTTTCTTCTCGCGCACGAGCCCCTCCCCGCTCTCCCATCCGTTTGCTTCGTCCACCCACAGCGCCGTCCGTTGCCTTCACTGCCCATCCCGTGCCACCAATCTCCCACATGCACGGCTTCAAGCCGCGGTTTCATTTTGCTCTCGCGCTATCATGCCTTCGCTGTTCACCGCCAGCTCTTCACCACACCACCATCGACCCTTCAGCTACCTAAACCACTCTTCCTCGGCTCCAATCAGCCACACTTGAAGCCCCTCGATCTTCATTTCCAATTTGGGTGTTTTAGCCTCCAATCGCCCTCGCACAGCCACCCACGGCCAACCACCATTACCAGTAACTTCATCAATACCCCTAAGCCATTCCCTAGCCATCCTTAGTCTTCGTTTGTCCCCGTTCAAAAGTTGGGTTCTTGAGACCCACGGCTTTAGTCCAAAATACATTGTTGCGTGGCTGTGCCACCACTTCTAGCACCTCCATGATCCTTTGAAAATTATATTATAGTGTTGTAAGTATTTTTTCAAAGAACTTTGAGAGTTAAATGTATTTTTGAGCTAACTCATATTTACTGTGAATTGGTTCGTTATGCCGGACTGAGTCCAAGGGGGTTGGTTGGATTGGATGATGAATTTGTTTGTGTGATTGGTTTATGCTAGAATTTGTTGGCTGTTTCAGGTTTAAATATTAGTGTTTTGGGTTTGACGTTGGTTTTGGTGGATGTTTAAGTTACTATTGGAATTGATAAATGGTCGATTGGGTGGATAAATATGATTATTTAGACTGTATGGTGTGGCGGTTTTGTAATTGTTAGGTGTTACAATTTGAGTTAATGTTGATTGTTGGACTTGTGTTATGGAGGGTCGTGTTGGGTTGTGATGATTGTGGGCTGTCAATGTCGTAACGAGTTATGAAAGTGAGCTGATTGGTTGGACATGACGTGTTGGGTTGATGTTTTGGAGGTTGTGTGTGAGTATGCTTACACCATGTATTGAAATCGAAGCAAAATGATGAAATGTGTGGGCTGAATAGAATCACAAAATTTAATTAGTTTTATTGAATTCACATTTATATGGAGTATTAACACGTTAGTGAATAATTTTCTGTTTAGGTCGTGACATTGATAGAGCTTAAGTTCAAGGCTCTAGTAACTCTTCGCAAGAGTCAGGTAAGCGGTGTTCTTATGCTAGACTTTGCATAAAAATAGAATGGACTGAGGTCAATATTGAAAATGTGCATATTGTGTTATGAAAAGAAATGTTAAACGATCTCTGTTATTTGTTCTGCATTGCTTGTGAGATTCTGTATAAGAATAAAATATTTTATGGCATGACTAGTATAGACATGAGCTTATTTTTAGCATTGTGTTATTGAACTCAAAAAAATATAAGCAAATATGAAAATTGATAATTTTTGCATGTGACATGAAGATATTCTGAATCTGTTTTGGATAGTGTGAAATGATTTGATTTTGTTTAGTACTCTGTTTTGGAATGATTTGGCATCTGAAAAACCTTTGGCATGACGTTCTAATTCTGTTCTGACTCTGATTCTGATTCTGATTCTGTTCCGACTCTGGTTCTGATTCTGTTCTGACTCTGATTCTGATTTTGTTCTGACTCTGATTTTGATTTTGTTTTGCTCTGATATGTGGCCCTGTCACGAGATATAATAGTGACCAGTGACCCTGTCACAGGATCAAATAGTGACCTCTAGCCTAGTCACCGGATACAATAGTAACCTCTGACCCAGTCATGGGATACAATAGTGACCTCTGACCCAGTCACAGGATACAATAGTGACCTCTTGCCTTGTCACGGGATACAATAGTGACCTCTGACCTTGTCACAAGATACAATAATGACCTCTGGCTCTATTAGAGGATACAATAGTGACCACTGGCCCACCACGGGATATAATAGTGGTTTTCTGTTCTGAGTGCAATTGCTTTGATATTCATGGTGATTTATGTTCTGCTTGACTTTCTGCAGAATACACAACCCTACCACGAGGGCTTAACACGAAATTCTGTTCTGATATGATGTTTCAATTTTGCTATGCCAAGGAATTTTTTGAATAAGAATTTTTTTTTTGAAAGTTTCGCTCTTATATTTTTGGTAATATTTTTCGATTTTGCATTCTGAAAACAAGTTATCTGATTTTACATTTTGAGAGAAAATATTTTGTTCAGCATTTCAAAGTCTGACAAATGCTCATGTTTACATACTAGTATATGTTCTCTGCTTACTGAGTTATTAATAACTCACCCCTTTATCTCCAATATTTTCAGATGATTTTGGATGTTTCAGTTGGGATCAAGACTATGGAGCATTGGGTGAGATGTCTTAAGAATAGAAAATTTCAAAGAATATTGGTGATTTTTGTTAAGAATTTTCATTGTGTTCTGATGACATGGCATTTTGAAGAATTGAGTATATCGAGGATTTGATAAATGAGTTTGTGTGATTATTTAAATTGGAAGTGTTTACATTTGATTTGGAGCTTTTGAAAGTATTTTAGCAGTGTTGGAGTTGATTATTAGGTAACATGAGTTAACTCTCCAGACCCTCGGGGTCGAGGCGTTACATTTTCTAGCTCGGGTTTTAGATAACGTACATGTTGCCCAAGCTCTTCTCTTTCAATTTGTGGCACCTCCAACCTCCGCTTGGGATGGAACGAAGACACAGAGCGTCAAGACATGTAACACAAGGTTACATGCCCCCGTTCATTACAGTTAATATGCAATGCATCCTAATATGCAACTAGTGGTAGTATGCAATAATCGCAACGGAAATATGGGTGATAAAAATAATTGATGCCAGAATAAACTAAACAACCCAATGATTTATAAACCATAAATAGGTACTTCCTCACTTAAGAGGTCCACTTGAGTTCAACATAACGTGGAAGATAAAATCTCCATAAAACCGAATCTACATAGCCAGACTAACTCTTGCATATGCTCTATAGCATATAGAGTCGTTGTTACGAAAGTCAAAATCAAGTCCAGCCTCCTTTCCAGATCAGGCTCCTCCTCAACCATTTGAAGCCAGCAGTTGTAATACCCGAATCCTACTACACAGGTTCTTACGTCATTAATTAATTCTTTAAGTTAAATAGTTTGAGATACATTTTTTTATTATTTTATTTTAAGATTGGTGTTCTTTTATTTTATGTGGGTTATTAAAATAATTCAAGGGCATGATTTTTAAGACCTTACAATATTTTTCTCTCAGACCCTCTAATTTTTATCTATTCAAGAAATGACTCAAGCTCTCTCTACCATTGGATGGGTAGGTGAGGGAAATATCCTCCACACATTTAATCTCCACCGTCCATCTACCTAGCTTATGGGATAAATTTTGATTAAAGCAAAAAGTCCCTCTCACCCCTTGAATCCGTCGGCTTCCAAGGCAAGCAACTAAATTCCTTTTCCCTTTCCTTGGACCCATAGGCTTCCTAAGTAAGCAACTAAATTTCCTTTTTCTTTTCCTTGCACCAGTCGGTTCTATGGTAAACAAAGAGAGAGAAACTTCTCAAGCCCTATCCCAGTGGAGTCCCTTCCTTCACACAAGACACCCTTTTGGTTTCCTAGAGCCCACACGATTTCTCTCTTTTCTTCAAGCCGATTCCTTCCATTTCCTAGACGTAAGATCCAACTAAAGCTTCTTCAAGGAGAACAATTTTGTGGGTGAGTTTCTATGATTCTAGTTTCTAGTTTGGGATCTTGGATCTATGGGTTTAACCTAGGGTTTTTTTAAGAAATTTTCCTACTTGTGTTCCAGCAATGAATCTTCGGGTTTCCTCTTTCTTTTCTAGTTTGATGCTTGTTTCCGTAACTTGAAAGGGAGCCAAGTCAGGTGATGCTCTTATCTTTTAGATTTCTTGCGGACTGACCGAGTGTTGTGTGGTAGTTTCTTGACTAATTTCTCATTTTTTTTCCACAAGTAGTTGTTCTAATTGGGTGGTAATCAAGTAGAGGAGTGACAACTTTTATGTGTTATGCTCTGTTTTGTGTTCCAGCCGTGTGTTTTTGCAAGGCATCTTGTTGTAGTCCTTCCTTGTATTTTCTTGAGTTTAAGCCATGTTTTAATTATGTTAAGTCTTGCCTTTATGTGTTAAATTAATGGAGTTGAGGTTTATAATTTTAGACATACTTTCTTCAAGGTAATGGCTTAAGTAAGCCATTAAGAATTTTAGTTCAACTAGTAAGCTTGCTTTAGGAATTCTGAGTTGTCTAGTGTTGTACACATTATGTATACTATGTTTTTAGAAAAATGTGATGTTTTTCTTAAGTTTTCTACAACCCTAGTATTGTTTAATTATGTAGTTGAGATTTTGATTAAGTGGAGATGTATAAGAGCATGAATGTACTAAGATGTGCTTGCTGCCCATACACTGCAGAATTTTCTGCAATGTGTTCTGTTTTGGGGCTTAAACCAGCCCATTTCATTTCCTTGTTTAGTTTCATCATCTTGTTCAACCAAAGATAAATTTTAGTATGAAAAATCATTGGAAAACAAGTGACAAAAATCAACTCTCTTGTGAGCATTGACCCTTTTGTTGGATTTACCTTCCATACGATATTACAAAGTTATCAAATGCCCTCTTTGATGAAAGTTTCAAACTTGTAACAATTCTTTGTTCCCTTCCATTCTTAAATAAATTCCTACCATCTATACATTCCTAACCTATGAGTTCCATCTATTCTTCATATGGAAAACGATAGCCTTTGAAGGGGACAACAAGAAAGCTATGTACTTTCATGAGTTTCTTTAAAATGTTTGGAATGAGGATTTCAATGTTTTGGCTTAGTGCCATGTATGGTGGGTAGCTAAATGGGTTAAGGGAAACACTTTAATTCTAGACTGGAATTAAAGTGGGCGTGTTAAGGTGTCGGTTAGTAAAGCTTAAAGTGAGATGAATATTAATGCATTTATCCTATTTCATTTAATAGGAGTTTCTTTTCAAGTTTGAAGGAAACCACTTGTAAAGCATCGAGGTAAGTAGCTATGACCAAGCTCCTTACACAAAGTTCTCTTATGAAATAATGTCTCTCTCTTTTCAAATGTTCTTCTAAAGAAAGAATAAAGGTATATATTATATACAAGCCCTTCTTGGTAGCCCCTGTTAAGCACCCTATTGATTATAATTGTGTATTTCTATAAGGTAATGCATCATGAGATTTTCACACATGCTCTCTCTCAAATAACTACGTCTTACTTATATGTAGCATGACATGAAATCCTCTTTTTCAAGAAACGCATATGCATTTGGACTAAGGAAGATAATGAAAACGTTGACTGCAAAGAAAGGAAAGAAATGACATGAAGGTTAAGGTATGAAGTTACGTAATGGCCATATGAATGAAAAATGTTACCAAACGAATGTGCAGATTGTAATGTCGGGTAAGTAGTACCGGTAGTGCAACCAGTGTTACCCCCATGAAAGGGATTCCCAACCTGTGGCCAAGGGCAGGATCTAGGTCTAAAAGACCGCTAAACCCAACACACGGGGCGTAGTAGTGTATATTGGCCCAAAAAAGTGAAATATGAAAGTAAAGCTATTTCTTAAAATATTTATGCATGAAAGCATAGTTATTACTTAAAATGTTATGCATGAAGATATGGTCTATTCCTTAAGCTGTTTATGCATGAAGGCATTGTCAAGAATTAGCAAATGTCTATGTATGCATGTTTTCAAAAGAAAAGCTTATGTGATTAATAAGTTAACAGCATGGTGTACTAGTTACTAAGTATTAACTTTGTGTTTATGTTTTAAACGTCCAGATATTGATGGAGAGGTTATGGAGCCAGACACTACCGAGGAAGGAGGGGCCGATGCTTAGTGTTCCCCTATCGGTTCGACCTTTTGATGAAAATGGTTTATAGTTTTTGTGTTTTGGGATGGGTCTCGTGTTGGGATATTTTGTTAGATTAACTTTAAGACAATATACCTTTTGGATATGGTGTAAATTCTATGGTGGGGCAATGGTAATGGTGTAACTTCTATGATGGGGTGATGGTAACCCCCCCATAATGGCTTAACACCTTTTGTATGTAATGTAGGGACCAAGTCCCCTTTTCTAGAACTAATTATGTTTTATGAATGAATGATGGACTCCGAATGTCCTTTATGTAAAATACTGAACAGGTTGCCTAGCAGGTGTTTTCTTCTAAACTAGAAGTGCAGAGTACATGCATGGCATGTTCACACTTATCCCATATCACCTTAGAGAAAAGAATATATATATATATATATATATATATATATATATATATACTTATATATATATATAGATATAATAATGAAAGACAAGTAAAGGGTCATGGCCTCGTCCTAGGTTAGGGTGGGGTTGTGATAACAGTTCATCATGCTCGTCCTATGCTGGTCCTGACACAACTTCCACCATTTCAGATGGAATGGTATTGGGTCCATAAGAGTGAGATTTACTTGAAATATCAGTAAATTAAACAACCAACTTCCACAGAAATAAGGTATGCATGATTCATGATAAACATGAGATGTGCGCAGAAAAAATCCATATTTGTCTCCCATCCAGATTCATCAACATTTTTCAGAAAAACTTTGATGGGCATTTTCTTTAATAGAACATTTTTCACTTTCTCATTTCAAAAACATGATATTTCGAAAGAGAACATTTCATACCTCATTGCTTTCAAAAACATAACATTTCATATTTATTAAAGCCATCATTAACATAACGTATGGTATCATAAGAGTTCCCCATGTGCACTGTGAGTACCTGCAGGTGACCGTAGTACAACTCACGTTGAGACTATGTTATCTATAAACTAGTTCTCAATGCATTGGTAATATAACATAACATCATAATATCATAACATGTACCCACCGGTCTTTGGTGTCAAAACATTTGACTTAGCTCCGGAGTTCTTTAAAAAGAACTCATTCGAAGCCCGTTGATTGTTCTTTGTCAATACAAGGATTACCACTCCATTCTGAAATACTCTAGAGTGAACAGAGGAGTTCCACTAGGATAATTCCCCACCCTAGCCTTTAGGGTCGTGATAAAAATTATTTTTATGCAATGCTTGAATAAATGTATTTCATGACATGTGCATGAGCTTCATGCGAAAATGATATTTATATGTAATATGCAAAAAATGGTGAGACTTTCACATGTCATATAAGCAAGTAATCAAATACTCAATGTATCATATAACATTTTATCCTAAAATGGCATTACATTCAAACGATAATCACGATACAGTAAACTGTAAATCTAAAATAAATAAATAAAATTACATTTAAATATTATAATTAAAGCATCACAACTGTTCAAATGTTGCATTAAGTCAAAATAAGTCAAAAGACATAAATTAAGGAAATAAGTTCTAAGTTGCTGGTGGCATAAACTTCTGGAACGTCATTAACTGCATATGTTCAAACATTTTTTGGGATTGAATTGCTAGCTTCTTCTGCATGTTTTGTTCTAATCGTGCCTCCAGATCCGCTACCTGATGTAATTGAGCCTCAAACTCTCGTTGCTTGGACCTCAACTGTTCGATCTTGAGCTTTATACCTCCTCTAAATCCTCGAGAGTTGTTATTTGATCATACTTGAGAAGAGACTGATGTTGAGGAAGGCTTAACAAAACGTTCTAAACCACTCAAATATCTAGAACGAGATCCAAGAACCTGAGAAAAGATCTCAACATCGTTAACATAGGATTCATCAATTGCAACATCAACATTTTTTCCAAAGTGAAACCATCTTCTCCTACAAAGAAAGAAAATTAAAAGAGAGAGAAATCATTAGAGATATTATAAACAAGATAAATCTTATTATAGTCAAAATACCATCGCGATTTGTTTGCGATTTAGCATACAATTAAGTCAGATTATAGTCAGTAGGACTATGTTATTCCTAAAAAAAGAAAGTCTATATTCTAACTTCAATCACAAATGTTGATATGTTAATATTTAACGAAAACAAGTATAACGTTTCCAATTTTATTTATAGTCAATGAAAAAATCTAGAACATGCATAATGGTGTTTCGTTAAATTTACTCTATTTACTTTATTGACAGTACTCCATTGCTACAAGAAAAGAAACAACATTATTACTATATTTATTTAATGCATCTAACACATAGCACAAATAAAGATAACAACAAAATTAGTTGATTAGTGGATTTTCAAACATATCACAAAGTTTCTCCCATTCATTTGGTGGCATGTTTTGGAATGGGTTTTGACGCTCCTCTGTTGCAATATTGAATTTTCGATAGTGTGCATGGTATCTATCTTTGTACCCCTAGAATATATTGTTCATCAACTCATCAACCGGCTAAAAATAAGTTCAAACTCATCCTTGAAATAATTAGGAATGATTAGTCCAAAAACAAACTAATTATAAATTAAGTAATAATTTAATAAATTATTTTCTAAGTAACTTATTACCAAGAAACAAGTTTTGATATGGTCTTTCACATCTTGGGGAACCTTAGCCCCGGAGGATATAGCCATCGGTGTATATGTGCAAGTAAGGGTACCAACATAGGAAGCAAGCCAAGCTACCGTATCTCTAGAGCCACCGGTGTGATCATCAGGAATATCAACTTTAATTTTTCCCTCTTTCCGCACTTTCTCTATGCAAACATCTCTAGTAATGCCTCGACCTCGGCAATGGCTTACAACAGTTATATAGTAATTAAAGCATATACTATCAAAACACTATTAAATAATCACATAAACTCAAGTTTCTATATAACATATATTATTATGGGTCTGGTGATGTTGGCCCACCATTCCTGGCAAGTGAACTAATTGGAGAGTCGGTAATAGATAGAGATGGGAAACGAGTTGCTTTGTGTTTAGGTGGCATAATAATTTAAAATTGTAATAAAATATTATTCACAAAAATATTCTTATTTTTCCAACATCTATACTTGTACATAAATAGCTATCATTCACTATCAGTTTTGCTCGACCAATCGCCCTCATCTTCACTAGAAATTTCAGTTGACTCATGTTTTTCTGACAAGCTGAACTCAATTACTTCTAGTTCAATATCCTCTCTACACAATGAAACCATGTCATATTGGCTAAGATCAACAAATAAATTAATGCTTGATTCATTTTCTTGAAATGCTTCTTCATTTGTTGGATGATCAAATTCTTCATGTGTTCCATCCACCTTTAGAATATAATTATATACATTTCCTGGTGTAAATTTATGTACTACTAGCCATGGGTTTTTGTACTCTGGTTCATCTAAGTAAAAAACTTAATTTGCTTAGCAAGTAAGAACAAAATGATCATCTTCATACCAGAACAAAATGATCATCTTCATACCATGTGCGAGTTGTATTAACACTCACAAAATATTCTTCGTTACGCACTCACAACCTAAGATTTGAGACATCCGACTAACCACACTTAAAAAACCAGACCATATGTTCCCCTAAGTACTTTAACCCAATGATATCTTGGACGACTTTGTAAAAATCAATATTCTCTTTCTCGTGGCTTCCTTCGATAACGACCCTACAATTTTGAGTTTTTCTATATCGTTCTTTTTCAGCCATGTGAAATCGATATCAACGCACCAAACATTCTGGGTATTAAATAGCTTGCTTAGTAGACCACATGCCAAAGCATACAGTTCACTTGAGATGTCTTCTGAATATCAACATAACTTGATACAACCTACATTAATAAATTTTATAATAAATTATATTAATATTAAATAGGAAAAAATCTATTTTAGTGGCATGAAATTCGTAAATAGTAAAAAACATTGTTTAGTAATACTGTCTGTTCAAACCAAGTAGCAAACTCTTCTTCGTACTTATTTTTGCGTCAGTTACACCATCACATCGACGTAATTCAATAAGTTCGCTGCACATTTTAAAATTAACAATTAATCCATATCAGCTATATTATTTTCCGGTACAGTTTTCGTTGTGTGTTCACACAGTCATCGAACCTTGCATCACATCTGCAAACTCCTGAGCCTTAGCTTCTTTGACAGAAAAAGGACAGACAGAAACTTTGTTGTTTTCTTGCATTAAACTCCCTTCATTAAACCATAATCCCAACTAAATAAACAAAGATACTAATTTGAAGAAAATTTGAAAAGAAACATCATTTTTTTTGTATAAGCATAGCATAAAACAGCAACGATAGTTCTTCATAAACAAGAAAATTCTAAGAGAAAACTTAATAGTTTGAATGAAATCTTTGGTTGTTTACTTAGGCTATTAGCTTGAGGAAAAGGGTCAAATACAAATTAATCTCTACTGGTTTAACACATAAAAATGAAGGCTTAAACATAGTTAAAAAGTGATTCAAATAATATGAAGAAGTAGAGTTAAAGCTATAGCAGAATTTTTGTGGAAACTGTACAAATTAGAACAAAACAGGGCAGAAAAATCATCTTACCTCTTCAAGTTGTAGGTTGCACGATTTATGGTTACTCCTACCTTCCCACCACTTGGTTACATACCCATCTAAACAAGTATCAAATAAAAAAAGGAACAAGTGAGGTTGGAAGACCCATGACAGAATCTGTGCAGAAAATTTCAGAACTTAATACAAGTGTGTTGTTGAAGTCTTTTATGTGCTGTATGAGAACTTTGAGAGGGAAAAGAAGGATTTTCAAACTAACCTGAACTTAGTCTTCTAGAGAATGAAATTGAAGCCAAAGTTCCAGACTTATAGAGTGAAGATCTAAGCTACAAATGAAGGGGGAAACTGCTGCAGCACAAGGAGCAAACATCTGAAATTTTCTGATGTCCTTTGAGCTCTAACATGTGGGTTTAATCCTATTTACAGATCGTACTCTCCTTCCTTATGATTTTCCACTCAATACAAAAGATTTATAGGCAATATGTGAAGACGGAAGGTGAAACTCACAACATAAATTCTGGAGCAGCAAAAATTTAAGGAGAAGAAAACGTGGTTGTTGTTTGTGTGCATAGCTTGAACTCAAGAATGAAAAGCTGAGCTTTTAAACTTACCAACTGAGATGGTGGCTAAGAGATCTCCAAAGATGGCTTCAAGGTCAAAACACTCTAGTTGCAATGGCTTGAGTTGAAGAGAGGAGAAGGAAAAAAAAAACCACCAAGAGGTATAAATCTGAATTTTGCTTGAGCACTGCTGACCTAACTCAGAGAGTGTGCAATACGTACAAGGCTGGAAAAGCATGCAGGATGTATATTTAACTCCCCGAGTATATATGTGGAGGAGGAAATTACTGCAAGAAAATAAAATTGAAAAACAAAGTGAAATTCCTGAACAGGAGCTGCAAGTATAACCAAGTCTGAATTTGTTTCTTTTACTCCCAATTTTGCTGATAGAGTCGTCGTGTAAAGGAGATGGGATTGTAAGTTACTATACAATCTTTGCCTTGTCAACACTTGGTCTAATTGGAGGGGAACTAAAGTGATAAAAGGAATTAAGGAAAAATATGGAATGACAAGAGGGCTGAAGATGAAAAGCAACGGGTAAGACAAAAAATTCTGCAACCTAAGTGATTTAACACTCTTTTCTCATGATACAAAAGTAATACAAAGTTTGGAACATAGAAAAAAACTTTAAGATGAAATTGAATCATTTTATGAATAAAAAAATACAGACATGTTTAATCCCCATGGTAGGGTTGTGTAAATCCCGGTAGCTAACCAAGTAAAAACAGAATGTGAATCTTTCCTTTATTCATTCTCAGAGCTCCAAGTGTGCACATAGGAAAGGCCACGCAGAAAACTACTTTGTTTCCAAAGTGGGTGCACCAGAAACAGAAAAGTTGGTACCAACCCGAACAGAGGCCACAGTTTTACATCCAAGGTAAGGTCAAAACGGATCAGAAACAGAAACAGAATATTATGTCAGAGGTTTTCAAAAATCACATCATATCATATCAGAGTACAAAACATCTTTGTAATAGAACAGAATCAGATCATAAAAACATAATTTATGCACAAAATTACATATTCGCTCTCTTTTGCACAGTTCAGAAACAGAATATAAAAAATAAGCTTATGTCTACAACAATCATGCCAGAAAAATACTTTATTTTTCAATAGAATCTCAAAAGTAATGCAGAACAAATAATTGAGGTAGTTCAAATTTCTTTTCATAACAAAATAGGCATACTTCTCAAAAATCAACATCAGCCTATTTTATTTTTATGCAAAGTCTAGCATAAGAACTCCGCTTACATGAACTTCTTAGCATTTTTTAAATTTTCCTCAAAGATGTCGAGTCAACAAAAAATCGCCACCTATAAAATAACCACGTACTCCATAAATTTTCAATCAAACACGTATATCAATGCTTAAACTTGAAATACTGCATAACCTAATTTAAGAATCAATCTACAATTCTTACAACCCTAAAATATCATAAATTCATAAATACCTCGATATTCACTTAAAATCTCTGCCTATTTAAGCTCTAAATTATTTCTAAAAATGCATACCAATACTCTTACTAATTACACCTATGCCACATAAAAGAAAGAAAAAAAAAAACATCTCTAGTTTAAAATATTTGCTTAACATAATTATAACAAAATTGATAAAAATAGGAAAGCAGAATTTTATTAAAAAAAATGACAACTAATTAGTTTCTCTTTAAAGGTTTCAAAATAAAATTTTGCACTTACTATGTACTTCTAAAATTTATATATTAAAAATACATTATTACTAATAATATACTTCAAGTAAATCTATGGAACTACAAATTTACAAACACCTAGCCCACATGAATAAAATAATCCAATCTGTTATGACTTTCAGATAAAGGGTAGGGATATAATTTAAAATTAAGTGAAAACCTTGAATTTTTGGCTAGAGGCTACGTGTGGTCTTACAAAGGCTACAAAAAAGAAGAAAACAAGTTTCAAACGTTATAGTGAGGGAGGGAATGTGCGAGATACTCATCGAGAGGTACAACCACAGTGCGACGGTAGACCTAGTGGCTAGACAGAAATGCTTCCGCGGCGACTTCCTTTATAGGTGACGGTGCAGTTCTAAGAGGGAGAGAGAGATGAGAGCACCGAGAGGGAGACAAAGAGTGAGGGAAAGAGAGAACATAGGAGAAGGAAATGGAAGCTTACAGCAGTGGATGGATATCGACTTGGCAGTGCCTCACGACTTCGCTATGGTGCACAACGGCAAAAGGCTGGGAAGCTTCAGTTGCTGGCAGTGGAGGTGCGATGTTCGACTCTGTTTTGGGTGTTAAAAATGGGGGACCTGCAGTGGCTTAGGTCGGGGCGCGACGGTGGGGGTGAGTCTGATTCATAGGGTTGTTGCTACGGGTAGAACGCTGGTGGCAGCGGCTGGGTTGTGGTTACTTGAAGGTCTGGTGCGGCGGCAGTGATGAACCGAGAGAAAAAAGGAGAAAAACTGAAGCAGCTAATCTAGTTTTTGGTTGAGGCTGATGAATGTGTGAATATATAGATGAATGGATGATCAAAAGAAAACCCTAGAGATGAGAGAGTTGCATGCAATGAGTAAGTGGAAGTGAACATGTAGAACGTGGAGTCTGAAATTATTTTCACGGGCTAGGCTCTTTAACCTGAGAAAAATTTGGCCGTATAATCCACCAAAATATTTAGGCCCATACTCTCTTCCAAAATATCTTTCACGAAATTCCAAATGGGCTTTTCATACCTATAAACCCAAAAGCTTTTGTAAAGCGGGCTTGGCTGGGCCTGGGTATTACATCCTTCCCCCCTTAAAAAAAACTTCGTCCTCGAAATTTGCTACACCTAAAGCAAACTTCGAATATTTTAGTCATTCACACTTATTTGTGCACATTGTATTGCACTTTGAAAGATCATATCTAAGCTATAAACCTCAACAATACCATTAGAAACCTAAAACAATTCCGAACTGTTCACATAATCCTTGAACCTTATACAAATAGCGGAATAGACTCTCAAATTATCACTCACCAAAGCCATGCTTCCGCTACTCACTCTATCAACTTATAGTCCTAAGAACATTGTATCTCAATCACATACATCAGAAAAGAACTAACCTCCACATTTAACCAGGCCGTACATTTTTTTAAACTAAATGTCACAAATAACTAACAGAGAACTCCCAAAATAATAACTAAAAACTCCAAATAATAGTATAATCAAAAGTTCCAAGCTTAAGTCTTGAATAACCTCGATTCACAAATTTCGAATCCTCAGAAAATCTACTTTCAACCAAACTTCAATATTCTAAGCTATACCATTAGAAAAGTTCCATGCAAGCATGATTAATCTCGACTCAACTAAAAATAAAACGCTTTCAAGGAGAAATAGAGTAAGGTACCTGTGATCTCATTGTTGTCGTCCTCAGCATCTTCAGATGTCAATGCAAACACTCGGGCCGGTCCCATTCTATGTTGATTATTTCCCTGATTCGTTTGTTGGGAACCTGGATGTGGGTTAGGTGTGATACACCATATTTATGTGTATTTTGACTAAGTAATTATTGTATTTATTAAGATTATAGGCTTTCTTGTTTTAAATTTTAGATGATTTACGTGATATTATTTTAAGATTTTTAATTGTTAATTCAATGTGTTTTCTTGTTATTAATTATTGTTCATTATTTAAATTGCTCTTTATTTTAAATTAGTTTATTGTTAGATTTAATTATTTTATTTTTATTTAATCACTATGTTTAAATTATTTTATTTAACTTGTTGTTTTGAAATATTTTTCGTTGCATCATTTTTGTGTGACCCAAGATGTGAGAATTGAACTTCATTTCTTTCCCTCACTTTTTCTTTTTTCTTTTTTTGTTTTCCTCTTTTTGTTTTCTTCTTCTTTTCTTTTTCTCCTCATTTCTTTTCTCCTCTCTCTCTCTTCTCCCGCGCGCGAAGTCCCTCTCTCTCTCCCCATCCGTGTGTCGTCCACCACTGCGCCGTCCGTGTGCGTCATCGCCCCTTCTATTTTCTTCCCCTCCGACCGGCGACTCCACCTCCCAATTTTCAACTCCTCTTGCACCACCGTGAGCTCCCACGAACGGCTTCAAGCAGCAGCACTCCTTGTGTTTGCGCGCTGTCGTCGCGCTGCCATTGGTCACCACCTCTTCACCACATCACCGGCTACCCCCCAGCTACCTAACCCACCCATCGTCAGCTCCGATCTGCCACCAGTGAACTCCATCCAACTCCATTTCAATTTAGGGCTTTTAGGACTTCAACCACCCTCTACGCCACTACCCACGACCAATCACCAGCACCATTAACTTCACCGACATCCCTAAGCCTTTCTCTAGTAATCTCAAGTCTTTGTTTGTCTCCGTTCAAATTCTAGCATTTTGAGACCCACGACCATAGTGCATTTCACACTGTTACGTTATTGTGCCGCTACTTTTAGCACATATGTGATCATTCAAAAATTATATTATAGCACTGTAAGTATTTTTCCGAAGAACTTTTGAGATTTAATTGCATTTTTGTACTAATTCATTTTTTATTGTGACTTGGTTGGTTGTGCCGGGCTAAGTCAGTGGAGTAAAGGGGTCGGTTGGATTGGAGGATGGAGTTGTTGGTGTGATTGGACTATGTTATGATTTGCTGGTTGTTGAATATTTGTGTTGTGTCATATACAATGCATTTACACGCATGTTCATGTTTATAACTGAAAACTGGATTTTTGTATAATTGCATACATGTTCATGTGTATACGTGAAATACTGGGTTTTCATGTGAGAAATGATTTTGAGTATATTTGAAATAATTGGATTGACTGGTTTGAGAGAAAGAAAAAGAGACTATAGGGATGGTGGTACAGTCTCGCCTGTGATTCCCGCCTACGATGCATGTGGTAGGGATGGTGGTAAGCAGGGATGGTAGTAGAGTCCCGCCTGTGATTCCCACCTACAGTGCTCTGATAGGTACCTCATGTGTGAAAAGGAACTATAGAGATGGTAGTAAGCAGGGATGGTGGTATAGTCCCGCCTATGATTCCCGCCAACGGTGCATGCGGTAGGGATGGTGGTAAGCAGGGATAGTGGTATAGTCCCGCCTGTGATTCCTGCCTATGGTGCATGCGGTAGGGATTGTGGTAAGCAGGGATGGTGGTAGAGTCCCACCTGTGATTTCTGCCTACAGTGTCCGATAAATGATTATGTTGTCAGTTTATGATTTAATGGTTACGAGCACCATTTTCTAGGAAAATGGTTGGTTTATGTTTGGGTCATTTTCTGAGAAAATGACGGATATTATTCATGGCATGTTTATGGTCAAATAGGATTTTTTTGGCATGTGTTGGAAAATAATCATTTTCAAGGAAAATGAGGTTTTGGGGTCTGTTTGTTGGTTGCATTAATATATTTTATCTCGTGGGTTGTTTGGATTATTACTTACCTACGATACCGTTTTATAGTATCGCAAATTTTAATGTAGATGAGGATGACGAGCCTTAGGTTTGGCTCTGCTGGAGGAGTGATCTGGGGTTGCTCTCATGTATCGAGATTTAATTTCCCACTTGTTATGTATTTTGCCCAGTGTATTATATTTTTGGAATAACTGTATAACTCATTTCTTACTACTTTTATTTTGGATATCTGTATTTAAATTTATGGTACTTAGTTGGCTAACTTTTAATTAACCGCTGCGACTTTTATTGTGCACTTTTACATGTTGCACACACTTGAGCACATATCGTTGGGATGTGTGACCCTTATTGTCATCATCCCGACGTCACGATTCTCGTGTTTCCGTACGTGGGAGTCGGGGCGTCACATTAGGCTTCTTGTTGTCTGTTAGCAGTAAAGGGCATTCCCGGATAAGATGTCCGGTCTTACCGTATCGAAAACACGGCCCCACTTCCCTTCTACACTCTCCAGTATGTGCACGAATACAAAACTTACAGCGGCTATTTGCTTGATTTCCCTGCATTTGCTTTTGCCTCGAGTTGCTCCCATCATTTCTCTTTTTTCACGGCCCTTGATCCATTGTAGATAGAGACCCCTGTGGCGCAGTCCTCTTCCCCTGTTCCAACAGTGCAGAACTTCTTTGAAGGCTCCGTTCAAATACTATGGCCTTATTCACCAACTCTAAAAAATTTCGGATTTGAAAGCCCACAATTCGTTCGTAAATCTTTTCATTCAACCCCTGTTCAAACTTACAAGCATTCTTCTCCTCATCAGGGATCAAATATGCAACAAAACATGATAACTTGGTAAATCTAGCTGCATACTGGTGTACTGTCATAGCTCCCTGCACCAAATTAGCAAACTCCATAGCCTTGTCATCTCTAACTGAGGTTGGGAAAAAGCGTTCCAAAAAAATTTGCTTGAAGTGCAACCAATGGACTATTTTCATCCCTTCAGCTTCTCTGATAGTTCTTTCAGAAATCCACCATCTTTTTGCTTCTCCCGTTAGTTTGAAAGCAGAGTATAAAACCTTCTGTTCGTCCGTGCAGTTTATAACGCGAAGTATCTCCTCAATGTCTTGGATCTAGTCTTCTGCTAAGGTTGCATCTCCCCGACCATCGAAAGTGGGAGGATGCATTCGATTAAACTGGTCTATGGTGCATCCTCATTCATCATCTGTCGTTTTTTATACCTAAGACACTTCTTTCTCGATGACTAAGTGGCATCCTGACAACTTGGATTATTAAAAATCGTTACAAAAATAAAGAGTTTGTACAAAAATAAGCAAATGGTGGTAATAGTAAAACAAACATAAACACATATAAGAAGTGTACACGCAACCAGTAGTAACAATATAATTCCAAACTCTAAACCTTCAATCTTGTCAAAAGCCTGATATGCGGTCTACAAAATCGAAACGAACCTCAATCAACATGAACATCTCATAAGATCTATAAAATCCTACCCCTCGAATTCCATAAGACATCTTGCCTAACGCCTAAAGATTCTAAAACCTTAAGTACCGATAAAATCATCTCTTACAGTCCACAAATGTCTACACCTCAACTATGAAAATTATTTCCTCAAAGTCATGATCTGGTGACTACAAAATTCTAAAACCTTAACTTTCATCAATCACCTCATTGTAGTATGCAGAATCTCAAACCTAGCTCTAATATCAACTGTAACACCCCATTCCCGAAGGTCTTGAGAGTTGGCTCTAAATTCTTAAAATCAACTTCAATAACACAATTATAAAATCTAGAAAACTCCATAAAATATTAATTCATTCACTCAACCCAAATATCTAAGTTCTTTCATAGAGATAACAAAAAAATTCTCAATAACATAAATTAAAAACACTTCAAAAACACGAAAATATCCTTAACTCATCAAATCAAAATAACTAAAAATAAATCAATTTACAAACTACGACTCTCAAATAAGTACTTGTACTCTCAGGCATTTATTCCACTACAGTCATCATACAATGCTAAAACTTCCTACTCTTATTTTCCAGCTAAACTATCAAAATTATCTGAAAAATATTTGGAGATAAGGGGTGAGTTATCAACAACTAATAAGCAGAGAAAATATACTAGTGTGTAAATATGAACATTTATCAGAATTTTGAATGTTAAACAAAATACTTTCTATCAGAATGCAAAATCAAAATACTTGTTTTCAAAATGCAAAATCATAACATATTACCAAAAATATAAAAGGGAAACTTTTAGAAAGCATTCTTCTGCAAAATTTCCTTTGGTAGAGCATAACTAAACATATTCATCTTATCTTATCATATCAGAACAAAGATCGTGTTTAACCCCGTGGTAGGGTTGTGCAAACCCAGGTAGCTAACCGAGCAGAAACAAATTGTGAATCTTCCCCTTATTCATTCTCGGAGCCCTGAGTGTGCACATAGGAAAGACCATGCAGAAAACCACTTTGTTTCTAAAGTGGGTGCACCAGAAATAGAAAAGTTGGTACCAACCCAAACAGAGGCCACAGTTTTACACCCGTGGTAAGGTCAGAATGGAATAGAAACAGAAACAGAATGTTATGCCAGAGGTTTTCAGAAATCACATCATATCATATCAGAGTACAAAACAGCTTCAAAACAGAACAGAATCAGATCACAAAAACATAATTTTTGCACAAAATTACATATTCACACTCATTTGCACAGTTCAGAAACAAAATGTCAAAAATAAGCTCATGTCTACACCAGTCATACTAGAAAAATACTTTATTCTTAAACAGAATCTCATGAGTAATGCAGAATAAATAACTAAGGTAGTTCAAATTTCTTTTCATAACAAAATATGCATACTTCTCAAAAATCACCCTCAGTCTATTTTATTTTTATGCAAAGTCTAGCATAGGAACTCCGCTTACCTGGACTTCTTAGCATTTTCAGAATTTTCCCTAAAAATGTCGAGTCAACTATAAATCATCACATATAAAATAATCACGTACTACATAAATTTCCAATCAAACAAGTATATCAATGCTTAAACCTGAAATACTACATAACCTAATTTTCCTTAAAAGAATCAATATACAACTCTTACAACCCTAAAATATCATAAATTGTCAAATACCTCGATGCTCACTTAAAATCTCTACCTATTTAAGCTCTAAATTATTCTAAAAATGCATACCAATACTCTTACTAATTACACCTATGCCACATAAAAAAAAAAAAAACATCTCTAGTTTATAATATTTTCTTAACATAATTATAACAAAATTGATAAAAATAGGAAAGCAGAATTTCAATAAAAAAAACAACGACTAAATAGTTTCTCTTTAAAGGTTTCAAAATAAAATTTTGCCTATGTACTTCTAAAATTTATATATTAAAAATACATTATTACAAATAATACTTCAAGTAAATCTATGCAACTACAAATTTACAAACACCCAACCCACATGAATAAAATAATCCAATCTGTTATGACTTTCAGATAAAGGGTAGGGATGTAATTTAAAATTAAGTGAAAAACTTGAATTTTTGGCTAGAGGCTACGTTTTGTCATACAAAGGCTACGGAAAAGAAGAAAACAAGTTTCAGAGGTTACAGAGAGGGAGGGATGTGCGAGATACTCACCGAGAGGCATAACCACTGTCCGATGGCAGACCTGGGGGCAGGACATAAATGATTCTGCAACGACTTCCTTTATAGGTGACGGTGCAGTTCTAAGAGGGAGACAGAGATGAGAGCACCGAGAGGGAGACAGAGAGTGAAGGAAAGAGAGAACACAGGAGAAGGAAATGGAAGCTTACGGCAGTGAATGGAGATCAACCTGGCAGTGCCTCATGACTTGGCTATGGTGCACAACGACAAAAGGCTGGGAAGCTTCAGTCGTTGGCAGTGGAGGTGCAACGTTCGACTCTATTTTTGGTGTCAAAAATAGGGGACCTACAGCGGCTTGAACGGTGGCTTAGGGCGCGTCGCGACTGTGGGGGCAAGTTTGATCCATAGGGTTGCTACTACGGGAAGGACGCTGGTGGCAGCGGCTAAGTTGTGGTTACTTGAAGGTGTGGTGTGGCGGCAGTGATAAACCGAGAGAAAAAAGGGAGAAAAACTGAAGCGGCTAATCTAGTTTTTGGTTGAGGCGGATGAACCTGCGAATATATAGATGAATGGATGATCAAAAGAAAACCCTAGAGATGAGAGAGTAGCATGCATGCAGTGAGTAAGCGGAAGTGAACATGTAGAAGGTGGAGTTTGAAATTATTTTCACGGGCTAGGCTCTTTAACCTGAAAATATTTGGCCCACGCGTTGATCCAGTAGGGGGTTAATGCATGGGCCCTTTTGTCTAAGTTTTTGGGCCTCGACTCAACCTAGAAAAAAAGTGACCCTTGTCCCATAAATTTTTTTTTCAGGTGAAGATCCACTTGGTCCATTAAAAGATTTTAAACCTATCCCAAAAATTATAATCCGCCAAAAATATTTTAGACCCACTCTCTCTTCCAAAATATCTTTCTCGAAATTCCAAATGGGCTTTTCATACCTATGAACCCAAAATATTTTGTAAAGCGAGCTTGGTTGGACCCAGGTGTTACAATTACGACAATAATTCAAAATAACTAGGGTAAATTTGAAAAAGATACAATCCTCAACTTCTCCAACACTATCAACCCAAAACACCAACTTTAAATCACTCTCTCTTACTCTCTCTAGGACATACTCTCTCTCTCTACCACTCTCTCTCTAGGAAATTGCTTCTCTCTCTACGAAGATCTTCACCACCTCCTCTAAAAAAAACACCAAGTGCGAACCATGGATTGGAAGTCGAGGGCATTAAATTATGATACATTGCATTCGAACACTAATTTACACGTTCGAACATAAAATTTTCAAAATGGCACCTAGCTTCAGCGCCCTTTATTTCATCCATTATCCATTCGATTGCTTTATGAGTTCATTTGAACTATAAAAATTGAATATTCCTCACCAAATTTCGTAAAATGTAGGCAAATAAATAGGAAATGTTTTCTCGCGTACGTGATCACGCCTCACTAACCTTGGAGATTCCATTCGATTGGTTCAATATCCCATTTGAACATTTTGGACATTCCGTTAAAATGTATTTATAAACCGTTCGGTTCTAAAATTTTAAAATGGCGCCTAGCTTTAGCATGCTTTATTTTAGCCCAAAAACCATTCGAACGATTAATATACTGTTCGAACGTAAATAATCGTACAATATATAAGTATATCCCAAACGTATGTCCTCATGCACGTGTGTTCTGTCGCCTGACCCACCAAGTAAATTCCATTCCAATGCTTCCATTATCAGTTTGATTACCCGTTTGAATGTCATACTAATCCCGTTCAAATGGATTATGGTTTACATAATTTATTTTATCTGCCAAACTACATTAATTTAGGCATAATCTAATAATAACATATTATATTGGTAATATAACTCATAACATAACTATTATTATTATGTTATAGTATAATATAACTAGTATACTATGTTATAGTATAATATAACTAGAACAATATGATTTATATAAGATAACTAGTATAAGATAAATAGTATAAGATAACTAATATAATATAACTAGTATAAGATGACTAGTTACAGTATAATATAACTAGTACAATATGATTTATGTAAGATAACTAGTATAAGATAACTAATATAAGATAACTAATATAATATAATTAGTATAAGATGACTAGTATAATATTGTGATGCCTCCAACCTCTGCTTGGGATGGAACGGAGACTTAGAGCGTCAGGCCATGCAACACAATGTTACATACTCTCGTTCATGACAATTAGTATGCAATGCATCCTAGAATGCAACTAAAACATCCCAATAGCATTAATATTCTTCATGAGTTCAAACGATACGGTAGCATATCCTCAATACAAAATACTTCAAATAATAAGTCTCCATGATTATATCAACTCCTGCATACGCTCTAAGGTGCGAAGGGTTAAATCTATGAACATCAAAATAAGATCTAATCTTTGATCGAGTCTGGCCATGATACAACTTCTATCATCCCAAGTGGAATGATAGTGGGTCCACATGGGTGACATTTACTTGAAATCATAGTAAGTTAAACAACCAACTTACACTGACATAAAATATGCATGATAAATGATAAATATGAAATGCAAGCTATGCAAAAAATTTGAATTCGTCTCCCATCTAGATTTCTCAACGTTTTCAGAAAAATTTTGATGCACATTTTTTTTATAGAGAACATTTTTCAATTCAACTTTCGAAAACATAACAATTCATCATCGTTAAGCATCACTAACAATCATATTAACATTAACAATACATCATAATGCATGGTATCATCATAGTTCCTTATATGCACTGTGAGTACTAGCTGGTGACCATAGTACAACTCATGTTGAAACTACATTGTCTACAGACTCATTTTCAATGCATTGGTAACATAACAATATTATCATTATAATATTGTAACATCATAACATATACACCCACCAGCCTTAGGTCTCATAAAATTTAACTTTGCTTCGGCGTTCTTTAAAAAGAGCCCATTCGAAGTCCGTTGCTGTTCTTCATTAACCCAGGGGTTACCAGTCCATTTTTAATCACTCCAAAGTGGACAGAGGAGTTCTACTAAGATAATTCCTCATCCTAGCTTTTGAGACCGTGACAAAAATTAAGCTTGCATACTATGCTTGAAAAATGTTTTTCATGACATGTGTTTGCGAAGTATGAAAATGACAGCTTCACATAATGTTCAATTGATAAAGAAAAATGCACATGTCATGTTGAAGAATTTAATCAAATGCACAATGCTATGTGTCATGCTCAAAATGACAATTATAGCATGAATGTGACATTTGTCAATAAATCACAAATAACGTATCAAAGTGTAAGTGTGAAGCCAACTCACAAATTTTCTAGAGTTTAGAAAATTGAAGCGGCTGTAATCAAATTTATACTATGCTAGGGTTTGAACTACTAATGAAGATGTTTATAATTAAAACGATTAAATTGGTATTTACACTCAAACTCTCACTCGGTTTCATTCTCTTGCACACTAAGGGGGATAAATGCTCTTAAGAACTCAAGAGAAGGCTTGGAGGAGTGGTGTGGAGAAATGAGAAAGTGAGGGAGATATTTATAGGCTTCAAGGAGGGCATGGAGCTTAGTTGAAGTAGGTGGTGGAATGTGGTGATGCAAGTTTCAGCTTGTGTCATCACTTGTGCAGGTGAATAGTGTTCAAACCTCCAACATTTCTTCATTTTCAGGTGTTGCATTGAGTCATGTGGGTGCAGGTGCTACCATGGTGTAGAAATTAAAAAAAATGAAAAAAAAAATGCAATGAGGTCATGCCAAGATGCCTTCGAGTAGGGGTCTCCAAACTAGATAGCTTTCATCTCATGCTTGCCTCACCTTCTTGTCCTTTCTCCATGGCTGTTTTGAGCAATTATAATGACACTCTTTGAAGGATTTTTCAAGTGGTGCAAGGTGGATGGATTGGCTACCAAGTGCTCAAGTGTGTGCAGCTCATGGAAGGGGGTGAATTGAGGTTGCCATGTGGTTTAAGTTTGGATGCCCATCTGTTCATGGTTTTTGTTTAGGGATAGCTAGGGTCAAAACTCCCATGATGACTTGAGGGACTCTTGGAGATTGGAGGGAAAGGGTGGTGGCACATGGAATTTGCTCAACCAAGAGCAAAAAATTCAATTGAAACCCTCGGCCACTCGGTTTGGTTTCAACTTGGCTTGTAATAGAATTGGTTGGGTTTCTTGGCTTGGTTTCTTGGAAACAATTTGTCCAATGCTAGAATTGAACTAGGAGGGTAAATGAGAGGTGTAAATGATGAACCTTCCCTTGAAAAAATGGCATAAATAGCATGGACTAGGGGCTGATTTGGTGCAATGCACATGAGGGTACACCTAAGTGCCGAATGGTGGTGATTTGGGCATTGACATGGCTTTGCTTCTATTGACAAGTGTTGGGTCAAGATTAAACTTCTTAATTAGTCTAATAATAATGCAAATCAATAATAAAATCAATAAATTTCAGATAAAAAATGTGGGAAATAATTTGAAGAAAAATTTAGTTTAAAATATGGTTTAGAGGTCACTAATCATGTGTAAGTTAATTAATGCCCTTAACTCAAGTTAGAAGCTTAATATGGTCAAGTACCTTAGGGTCGTGTGGCACTTGTTGGTCTTGTGGGCAACCAATGGTATGGTGTTTGTGGGCTTCAATTGGAAGTGTAAAAATGGAAGACAAGGCTTTTGCACCTTGATGAGCTTGTAGGGCCATTTGTGAAAGTCTCTTGGTTGTCAGCTTTTGGTGTGGGCTATTGAGTGGACTTTATTTCCAAATTGAAGGGCTCATTTAAGGCCTCAAAGGCCAACTAAGATTGGGTCCAAATAACATGCCTTTCTAAGGTTGGGCCAAAGGCCTTTACTATCACCAAGTTTGGCCCAAGGCTTCATGCCTTCTACACATTTGGGCCTAATTTCTAAGGCTCTCTAAGAAAGGCCAACAACTTCATAAATCCTAATGGGTCTAAGCTTATGGAACTTATTCTTAGCCCATCACATACTTAGTGATTGAGGGCCCTTAATTAAACACTTTTGGGCTCACACATAAATCCATCCATAGTTAGCCCTTTTCTTAGCCTAATAATAATGCCAAGTGTCATTCCACTATTGACTTAGAAATTAATCTAAAATAAAATATAATACTAGAACCCTTCCAATAGTTTTAACTAAAATAAGAAAATGGGATTCTCATGCTAAAAAAAAATTCCCAATAATAATAATAATAATCTTTCACTAACTAAGACTATGAGAGCTAATGGTTAAGTCTTAACAGGCTTTTTACGTGAGGTGTTTCATCCTCCCCCCTTAAAAAAAAGATTTCGACCTCGAAATCAGGGTCCTAGTAAAAACACAAACATACAACATACAATTGCTAAACATAAAGCTTACCAATGGCTCTAAGGCTTGGAGCTCGAAAAGGGGTAGTCGATGTCATCTTCTATGAGCTCATCCTGTGTGTTATAATAGTAGGCATCCTCTTCAGAGTCATAATATGTGCTGACTTGTTCCTCATCCATCCTCCATTGCCTAATTTCATTGCTCTCAACCTCTAGATCTCCTTCCTCATGAAAGTGCATATGACTCGATGAAGAGTCAGACATCTCTAATGTATCAGTGGAAAGGAGAGCATGGTACAGTTGCTCTTGTTCTACAGCTGCTCTTGTTGTCGCTCTCATGCCTAGCTAGACTTAGGTTGATCAGGTGAAATGGGGATGGTCGAGCAAATTTGGCGTCTAAGCCAACAAGTCCTAGTCTCACCCATCCACCTAATGGGGTCATATGGTTGTCGCTCCTCGAGAATTTGGGCTATCTGTGTCCTGATGTTACCTCTCTCGTCATTATCAAGAATATGTGTTCGATGGTACTCTAATCTCTCCTGCTAAGTCCAGTAGGAGTCTACCATACGGTTCTGCCTTCTTCGTCTTTTCTCGGTTCTAAGCCTCCATAATCGGCTGGGGGTCATATAGAATGATCGAGCGGCTCTTCCATTACCGGTCATGTTGATGCTGTAAATAATGAGGGAAATATGAGTCACATGGTGAAAAGAAATAGATGCCATGCATGCATGAATGGATGCGAATGACATGATGTGATGTGATGTCACACAAGTCACAAGCCAAACAAATAAGGGTATTTGGTCTTCATGTCATCTTCTTTATCCCATGTGGCTTCTTCAATGTCGTGATTTCGCCAAAGCACCTTAACCAGAGGAATTTTCTGACTTCTAAGTTACTTCTCCTTTGAATTAGTTATCTAAATAGGAATTTCCTAATAAGTTAGGTTGGGTTGTAACGAAATATCCTCTGCATCTACAATTGCTGGCGTTTATTTCCCAAGACTCATCTTACGGGAAGATACGTGGAATACATCATGAATTATCTAGAATTCCACCAGAAGATCCAGTCTATAAGCAACCGATCCTACTCTTTCCAGTATCTCGTAGGATCCCATGTATCTTGGTCTTAGTTTCTCTTTCTTCCTAAATCAAACTACTCATTTCATTGGCAATACTTTAAGGTAGACAATCCTTTCCTCTATTAACTAAATTTGCTCTTTCATCACCTGTAAAATCCCTATACCATAAATTTTCCCTTCACCTACTTCATCCCTGTATAAGGGATATCTGCATTTCCTTCCATACAGAGCTTCCTAATTAAGGCGCTAGCTGAATAGTGGCTTGGAAGCTATTATTGTAAGCAAACTCTACTAGTGTAAAGTGCTTTTCCCAATCACCTTTCCCTTGTACGACATAGGCTCTCAACATGTCTTCTACACTTTGGATCGTTCAATCAGTTTGCTCATCAGTTTGAGGATGATAAGCACTACTGAATTTCAACTTGGTGCCCATTATGTCTTGAAGACCTTGCCAAAAACATGAGGTAAAACACGTATCCCTATTTCATATAATCGTCTTCGAAACTCCATGCAGTCGCACTATCTCTGCTACAAATAGTCGGGTTAACTTCTCCATAGGGTCAATATTCTTTACTGGCAAAAAGTTTTCTCCATAGGGTCAATATCCTTCTTTCTAACGTACGCTTCTTCTTTCTGACGTTAGCAAATTCCAAGGATGGGATTATGCAACAGTCTGTCCTGCCCCTAGCAACTGTGAGCCTCATTATGCGTGCTGAACCCCGATGGCGTGTTTTCAAAGATACTATGTGACTTCTAAGCCACACCCAACGTTTTAAATGTACTGGAAATATATAAATGAGGTATTTCCAGTGTTATTGAACTAAGCTTGATTTTAAATAAGATAATTATAATATTTTTGAAGAGCTCCAAAAATATTATAATTGTCGGAAATCATTTTAATATTAATTATTAAAATGATTCCAGTTATTTAAAATATTATAGGATTTAAATTATGTTTAAAACTCTAATTAAATTAAATGATTTTATTCCTTAGAGATATTAAATAAGACTTCATCATTTTATTAATGATGAAGAAATATTATTTTATAAAGTAAAGTTATTCTAAATAATTTTCTACCTTAATTCCTCTTAGTACTTTTAATCAAGTTAATGTTTACGCATTTTCAAATCAGTATTTTAATCTCTCATTGTTAGATCGTTGCGTAGATCCCCAGACGTTGAGTTTTAGAATAAAACCCCAGCCCCTCTCTCTTTCTCCCTCACTTTTCCCCTGGCTCTCTCTCTCTCCTCCCTCTCCCCCAGCGTACGCTACACGCTGTCCCTCCCCATGCCCGATTCCTCCACTGCCCAGCCATGCGCCGCCGTGTGCCGGTGTGTCTCACCGTCCCTTCCACCGGCACCACCTCACTCTGGCGAGTCCCCCCCACACTGGTCTCCCTCTCTCATGCTCTCTCTTCCTCTCTCTCGACAGTGCACAGCCCGAATAGGCTTGATGTTGCTGCGTCACCGTGGCCGTCCTCCGGTGCCACCACCTCCACGGTAGCCTCCCCTCCCACTGACCATCCTCCTCAAGTGAGCTCGGCCTTCACTGTGCAGCCTTCCCTATCCTTTCCATGGTAAGCAGTCAAAATGGGTAAAAACCCATTTCTCCTCCTTACGCAGCCCTATGTGGCCACCCACGACCACCAAACACAGCCATGAACTTCCCTTTCTCTCCCCCTTCCTACTCCACTTGACCCGAGGCCCATAGCCTCTCTCCACCGCACGGGCTTTCTCCCTCCCTCACACACGGGTTCTCCTCGTCCACCACCGTACGCCACCACCCACGGCGTGTGACCGCCATCTCCAGCTGTAATACCCTACTCCTTCCTTTTTATGTACGCTTCTCTCTTTCTGATGTACGTTCCCTCTTTATGATGTAAGCAAATCCCAAAGACAGAGATTATGTGAATTGTCTGCCCTTTCCATCTAGCGACTGCGAGCCCCGTCATGCATGCTGAACCTTGATGGCATGTCTCTCAAGATATTAGGTGACTTCTAGGACACGCCTAGTGCTTTAAATGTACTGGAAATATTTATAAAGAGTATTTCCAGTGTTATTGAACTAAACTTGATTTTTAATACGACAATTATAATATTCTTGAAGAGCTCCAAAAATATTATAATTGTTGGAAATCATTTTAATATTAATTATTAAAATGATTTCAGTTATTTAAAATATTATGGGATTTAAATTATGTTCAAAGTTTTAATTAATTAAATGGTTTTATCCTTTTAAATATATTAAACAAGACTTCATCATTTTATTAATGATGAAGAATATTATTTTATAAACTAAAGTTAGTTTAAATAATAGTCTACATTAATTCCTCTAAGTGCTTTTAATTAAGTTAACGTTTACGCATTTTCAAATTAGTGTTTTAATATCTCAACGTTAGATCGTTTTGAGGATCCCCAGATGAAGGGACTGGATTAAATACCAATATCCCCTCTCTCTTTCCCTCACTTTTCCCCATCCCTCTCTCTCTCCTCCCTCTCTCCTTCGGCGTATGTTGTACGCAGGCCCTTCACGCCGAAGCCTCCACTGCACAGCCTAGCGCTGCCGTGCACCGGTGAGCCTCACCGCCGGCACCACCAGCTCCACCTCACGCCGGCAAGCCTCCCCAGCCCGATCTCTCTCCCTCATGCTCTCCCTTTCTCCCTTTCGGAAGTGCAAAGCCCGAATGGGCATGATGCCCATTGCACCGCCCAACGGCGCCACCACTCTCACGGTAACTTCTCCTTCTGCCGACCATCATCCTCTAGCAAGCTCAGCCTCCCTCTCCTCCTCCATCGAGCACACGCACGAAACCCATTTATAGGTTTCGCACGGCTCCAAGGCCACCGATGCTCCTAGTGCCACCATGCGTGGCCACCTTGGCCATCGGGCACCACCACAGGTACCTCCTAGCCTCCCCCTTCCTCCTCCACGTGACCCATGGCTAGAAGCCTCTCTCCATGCACGGCTTCTCCCTCTCCCTCAAGTGCACGGGTTGCACACATCCACCGCCGTGCACTGCCACCTACGGCGGGTAACCACCCTCATGAGCCTCCTCAGGCCACCACCAACCCAACCCAACCACCCATGGCCCTGATCTGCCACCCATGCACGCACACTCTCTCTCACTCTCCCACGGCTTCTCCTCCATTGTGCGGCCAGAACTGCCACCGTGAGTCACCATGGTGCCACCTCGACGCCACCACAAGTCCCACCGCACCTCCCTTAGCTGAACCCAAGGTCCCAAACCACCACTTTATGTGGTGGGTAACCACTCCACGTGATGGACAGTCACTGCGGTGACTGATTGCCACTGTACACAGCCAGATCCGCCATGTTACGCTCCTTGCCACCATCACAAGGCCTTCACGAGCCCTTCCAAGGCCACACATAGCTATCCAAACGCCCAAACAGTCAACGTACGTGGGTTAGCCACCACGTACGACCTTTCCGACGTCATTGGCTATGACGATCAGCGAGCAACGCATGGGTTATCTCGTCGATGGTATAACCCTCTATCTCTCGTTATTTATGTTAGATATTGATTAGTTGATTAAGTTGTGGACTGTGCTGTTAGCATTAGTAGAGTTGATGTGTAGTATGGAGATGTGTTGTGCTATGAAGTGTTGGGCGTTCTGTGTAGTGAAGTGTTGGGCATTCTATGTAGTGAAGTGTTGGGCTTATCTGTGTAGTGCGTTGTGAAGTGTGGAGCGTAGTGGGGAATTGTGTTGTGCAGTGTTGTGGACTGTACGGTGTAATATGGTTGTGGAGTATGTGCTGTATTGGTGACGTGGCATGTGAAGTGGGAACAATATATGCTGAGGTACTCTGTGTGTGGCGTAGTGTGAGATAAGGAGAGTATATGTAGTAGAATATACTCTTCTGGCGTATTATGGAATGGGAAGAGTACACGTGAAGTGTATTCTATAAGGTGGAGAGATGCACCATATGGCAAGTATGCCATAATGGTGATGGGTCGTAGTGTGTGTGACGGGAGTACACGAGAAGTGTACTCCATGTGGTGGAGTAATGCATCGTATTGCAGGTGTGCCATATTGATGATAGGTTGTAGCATGTGGAAAGGGAGTATACGTGAAGTGTACTCCATGTGGTGGAGTGACGCACCATATGGCGGGTATGCCATAGTGGTGATATGGCGTAGAGTGTATGAATGGAGTATACGTGAAGTGTACTCTATGTGGTGGAGTGACGCACCATATAGTGGGTATGCCATAATGGTGATATGGCGTAGAGGGTATGAATGGAGTATACGTGAAGTGTACTCTATGTGGTGGAGTGACGCACCATATAGTGGGTATGCCATAATGGTGATATGGCGTAGAGTGTATGAAGGGAGTATACAGGGAGTGTACTCCAAGTGGTGGAGTGACGCACCATATGGCGGGTATGCCATAGTGGTGATATGGCGTAGAGTGTATGAAGGGAGTATACAGGGAGTGTACTCCATGTGGTGGAGTGATGCACCATATGACGGGTATGCCATAGTGATGATATGGCGTAGAGTGTATGAATGGAGTACATGTGATGTGTACTCTATGTGGTGGAGAGATGCACCATATGGCAACTATGCTATAATGGTGATGGATCATAGTGTGTATGAAGGGAGTACACGAGAAGTGTACCCCATGTGATGGAGTGATGCACCATATGGTGGGTATGCCATAATGGTGACGTGGCGTAGTGTGGGATAAGGAGAGTATATGTAGAATATACTCTCTTGGTGTATTGTGGAATGGGAAGAGTACACGTAGAGTGTACTCTATATGGCGTGGTGTGTGAATAGAGTACACGTGAAATGTACTCTATGTGGTGGAGTGACGCACCATATGACAGGTATGCCATAATGGTGAAGTGGCGTAGTGTGGAATAAGGAGAGTATATGTAAAATATACCCTCCTGGCGTATTGTGGAATGGGAAGAGTACACGTGGAGTGTACTCTGTGTGGCATAACGTATGTGAAGAGAGTACACGTGGAGTGTACTCTATGTGGTAGAGTGATGAACTATATGGCGGGTATGCCATAGTGGTGATGTGGCTTAACGTGTGTGAATGGAGTACACGTGAAGTGTACTCCATGTGGTGGAGTGATGCACCATATGGCGGGTATGCCATAGTGGTGATATGGCGTAGAGTGTATGAAGGGAGTACACAGGGAGTGTACTCCATATGGCAGAGTGATGCATCGTATAGGGGGTATGCCATATTGATGATAGGTTGTAGCATGTGAAAAGGGAGTATACGTGGAGTGTACTCCACGAGGCAGCAACACTCCATGTGGTGTGTTGTAGAGATAAGGATAGTTGTGTGATAATGAGCGTGGAACGTGGTGAATAGTGTCGGAAACTGTGGAATAGTGTCCCGAAGTAGTTATGGCTTAGCCTGTAATCTGAGGTGACAAGTGTCACCGTGATAGACATATGGCTAGGAATGCGTGAAGTAGCAAAACAAGTATAAGAGTACGCAGGGGAAGCGTGACTGGGCAACGTCACGAAGTGACGTGGTTCCTGACAGTCAGGCTTATGATAAGTGAAGAGTTATTGTAGAAATGGTGTAGCAGGAACGTGACGAGATGTCACGATGTGACAGGAGTACATGAGGAACCGTACTCGTGATAAGTTAAGGGTTGATGTAAGAAATGACGTTGCGGGATGTCAGGTGACGTGACAAGGTCAAGGTATAGCTCGGATGTAGTCTCGAGCTATATGACATGACATGAGGCATGGTTGTGAATGGAGCATTGTCATGTTAAGTGTTGGGATGAACTGTCACAAGGGATGGGTAGCATGAGGAGTCCTGTTAGCCATTTAAGAGAAGGTTGGTATCGGAGTATGACCCTTATCCCTGCGAGCAGGTGATCAACGTGTCATATGTTGATCTTAGATGATAAAGGGGTAAGGTACATATGTAATCTGGTTAGACACATGTGTCGGACGGATTCACCATATGTAATGGGTAATCTGTCATGAGCGAAGTTACACATTGCTTAAGCGTCAGAGTTGGCTTAGAGCCGTGTGGCTTGTATGGTTGGAAATGAGGATTTAGTATGGGCTAAGGTGCATGACGGTAGTGACGGGTGTATTGTTAGGATTGAGATGCGTGATTCTATCGGTCGGAACCGTGCGTCGAATGTGGTTAGTAAGAAGAGCAAGACGAAGGTCTTAGTGTCTTAATCCTAAGGTGAATCATGGGCTCACTTTAGTGGATGAGAACTCGAGGCAAGACCTTGAGTTAGAAGATGTGGTGACCGTAGTGGTCCCGAAGGGTTTAGCATAGTGAAGGGCACATAAGTGCACGGGATAGAAGGAGAGTGTTCTAAGTAAAGCGTAGTTCTATTTCTAGTTTAAGTTGATTATGCATTAGATAGAGAATAACGTTAAGGTTATGTGTATGCATATAGGTTGCCATCTAACATGCACATGAATGGACTGCATGATATGCAAGTAGCATGGAGTCCAGGTAAGTGTTACGTTCATACTCTTCTAGAGTCTTCTTAAAATATATAAAGAAACGAAAACAAAACAATTTTCTTCACAAATGCTTTAAGAAAATATGCGAAAGACGTTTTACGAAAGAAAAGGCTAATTGTTCAAAGGTATAAGTATGTACGGCCCCTCCTTGGCAGCCCCTTTTTACGCAACAAAAGTATTAATTGTGCGCATGTGAATGGATGACTATACGGTGTATCTATTGTATGTATTTTCTAAGAAAATACACGAACTGATGAAAATGCACGAAAAGTATGAAACTGACGCTTTTATGGATCCTACGAACCAACGCTTTCATGTGCGCCATGAGGTTATGCTCATGGGTGCCATGAAAGACGACGTTCAAGGTGATGCTTGTGGATGCCACGAAATCTGATGTTTAAACCATGCATGTTTTTAAATGATGTTTTCCATAAACGAACTATTAAATGAAGAATAGGACTGAAATGAACTCAAAAAGGAAAGACGATTTTCGGGCACCCATGAGCATGAATGTTTTCTCACGAAAATGAATGTTTTCTCATGAAAGGACTGTTAAATGAAAGAAAGAACTGAATGAAAGCTCCAGCTCTTTAGAGCTGACATGAACGAATGAAAAGCCATGAAAGACATGAAAGCATGAAATGTTTAAAGATACGTAATGGCCACATAAATGAATGAAAAGGGTACCAATGAATGGGCAGATTGCAATGCCGGGTAAGTAGTACTGGTAGTGCACCCAATGCTGCCTCTTGACTGAAAAGGGATTGTCAACCAGTGGCCACGGGCGGAGTCTGGGTCAAAAGGAAGACCGCTAACCCCAACACACGGGACGTAACAGTGTGTACTGGCCTATGAAAGTGATAAGAAAGAATGCATGTATGTATGTATGTATGCATGTATGCACGTAACGCACGAATGCACAAACTTTCAAGAAATGAAGGCACTGACTGGGGAAACGTTTTACTAAAAGAAAGTCCATTTTCAAAGGAAAACCCCGTCCCGTGATGTTTTCAATGAACGCACGTATGCACGCACGCACGTACGTATAGTATGTACGAATGATGAGTTCATGAATGAAAACCTATGTTGTTATATTTTATCTGTATGAAGTAATGCTTACGAGTCTTCGACTCATTTTAGTTTTTATGCATGACCCTCCCCCTCGCAGGGACGGAATGAGAAGTACACATCAGGACAGACAGGGCCCATGGGGAAGAGCACGAAAATCTAGGCATGGGTTTTAATCGTACGAAGGAACCCTTTTATTGTAAGATTAATGTTTTCCGCTGTAAACATCTTTTATTGCAAAATCACTTTTTATTTTATAAACGTAGAGTCTTGCACCCTGGGAAGAAAGTAAAAAGTTTTAAATCGAATGATAATTTCCGTCGTCCTTTATGAAAATATTTTACAAAAAGTCCCACCACAAGTACTGGTGTTACAAATACGCAGTAACGGATACTTGTTCTTTATTTTTATCATGTTCAATTCCCTATAATCAATGCACATCCTACAACCCATCATTCTTCTTTACAAACAAAACTAGTGCACCCCAAGCTGACGAACTAGGTTGAATGAATCCCTTCTTCAACAGCTCCTCGATCTGCTCCTTCAATTCCTTCATCCTTAACAGAGCCATGCGATAGGATGCTCTATGGATAGGGGTTGTAGCAGGTTCCTGCTTTAAAAAACATTATGTTCCTCTATCGGTGGGTAATTCGGGTAGGTCCTTAGTGAAAACCTCATGATATTCTTCAACTATGGTTATTCCCCGAATCTCCTTTTACTGTCAGAAGCTTCTACTATGAACATCAAATAAGCCAAAGCACCACTAGCGATGCACTTCCTTGCTTGCAAAGCTGAAATTAGAGAGGGGGTAGCCTTCACAATCCCTCCCATATAACAGATTTGTCCAACTTTTGGTGGATCGAAGATAATCTCCTTGTTTCGACAATCTATCCTAGCAAAGTGCTTGGATAACTTGTCCATCCCTAGTATAATATCGAACCCTAATAAATTGAAGACAACTAGATATGCTTCCCTCACTCTTCTGCCTAGGCTTAGCGGGTGATTTCTAAGGACTCGGGTACAGGTGATCGTACTCCCATCAGAAATCAACACTACAACAGCTTGAGGTAATGTTTGGGTCGGCAGGTTACATGTGCATGCAAACGTCATGGACACAAAAGATCCCGTAGAGCCGGAGTCAAACAAAGCATAGGTTGTATATTCATATAGCATGATCTTACCTAAAGCGTAATTAACTACCATATCCTTAACAATTAATTTTTAAGAGCTAATTTCTAAAAAAGGGGTACCAAGGAAAAATACCAGTGATAACTCCTGTTTCTTCATCTTTAGAAATCTCCTCGTCTATCTTTCTGGTAGTGATAGCGTACACACGAGCTTGGGCAGGCAGCCTCTAATTTGGCCAATGGTTAGGAGTGTTCCTTGTACCTCATGCATTCTAGGGCACTCCCGAATCATCTACCCTGGTTGACCACATCGAAAACACACCCCTAAACCTACTCGGCATTCATCGTCGTGACTCTTTCCACATTTCTTGCAAGTAGTAAGTGGGGCTGGCATGATGCCTTCGCCCTTGACAACTCCTTGTATTATCCTCCTTTCGGCATTACTCCCTCTTGTAGAGAAGGAAGAAGCACAAAAGGTGAAGCATTACTCCCTCATTTCACGGTGAAATTGCCTTCTACTAAAGTGCCAAACTCTTGAGCCTTTTGCTGCTTCATCGATTCTGGAAAGAATTGATTATCGACCTTTTCCTTGTACCTATCCCAAGTCAAACAAGCAATGTTTCTTTATTCCTTTATTAGGACTTGCCTCTTGGTATCCCACCAGATACTGGCCTCCCCTTGCAGCAGATGCCTTACGTATTGCACCTTCTCCTCCTCAGTACAACCGCTAAACTCAAAGGTCCTATCGAGATCGAGTAGCCACTTGTTGGCTTTCATGGGTCCTTTGATTCCTATAAAACTAAGGTATCTATATATCAAAATCTTGTCGTATGAGCAGCCTTGGTTTTCCATCCTTTCTTGCTTTTTTGGTTGAGGCTGTTGCTAGTTCTGCCTCAAGATAATCTCCTGATGCTGCCTCATCGTCTTCCCAGTCTAGTGAATTGCATGCGCCAAGTCGTGTCCTCCATCCAACGGGCGTTATTGTTCTCTGTGAGCATTGGATTGATCGGGGTTCATTTCCCTTCTATCACATGCCATTTTGCTTCACTCATTCAAATCCTGATATGCTCGAGTATCAGATCCAGCTCCATCTTCAAGATTCAAGCCTATCCAAACTAAAGATTCACACCTACACTCTGGCATATCGTTCCTAAGGACATGTGGTTTTACCCAGAGACATAATTGCTCTGATACTAACCTGTGATGCTCCCAACCTCTGCCTGGGATGGAACGGAGACTTAGAGCATCGGGACATGCAACACAAAGTTACATACCCCGTTCATGATAGTAAGCATGCAATGCATCATCGAATGCAACTAGTAGTATGCAATAATCGTAGTGAAATAAGGGTGACTAAATATAACTTATGCCAAAATGAACTAAAACATCCCAATAGCATTAATATTCATCATGAGTTCAAATGATAAGGTAGCATATTGTGACCAACTGCTCATTTTTCTCTCGATTGATCACGAGTCTTACGTTGTGTTTTAAATCTCGAAGTTGTGTTTTTTTAACTTAGGAGGTGATTTTTAAATAGGACCCAGTGTTTTAAAGCCTTAGAAATATTTTAAATGTCTAAAATTACTTTTAAGAGCGGTATTTTTGGTATTATTGAACCAAGTCTAATTTTAAAGTAAGCTCTTTATATTTTGAAACCCCGAAATAATATAGTTTAGAAAATCATTTTTATTCATATGATTTTATTTCTTTAACAATATTATGTAATATTCATTATTTCATTTTATGTTAAAAACTCTATTATCTAGATAGATTTATTTCTCTTAAAAATGTTTTTAAAACTCATCATTTTATTTTATGATGAAGATTATTATTTTTATAAAATAAAGTTTGATTTTTGTTTGGTCTTAGTTGCATTTCATTTCATCTACCTATTATTTAGTAAGTTTATTTTTAAGTGTTTAAATCTCCACCATTGGATTAGATTAGGGACCCCTAGATGTAGGGCTCGACTTTAATCCCCCAAACCCTAGATTCCCCTCAATTTTCCCTCTTCCTTCTCTCTCCCCTACTTGCATTTGTCGCCCCCTCCCGATTCCCCGATTCCTTTCCCCCTCTCACACGCCCACCATGACCAGTAGCACCGACGGCCACCCCACTGGCGACCTTCCCTACCTTCGATCTCCTCCCCCATGGACCTCTCTCTCCCTCTCCCTGCAATTAGGCCGAAGCCCGTAGCTCTCTATCCCCTTTTCCAATTGATTTCCCTCGACTGCACCACCACCAAGAGCAACCCTCCCTGAGCCTTACCGACCAGCTGAACCCCCTTCGCGGCCTCACCCTCACCATAGACTTCCCCATGGCTCACCTCGTAGCCTTTGCTCCCTTGGGTTCCCCATTGCCACCACAGCTCCACCCAAATTGTGGCGCCGAACCACCACGAGCCACCATGCCCAACCATAGGCCACCTCCTCTCCCTCGATCCATCGTCGTGCACCCCAGCTGCACATCTTCCTTTCTCCCTCATGGATTTCACCTGTTGTTGCCACCCACGGCCACTCGAGATCAACCCCATGACTAAGCCTGAGCACCATTGTGCCCAGCCAGCTAAGGCCTTGCCTCCTTCTCTTTTCTCATTTGGCCTCTAGCACCCATGCACACCCCCACCACCGTACACGGCCAAGCCAGCCACAAACCACCCCAATCCACCTCCTATCGCCACCACGAAACCCTCCAAACCCTAGCAACCCCAAGCAGTCATGTCTTAGGGTTACGATAGTGACCATCGCGCCTCAATCGGCCTCTCCTCGCACGTGCGTGGCCACTGTCAACGGGACCTTGCAGGATAGCAAGCAACACAGCAAGCCTTCAGCCTCTCACTATGGTATAATTCCTAACCCTTTTTCACTAAGAATTATACTGTTGTGAAGTTGGTATTGAATAATGTTGTGATTGTGCGTTGTGAATTGTGGATTTTGGGACGGAGTTGTTTATGATGTGGAGTGTGTCTGGGATTATGTAGTTTGAAGTGTTAGGATGGTTGCGTAGTTTTGAAGTGTGATTTGTGGCAACGTAGTTGAACTGTTGGGCATTACTGTGCGGTTTGTATTATGGCCATGAGTTGTGTGGAGTGACGGGGCATTGTGTCGTGTGATGTAGTTGGTGATGTAGCAGTATGCTGTGAAGTGACGAGGCTAGGTGTGGAGTTTTGATGTAATGGTGTTGTGAGTAGTGATGTGATCACTACATAGTTTGCGTAATGGTCGGATGCCATGTGAGGTGATGGGATCACTGTACAGTTCGGGGTTGCAAACTGTGTAAAGTGATAGGATGCAGTGTAATCATGACGTGGTCGTATGTCATGTGAGTCGAGTGAAGTGTCGAGATAAGTCATGTAGTTTTTGAGGTGCTGTGTACCGTGAGGTGTTGGTTGGATTTGAGTTGGATGTTAGCGTCGGAGCGTATGAGGCTTTTGTAAACAAGCAAACGTCTTTGTGGATTATATGTTGATCTTAGGTGATAATTGATAGAAACCAAGGTGAGCCTAGTCTTAAAGATCCTTTGCAAGTTCCAGATGGGCCAATTATAAGATCAACAAGAGTCAAAAAGATCAAGGAAACAATGCAAGTATTGGTGTAATCCTAAACTTATCAAAGGTAAATCACAACCTTTGTGGTGTTCCTCCTTGTAATCTGGGTTCTTGAGACAGGTTCTTCAACGGGTCTAGATTTTAATATAATCTAGGTTCTTGAAACGAGATCTCAACGGGTCTAGGTTCTCCATCCATTGACTTGATTTTGGCTTTCTTGGGTGAGTTTTCAAATTGATTGTGGGTTCAAGGGATTCCATTCCCACGGGTTCATATCAATAAAAGGGTGAGTGTGATGCCCCCAACCTCTGCTTGGGATGGAACGGAGACTTAGAAAGTCGGGACATGCAACACAAGGTTACATACCCCCGTACATGACAGTTATTATGCAATGCATCCTAATATGCAACTAGCAATAGGCAATAATCACAACAGAAATAAAGGTAAAAGTATAACTTATGCCAGAATAACTAAAAGCATCCCAATTTATTAGTGAGCATCAAGTTCAAAGTACCAAATGTAGAATAATATAAAGTCAAATCATCTGCTTCATGCGTTCTAAAGCAAGAAGGACTTGGGCTGTAAACTTTAGGATTCAATCCAATCTCGTCTCAAGGTCCGCCTCCTCCTAAATTAGTCGGAACCAATGCTCCATCTAGCTCATCCTCCTCGAGTCCTGGCACAACTTCTACCATTCCGAGTGGAATGATAATGGTCCCACAAGGGATGAGATTTACTTAAAATCTCGGTATATTAAACAACCAACGTGCACAAAGATAAATTAAACATGAAGAATGATAAATATGGAATGCCTAATATGTACAAAAATTAGTATGCATGTCTCCCATCCAAATTCCTCAACATTTTCAAAAAAAATGGAGACACATATTTTCATTCAATGAACATGTTTACTTCCATTTTTGAAAACATAACATAATCATAAATTTTCATCATTATTAACAATTCAAGTAAAATCATAACGTGTGGTAACGTAACAGTTCTCTATATGCACTGTGAGTACCTGCGGGACCGTAGTACAACTCATGTTGAGACTACGTTTTCTATAGACTCGTTCTCAATGCATTGGTAAATATAACATAACATCCTAACATATACACCCACTAACATTAGGTGTCATAACATATTGATTTCGCTCCAACATTCTTTAAAAAGAACTCATTCGAAATCTATTGACTGTTCTTCATCAATACAGGGGTTACCACTCTATGCTCAAAAACTCCAGAGTGGACAGAGGAGTTCCACTAAAATAATTTCTCATCCTAACCTTTGAGATCATGAAAAAAATTATTTTCATGCTATGCTAGAAAAATATTTTTCATGACATGTGCATATGTGGCAAGCTTTTATGCAAAAATGACATTTACAAATGCAATATTCAAAAATTGTGAAAAATATGACATGTCATGTTAGTATGCACTCAATGTATCAGATAACATAATATTTTATGCTCAAAATGATAATTGAAATATAAATGAAACATTTATCAATAATTCATAAATCATCTATCAAGGTGTAAGTTAGAGGCCAACTTACAAACTTCCTGAGTAATTTGAAAAAATGTCGTATCTACTGAAATCAAGTGCGTGCTAAGTTAGGATTAATACTACTATGGATGAGTTTCATAAACAAAAGTTTCAAAAATGGGTATTTACAAAAAATACCCCTAGTCTTTTAAAAAATTGTCGCTATGGCCCTAATTTTTCACTAATTGCAAGTGAATTCCAAATTTAGCCAAACTTTATGTATTTCATATTTTTGGCATTCTGAAACCATCTATACCCTTGGAATTTTAAAAATCAAATTGAGTCACAACCTGTGGCATGCACTCTATGAATGCATGCATATGAGATTTTCTTTAATCACAAACAATCACTAAGGTCTTTAATGACATGATTAAAGTTAATTATTGTATAATCAACCTCATCCCAATACTTAATCATGGCTAAGAAATCCTTAATCTCCAATTTATTCAAAACCGATACATGCTTGATGATCAAAATAAGATAGATTTAAAGCCTATCATGGCATGCTTTTAATCAAGAATTAAACCTTCCATAATCATTCTAAGATAATGATAAATAATATCAAATCATACTTAAGACATGCCATAGCTAAATTTCCACTTAAAATCATTTAAACATACAAACCATCTTTTAATGACTCGATTTTGAACTAGGCATGATAATCTTCTCATAACTCAACCAAAACTCATACTAACACTTGAAAACAAAGCTTGAAATGTAAACTAAGATCAAGAGAAAGAAAACTTACAAATTGCATGGTCTTCTAAGGACTAAAGACAACCTTGCTCAATAACACTCAAGAACTCACCAAAACTCACTCGGTTTCACTCTATTGCTCTCTAAGGGGGAGAAGTGCTCTCAAGACTCAAGATGAAGCTTGGAGCTAAGGTGTGAAGGAACCGAAGAAGTGAGAGAGTTATTTATAGGTGGCCAAGGGGGTGGAGACGTTGGCCTTGATGCAAAGTGATTGGGTGAAGTGGGAGGTGGTGTAAGAGCTGAATTTTCCATATTTGTTTCCATGGGCTTATGTCACCTTGTGTAAGGGAAATAGTGGCCTAAAACAATCATGATTTCCTCCTTACTATGACTACAATGATTCTATAGAGGTTTCCAAGTCGTGCAGCATGGTTCAGATGGCAAAAAGTCAAGCAAACCACCCATGCAAATTGGCAGATTCAGATTTGAGCTTCGGTTTTGGATGGTTTTGGGTGGAAAAATCTGAGTCAAATTTCTCATGATGTTCATGGGACCACTTGGGAATTTGGTTGTAATGGAGGTGGTATGGGGTGGTGGCTCAACCAAGGCAAATGGTTGGTTAAATTTCAACCCAACCGGTTCCCACTCAAACTAGACTAAGGTGCAATCGGTTTGGCTTCTTAGTTTGGTTTGTGGAACCAATTTTGTCCAAGGCCTATTCTGGGTTTGAAGGAGTCTAATGACCATATTACCGTTGAGGACAAGCCACAAAATATTTTTCCTAAGGGAAAAACAGTCTAAGTATTCAAGGGCATACACAATAGCCGATTGATGTGGATTTGGGGTTTGATATGTCATTTCCCTTAATGACATGTGGGGAGGTTTATCTAGGGTATTAGTAAGGTCTAAGTATGATGAAATGAAATAATAAATCAAAAAAATTTTGGATTAAAAGGTTAAAAAAATATTAAGATGAAATTAAGCTTTAAAGCATGGCTTAAAGATCACTAACTCATGTATGTGGATTAATGGTCTTAGCCAACTTCTAAAACTTAATTTGGGTACTTAGGGTATGATATGATCTTAACGAAACTCATGGTATGGTGTATTGAACTTGAATAGAAAAATAAGCCCAAACATGGCTTTAGACCTTGTAGGGGCCAAGTGTGTGGGTTGATGGCTTATAAGCTATTGGGCTTGAATGAGAGGGGGCCTTATTTCCAGATTTTGAGGGATTAAAAGAGACCTCAAGATCCACTAAGATGGGTTTGATAGGCTTACCTTGACATAATTGGGCCATGGGCCAAATCTATACCGAGCTTGGCTCAAAGACCTTATGTGTAACACCCCGTTCCCGTAAGATAGAGATGTTACTAACATTCATAACATAATGCCCGGTAAAGAGATTCATATCCTGAAATACCTCATTTATTGAAAAGCATTAAAATATTAAAACTGATTTGAACATAATGGTCTCGAAAACTGAACGTAAAGTAAAAGAACATAAACTAATCCTATGAATGACGTAAAAGAAATCTAATTCTTGTGTGAATATCACTTATTCCTTCCTAATTCTTCGTACTAAATATACTCCTTGTCATCCAGCTCTGCATCATCATAATCTCCATCTGTGAGAATTAAATGTAGAAGAAAACACGAAGATAAACAAAAATGAGTCGAATACTTAGTAAGTAGTACATCATACCGTAAAATATAATCTGGCCTAGCATGGACTTAATTTCTGAAAACTCTTCACAACATACAGTTTCATAGATTTACAATCATATATGTAACATGACTTTCTAAAAGACTTTATATACGTATATCATCACAGATTCTTATAGCATACATATTCACTATTAGTATGAGCGAAAGTATATATGATCATGGCAAACATGTAACGTGAATGCTTAATATCTGTTTATCTTATCTTAACATGGAGTGAAACACACTTGAGTCCGTGTTTCACTTATCTTGCATAACGTGAAGTGAAACACGCTTGGGTCCGTGTTTCACTTAACTTGCATAACGTGGAGTGAAACATGCTTGGGTCTGTGTTTCACCTAAACTTGCATAACATGGAGTGAAACACGCTTGGGTCTGTGTTTCACTTAACTTGCATAACATGGAGTGAAACAAGCTTGGGTCTGTGTTTCACCTAAACTTGCATAACATAGAGTGAAACATGCTTAGGTCCGTATTTCACTTAACTTGTGGTTAACCACGCTTGAGTCCGTGGCACCCTAACATTTCTTATCTTTCTTAATGTATGAGAATTTATTAGCTTCATGAACATTTCTGACATGGCATATTCTTGTACATGGCATAGCATAACATGGCATATTCTTGTACATGGTATAGCATGACATAGCATTACATGGCATTTTCTTCTACATGGCATATTCTTGTACATGGTATAGCATGACATAGCATAACATGGCATTTTCGTATACATGGCATAACAAAACATGACATAACATAACATGATCTGAACATTTTATGACATTCCTTGGCATACATGATCTAAGCACTACATGAACATGGCATACGTAATCTAAGTATTACATGAACATGGCAAATATAATGTATTACATGAACATGGCATATATAATGTATTACATGAACATGGCTTGCATAATCTGGCTATGGCATACTTGACTTGAATTACTACATGAACATCTCATGGCTTTCGTATGATTTTAGTAACATTCAATCAATCAAACAACAAATTCATTCATTCAAGCATAATCTCATATTTCATCAAGGGTCGTGGAAGGAATCTAACCTTGACTTGTCTCTTAGCGTAGTGTAGATAATCATCATTAGCACATCATATTTTCATACATAACAATAATATTCACTATACACATGCATTTATATGATCATACTATTTACCTCTTAGCGCTGCTTCCTGATTTCCAACTTGTAGTGTGTTACCTATACGAGGCACTAAACGTTACTAATTTTCTAGAAAAAAGTATTGTAATACTCCAAGTAATTAAATATGTATAATGGAACTTAACTAAAATAATAGGCTTTCATAGCAACCTCTAAAAACATACTTTAAAATCCCTTAAATACTTTTATAAAAATTGCGTCTATGGGCTCGTAATTATTCAAATAGATAAAGCCCATGGAAGACTAATGTTTTTTTCTAAAAATATAACCAGGCCAATAAAATTACTAAAACAATATAATAAGATTAAGGCCAAATAAAAATACAAGACTATTTAAAGGAAGCCCAACACTCTGTCTGTTTTAAAAATAGACTTAGCCGTATGGCCTTAGGGCCGAAGGCCTGCTATGACACAAACTAATTCTACGGGAATTAAAGCATGTGGGACAACAGAGGGATGGATGGCTGTGCGAAAATGAGGGACTCGCTGAGAGAGGGACTGAGTGCAACGGCTGCTCAAGCTGGTTGGAAGCAACATCGGTGCAACTAGAAGGTTCCTATGGTGGTGCGACACCGAGAGAGGGAGGGAGAGAATAAGAAAGAGTTTAGAGAGAGATGGAATTGCAAACTTAATTACCGAGAGGGAGGAAGGTGGCGCGCGGCAGCAGGGGCTTACCTGAGGGAGTGGGTGTGACGGAAATAGGTTGGCCGACATTTTCTATGGTGGTGTGGTAGGTGGTCCGACGAGATGGCTGTTGGTTGCCAGGAGGGAGGCTGCGTGGTGCTTGCGGGAGTGAGTTTCTTTCTCTACGTGGAAGAGTCTTTTCTCAAGGGAATTTTGTGTGTACAATTCAAAGGCCCTGTGGGTTTCTTATAGGCGACGGGAGGGAAGCAACGTGAATATTTAGGAGATTGTTTATAATTCAAAATTGCCTAAACTGTAGGAACATTTTCCTACGAGGGGTTAGATTCTGAGAGGATTTTGAATAGTTTGAGTTGGAGTTAGTCTTGAACTAGGAACCAAATCTAATATGGGAATCTAATGGATAACCATACGAAGGTTCTGATAAGAAAGGAGTCATTAATTTAATCTATCGGTTAGCATATTTCATAAAATGATAATAAAATAATAAAGACAATACAAATAAATAATAAATAAATAAAATAAAATACTAGTTTCAAGCCCTAAATTTGAACCCATACGTTACATTATGCCTTCCTCAAACTTGGGCCAAGGCTATCCTACCAAGTCTTGAATTCCTATGAGGCTTGGTTATGGGTTATTGAATGGACCTTATGTCTAGATTTGATAGTTCATCTAAGGCCTCAAAGTCCTACCTAATTTGGGTCCAAAAGACAAGTCTTTCTACGGTTGGGCCAAAGGCTTTCACTCTCACCAAGTTAGGTGCAAACGCTTCAAGCCTTCTATACCTTAGGCTTAACTTTTAAGGTTCTACAAAAAAGGCCTATATCCTTATAACTCTCAAATTGGTCTAGGGCTTATGGTACTTATTCATAGCCCACCACATCCTTAGAGAATTAGAGGCCTAAAGTCTTATGTTCATCAAGTAGGGCCTAGTGTCCATCAAGTTGAGCCTAATCCCTTTACTCTTACTAAGTTAGGCCCAATGGCCTTACATCCTTTTCATTGGGCCCATTTTCTAGTGTCCTCCAAGAAAGACTTAAAACTTTATATCTCCCAAGTTGGGCCTAAGGCTTTTTAACATCGTAACCTTAGCCATCACATCCTTAGTGCATTAGGGCCCAAAAGTCTTTTTGCCTCTCTTGAGTGTTTATACCCAAAAAGCTTGGGCCCTTAGTAAAACACTATTTGGGCCTTCTCCAATTCTATCAAATATTTAACCCAAATTTCTTAGCCCATTAATGTGGCAACCATCCAATATGCCCTGTGTCATTCCCTTATGGGCCTCTTGTCTTCTTATCCTCAAAATTATTAAACACTAAAAATTCTTCAAAATAATATTACTAACCAATCAAGCTCCAAAAATGTCGTTTTTCCTCAAAATCAATATTGCACTAGAAATTTCTAATAATTCTACTAAACCCAAAGTATACGGTCCTCTTGCCAACTCAAATATCCAAAAACGTTCTTATTTTACAATAACTCAACTCCTAATTAACTAGGATTATGGCTACTAAGATGTAATACCCCGCTCCTTCCTTCTTACGTACGCTTCTTCTTTCTGACATAAGGCTTCTTCTTTCTGACGTTAGCAAATTATAAGGATGGGATTATGTAACAGTTTGTCCTTCCCCTAACGACTCCAAGCCTCGTCATGCGTGTCGAACCTCGATGGTGTGCTTTAAAAGATATTATGTGACTTTTAAGGCACGCCCAGTATTTTAAATGTACTGGAAATATTTATAAGGAGTATTTCCAGTGTTATTGAACTAAGTTTGATTTTAAATACGACAATTATAATATTCTTGAAGAGCTCCAAAAATATTATAATTGTCGAATATCATTTTAATATTATTATTAAAATGATTTCAATTATTTAAATATTATAGGATTTAAAATATGTTGAAAGTTTTAATTAATTAAATGGTTTTATCATTTTAAAGATATTAAATAAGACTTCATCATTTATTAATGATGAAAGAATATTATTTTATAAACTAAAGTTAGTTTAAATATTATTCTACCTTAATTCCTCTAAGTGCTTTTAATTAAGTTAATGTTTACACATTTTCAAATCAGTATTTTAATCTCTCATCGTTAGATCGTTTTGAAGATCCCAAGTCAAAGGGACTGGGTTAAATACCCAGACCCCTCTTCCTTCTCCCTCAATTTTCCCCAGCCCTCTCTCTCTCCCTCACGGATTGCACTGCACCACACCCCCATGCCCGAAGTCCTCCACTGCCCAGCTTGGCGCCACCATGTGCCGGTGAGACTCACCTCCACCACCATCGACCTCCTCTCACGTCGGCAACCCCCCACTGGCAAAGCCAGCCCCCATCTCCTGGCCTTTTTCCCCGTCGCACGCATGAAGAGACCCACGCACGGCCTCACCGTGCACAATGTTTAACGCCGTAGTATGCGGCCACCACACTACCACCAGCAGCTTCCCCTCCCCCCGGCCATCATCCTCCAGTAAGCTCAGCCTCCACCTTACGGCCTCCTTCCTCCCATATACGTACGTGGCCTCCTCCATGCACGGGTTCACTGTGCACATCCCTGGCGCCGCCGTGCACAACCACCTTGGCCACCGGACACCACCACGAGCTCTTCCTGGTCTCCCCCTTCCTCCTCCACGTGACACGAGGCTCATAGCCTCCCTCCACCGCACTGGCTTCTCCCCTCTCCAACGCACGGGTTCTCATCCCTCCACCACAGTACGCCGCCACCCATGGCAAATGACCACCATCTCCAGCCTCTTCCGGCCACCACCGACCAATCCTAACCTCCCATAGCCCCGATCTGCCACGCATGCATGTACACTCTCTCTCACTCTCTCACGGCATCTACCCCTCACACATGGCCAAGTTCACCTCCACCACTGTGGACCACCGTGCCACCACCTCCGAGCCTCCACAGCTCCACCAGCAACTCCCTTAGCCGAACCCTAGGTCCAGACCACCACTTTATGTGGTGGGTAGCCACTGCACGTGATGGACAGCCACTGCGTGTGGCTGACCTCCACTGTACACTACTAGATCTGCCATGTTACGCTCCTTGCCACCATCACAAGGCCACCACGAGCCCTTCCAAGACCACACTTAGCTATCCAAACGCCCAAACAGTCACAGTACGTGAGTTAGCTGCCACGTACGACCCTTCCGACATCATCGACTGTGACGATTAGCGAGCAACGCATGGGTTATCCCGTCGATGGTATAACCCTCTATCCCTCGTTAATTATGTTAGATGTTGATTAGTTGATTAGGTTGTGGACTGTGCTGTTAGTATTTGTGGAGTTGATGTGTTGTCATGTGCTATGTAGTGAAGTGTTGGGCATATCTGTGTAGTTTGTTGTGAAGAGCGAAATGTAGTTGGGAATTGTGTTGTGCAGTGTTGTGGACTGTGCGGTGTAGTATGGTTTTGGAGTATGTGTTGTATTGGTGAGGCAGCATGTGGAATGGGAACAGTACACGCTGAGTGTACTCTATGTGTGGCGTGGTGTTTGTGAAGGAAGTACACACGAAGTGTACTCCATGTGGTGGAGTGAGGCACCGTATGGCGGGTATGCCATAGTGGTGATGTGGTATAATGTGCATGAAGGGAGTACACGTGAAGTGTACTCCATATAGTGGAGCATTGCACCATATCGCGGGTATGTCATAGTGGTGATGTGGCGTCGTATGTGTGAAGGGAGTAAATGTGGAGTGTACTCCACAAGGCAGTGACACTCTGTGTGGCGTGTCATAGAGATAAGGATGGTTGTGTGATTGATGGGCGTGGAACGTAATGAGTAGTGTCGGGAACTATGGAACAGTGGGCCGAAGTAGTTATGGCGTAGCTTGTAGTCTAAAGTGACAAGTGTCACCGTGATGGACTTATGGCTAGGAGTATGCATGAACTAGCAGAACAAGTGTAAGAGTACACAGTGGAAGCATGACTGGGCAACGTCATGAAGTGACGTGGTTACTGATAGTCGTGCTTCTGATGGGTGAGGAGTTAGTGTAGAAATGGTGTAGCAGAAACGTGACGAGATGTCACGATGTGATAGGAGTACGTGAGGAACCGTACTTGTGATGAGTTAAGAGTTGATGTAAGAATGACATAGCGAGATGTCAGGTGACGTGACAAGATCATGGTGTAGCTCGGGTGTAGTCTCGAGCTATATGACATGACATAAGGCGTAGTGGTGAATGGGGTCTTGTTAAGTTATGTGCTGGGATGAACTGTCAAAAGGGACGGGTAGCATGAAGAGTCATGCTAGCTGAGTTAAGAGAAGGTTGGTATCGGAGTATGGCCCTTGTCCCTACGAGTAGGTGATCAACATGTTATATGTTGATCTTAGGTGATAAAGGGGTAAGGGACATATGTAATCTGGTTAGACACATGTGCCGAACGGATTCACCATATGTAATGGGTAATCTGTCCTGAGCACAGTTACATAGTGCTTAAGCCTCTGAATTAGCTTAGAGTCGTGTAGCTTGTATGGATGGGAATGAAGATTTAGTGTGGGCTAAGGTGCATGAAGGTAGTGACAGGTGTATTGTTGGGATTGGGATGTGTGATTCCATCGATCGGAATCATGTGTCGAATGTGGTCAGTAAGAAGAGTAAGACGAATGTCTTAACGTCTTAATCCTAAGGTGAATCATAGGTTCACTTTAGTGGATGAGCACTTAAGGCAAGACCTTGAGTTGGAAGATGTGGTGACCATAAGGGGTCCCGGAAGGGTTTAACATAGTAAAGGGCATGTAAGAGAATGGGATAGAAGGAGAGTATTCCAAGTGATGTGTAACTCTATTTCTAGTTTAAGTTGCTTTTGCATTAGATAGAGAATAATGTTAAGGTTATGTGTATGCATGTAGGTTGCCATCTAACATGCATATGAATGGACTGCATGATATGCAAGTAGCATGGAGTCCAGGTAAGTGTTACGTTCATACTCTTCTAGAGTCTTCTAAAATATAAAGAAACGAAAATGAAACGTTTTTCCTCACGAAGCTTTACAAAAAGACACGAAAGACGTTTTACAAAAGAACATGCTAAGTGTTCAAAGGTATAATGTACGGCCCTCCTTGGCAGCCCCTTTTTACGCAACAAAAGTATTAATTGTACACATGTGAATGGATGACTATACGCTGTATCTATTGTATGTATTTTCTAAAAAAATCCACGAACTGATGAAAATGCATGAAAGACATGAAAACGGATGCTTTTAGGGATCCTACGAACTGACGCTTTCATGTGTGCCATGAGGTGATCCTCATGGATGCCATGAAAGATGACGTTTAAGGTGACGCTTATGGATGCCCTAAAAGGTGACGTTTAAGCTGACGTTTAAGCTCATGTATGTTTTAAAATGACGTTTTCCATGAACGAATTGTTAAATGAAGGATAGGGCTGAAATTAACTGAAAGTTTAAGCCCATGCCTTAAATGATGTTTTTTCATGAACTGAACTGTTAAATGAAAGGGACTGAACTGTAAGAAAGGACTGAAAGAATGAATGCTTTAATGTATAAAGATATGTAATGGCCACATGAATAAATACAAAGGGTACCAATGAATGGGCAGATTGCAATGCCAGGTAAGTAGTACTGGAAGTGCACCCAGTGTTGCCCCTGACTGAAAAGGGATTCCTAACCCATGGCCACGGGCGGAGTCCGGGTCCAAAGGAAGACCGCTAACCCCAACACACGGGACATAATAGTGTGTACTGGCCTATGAAAGTGATAAGAAAGAATGTATGAACGCACGAACGCATGAACTTTTAAGAAATGAAGGCATTGACGGGGGAAACGTTTTATGAAAATAAAGTCCCATTTTAAAGGAAATCTCATCCAGTGATGTTTTCAAATGAACACACGTATGTATGAATGCACCGCATTCTTGCAGAAATGAAGGCGCTGACGGGGAACACGTTTTACGAAAAGAAAGTCCATTTTTAAAAGAAAACCACATCCAGTGAAGTTTTCAAATGAATGCACGTATGCATGCACGCATGTACGTATAGTATGTATGAATGAAAATCTATGTTGTTATATTTTAACTGTAGGAAGTAATGCTTACGAGTCATCGACTCATTTTAGTTTTTATGCATGTCCCTCCCTCATAGGAACTGAAAGATCAGGATGGACACGGCCCATAGGGAAGAGCACGGAAGTCTAGGCATGAGTTTTAATTGTATGAGAGACTTTTTTATTGTAAGATTAAGGTTTTCCGCTATAAACCATTTGTATTCTTAAAGTACATTTTATCTTATAAACGTAGAGTCTTGCACCCTAGGTATGTAAGTAAAAAATTTTAAATCGAACGGTAATTCCCGTCATCCTTTATAAAAACATTTTATAAAAAGTCCCACCACAAGGACGGGCGTTACATATAGGGCTGTACAAAATTTTGAAATTTCTGACTCCGCCCGACATCCGCTCTGATTCTGACTCCGACTGAGTCGGAGTCGTCAGAATTCGGAGTACGTCCGAATAGATGACGTTGTTTTACAGTTGGGTTTTAAAAATAAAAAAATAAACTAATGTGGAACGGCGTCGTTTCATCACACTCGGGGGGTCCAAAATGTAGAACCCCCCTTCCCGAATCCCTTCTTCCTTCTTCGGTCTTCCTTCTCCCTTCTCTCTCGCGTCTCACGGACTTTGAACCAATGATTTAGTGAAGCGTCCCGCGTCTCACGTCTCGAGTCTCTATTGCCGGCGTGCCGCAGTTCCTCGTTGCTCCTCCATGCTGCTGTTCCTCGTTGCTCCTCCATTCAGCTTCAGCCTACGGTAAGAGCGAGGGGTTCCGAGCCCTAAATTTAATTCAAGCAGTTTAATTTTCTACAGCATGTCTCTTATGAATTAGTATTTTGTTGTGATTCTTGTGAATTGGTTTTGTAAATTTGTAGTAAGGAAATGTGTTTGATGAATTGTATGTTGCGTTTGTAAGTTGTGTTGTATGCATGCAATGTGTTTGATAAAATGTGCAAGAGAATCAAGAGATGTAAATGGGCTATTTGAATCAAGAAATGAGCTCTCTGTTGTTAACATAAAATATATACGGAGCTTTTCATTGAGTGTACGGCTGTACGCAGATCAAACATCATGAAATTAAAAACAAACAAACAAACTAACTAACTAACTAACTAGATGCATTTCTGGACATGGGCTTTGACCGGGAACTGCACTCAAAACTTACCTGCTTTTAATTAAAACTGAAAAAACCACAAACGTCGTCCTAGTAGGATGGGATGTCTGAGCTAAGAAAATCAATAAGAAAATCAAACCTGAATGAACCTCCTGCTTCATGGATTTTTGCATTATCATTTGCATGTCCATGCAACTCTTTATTGATTTTCTTAGCTCAGACATCTCTGGATAGAGTTGTTCCATATGGCCTCTCAAATTGTATATTAGGTCAATTTCCTGTAATAAGTTCATCATGAGTATTACTTTATTGTTCTAAAAGGAATAACTTTATCTTTAGATAACTCATAGGAAAATATAGTAAAACTCACTGCTTTTATTAATTTTTAAAAACATATTAGCAATATATTGTTGCTAATTAATCAAGCACTGGCTGTTATCATGCGACTTGCATGCAGCTTATTATTGCTAAGGAATATTTTTCCCCATCTGCTTGTTAAATTTTAAAACACGAGTTACTACTTCTTACCTTTGAGTCCGTTCCAGTTGTATAAATTCTATCTTTTGCCACATATGCTTAAATTAGTAATGTTTGGGAATACTTTATGATACAATAATATATGTGCTATATCTTTTCATTGATTTAAATTTTTAATATAGCCTAGTTTATTTTTAAACTAATTTTTTGCTTCTAATTTATATTTTTCAGCTTCATTGATTGTGATATGGATTTTAGACGTAGTGGAGAGGATCGTCCACAAGGGTATGTGGTGGATGCCAATGCTACAACTCCTACACCGGTGGGTACTTCCACCCCTAGACCCACATCTAGGACTGCTACATCTAGAGCAGCTACATCTTGTACGAGTAGTCGACTCTCATTTCCAGTTGATATAGAGGATGAGAATATATTCAACGAAGGAGAGGAGATGCCCATTGAGCAAGATCAACCATTACGGCCTTCTAAAAAGAGGTCGTGGACATGAGAGCATTTCACCAAAATTCCTGGTGATATTGCGAACCCAATAGCAAGATGCTATTACTGTGGATCACTTTGTGGATGCCATTCGAAGAAGCAAGGTACCAGTGTGTTAATAGCACATCTAAATGGTTGCCAATGATATAAGATAGCGAAGGGATTGCAAGCCACTGATCAGACCAACCTCAGTTACCAAACTTCTATAGCCACTGATGGTACACAGACTAAAAAATTGGTCATCCCTCAATACGGTGAGAAGATGTTGAGGGACATGCTTACAGAGATGATAATTACTGATGAGATGCCCTTTACCACACGAGAAAAGAGGCTTTTGAAAGTTTCTAAATTTTGTTGAGCCACGATTTCCCATTCCATCACGGTATACGGTGATGCGAGATTGTATGAAGAAGCATGCGAAAGACAAGGCGGAGATGAGAATGTTTATTACCAATCTCCAGAGAGTGTCGTTTACGACTGACACATGGACTTCCATACAGAACGTCTGTTACATGTGTATCACAGCATACTACATTGACAGTAAGTGGATTTTGCATAAAAAAATTATTGGTTTTAAAGATATTGTGGATCATAAAGGTGCATCCATTGGGGCGAGGATGGATGATTGTTTAAATGACTGAAGAATTTGAAAAGTGTTGTGTATTACAGTTGACAATGCCAGTGCCAATGAAACAATAATTGATTAGTTTAAGCGAAACACGACAGTGAGAGATGATGTCATTCGGGCCCACGAGTTTATTAGCATTCGATGTTGTGCTCATATCATCAACCTCATAGTTGTTGAGGGGTTCAAAGAGGTTGATGATTCCATTACCCGAGTTCCCAGTATTGTACAATATGTGAGGGGTTTCCCTCAAAGGCTTGCCAAGTTTAACGCAATAGCAGAAGATCTTAAGATTGAATGTTCTAGTGTATTGTGCTTGGACGTTCTGACTCGATGGAACTCTACATTCATGATGTTGGATGTGGCACAAAAGTACCAAAAAGCATTCTAGCTGATGGAGGTCAAGGATAGGGGCTTGAGATATGCTTTGTTGGAGCCAGCAGGACAAGGGTTCGATGCGCCAGACACACATGATTGGACCAATGTGAGCTACTTTGTTGAATTTTTAAGAATTTTTTATGACATAACCATGCGGCTATCTAGATCCAAATGTATGACTGCGAACTCATTCTTCAGCGAGCTCTCGAAACTTCACTTCCACTTGAAAAATAGTTGTACTGACTCTGGTGGATTGTAATATACTATGGCTACGAGGATGAAGACCAAATAAGATAAATATTGGGGGAATATTGAGAAGATAAATAGATTACTATTTGTGGCTGTCATCCTTGACCCCCGATATAAGCTGGCCGTTCTAGAATTTTGGGTAAATTCCGTCCTCGGGGCAGTGAAGGCTGTAGAGTTTATTAGAGTGCTAAAAAGTGATATTAATGACCTATATAATCACTACATCGATAGTTGTTAGCCTTTATCCGCAGCTGGTAGTTCCTCACATTTGAGATTGACAGGGTCGACAGCTTCCTCAGGTGCTTCTGACCCATCTGTAGGGTTTAGAAGCAATCTTATTTTCCAGCAGTATCATCAACTCATGTCAACAAGGAATATTATGCATTGTACATCTGAGGTTGAATGATATTTTATGGAAGCTGTCGAGCCATCTAATGATGTATTTCAGCTATTAACTTGGTGGAAAGTTAATTCCACGAAGTATCCAGTTCTTTCCCGTGTAGCCCGAGATGTGCTAGCCATTCTTGTCACTACGGTTGCCTCAGAGTAGGCATTTAGCACTGGATGTCGCGTGTTGGATGCTTATCGGAGTTCATTTTCACCATCAACCGTGGAGGCCCTTGTTTGCACACAGAATTGTTTAAGTGAAACGTCCATTGGACTAGATATCGTTGGCGTTGATGCCGAGAGCTATATGCCTGAATCGGGTAAGTTTATATGCTTTTAAATGATTATTTAATTATTTTTAATGTTTCTAACTTCTACTTTTTATGATTTTATAAATCTAATTGTAAACCCTAGCATAATTGCCGATGACTGAAAGTCTAAGACGGACGCCCCTTGAGAGTTGAGATGAAGTTGAGAGAACCCTCTTTTTTGGTAAGAATGAAATTCTACTTTTACCATTTTCAGTTTTTTTTTATCAATTTTTTTTCATTTATTAATTGCAACTTTCTATCTTCATTTCAAGCATGATCAATGGACCATTGAGATTTGAGTGACATGAGCATTTAATATTTATGTCAATGTTGTTATTACGTTATAAATTGGACTGTTATAACTTATGGTTACATCATACATGTTATTTACTTTTTAAATTATTGTATTTAAGCTTTTTTTCTCTATTGTTTTTTATCTTTTCAGTATTATTTTTTTTTTTAAAGGTTTGGACTTGGTTAAATTATTAGTCTTAATGTCTTATATTTATTTTTAGATTAAGTCGTAGACACACCTACCTCTGTTAATAGTGTTATGTCATGTAATGGATTAAATTTATTTTTGCATATAATTTATTTAACAGAAGAAATTGACCAAGTACTATTATTATTTTTTTTTTTAGTCCAATAGAAGGTCGGAGCTCCGACTTCCGATAGGAGTCAAACTCCGATTCCGTTCAGAGTCGGAGTCAGATCAGAAAATTCACTCTGACTCCGTCGAAGTCGTAGCTCAGCCCTAGTTACATAAGGTCAAGGCCTAAGGAGCTTTTTAGTCGGGGTGGTACAGTGAGGTACATGTGTAAATTAGTTGGACGCATGTGCTAGACATATTTACCATATGAAATAGATAGTTTGTCGTAAGCATGAGTACACGATATTTAAGCCTCATGGTTAGCTTAAAGTTGTGTCATGTGCATGGTTAAGATTTCAAGGAAGTGTCGGTTAGGTTGTATAGGAATGAAGCAATGTATGTATTGGCTAAGCTTGAGATGTGTCACTTGATTGGTCCAAGTTATGCGTTGAAGTGGATGGTTCGGTAGGTAGAGAGAATGATGGAAGCGAGTATGTATCTTCTCCTTTTAAAGTGAATCAAGGAGTAGGAGGCTCTGTGTTTGAAAGGTGACCTCAAGTGGGTCACAAATTACAACCCTGAGATTGAGGAAACATGATAAAGCAAAATATAGAAGATGGACTGGGATGAAAAAGTATCTATAGATGAAGGGATTTTAAATGAGGCTATGAAATGATTTTAAATGATGCCATGAATGGATGCTTACATGCTCATGCTTATGCTTTTAAAAGATGTTTTAACTGTTGAGGTTCAAGCTTATGCTTTTAAACAATGTTTATGAAATGAATGGACTGATGAAAGGAATGAAATGAAATGACTAAAAGAACTGAATGAATGGAAGGAAATGAATGTTTTAATGTATGAAAATACGTAACGGCTATGACTGAATGAATGTGTACCAAAGGACTGGGCAGATTGCAATGACGGGTAAGTAGTACTAGCGGTGCACCTAGTGCTACCCCTTGACTGAAAGGGATTCCCAACCTGTGGCCACGACTGGAATCCAGGTCCAAAAGACCGTTAATCCCAACACACGGTCATAGTGTATACCAACCAAAGGAAAAGTGAAAAGAATGAATGAGTGCATCTATGCTTTAGTTTCTTTATGAATGAAAGTACAAGGTGTGGAAATGTTTTATGAAAGGAAAACTTTTTTAAAGCAAAACCCCACCTTGTAATGTTTTGATTCAAATGAATGCTTATGTAAAATATGTAGATGAATGTGAATGCATGACTGAAAACATATTTTAGTATATTTTTGTAGTATGAAGTAATTCTTACTGAGTATTCGACTCACTTTAGTTTTTATGCATGTCCCTCCCACTCTCAAGGACAAAATGAGGAAGAAGCGTTAGGACAAACATAGCCCAAGGGAAGTGTGACAGAAACCTAGACAAGTTTTATGTAACGTATGAAAGAATATTTTTGTAAAATGAATTTTTATTCAACTTAATGATTTCCACTGCAAAACCCTCTCTTATATTTATAGAATAGATTTTAGTTTTAAACTTAGAAGCTTTCATATACTTTGTAGGAAAATAAAATGTTTTAAAAGGGTTAGTAATTCATGTCTACTTTTCTTAAAAACTATTTTCTAAAATCCTACCATAAGGACTGGCGTTACACATATCCTCAATACAAAATACTTCAAATAATAAGTCTTCATGATTAGATCAACTTCTTCATACGCTCTAAGGTACGAAGGGTTAGAGCTATGAACATCAAAATAAGATCTAATCCTCGATCGAGGTCTGGCTCCCCTTAATCACTCGAATCCACTGGTCCATTTTGTTCGTCCTCGACTGGTCTTGATACAACTTCTATCATCCCGAGTGGAGTGATAGTGGATCCACAAGGGGTGACATTTACTTGAAATATCAGTAAATTAAACAACCAATTTGCACATAGATAAAATATGCATGATTAATGACAAATATGAAATCCATGCTATGCAGAAAATTTGTATTTGTCTCCCATCCATATTTCTCAACTTTTTCAAAAAAACTTTGATGTTTCTTACAGAGAATATTTTTCAATTCAACTTTCGAAAACGTAACATTTCACCATTGTTAAGCATCATTAACAATCATATTAACATTAACATTACATCATAACGTATGGTATCATTACAGTTCCCCATATGCATTATAAGTACCTAGTGGTGACCGTAGTACAACTCTTGTTGAAACTACCTTGTTTACAGACTTGTTCTCAATGCATTGGTAACATAATAGCATCATCATCATAATATCATAACATCATAACATATACACCTACCAGCTTTAGGTATCATAAAATTTGACTTCGCTCCGACGTTCTTTAAAAAGAACCCATTTGAAACCTGGTTACTGTTCTTCATCAACTTAGGGGTTACCAATCCATTTGTAATCACTCCAGAATGGACAAAGGAGTTCCAAATTCTACCATTTGGGATCATGACAAAGATTAAGCTTTCATGCTATACTTGAAAAATATTTTTCATGACATGTGTTTGCAAAGTATGAAAATGGCAGCTTCACATAATGTTCAAATGATAAAGAAAAATGCACATGTCATGCTGAAGAATTTAATCAAATGCATAATGCTATGTTTCATGCTCAAAATGACAATTATAACATGAATGTGGCATTTATCAATAAATCATAAATAACTTATCAAAGTGTAAGTTACTTACAAATTTTCTGAGTTTAGAAAATTTGAAGCGGCTATAATCAAATTTATACTAAGTTAGGGTTCGAACCATTAAGGAAGATGTTCATAATTAAAAGGGTTCAAAATTTGGTTTATAAAACTACCCCCAAACTTTTCAAAATTGCAACTAAGTCCCTAAATTTTTACTATTTGTATTTTGGCCCCAAAATTTACCAAATTTTACGAACCTCATATTTTCTATGTTCTAAAACCATCTATGCCCTTAGAATTTTAAGAATCAAAGTACAACTATACCAATTACACCCAACCCATGGCATGCATTTCATTAAGGCCGAAGTGTGATTTCAACTATTCAACCTCTATGGATGTATGTGTACTCAAATACATTAAGTGTCAATAGTAATTATAACTTTAGGAACAAATTAAAAACTTAGGCTCAGGTCATACAAGTTCACCCCAACACTTAAACATGACTTAAGACCTAAACATCACTAAACCGTCCATTTAAGCATGCATGATGTTTCTAGCTTTCTTTACCAAAGAAATATTTAGAACCTAATTAAATCATGCATTTTCATTCTTATCCCAATTACAAGGCTTTTCTAATTGCTCAATAATCAAGCTTAGGTAAATTAATCAAAACTTCATGAATTAAACTTAAACTTAAGCAAAACCAAAACATGATTGACGATCAACACAAGATAGAATTTAAGACATCTTTGAATCATATAAAATTATAATAATACATGCCATAGCTAAAAATTCAACTTAAACAATTTATGCATTCCATACTTCCCAATTAACCCAGTTTTGAACTTAGCTTGGCAATCCTCAATTAAATTAAATCAAATCTCATTCTCATTCTCATGCCATAAATTGAAACCTAACATATCATTCTAAACTTAACAAAAAGATAGGAAAGAACACTTACTGAAGTCGTGGCCCTTAAATCTCCCAAACACACTCACTTCAAGATCACTCAAACTCTTACTCGGTTTCACTCTCTTACACACTATGGTGGAGAAATGCTCTCAAGAACTCAAGCAAAGGCTTAAAGTATAGGTGTAGATAAATGAGGAAGTGGGAGATGTATTTATTGGCTTCAAGAAGGGAGGAGGCATTGGCTTTGGATGAAGAAGGGCTTGGGGATTGGTTGAAGTGGGCGATGGAGTGTGGTTATACAAGTTTCAGCTCGTATCATCACTTATGAAGGTGAATAGTGTTCAAACCTCTATCATTTCTTCATTTTCAGGTGCTACATTGAGTTATGTGGGTGCAGGTGCTACCATGGTGCTAAAGTTAAAAACAAAAATGAAAAAAATGCAATGAGGTCATGCCATGATGTCATGATGGCATGACCTCAAAGGCCTACTAAGATTAGGTCCAAATAACATGTCTTTCTAATGTTGGGCCAAAGGCCTTTACTATCATCAAGTTAGGCCCAAAGGCTTCATGTCTTCTACACATTTGGGCCTAATTTCTAAGGCTCTCTAAGAGAGACCTACAACTTCGTAAATCCTAATGAGTCTAGGCTTATGACACATATTCTTAGCTTATCACATCATTAGTGATTGAGAGCCCTTAATTAAACATTCTTGAGCTTACACCTAAAACCATTCATACTTAGCCTTCTGCTTAACCCAATAATAATGTCAAGTGTTATTCCACTATTGGCTTCTTGGCAACTAATCTAAAATAAAATATATTACTAGAACCCTTCCAATAATTCTAACTAAAATAAAAAAATAGAAAAAGGGATTCTCATGCTAAAAAAACATTTCCCCAACAATAATAACAATCTATCGCTAACTAAGATTATGAGAGCTAATGGTTAAGTCTTAACAGGATTTTTAGGCGGGGTGTTACATATATAACTAGTATAAAATATTATAACTACTGTAAATATTATAACTACTGTATATATATATAGTATATTAGAGTATAATATAACTATTATATTATATTATTGTATAATATAACTATTACTAGTATTTTATAAGTATAACATAATATAGTATGTTATAACTTGTTTATTTGCAAGAGATTTCAATGTTATTCGATCTGACTCAGAAAGAAAGGGTGGTCGCCCTAGGCCTCGGGTTGCTATGGAAGAGTTCAACAGTTCGATTCATCAAGGTGGCTAGCTTGAAATGAAAACAAAGGGTAGGAGGTTTACTTGGTGCAATGGTCAGCATGGGTTAGCCAGAAGCTGGCGAAGCTTGATCGTGTGTTTTTTAATGCCACTTTAATTTCTAGATTTGCAAAGGACGTTTGTTCATATTTACTGAGATCGACATCCGATCATTGCCCAATGCACATTGAGTTAACCAAAGATCCTTTCTCTTATGGCCCTTCTCCCTTTTGGTTACAACAGATGTGGGTTGATCATCTTGAATTTTTGGCTTGTGTTCAGAGAGCTTGGATGGTACTAGCTGAAGGAATGGGTTTATGGAAGCTTGCTAATAAATTAAAACAAGTCCAGGTGGCCCTCCGTGAATGGAATAAGGGGGGTTTTGGTCAGACTATGGCCAAGATTGATCAGCTTAAGGAGAAAGTGGAGAGGCTTGAAAGCAGATTAATACAGGGTTGGGATGAAGATGCTGATATGGAGTTACAATTGGCTGCTGCATAATTGTCTTCGTGGAGGCGCAATGAGGATACTAGGTTGGAGCAGATGGCTAAGTTAAAATGGAAGGTGGATGGGGACCAAAATTCCTCTTTTTTCCATGCTTGTTTGGCAAATAAGAGACGGAAATGCATTTCAGATATGAGAGTTGCAGATGGGGTTGTTTTTTATTCACTGGAAGCCATGCATCAAGGAACCGTGGATTATTTCTTTGGTTTTCTTCAAGCAGACCCTTCAAGAGACCTTCTGGATCTTTCTTATTTAATCTCGCCCGTTATTTCAGGCGAGGAGAATGCCCGTATCTATTGCACTCCTATTGTGGATGAAGTCTTTGCGGCTATTTCTTCTATTCCAACAAATAGTTCTCTGGGGCCTGATGGTTTTGGTGCAAGTTTCTTCAAGAGTTGCTGGGAGGTAGTAAAGGTGGATGTCTAGGAAGCAATTTCGGAATTTTTCATCTCTAAGCAATTGCCGAGATTCTATTTGGCCTCATGCATTGTCTTAGTTCTGAAGGTTGATGTGCCTACGGGTTTTGACAAGTTTAAGCCTATCAGTCTTTGTACGGTGTTCTATAAAATATGTGCTAAAGTTATTGTTAATCGGCTGACGAGTCTCCTCCCAAAGATGATCTCTCTTGAGCAAGGTGCCTTCATCCCTGGGTGCAACATATTTGAAAATATTTCTCTTACGTAGGAAATGGTTCATTCTATTAATAAGAAGACTCATGGTGGCAATATCATCCTTAAAGTGGACATGGCTAAAGCGTATGATTGGGTGATTGGCATTTCTTGTTGGAGGTTCTTCGTTGTTTCAGTTTTTCCCCTCAGGTATGTGATTTACTTTGGGCTTGTTTCTTGTCGCCTTGGTATTCGGTTATGATGAATGGGACCTCTAAAGGCTTTTTTCAAGGAGGTCGTGGTTTGCTTCAAGGGGATCTCTTCCCTTACCTATTTATTATTCTTCAAGAGGTACTCCCTAGACTTCTAAAGAATAGTGTTGCGGAGAAAAAACTTGGTCAATTTTTACAAGCCAGAGGTACGATTCAAATATCCCATCTTATGTATGCTAATGAGGTGGTGATTTTTACCAATGGTAGTACAAGATCAATTCAGGAGCTTTTATCTGTTTTCGATAAATATGAGAAGTGCTTAGGGCAGAGTATTAATAAAGAAAAAACTACAATGATTTTTTCTCAAAAAATTTCTTTAGGTCGTAAGAGAGCTCTTAAACGTATGACTGGGTTTTCGAAAGGTTTCTTTCCTTTTAAATATTTAGGGGTGCCTATTATTTGTTGAAGACTTAAGCAAGTTCATCTAGCGGAGATGGTCAACAAAGTCCAGAATAAAATTTGTGGTTGGAAGATGAAGCTTTTATCTTCAGGAGGTCGTCTTATTTTAATACGGCATGTGCTTTCTAGTATGGCTTTGCATTTGTTTTTTGTTTTACAAGTCCCTCAATCCAGCATCAGAGTTACAACAATTGATGAGTACATTTTTTGGGGACGAGGCTAATGGCAAAGGGAAGAGAAAATGGGGGGCTTGGCACAAAATGTGTAAACCAATGGACGAAGGAGGATTGGGTTTACGTAACTTGGATGACATGCAAAAGGCTTTGCATATGAGGTTCGCTTGGAATTTAATCCAAGGTAATTCTTTTTGGGCTCAGTTCTTTAAAGGAAAATATGTGGGTTCTAAACCTTGGACTCTCATTGATCTGAATAAGGGTACGAGATTTTGGAAGATGATTGATAAAACTATTATGTTGGTCTTGGATAATTCAACGTGGCGTATTAGGGAAGGTAATCTTTTATTTTGGTATGATAAATGGGGGAATCAGGGTCCTTTAATTAATGATCTTTCGATAGTGGGTCGACCTATGCTTCAAATTATGGATTCTAAGTTGTCTAATTCATGGGATGTGGATTTGTTGGTTTGTTTGGTGGGGCACGAAAATGTGGACGATATTATTGATGCATTATCTATTTGTAAGGGGGAATCGGATGTCTTGATCTAGACGAGGCATGGCAGTGGTTGTTTTTCTATAAAGTCAGCTTGGGATTGTATCCGTATAAGGGGTTCTACTATGGCAGGGCATGTTTGGATGTGGCATAATATGATTCCTCTGAAGGTTTCAGTTTCTATGTGGAAGGCTAGGAATAATGCTTTAAGTGTTGATGACCATCTTCGTCGAATTGGTGAACCGATTGCTTCTAGGTGTGATTGCTGTGAGGAGGGTAACTATGAAGACCAAAATCATGTGTTGTTCAAAGGGGACTTTGCTGGTAGGGTGTGGCAATACTATGGCACTATCTTTGGTTTACCTATCGGTGGCACTTGGAAAGAGATGGTGGAGGCATGGTTTAGACGTGCATCTTCTTCTTCTCAAGTGTGGATACTTGTGGGGCTTCTCCCTTCTTGTTTTTTTCTTGGCGTCTTTGGCTTCAAAGATGTTTCGCTTGCATGGAGGGTCGTCTAGAATCCTTTAGTGTGGTTTGGCAATCCATTCAACATTGGATTAGTTCAGTCTGTCAAGACATTCACAAGGTTTCTAAATGTCCCAGGCATGATACTCAGGTTTTACATTCGGCCTTCAGTTCCGTCAAGGCGTAGTCCTAAGTTGGTGGCATGGAAAAAACCCACTCAAGGTAGGTTTAAGTTAGATACAAATGGTAGTAGCTTTGACAATCCTGGGCCTTCAGGGGTGAGTGGTATTATCAAAGATGATCAAGGTAATTTGATTCAAGCTTTTGCTTCTTCAATAAACGTTGGTTCGAATAATAGAAGAGCTGATTTATTAGCTCTTCTACATGGTCTTAAAGCTTGTAAAAATCTGGGGATTGGTTTTGTGGAAATTGAACTTGATTATCAAGTGTTGGTGTCATGGTGGAAGAGAAGAAGATGTGAAGTATGGTACTGGAAGACTTTTGGGCGGAAATTATTGCCCTTATGGATTCTATGGTTTGCTCAGTGCGACATGTCTTTAGAAAGGGTAATAAAGCTGCAAATTGGCTTGCAAAGTATGGTGCGATGGGTCAACACATGGAGTGGCAAGTCCTTGGGGAAGTGCCGAGGATGCTGCGAGGCTTAATTCGATTGGACAAGCTAGGTCTTCCTTCACTTCATTGCTGCTAATTCATCTTGCTTTTTATTTTTTTGATTTATTTCTTGGTTGGTATTGTTTTGTTTTGTTTTTGCATGTGCTAACCTTGTTTTTGCAGGTTGTGTGTGTTCCTTTTGCTTTGATTATAGAGCTTTTCTTTAGTTTATATTGTAATGTGCTTTTATGGTTTAAGTTTTTTTTCTTTTTTTTTTTTTATGCTTGGGTTTGGGTCTTTATGATTATTTGTAGCCCTCAGGTGTTCGGTCATAACCATGGTTTTCCTCCACCATAAGTGAGAGTTATTAATAAATTTGGGGTACCATCCTTTTTTTTTAAAAAAAAAAAAACTATAATTTAGACTAATATAGTATGTTATGTTATGAATTTAAACCATTTGAATAGAACCTCATAGTTGTTCGAAAGATTTTACTTATCGTTCGAATAGGCTAACTATTAGTTCAAACTACATATTTTCTATTCAAACAGTACTTAGTATAACATAATTATAACTTTCCACTTTCTTTATATTCATTGTTTATTTGTTTTATGAATATTGAATTAATGGCATATGTTGGAAGAAAACATGGGAGGGAGGGGTAGCATGGCGGTGAAGCTAGTGAGACGAGGAGACCGATATTGATTGAGTGGGAGTTCATTTTAGGAGACTCGCAATTTTCTCTGGGATGGAATAAGCCTATTTTCTATAATCAGCGATAAAGGATGGGGCCCAATCTGTGAGCAGCGGGGTGGCCTATTCTAATATGGTCGATGAGTTTTATCGGGCCATATCAGAGATGGGGGCTGATGAGGACTCCTTTTCGTTCGTTATTCAAGGAGTCAGTATTACTATCTTAGCAAACAGTATCGTTGAGTTTCTAGGGATCCCCCATTTGTGACGCCCCTAAATCCGCTTAGGATTGGACTGAGACTGAAGCATTGGGACATATAACTCAAAGCTAAACACCACTCGTTTCATGATAGTTAATATTCAATGCACCTAACATGTTACTAGCAGTATGCAATAATCGTAGTGGAAAAATATTCAAGTCTATGTAAACATAGAGCAATTTATGTAGGGTACCAAATAAAGTAACTATTAAAATCCCAAGATACTTGTTCAAAAACTTCCAAAATACAAAATAAGGGTTTTAAACCACATCCCTTAGTACTTAGTTCACCAAAAATCCAAAACATTGTTTATACAGGAATCCCAAAAACACCTCCTAATTGGGCTTGTCTTTTGCTATGATCTTCTGCAAGTCCTCGAAAAGCTTTAGTACTTCACTAATTAACGTATTGATTGCCTCTAGCCTTTCCTCTACTGTCAGCTCCATAGAGCACTCAGGGCTCTTGAAGGCCTCCTTAATTGTTGGGGACCCCTCCTGCTTGTGTTTCCCATGGTCCTCTTTTAATCTTGTCACAACTTCTACCATTTCAGAGGGAATGTTAGTGGAAACTACCATAGTGAGATTTGAAAAAATCTCAGCAAGTTAACCAAAAGCATACAAGAAGATAATATAAGCATGTAAAGGCAAACATGAGTATGAATGCATAGACATGAACTTGACAAATGACTCATTACATTCTTGTACTTGTTTTCCAAAAACATTGACCATGTGATCACATATCAGAGATGCAAAAATAGCCATGTAAAAGTTCCATTTCTGGATCATGTTAATCACTTGTAGCCATTTAATCTATGTAACAATGTGAGTTGACACCTAATGGCTCCGCTACACACTGTGGGCTCCCTCCTAGTTACTACATCGCATAGCCAACTCTCATGATCGGGTGTGAGTACATCAAAGTCCATAGAATATGGCAATTCACAATTCGCCTTCACCGCATTTTCAATGTGTTGTACCCACTAGTATTAGGTGCTACTTTTCTCCGAAATCCTTTAAAAGAACCCATTCAAAGTTTGTTGATTGTTCTTGGTCAACCTAGGGGTTACCACTCTAATTTAAGCACTCCGGAGTGGACAGAGAAGTTCCACTAGAATATTCCCCCATTCTAACATTTGGGGTCATGAAAAAATATTTTTTTTTCTTTTCAAAAGTACATAACCCGAAATGCATGTGGCATGTACTTGTGACAAAAAAACCTTTTTTTCCTTTAATGCATGACCTGAACGTTTATATCATGTAACCACGTGACTCTCATGGAACGAACTCATGTATACGTGCCATATATCCAAAGTGCATCACGTTTAAGGATTGAAAGAATTAGAACATGCAATATACTTGTGCTAGAAAACAACATTTGCAGGCTCAACCAAGCATACAACATTACTCGAAATCAAAACATGTCATTTAAATCAATAAGCAGCATTTGAGCATGGTAAGTATGTTCAAGGTCGAAAGCATAGCATGCGACATGCGACAATTGCATAATCCAATTTGATCAACAAAATGTAAAGTTTACACGCTACATAAGTATATTATCCAATAGTAAGTTAGAGACTAACTTACAAATATCCGAAGTAAAGAAAATGTCAATGATCAAGCAAGCTGAAAGTGTAGGTTCAAATCATTAGACTTGACAAAATCAATGACACTTCAATTTGAGTGTGTGTGTGTGTGTGTGTGTGTGTGTGTCGTGTGTGCTGTGTTGTGTTCAAGGGTTCACCCTATTCAATCCTAAGGTTTCTTTCTCTTACTTGGTGACTTTTCTTCAAGAGTTTGGGCCTTGAGGGAATGCCCTAGGCCAAATGGTGTTTTTACTTCCTTCACAATGGTTCGATCTTCATAACCCTAATAGGTTACTAGTGTGTGTGATGTGTGTGTAAGGAGTACATGTCATGTGTGCTCATCAAATCTTATGGCCGAAAGTATCACTAGAAGGGAGACCTTTCTTCGAACTCCTAGTGGTGGTCGTGTGTCACTCAACCTTATGAAGGCTCTTTCACTGTTGTTTTTGCTAGTGGTGGTTCAGTCTTCCTTTAAAGGAAAACCCTAGACTCTTGTGCTTGGCAAGACTCATCATGGTTGAACCAAATATTCTCATTTTTCCATGACTCGAGACAAGGTGGTGTCATACTCACCCAAGTTGAACCCTCTTCAACCCAAGGAAATCCTTGTGAGCGTGTGTGCTTGGGAGAAGTGAGTGTAGTAGAAGGCTTGGTAGTTCTTACCGTGCAGTTCTCTCTAACGTGGGGTTCCTTGCTCTCCTTCCCAAGCCATGTGTGTGGTATACGTTTGGATGGAAGGAAAGTATGTATGGCCTGTTCTTCCTAGGGTGGACGTGTTTGAGAGAAGAGAGGGAAGTGAAAAATCTGAATTTAGACAAAATGACCTTTGGGTATCCTTTGGGGGGTGTAGGGTGTCGGCCCTTTAATGAAGCCCTTAAATGCCTGCTCAATTTCCCACACACTCTCTCTTATCATTACTCTGATTGTGGAAACCAAAAGGTCCTTGTGCATTGGTGCCATGTGGCGTGTCCCTTCCTCCCTTGGCTAAAATCTTCCTTCCTCCTCTTCATCATTGCCCTCTTGGAAATGCCAAATGTTTCTCTAGCATGGATAACAAGTGGCATAGTTCTTGCCCTAACCAAAACCCTAAATGGCCCTTGTCAGTCCCCTTTGTGGTCTAGGTTCAATGAACCCACTCTAAGGACAAAAAGGGGCATGTAGATCTATTATGGCCGAAACCCTAAATGTGTCTCCTCAATACTAGAGCCTTCTTGTCCCTAGGCATGTGCATAGTTGCCATTTGGCATATGCATGTGTGTTTTACCCTAGTCAAAACACCTCTTGTCTCTTCTTACTCCAAGATTCTTCTAGAAGTCTTTGGGGGTGGCATGGGGTTCCTTCCCATAGCCACCTCTTCACCTTCCTCATCGTTGCCTCTTCTAGAAACTCTTAAGGCTTGTGCAGTGTGACACTCGGCAAAGGAAGATTGTCCTTCAATGGGTGCGGCGTGTTCCTTTCCTTAACGGAAACCCTAAAATTATCCTAGAGGCACGTGTCTTCAGATTTTGATTTACCCCATGCGCCTCTTTCAATTCCCCATCATTGAACCTCCTAGAGACTCCTATGCAATGATGCTAGTGGTGGGTGGCATGTGGCTTTTGCGTAACCGAAACCCACCCTTTCTCTTTCTTTCTTCCAACTCTAAGTCCAAATTCAACGAGTCCTGGTAACAAGGTTACATGTTGGCCATGTGGCAGGGTAGTTGGGCATGTGCCCTAAGTGAGCTAATGCCTTGTCTTTCTTTCATCTCTTTTGCTTCCTCTAGAAGCTTCCTTGCATGCTTGCCAAGTGGCAAGTTGCTCTATCCAACTGAAATGCCCCTTCCCTAGGTCACAAATGATAGAGGTTAGGGAATGTTAAGGTCGCTATCTCTTTTTTGGTGCTTCCATCCATTATCAAAACCCTAATTAGGGTTTCTAAACCCTAAATCTTCTAGTGGCCGAGTGCCACTAGTTCTTTAGGTCTCTTTGTAGGCTTTGGGTGCCTAATTCACTAACAATATGATGGGGCTCGTGTCCCTCACTAAATGCTCACCTCACCAATTCTATTGGGCCAATTTCTAATTGGGCTAAGGCTAAAAGTAATGAGAGTAACAAGTGAGGATTTGGCTAAGTCCGGGTCATCACACCCGTGTGGTGGGTTCATAGGCTGCACAGCAACTGACTTTAGGTATAGATGGTGAAGATGCCATCGAGGATGAGGCTTCAGCAAACAATGGTCCAACGCATGATGAGATTCATCTATTGATGCATGACGATTTGGCTCGTCCATATGATGGCAGCAAGGTGATCAACCAAGTTGATTGTCGAGCATTTTTTTACATGCTGAATTTGATTGTCTCAAACAATATTGATTTGAGGAGACACAAGACTGATTTTGGCATCGAATGGATAACACGAGGAGAGCCGATTGATCTATCTCTATACTTCCTCATCCGCATCCAATCTATGTCACGGTATTTAACTAAAGGTAGACTACCGTATGCATTGATGATCTCTAGTTAGTTCGAGGGTTGATGTGCTAATGACAGAGCGAAGGCAACCACAGATTAGGCACCTTAACAAAATCACTTTTAGCAAGAACGAGTGCCACATGCGAAAGGCTCGCAATAATGTTGCTACGGCACACAGTACTGGCACAGAGCGTGACCCAGCTTTTACGAATGTCGGTGCTGATACAGAGGCTGCAGGGACTACTACTAGGGAGATGTGACCCTCTTCGAGGAGCATCTCACACTTTTGATCCAGGACATGGAGAGGATCATGGAAAGATCACTGTGCCCATTATGGTTCGACTACAAGAGATTGAGAGACACATTACTGTGATACAGGAGGACCTGGATAATCTTACACAGTAATGTTATTTTGTATCGATCATTTTGTTTTCTTTCGAACGTTGTCACTTTAATTACTATATCGTTTTTATGTTTTATATATAGCTAGCTTGTTTGTTATCAAAACTTAGTTTTCTAATTTTACTTACCATTCAAAAATATAAAAAATGAAACTCCCTAGAAGAAATTTTTTTTTAATTGCAAATTCTTATTTACCATAAAAAACTGTTAATTAATTTCATATTAAATTTTCTAGGATGGCATATATGATACATTTTAATTTACCATAAATAATAATTAATCCGTATAGGTAGATTTTTCATCTTTTGAAAATGATTGGATCTACATTCCAATAGAAAATTCCATACCGTCGAATGGTCTAGAACTACATTCGAATGAAAATTATATGTTTGAACGATTCCTAACTTGGGACGCCACAATTGTATATAATTTTCCACCACGACTATTATTTGAACAGTTATGTCAACATTCGAATGTGAAATACCATACTGTTCGAACGAGTTTGGGAATGTTCGAACGGTTTTTTTTTTTAGATGCTATATTTCATCCCAGAAACTCTAATTCAACCAGATATTTGTTTGTTCGAATGCGTAAAAAATCGCTTCCATGTTTTGGGACGAAATAGAATTTTTGTCTCAAATAACTATTTTTAGGGACAAAATTTAATTCGTCCCTACAAATCAAATTTCTTGTAGTGAACCCCAATCCTTATAGAGGTAGAGCTATAGTTGAGGTCCGATTGAAGTTGACCTAAATAATTACAGTGACTGTCGAGATTGATGAGATGAGAGTAAATCGGCTGGAACTTGTATAGCTAGATAAGCTAGAGGAAAAGATGAAGTGGGATAAGGGCAAGTTGGAGTCGAAGTCATATTCAATGAAAAATGAAATATTTACGATATATTAAGACAAATATAAATAATTAAATATACATCTTCCTGTCTACTTAAATTTTTTAGACAAATAGTGATTTCTTACTTTTAAAATAAAAATTCTGAATTCGAATTCTGATAAGAGAATGACAATTGTTAAGGGTTTGCGCATGTAGAGTAAATGAGCAATGGCTAGCAAAAAGGGTTGCTAGGTCAAATTCGTCCTCCACTTATTAACCAACCAATTACTTTTGTCGCCCGAGAAACCCAAAAACATTGTCAGTTGAAACTAACATAATATCTGCTTAATTATCAATCTTATTATAGTCACATTCATTGGTTTGTCTGTATTTTGTACTTGGAAGTTGGAAACCTTACCTAAATATTTAGTATCTGAATTGACTAAAAGATGGGATACTCCTAACTTTCTTTTTCACATTTCAACTTCAACAGAATCACAGTTTGAAAATAGACGATTACTTAGCAGAATCCTCAAGTAATGAGGTTTGATATATTCAGCAAAGGTTTTGTACTAAACGCAAAGGTTAATCACTGATATGAATCAATTATAAGGAAAAAAAAAATGATAAGAAGTTTTAGTTTAGGACTTGTTTGAGAACTTGATGAGATGATTTCATTCAAACATAATGTAATTTTCAATTTCAAAATTTTAATTTTTTTATCTAATCATTACAACCTTTTTAAATTAAAAAAATATATATTCAAAATTATATTCAAACAATGTTTTAACTTTATAATATTTTTATTCAATGTTTTTTCTCCTTTCCCAAAACTCAATAAACATCTTAACTTAAACTATGTTACAAATTAACAAAAATGAAAACCGTAGAATGCCATCGTATTCAATAAGCAATCCGAAACTGTCCAAAATTGGTCTGAATGTAAAGAGTACAAATATTTATACAAAGAAGAAATGGACTAGTTTGCCTCTTACCAAGAGCTAAAGACTAAAATACCCTAAAGAAAACTATACAATATAAAATACCAAATAACAAAATTGTGCATGTGTAAAAGAATAATTTTACAACTAATTTAATAACTTTACAACTTAATACCCCCTTCAAGATGGAGAGTAAATGGAATGAACTCCCATCTTGAAAATAAAAAATTGAAATTGTTGAAAGCCCAAAGGCTTGGTTAATACATCGGCAAGCTGATGTTGAGATGCAAGGTAGAATGTTTTGATGATTCCAGCTTGGAGTTTGTCTCGAATGAAATGGCAGTCGAACTCAATCTGCTTAGTCCTTTCATGAAAAAGAGATTGGCAGCGATGTGAAGTGCAACTTAACTATCACAAAAAAAAAAAAAAAAAAATGAGCACTATCAGAATGAGGAATATGAAAATCAAATAGAATGGTTAAAAGCCAAACTATTTCACAAGTAGTGGATGTCATGGCCCTATATTCAGCTTCAACGGAAGAACGAGAAACAGTTTGTTGTTTCTTAGTCTTCCAAGAAACCAGAGAGTCACCAAGAAAAACACAAAAACCAATAGTTGATCTTCTGCTATCAGGACAAGAGGCCAAGTCTAAATATGCAAAAGCCTTGAGAGTTAGAGAATTATGAGTTGGAAAAAAAAGACCAAGACCGGGAGCATTTTTTACATATTGTAAAATCATGTAAGCTGCAGTCAGATGAGGTAGTCTAGAGCGATCCAAAAACTAACTAAGCCCCTTAACAAAGTAAGATAAATCTGGTCTTGTAAGAGTAAGGTAGAGAAGTCTACCAATCAATTTTCGACAGACTGTAGGGTCAAGCAACAAAGCACCATCATCTTTACTAAGTTTCAAATTTTGCTCCATAAGGAAAGAAACTGGTTTACAAGCTAAAAAACCAGCATCTTGTAATATTTCAATAGCATACTTTCGCTGACACAGTGAAATACCACTAGGTGATCTAGCTACCTCTAAACCCAGAAAATACTTGAAGGGCCCAAGATCCTTCAGCTTTAATTTTTCATCAAGTAAATATTTTAAGGAATTCATAGATTCCATATCATTACTAACTATCAAAATGTCATCAACATAAACCAATAGATCAATAAAAAAGGAACCAGCAGACTTAGTAAACAGAGAATAATCAGATCTGGATTACACAAATTCCAACTCAAGAAGAGTGGTAAAGAACTTAGAAAACCATTGTCGAGAGGCCTCTTTTAGGCCAAAAAGGGACTTATTCAGTTTGCTCACTTAGGACCCTCTTTAATATGAAACCCAAGGGGTAATTTCATGTATACCTCTTTTGAAAGATCACCATGTAAAAAAGTATTATTGACATCAAGTTGAATAATATGACAATTTTTTTACAGCAGCAATAGCCATCAAAGTTCTAACAGTGGTCATTTTCGCAATAGGAGAGAAGGTTTCAGAATAATCTAAACCTTCTTTTTGTGTATAACCTTTAGTAACCAGTCTTGCTTTATACCTTTCCATAGAACCATCAGCCCGATACTTGATCTTATAAACCTATTTACAACCAATGGATTGTTCACTAAGAAGTAAAGGGACAACAGTCCAGGTATTATTTAGTTCTAAAGTAGCAATCTCAGCAGTCATAGCAACTCTCCAATGAGAGTGCCTGACTTTCTGATGGTAGAATTCAGGTTCGATGTCAGTAGAGATAGGAAAAGCAAAGGATTTATGACCAGAGGACAAGTGATCATAAGACAAAAAATTAGAAATGTCATATTTGATGGATGAGGGGATGTAACTTGTTGGAGGAACTGATTGAGAGTGTATAGTGGAGAATTACAATAACAATGCTGCAAATAACTAGGAGCTCATTGGATTCTTGTGGATCTTCTTGGGGATAAAGGTAAAATATGGTTGGGAGGTTGAGATGGTGTAGTTAAAGCTTCATTTGGGGGAGAAGCTTCATTAGATGAGGCAATAACATTAGGGGGGAGAAGCTTCATTAGGTGTGGTTGAAGGTACAGTAAACATATCAAAAGTGGAGGATTGAGAGGGAAGAGGAAGAGGAAGAGAGAAAGAAAGGGAAGGCAAGTCAGAATGAGAAGACTGAAAAGGAAAAACATGTTAATGGAAAATGACATGTTGGGAAACAAAAGATTGATTTGTTTTAAGATCATACAATTTGTAACCCTTGATGCCAAAGGGGTAACCAAGGAAAACATAGAGCCTAGCTCTCGGGTCAAATTTTGTTCTTGCCCTTTGTAAAGTAGATGCAAAACATAAACAACCAAAAATCCTCAAATGGTCATAGGAGGGAGAGAAGTGACACAAAATTTCAACAGGAGATTTATTTTGAGTAATAGGAGAAGGTAATATGTTAATTAAGTAGCTATTAAAACAGCATCACCCCAAAATTTGAGAGGCAAACGAGATTGGAACAATAAAGCCGAGCATCATTAAGGATATGTTGATATTTCCTTTCCACAACAAAGTTTTGTTGTGGAGTTTCAATACAACTATGTTGATGGATAATGCCCTTAGAACAAGATATGAAGATAGAAAAAAATCAGTATCATGATCAACAAGAATTTTTTTTATCTTAGTACCAAACTGAGTTTTAATCATTTTGAAAAAGGTTTGAATGAAAAAAGAAACTTCAGATTTATGCTTGAAAAGATAAATCCAAGTAGCTCTAGTGCAATCATCAACAATGGTTAAGAACAATTTTTAACCTTCAATAGTAAGGACTAAAAAATGGCCCTCAACATCACAATGTATAAGGTCAAAAGGTAAGTGAGAAAGGTTATTATGATTTGGAAAATGTAACTTTCTTTGTTTAGCTAGTGGGCAAACAATGCATGGGTCATTAGACATAATAAAATTAGGCACAATTTTATTCAAGAAAGACATTCTTGAGGCAGATGGATGTCCTAATCAACTATGCCAAAGGTGAAACAATGAGCATTTAGATGAACTCAAATATGTAGATGGTAGCAAAGTAGTGTCATTACATTGTTTATTGGGAAAAAATAAGGTAGCTGAGGGGAAAAGAGAGTCCCTGGTTGTTGGAAAACATAGAGTCTTCTTTGTTGTCTACCCACTCCAATTAGTTTCGAGGTGATCAGGTCCTAAAGGAGACAAAAGTCAGAGGAAAAAAAAACAACAAATGTGAGATTGGGTGAGTTTACTAACTAAAATCAATTGAAAATGAAAGGTGGGTATACAAAGAACATCTCTAAGGGTAAGATGTTCAGTAAGAGTAATAGTGCCAATGTGTGTAACAGTAACACTTTGACCATTAGGTAGTTTGACATATGTATTTTGAATTGGAGCAAATGAAGTAAAAAATCTAGTGGAGGGGACCATATGGTCGATAGCCCTCGTATCAATTATCCAACTAGACATATAAAAATTAAAAGAAGCATTACTAGAAGATTGAAAAGCATAATGTGTATAGGAAGCAATACCAGCTAAAGAGTAAGAAGAAGCTATAGTATTGACCACATGGCTGGAATCATCAGGCTTAGGCTGAGGATTAAAAGTAATCATAGACAGTAACTGCTTATATTGTGCCTCAATCAAGGAGAATGGAGAGGCTGTTGGAGAGTTGTCATTGAGAACAACAGTGTTGGCCATGGACTGCTGCCGTGGCTTTTGCTTGTACCCTGGAGGAAAGCCATGGAGTTTATGGCACTCATCAATAACATGACCAATTATGCCACAATACTTGCATACTGGCCTATATTTTTTTCGAAAAGATTTTGTATATCTCAATGAATCAGAGTTAGCAATAAAAGCATGAGCATCAGTAAGGGGAGGAGGAACATAAATTTCTCTCTGTTACTCTTCCTGAAGAACAAGAGAAAAAACTTTGTTGAGAAGCAGTAAGGGCTACATCAATAAGATCTGAGCCCTAGCTGAGGAAAAGATTCATTAAGTCCCATGAGGAATTGTAAAATACAGTCCTGTTAAACATAAGAATTCAACAGAGTGACAGCACCACAAGAACACAGAATAAACGACTTGTAATTAACTAATTCATCCTAAAGAGCCTTAAATCGAGTAAAATAAGCACTAACAGTAAGTTGTCCTTGAAATAACCAGGAAATCAATTTCTAGATTTGAAAAATCCTAGGTCTATTTTTTTGAGAAAACCATTCCTTTAGATTGGTCCAAATCTCAAAAGCAGTGGTAACATACAACACACTAGCAACAATTTCAAGGGAAACAGAGTTAAGCAACCATGAAATCACCATATTATTACATCTTAACCATGAAGAGAAAAGAGAAGCAGTAGATGCTAGTTTAGTAATCGTACCATCCACGAACCCTAACTTGTTTTTGTCAGAGAGAGCCATGGTCATCAAGGGAGACCAAGTGTGATAGTTGTCACCAAATAGGAGTTGCGTGACCAGAACAACCCCAGGGTTATCACTGGGGTGAAGGAAGAAGGGACTCACAACATCAGGGGAGGAAGAGGGAGGAGGCGGAGGAACGGGTGGATCAGTCGGCACCATGAGAAGTGAAGAAGAAGTTCAAGAAACGTATGATACCATACCAAGAATGAAAACTCTAGAAGGCCATCGTATTCAAGAAGCAATCTGAAACTATCCAAAATTGATCTGAATGTAAAGAGTACAAGTATTTATACAAAGAAGAAATGGACTATTTTGCCCTTACTAAGAGCTAAAGACTAAAATGCCCTAAAGAAAACTATACAATATCAAATATCAAATAACATAATTGTACGCATGTAAAAGAATAATTTCACAACTAATTTAATAACTTTACAACTTAATATAAATATTTATAAAATTATCATCTCTTCTCATTACTACGTTTCTTTTTTTTTTCTTATTTTTTTGGTACACTTCCGTGAGGATTTAGAGGAACAAAATTAACTTTAAATAATAAGGGGATAAGCTTGACCCCACCATATCTATTAAGGATAAATTGACATCGTACATTACACATTATTATTATTATTATATTATTAAAAAATATAATTTCTCTTTTACCCCAAACTTTACTCTCTTTCGAGGCTAGGTATTTCATTTCATGTAATTATAGGGTACACCTAATAATGGGTTTCATCATAATAGGTATTTTTAAGTATTTTATAAATAATAGTAAATAATAATAAATAATAATTAGATATTTTGATAATATTTGAAATACTCTTACTATCCAAATACGAAAAGGAAAAAACAACTGGTGCTATGTGAAACTCTAAGGGTGTGTGTGGATGTTGAAGTGAGTTAAGTTGAGTTGAGTTGTGATGATAAAATATTATTAGAATATTATTTTTTAATATTATTATTATTTTAAAATTTGAAAAAGTTGAATTGTTTATTATATTTTATATTGGGATTTGAAAAAATTGTAATGATGAGTTGAGATGAGTTGAGGTGAGTTTGGTAACCAAACGCATCCTAATACTAATAGGCCCATCTTAAAACACTTGGGGGGACATGTAACATTTCTTAATCAAATTCATAATAATAATCATATAGATGCATGGGTGACATTTTAATCATGTATCTTTCATTGCAAATGAGACGCAACCGCGCAAGCAAAAACTATGAGGTGGTTACTATATGAAACATAAAAATTCAATTAAACTAACATATACGCAACATCGAAACGAACCAACTGATAAAAAAATAGAATATAATAATTTTTCATACTAACAAAACGTGTCATCAGATTTTGTTCAATAAAAGGGCCATAAGCTTATGCCTACTTCACTTTCACAAAATTTTTCATCCCATCTTATCTCATCTTATTTAATTATTATAATTTTTTAAAATTTTTACATAAAATAAAATAAATAATTTAACTTTTTTAAATTTTAAAATAAAAATAATATTAAAAAATATATTTTAATAATATTTTATTTAACTTTCAAATTTTATTTTATTTCATTTTATCTATAAAAATAAACGAGTCTAATTTAAAATATGCATGATGATATTGTAAAAATTAATTAAATTAATATAATTTGATGTGTTATGTTAGATTATAAAATTATTTTTATTATAAAATAAATTTAACACATAATATTATTTTTTTAATGTATTTTTATTAAAATTTTATGTGGCCGTACGGTTTCTCTTTCTACCGACACGAGGAGAGAGCTGGGATTTGGGACCCATACGTCAAGGACACGTGGTGAGTATAAGACGGCCAGACAATTCTAACTAAAAACAAATAAATCATGACGCTTGAGAAAGCCGAATCCCAACGGTGGACCCCATCTGCTTACATGTGAACCGTTAGAAAGGGCCTAACCCCAAACTCCTCCAGGTCCTACCTCTTACCTCATCGATGTGGGATCTCTACCACGCGAGGCAATCTTGTTAAACGGTCAGGTGAGGGTGGCCCTCCATCGTTTGAAAAGACATAAATATCATTCATGTTTTTTTTTTTAATTTTTTTCAATTCTAATTAAATAAATTATCTATCTTATATAATATGCGAAGATGATAACTAAAATTTTTATTGTTAATGCATTCTCTGAAGAGAAACAAAATAATGAAAATAATTTATAACTCATAACCAACGACAGTATCAGCAAGTGGGGGGAAAATAATGTAACGTTATGGTCCATCTATGAGTATGAGGAATATTATGTATCGGTCACTGTTTATTCCTATACTTTATATCTATATTTTTTTATAGGATGAAGTGATGAATAGTAATTGATGAAAAAAAAAAATTTGTGAATATATGTCATATGTATATATGTATAAATATATATATGTGTATATGTATGTATATATACACGAGGTGTTTGAAACTCATGTTTAATTGATCAAAATCGTGATTAAACACCTTTTACTAAACACTAATTCCTTCTATTGTTGTCTGATCAAATGTGATTGATAGATTTTAGATTAGGAGTTGTTTGGGAGCTTAGATGAGATGAAATTTGCATGTCAAAATCTCTCTTAATTTTCTCCTCAAATATCACTCAAATATAAATTATTTTAATTTTTAATTTTCAACTTTTTTATCTAATCATTACCTAATCATTATAATTTTTTCAAACTTTCAAATAAAAAAAAAACAATACAATTTTTTTTTTAATTTCAAAATAAAAATAATATTAAAAATAATTTTTAGATAATTTTTTAACTCTATAATATTTTTATTCATTTTTAAAAAAAATTAATAAAACATTTTAACTCAAACAAATTCACTATTATAAAAAAAATTTATCTGATCTCATTATTCAAATATGTGGTAGAGGATAGGGTGTAACTGGTCCAGTCTAGTTTTGGATAAAATTTAGAACCGAACAGGTATGTACCAATTTTGTATTTTAGAAAACTGATTACGCACCGGTTACCCTCCTAAACCGGTACCTCCGGTCTTACCGTTCCGGTCCAATTTTCTAAGTATTAGTATTAGAGCATAAAATTTAATTATTATACTAATATACATTAGTATACTAATTAATTAAAGCGAGATGTAATTAATATACTAATGTATTATATATTTATCAAAAGGAATATGTTGAGAATTTATTAGGTCATAAAATGTTATTAATAGATATATTTTATGTTTAAAGTTTATGATCAAATAAATTTTTATGTTTAAGATTAAAATTTTATGTTATAAATTATAATAACATTCTCTTATTTTTTATTTTCTATTGATTTATTTATTTTTATGCTATTTTCATTATAAATAGAGTAACGTAATATCATTATTTTTTCTCATATTTAATACTCCGACCTTACTCACCACATCAAGATAATTGGGGTGAGTCATTACAACTTGGGGGTGCTTTTGAGATTTTAGTGTTAGTTTTATAGAGGTTTTGTAATTTACCTAAACTTTTATTTAATGCATCTTACTTTTTAGAGATCTACACAATTAGCGTGTGATCTCTTAATACCCTTCACAATTTCAGAATTTTGAAAGCTAGAATTCATAATAAGAAGATGACAACTATTATGCAACTTTGACCAAAGACAGTATAGGTAAGAAGCTTTCTTTAATATGATGTGATCGTACCGACACTAATAGATCTCACGAGAAATTCTCAGCTCTCTTTTTAAAAAAGGAAACTTTGCTTAATTGAGAGTAACTTGATATTGATAATTTGGTTGGTGGAATGCTTCAAGGGAGAAGATAATATAAATTCGCTGTCAAAATTAAAAAGGATAAAGCAACCAAAGTTTGTTGTCGACAAATATTCTCCATTTCCATGTATTTGAGGAGTGTTTCGTGCGGGACTTAAATTGTTCAAGGACGACAAATTGGATCATGTACAAGGAACAAAAGCACCACATGGTTTTCAGGAAAATAAACAGTTAAATATCGGGTTATGTTATATATAATTCTCATATCATGCTACACAGATCATAGCCTACAATTCGAGTTGAATGAAGTGGACAAGGAAAATAATAAAGACCTAATTTTTGTCACAAAAGAACTGTTATAGCCATAAAAAATTATATAAAAATAATCTTATAAACTGACGTGGATGATCCGTTAGATCTATTATACAATTAAAATAATTTTACAATCTGACGAATCGTATAAAATCACGTCAATTTGTGAGATTACTTTTATATAATCTCTTTATGACTAAAGTATTTCTCTTCAAATAATAACAATGTATAATTACATATTTCCTTATAATCATTATACATTGTTAGTACTTTTCCATTCCAAACAATACACATCTTAATTAAAAACCTTATCTATACTCAAATTGAATACTACAAATTCCTACTTAAATCTTAGACATTCTTTTCAAGTTCTGAAGGTTGTATGATTCACGTCATACATTTTTATTTTGTTTTATTAAGGACTCTAATACCATTTTTTTTGTAATAATCATTAGTTAGAGTATAAGTTCAGGCGTGAAAAGTTGAGTTTGAATAGTGAGGTATTTTCAAATATTTTGTGAATAGTAATGATAGAATATTAAATAGTAGTAAAAAATATATAAAAATAATAATAAAATAATAAATAATAATGAGATATTATGAGAATACCTCAAAATTCAATCGTTACATTACTCATGTACCTCATAATACCGCAAACTAGGCTCAAGTTTTAATTCAATCGTTACATGTACTCATTTATTCTTATAAACTACAGTGACCGCTTAAACTCTTTGCTAAGCTAGCACGGTACCATATTAGCAAATAGCCTCTGATCTCTTTTCCATATTTGTACAAATTTTTACATCATATCTGCAAGGCAAGAAGCAGGTATGAAGATGGAACTCAAACATGGATAAACAGAGCTGCATTTTATCAATTAATGAATCTCTGACTCTATCCATCATGGATAAACAATATTTGAGTGTCTAATGTCTATGGCAGTGTGCGCGTGGTGCCTGCAAGAGGATGAGAGAGAGAGAGAGAGAGAGCAGCGCGTCACCACAACAGGGAATTTTTCAAAAACATTCTCTGGATGGAACTCGTGACCTCGGTGATGTAAGCATAATATGTCCACTTGACTGGATGCAAATGCAATATATATTATTTTATTTTCTTGTATATTTTTTCAGTAGATTATACAAAAATAAGATTACAAGTCCACCTGCTGAATCTCATTCTCTTATGTCACTCATTTTGTATACAAGCAAATTATCTACAATGATGCCAATCAAAACTAAAAAAAAAAAAAAAACAAACTTTAACAAATCCACAAAGAAAGTAGATCATATAATTTCTTACATTGCATTATATTTGCTTAGCATTTTTTTCTCTATTTTTTTTTTTTTTTTTGTTCTTTTTGGATTTAAAATATATGTACACAGATTCACCTGCTCTTCCTCTTCTTCTATTACCTTAACATCAAGTTTTCAATAATTCCAAAAATTGTCAAAGTCTAGTGGCCCAGCTGAGGTAGATGGGGCCTCCTGAAATGACCTCCTATCCATTTCAAGATTTGATACGAGGGAAGAAATTTCGGCAATCACATCGGTATTCATGGCTGTTTCCTGTGAGACACCGACAATCTCTCTTTCTGTTTTGAAACTCTGCCTCAAGTTTGATCCCTGATTTCCATGCAAGGCCCTGAGAATTGAGTGGTCTTGCATTCCAACGCATCCTGGGAATTGCAGATTTCCTTGAATTGTAGCAATTTGAGTTGAATAGAAGGAACTTGAAGCTGGGATTCTTGGAAGAATATCAGTGGGATTTGAAGGAACACCATAGAGAGAGTTATTGAAGGAATCAACCATCCCTTCTTGGTTTCTTTGAGCACTAATGGGGCTGGAGAAGCAGGGCACGTAAGCCGATTCAATAGAAGGTTTTGTCTTGCCAATATTTGCGGAAGAATCTGTCAATGGTGGAAGATCAGAAGGACCCAATTCACTGCCAAAAGAGCCCAATCTAACTATCCCTGATATATGGATTTTCTTCCCCCCAGAACTCTTTTGAAATACCCTACAAAGCACCCATTCATTCTGCAATTCAAGAACAAAACTCCATCAAATCCAACTGCATCCCAGATAAAAGAGAGTAAAAAATCAGAGAGTTATATATTACCTTTGCAGTTTTGGGGAGGTTGTGGACTGAGAATTTGCCCTCTAATCTGTATTCATGCAAGACCCAGTTGGTTTTCTCTCCTTTAGGGGCTCTACCCCTATAGAAAACAAGGGTTTTCTTCATCCCAACCAGGGATCTCCCCCTGTATATTTCCTTGTCTTTCCCTGTGGCTTTCCAATAACCAGCTTCTGTAGCCCTGTTAGTCCTCAAACCAGTTGGGTACTTTCTGTCCCTCACACAGAAAAAATACCACTCTTTCTCACCCATTTTCGCTTTCCCTTCATCCAAACAAACCAATATAAATATGGGAAATCAGAGAAATATAAAATGACGGAAACTTGTGTAAGCAAACTTACATGGCAATTCCCAAGGCTCAGACTTGTTCAAATCCACCTCTCCAATAGCTCTAGCAGAGAAGCTGGATTCAGTAACTCTCTTGAACAAGTAGTGGGTAATAAGCTCTTCATCAGTTGGATGGAATCGGAATCCTGGTGGCAAATCCATCTGATCTTCTTCCTTGTAAACCCACGAAAAGTTTTCCATTTCCTAATAATCTAAAACCCTATTGCTTTCCTTTTCTCAAACCCCGTGTTTCAAAACCAGGGATTTGACAAACAACCAATGATGTACAGAATTCAGCCTCGGTTTCAATAACAGCCTCAGCTCCTTGGGTTCATCATCAGGACACGTTAACAGAGAGAAACAAAACCCGGCCAACCCCAAGAAATTCAATACAATGAATATGGTTAAGAGGAAAAAAGCTTATGGAAAAGGTTACGAGAGTTGGAAAGAAAAAGTAGGGATTGAGAGGAAAAGAAGGGAAGCCATGGAGCCAAAAAGTTGTAAACGGAAGTTTGCAGATATTAATGAAAAAGGCACAATGAGGAACGCAGAGGCCCTAAATACTGGTGTTTGGATAGGAAGAAACGTGTTATGTAACGCAACCGTGTTTAAAAAAATCTGTAATAATTCCATTCTTCCCTAAGTTGACTAAAGAGTACAGACAATTCAGCTGAATACCATGCATGTAAAACTATTTTATAATAACCCATCTGATATTATTTTTGACGTGGATAATACAAGGAGAAAATATATTTTAGAGGAAAATGATAAACTTATCACTATTCTATAACTATTTTACTATCTTTATTTTAAATAGAGGTTAGTTTTATAATAATAAAATTATTTTTAATGAAGTTCATATATAGTTGCATTGATTATTTGTAAAATGCATTGTAATTAGTTATAAAAAGAATTATAGGTGTATCATTATCCTAAATCATGATATCTGATCATCGACTGTTAAATTATAAGAAAATAAGATAAGTGATATAATCTTGCAATTAGATTATGATCAAGGTGCCAATTACCCAAAAAAATTATGGTTTGTGTTGTATTTGGAATTGCTTTTATGATTTGTGCGCAATGGGAAAAGATGGTAGTAATTTGAGATTGTAAATTGTACTTTTAACTAATAAGATAGTCAAATGCAACTTTTAATTTAAAACTTTTTTTCCCCTTTTTATGGCTAAAAGAATTGTCTTGAATATGAGATGGCAAATTAGGCTTTAAGGTTATGAGAAATGTTACTGTATTCTTAATTTATATCACTCATTTTATCTTTTTTATATTACAATGTGGTGCTACGTGGTTTATTAAAAAAAATTAAAAACACATACATAAATGATAAAGTGAATCTAAAATTTTAGTTTTCATATTTTTGTGTTTTTAGGAGGCATTTTATTTTGAGTATAAATTTTTAAAAATTTTTAATAAGCCACGCGACTATCGTGGTACCACGTTAAGGGAACAAAGTGAATGATATAAATTAAGGACATAATATCATTACTCTAACAATAATTGGTGGATGTGTGTTTCTGGAATTTAGAAAATGTATACAACGTTTATACAACTTCATAATAAAACAATGAATTTTTAAAAAATCACTTTTAACTTTTGCTTTAATATTTTGACGTGTTTAAATTTTTTTTAAAAAAATTATATGTATATATATATAATGAGTCATGTTACACATAAGCTCCACACTCTGCATATCACTTAAAAAAAATATAATTTTATTTTTTTATCCTTTCATGAAATATAATAGTAAAAGAATAAGATCATATATTTTTAAGTGGTGTAAGGAATATAGAACTTATGTCTAGAATTTTTCATATATAATTTTATTTTATAAAGTTTTGCATTAGTTTTGAATGGTCATCATGGTTGTATCAGTTCTTCAAGGTGCACCATCATTATTACCATCATAAAAGAGTGACCGTTAGAAACTTTATTTTTTTGCCGTGAAAAGAGGAAGTCTTTCCCTTTCAATTTTGTTTTTTCAGAAATGAATTACAGCTGTAGGATTAATGCATGGAAGAAGAAATATTATCAGCCCGGCCACTACTCTCTCTGATCCATCCTTCCAAAAATTAGTTAGAAGTTCACTCTACTCAACACAAAATTGCCATCATATGGGCCCCACAATTTTCCTTCTAGCTAATTGAAAATTGACACAGAGATAGACATCTTTGGAAATCACTTTGCAAAGATTTCTCATGCAATTAGTATGAAAAGTGACACTTTCGAAAAGGAACTCCATTTTTCTTAGCTAAAACAGTAGATGATAGAAACGAAACAAATTATAAAAAAAGGAACCCCCTCTCTTATATTTTCCGCTTCTCCCCTTTATTATTATTCTTTTTTTTTTTTTCATTCATTCTTTCTTCCTTTTTTTTTTGTTCGAGATTTTCATTCTTGCATTGTCATACATTGGAAGTTGGATATGTTGTTATTCTCCCTTCTTCCCTTCCCACTTCATCTTTGATGAGTTTGATCTCTTCTTCTCTATCCTTTTTTTCCTTTTTTTTTTTTTTTTTTAAATTTTTGTTAAGTTTTCCTCTTACTTTGTTAGACACTATAAATGAGATTTGACTATCCATGAACAACTACATGGATAGTGCAAATTTTGCAACTACTAGTTTATTAAGTGTCCTTTCTATTTGGGCTTTGGGCTTAAAAGAGTTTAAATCAGCATTTTTAGTTCATTTATATACATATTTTTTTAAGAGTAATATTACATCTACTTATAATTTTATTTACATAAAACTTACAAAAATTAATTTTATCGATTTTCTTTTAAAATTTAAATTTTATAATTTTCAACGTATCAATAACTAATATATAGAGAATAAAATATTTTATAAGTTTTTCTTAAATACAGTTAGCATTTTTCCTTTTTTAAATAACATTATCAACATTAACTCTAGAAAATGGTTGAAAATCATAACCCCTCTATGTATCTTTTTTTTAATTAACATTAAATAAACAGTACTTGATAGATATTTACTACTGTTTTAAAACTTTGATTAATTTATTTAATTGGATTTGAATTTTATTTTTTTTTTGTCATGTTTTGAGCATAAATGTATCTTTAGGGGACTCTCTAGCTAATTAATCTAAAAGTACCTTGAAATTCGTACAAGGAAATAAATAAGAGAAATGCTAATATGATGCTTAAGTTTCCCTCTCACTTTGATCGCTCATATATATATATATATATATATATATTTACTTAACGATTAAGAAAATGACTTTTAATGTATTGGTGTATTTTTTTATTTTTTTTAAAAATATTTAAGTATGTTAAAAAAAATAAAAAGAAAAAGAAAGAAAAAATGAAAAGAAAAATTTGTGCTAAAGCGGTCATTACTTGGCGACAGCCTAGCACTACTCAATAAATAAAGTGTGTTGTGACTAAGGGGCATTCATGTGTTTAGGTAGGAGAAAGTCGAAGATAATAGACATGCAAACCCGTTACTGCTTGATAAGCAAATTTGTCCATTCTATAATATTGAATAATCGAGGATTAATCAATAAGTGGATGTCACCTAATAATTCCATGCAACTCAGTGCATCCAAAAATCATTTTGGAAGGTGGGGTGGGGTTTGCCCCTTTGCAATGATGTGCAATTTTTTATTCTCAAAATAGCATTTTCCATTAAGTTGACCATAGATATATGTCACCACATAATTTCGTGCATACTGTATATATATATATATATATATATATATATGTGTGTGTGTGTGTGGTCAATTTTTTCGTTAATTTTTCCATTCACATCCCACCTAAAAAAAAGACGTTGGGTATCAAAGAGATTGAAAGGTGGAAAAAGATAGGGAGAGTGCTGGCAAATGAATGAGTGAAAGGTTGAAAAAGAAAATACACGTGTTGAAGGTGTAATGGCATAAATGATCGACGGCCAAATTTATTAAGGTTACTGAACAAGTGGCTTAATATTGGTTTGGTTATACTTGAGTTTAACTCAATTTGTTTATATTAAACGATAAAATTTGTATAAAGCTCGACTCAAGAGAAATAGGTTTATATAAATTTGAAAAACTTTATATTTATTTTAGATGTAAAAGTTTTGTTAGAACTAGATGACTACGTTGATAAGTTTGTATAAAATTAAGTTTAGCTTGGAGGTATTAGAGGCTGTTTAGATAAGTCAGAAGTGGAAAAATCGAGTCCCAAAGAATCTACACTTATCCAAAGAAGAGGTTGATCTAAAATCTGTTATTATAGTGAAGAGTTATCGCAAAATGTTAACATTCCATCAGGAGACGACTTCAAGGCCGTCAGCAAAGTCCTACTGCAGATCAAATTTCTACCAGACTCATTCTGTCAGCAAAGTCCTACTACATATCAAACTCCTATCAGATTTGTTCCGTCAGCAGAATCTTACTGCAATTGAAATTGATTTTCAGATTGTTTATTTAAGGGATTCTATTGGTTAAGATCAGTAGAAATTCAGATTTAGATATTTTCTAGAGCACTTTCCAGTGCATATTTTGGTGAGAAAACTCCTTAGAGAATTTTCATATTGTTTCTCTCAAAGAGTGTGATCGTGCTCTATGTTGGAGATTTGATTGGTCGTGTTTCAGCCACTGGAGTTTGAGGAGAAAAACCAATGTTTGAAGATCGTCAGAGTTTCTGGCTGCTACTGCGGTAGAAGACAAATGGGTCATTTGTCTAGTCAAGTAAGAGTGTCAATTGACAAATGTTTTGTAATTGAGCTTTACTTGTAAATTGATTTTCAAATAATAAAATTGACTTTTATGGGTTTGGCTGCCCCGTAAGGTTTTACCTTTAAAGAATTCTTTAAATGGTTTCCCTTTGATACCAATTTTGGTATTATGCAATTTATTTACTTTATTTTATTACTTAATTATTAAATAATTGCATGATTCATGACTAACCAATTTGTTAAGTGAATTGGTAGATATTTCAGCTGCGTAAATATACAGGGCTACTTGGGTAATTTCAATTGACATCATAGTGTGGTTCACTCACTCGAGTATGATATGTGTCTCCCTGTAGATCATGTCGTCGTCTTTATATGTTCCACCATACTTTGATGGAGAAAACTATACATATTGAAAAGTTTGTATGAAGGCTTTCCTCAAGTCTTTGGATGAACGTGTGTGGTGTACAGTTGAGCGAGGGTGGATTAAACCCGAGACAACTATTGATGCTTGGACAAGAGATGAGATCACCAACTTTAATTGGAATAGCAAATGACTTAATGCTATCGTCATGGCCGTATCTCACGATGAATTTAAAAGAATCTTCATTTGTGAGATTGCTAAAGAAGTATGAGATATTTTGGAGATTACACATGAAGGCACAAGAATTATAAAAAATTCATAATTACAATTACTAACCTCTAAATTTGAGAAGATTAAAATGCTAGAAGATGAGAGCTTTAATAATTTTTATGTTAGACTTAATGATACTGTTAATTCCAGGTTTAATCTCGGCGAGAAGATGGAAGATTCAAGGGTCGTAAGAAAGATTTTAAGGTTCTTACCTGAAAGATTTCGCCAAAAGGTTACAGCCATAGAAGAAAGCAAGAATTTGGATGCTATTAAAGTTGAAGAATTGGTCGGCTCCTTACAAACATACGAGTCATCTTTCTCAAACAAGAAAAGGTAAATCCATTACTTTAAAAACAGTAAATGATGATAAGATGATTTTTCTGATAAAGAAAGTTTGAATGATGAAGATATAGATGTCATTACAAGGAAAATCAGAAAATTTTTGTTTACCAAGAAAGCTATTGGAAAGCAAAAACAAGGTAAGGAATTTCTTGCAAAGAAAAAATATTCTGAAAAATAGAATATAGAAAAATATGAGCAAAAAGATAAAGTGAAGTGCTATGAATGTTCAGGTTATGGTCATATAAGAATTAAATGTCCAAACTTTAAGAAAAATAAAAGAAAAACATTAAATATCACACTTAGTGAAAATTCAGAATCTGAAAACTCAAGTTCATCATCTGATGATGAAAATTCTTTTGTAGCTTTTTCTACTGTTATTAATGATTTTTCAGATATTGTGCATATATAATCTGAAAGTGAATTTGATGATAGTGACTCCAATATGGCTATTGTTAATACTGACCATGAGTAGTGTACATGAAGCTTATAATGATTTATGTGAAAAAATGGTCAAGTTGAAAAAACTCAACAAGAAACTGTAAAATAAACTCACAACTGTGGATAATAAAAAGAATAACCTTTCCGAGGCACTAAAAATTCTGAAGTTGAGATATCAAGATTGAAGGCTCAAAACGATGCACTAGACAAAGAATTGAAGAGTTCCTAAGAGTGCTAACAAAAAACTGCTACTCAAAAATTAGATGAGATGTTGAGTTGTCAAAAATCTAATTGTGATCGCACGGGTTTGGGGTACATAACTTCTCAAGGTATGAAACTTAAAGTCTCATCATCCACTACCACTTCATCAAAAATGTATCATTTTTATTAAAGGAAGTCAAGATGAGGAAGTTCCAAAGAAAGCTGTGCCTAAAACTCATGTTCTAAAAGCCTCACAAGATAGATCAATGACAAAGAAGCACATCCAAGGTAAGTCCAAAGGTAAGTTTATTCTTACTTGTCATCATTGTGGTATTCTTGGCCATATAAGGTCATATTGCTTTAACTTGAAAAAAGTGAAGAAAAATGGAGGTGAAAGAAAGTTAAAAAGGAAGGGAAAGATTCTAGAAAATCAAGTTAATGAGGTGAGTCAACAAATCACCTTCATAACTCTAAAGTTTGGTGAACTAGCAGAATTTTGATTTCACAATAAAGAAAAGATCATACAAAGTGGCGTTAATGAGAAGAATAGGCCAAAATTTAAAGTAAAGTAGGTGGTCAAAGAATATGTCGTGTCACATTAATTGATAGGACCACTTCCATGTTCTTGCATTCCTTGCATTTCATTTTATTAGTCTAGGACATGCATTTTGTTTTTTGTTTTTAATTTATGTTTATGTTTTCAGTTTTTAATAAGAAAAATAATATAAAAAAAGTTATGGTTTGTTTCTAATTTTTTGGAAAGTGTATGCTTGATATGTCAAAGTTTTGAGCACATGTATTCTCACAAAATAAATTTTTGAACTTATGCATCTCTCTATTTTGTGCAGTTCACTTTGTGCATACTAACCATTTGGGTCATCTTGACAAAATTCATTTACAAAGTACTTTGAAAAACTTATGTGCATGCACCTTATAATTAAGTTCTATATTTATTATTAAGATGCTCACCATAGAGGAAGTCATGTTTTGAATTGACGAATACTAGTTAAACCTAGTCTAATAATAAAGAGATCTTCCATTGCCAAACACAAATAGTTGATCCATATAAAAAAAGTCAGTGTTATATCTGTGAGATCCCAGAATTTTATAAGTTTAATTATTTTAATTGTGTTATTTTATTTTAATTTATTTTGGTGTATTTTTCCTTATATTTTTAAATTTAGTGTATTATTTTAATTATGTTATTGTGTTATTTTAGTTTGGACTTGTGAATTTTATTGTTTTTATTCTTGGGCTGTGTGTGTGTTTTGTTTGGGTTGTGTGTGTGTTTTAATTAAACCCAGCCCGTGCAAAGTGTAAGCCCAACCCTTGTATTTGATCCAACCCGTAATGAGCCCAGCCCGTGAGGCATCTGGTTACCAACTTTCCCTTAAATCGAACGGCGCCGTTTTGATGGAGTCTAGGGTTTCATCCCTTTTCTTCTTGCGCCGTGCAGCAGCAACTCTTCTTCTTCCTCCTTTCTTCTTCTTCTTTCTTCTAGCGGGTTCCTCTTCCTCCACGCAGCAGCTGCCGACGCCAACCAGACCTTAGTCACGCATTTCAACCGTTTGTCGCCACCTCCATCTTGCTTCTTCCTCTCCGTGTCGTTCGATGGAGGCTCCGAAGCCTTGCTGTCAAGCCGTGGCTTCACACGGCCACCACCACCTTCCACCTCGAGCTTCCATGGTTTCTTCGTGTCCATCATTCGTCTGCTGTCAACCCGCACTGCCACGCAAGGCTTGAGGTGCCGTTTTCTTTTCTTCCACCCGTGTGACATGCGGTCCCTCCAACCGCCACACTTGGCCTATTTAAGGCCACAGGTTCCTCAAGTTTTTGGTGGTTCCGAGCTCCTCAATCTATGTCTCTCTTAAACTTTTCATCCCTTTGTAATTGGAGTGTTTGGTCTGTAAATTTTTGAGTGAACCCGAGTGGTTGTGTGGCTTTGCTGAGTGCTTTTGATTCTAAAATTTGTGAGTTTTGGGTGTTAAATCCGAGAGCTTGAGATTTTGTTGTGCTTGGTTTTGTTCTAATTGAGGGAAAATCGATTGGTTGGTGTTTGTTGTTGCCGTGTGATAAAACCCAATTTTTGGGCACTGTTCTACTGAGCCGCCACCTTGAGCAAACGTTCTTTCGCTTGATCTTTTAGAAATACTCATTTTCGTGTGAATGCAATTTTCCAGTTTTATTAATAAAGTTGTTGTAATTGTATTTTGTAAACTGTCATTTCTTATGTAACTGTTGATTGTAATGATTTGTTGGAATTGGGCTATGGCCCGGTTTGGAGGACGGGGTTTGACGTGTATTGTGAAATGATGAAATTGTAAATAAAGGATTATTTTTATAAATGAATTATTTCAATTGTATATTCCTATTAAATGATTGACCTGTATATTTATGGTTTTTATTAACATGTGCTGTGATGTTACGTGGTCTGTTGCATTGGTTACTGAATATGTGGGTGCGTGTGTATCACGACCCCAAGCCGAGATGGGGTATTATCTCGGTAGAGCTCCTCTGGTCACTCGGGAACATAACAGACTGATGTGACATCCCATGAGTTGTCGCAGGGCGACAACGAGAACGGACGAGACAATAACGCTTTCGTACAGATTCCGTGACCTTTTGGCTGGCGAGGTTAGAGGATGCTTGGCCATCTACGCGCTGGGCGCGGAACTGGGCATCGCTCGTTACGAAGTCTCATGCACGAACGTTACCCGTGATGTGACGAAGAGAACCAGGGTGTGCAGACGGTCCATAGGGGAGACCGTGGTGCATGCATAATTTCGTAATAATTATGATTGGGATAAAAAATGGGATTTTTGGTGTAAGTATTAAAATGATATTTTTGGAAAATTGAATGTGGGTTGTTATTCTGTCCGTATGAGGACGCGTGGTTATATAAATGTGTTTTAAATCTCTTGGATGTTATTTTGGTTAATTAATTGCTAAGATGTCATAATCTCATTGTGGTGTTTTACCCTACGGTTCCGTTTTATGGTGCCGTAGAGTTTAACGCAGAGCCCGAGTATGAGCCTGAAGGACCGACTCCGCCAGAAGCTCAAGTTGCTGATATGTTGTTCAGCGTTTTGGGATTTGTTTCTCTTATGTTATTTGTTTTCTTTAAATTATCTGTTGGAAGACTGTAAAATTCTTGTAAAGTTATTTTACTGCTTTTTGAACAATTCTGGTACTTAATAAAGAAAGACATTTTATTTTCTCCGTTGTGAATATTATTGTGTACATTTATTGCATGTTGTACACACTTTGAGCACTGGTCGTTGGGGTATGTGATTTGTATGGTCATCATCCCGGTGTCACGAACTTCACAAAAATAACACGTGGGGGTCGAGGGCGCCACAATATCATTGCGGAAAAAGACAAACATCATACACGGATATATCTCTTAAGTCCTTGTAGAAAGAATGGTGGCTCAAATCATTGTGGAAAAATATGAGCAACAAAAATGGACATGAATGGGGTTGCGCAAACTAGTGTTTTGAGGAGATACTCATGTATCTAGGTCCTAGCATAACGTTTGACTTTTGAGGTAAGTGACAAACTCTTGGGAGCGTCTATAAGAAGAAAATACTCTTGAATAATATTATAAAAAATATATTGAAGAGAAAAAGAAATAAAGAGTTATTTTTCTATATAAGTTTGTTCACTCACACACTTACATGAATTTTGACATTGATGATCTTATGAGGTGTGAACATCCATGGTAATTGTTGCAAATAAGAGGGTATAATCTGTCGAATTTCTTTTGAGTGACACTATGTTTGAACTAAGATGCATCTAGGCATGTTATTTGCCTCATAGTTTATACATAATTATAAAGAAGAAAAAAAGATTATTTTTATGTTTTGAAATTACCCAAGTACCCCTGTATCGTAATGCAGCAGAAATATCTACCAATTTATTCAACAAATTGGTTAGTTGTCAACAAGCATGCTATCAATTTATTAATTAAGCAATAATATAAAATAAACGAAGTGCGTAACACCAAGATTGGTATCGGAGGGAAATCCTTTAAAGAACTCTTTAAAAATAAAACTCTACGAGGCAGCCAAGCTAAGAAAAATTAATTTTATTATTTGAAGATCAATTACAAGTAAAGTTCAATTACAAAACCTTTATCAATTGACACTCTTACTTGACCAGACAAATGACTCATTTGTCTTCTACAGCAGTAGTAGCCAGAACATTGGCTTTTCTCCTGGAACTTCAATGGCTGAAACTCGACCAATCATTCTCCAACATGGAGTATGCACGCACTCAGAAAGAGAGATAAAACACTAGAATTTTCTCACACTCAAGTACCACTCTTTGAGAGAAATAGTATGAAAATTCTCCAAGAGAAAATTGGAACTTTCTCACCAAAATATGCATTAGAAAATATCTAGATCTGAATCCCTACAGATTCTAACCAATAAGATCCCTTAAATAAACAATTTGAAAATCAATTCCAACTGTTGTAGGATTCTACTGACGAAACAAATCTGTTAAAAGTTTGATCTGTAGTAGGACTCTACTGACGGAATGAGTATGGTAGGAATTTGATCTGCTGTTGACGGAATGAGTCTGGTAAGAATTTGATCTGCAGTGGGACTCTGCTGAAGGCCGCGAAGTTGTCTCCTGACGGAATGCTGACATTTCGCGATAACTTTTCACTACAGTAATAGATTTCAGATCAACATTTTCTCTGGATAAGTGCAGATTCATTGAGACTCGATTTTTCCACTTATGACTTATTTAAACAACCTCTAATATCTTTTAGATAAACTTAATATTGTTATAGATAAAGTTATTTAATAATTTACATTCATCCAAAATTACCAACTTAATAATAGGATAAACTCTATCATTTTAGTCACCTAATCCTATACAAACTTATCAACTTAGTCACCTAATCATAGCCAAACTTTTACATCTACAATCTCCTCCTTTGACGGATTGGTGACAAAGTCAATTTGAGGAATGGCTTGCATCTACAATCCCCCCCTTTGGCAGATTGGTGAAAAAAACAACTTGATGAATGTAAAGTGTACCTAAGACAAAAACAACCAGCAAACCAAGATCTCATGAAGAAAATCTTAATATTGTAATGAGAAGAAATGACATAGAACACTCTTTGAAATTAGTCTCAACAAAATCAAAGGTTATACGTAATCTAAACCTACTAAAATAGTATTCTAGTCATCATCAATAACCATGTTCAGTATTTAGTACTCCTCCTCAATATTTTCCTGCTCCCCCTCAAGTATATAGTTCTCTCCCTCAATATTCTGTTGCTCCCCCTCAATCTCTCCCTTTTTTTTTAGCAATACACTTACTTCACTTACTCATTCAACTCTCCCTTAGCTCGATCAACTCTCCCTCAACAACACATTTAAATCTCTCATTTTTTGTCATTAATCTGACAAGACTCATAAGATAATAAATACCACTTATGTGAGCCGAGATGAAGACACTAAGAAAGACATGATGAACAACTCCCATGTGTCTCAACTTTTCATAGATTAAATATACATGATGTATGAGCATGAAGGCAAGTAAAATCATGGTAAAATGAATGAAGTAGCTTGGGTGAGACATAAAAACAAATACTTGGTGGACATTAGTTTAAAACCGACATGAATAATCCAACACTGACTCATACCTCAATATATTTAATATTTTCATATTTATTTTATATAAACCAAAACAAATAAATAAATAATAAAACGTTTTAACAAAAAGTTTTATTTTTATATATATAAGTAATGGGGCAAGTAACATGCCTAGATGCATTTTACTTTAAAACATAGTGTCACTCACAAAAAAACATTCAATAAAGTACACCCTCTTATTTGCAACAATCATCATGGATGTTCACAACTTATAAGATCATTAATGTCAAAGTTCATGTGAGTGTGTGAGTGAGCAAACTTATATAGAGCAGTAACTTTTTATTTCTTTTTCTTTTCAATATATTTTTTATAATATTATTCATGAGTATTTTTTTTTTATCGATGCTCTCAAGAGTCAAACTTTATGCTAGGGCCTAGATACATGAGTGTTTCCTCCAAACACTAGTTTGCACAACACCTTTTATGTCCATTTTTATTGCTCATCTTTTTTCACAATGATTTGAGCCACAATTCTTTCTATAAGGATTTAAGGGATAAATCCGTGTATGGTGTTTGTCTTTTTCCGCAATGATATAACACCGACTTTTTCTTTATGGATCAACTATTTGTGTTTGGCAAGTGAAGATCTCTTTATTATTGTACTAGGTTCAACTAGTATTAGTCAAATCAAGGCATGGACTCCCTCTATGGTAAGCATCTCAATAATAAATATGGAATTTAATTATAATGTTCATACATATAAGTTCTTCATAGTGCTTTGTAAATGAATTTTGTCAAGATGACCCATAGGGTTAGTATGCACAAAGTGGACTGCACAAAGTAGAGAGATGCATAAGTTCAAAATTTTATTTTGTGAGAACACATGTGCTCAAACCTTTGACATATCAAGCATGCACTTCCCGAAAAAAAAATAAAAACAAAACTAGAAAAATAATGTATTTTTACTGAAAAACAGAACCACAAAACAAAAACTAAACAAAAATTGATGTCCTAGGCTAATGATATGCAAGGAATGCAAGAACATGTAAGTAGTCCTATTGCTTAATGTCACACACACGTTCATCTAAAGACTTTAGGAAAACCCTCATACCAACTTTCCAATAAGCATAGTTTTCCTCATCAAAGTGTAACGGGACATATAATGACGATGACATGATCTACAGGGACATGGATCACAGTCGGATGAGTGAACCTTGCTCTGATGTCAATTGAAATTACCCAAGTACCCCCTGTATCATAATGCATCGAAAATATCTACCAATTTATTTAACAAATTGGTTAGTCGTCAAGCATGCTATCAATTTATTAATTAAGCAATAATATAAAATAAACGAAGTGCGTAACACCAAGATTAGTATCGACAGGAAACCTATTAAAGAAATCTTTAAAGGTAAAAACCCTACAGGGCAGCCAAACTAAGAAAAATCAATTTTATTATTTGAAAATCAATTACAAGTAAAGCTCAATTACAAAACATTTGTCAATTGACACTCTTACTTGACCAGACAAATGAACCATTTGTCTTCTACGGCAGTAGCAACCAGAACCTCTGACGATCTTCAAATATTGGCTTTTCCGCTGAAACTCCAGTGGCTGAAACTCGACTAATCAATTCTCCAACATGGAGTATGCACGCACTCAAAAAGAGAGATAAAATAACAAGAGAATTTTCTCACACTCAAGTACCACTATCTGAGAGAAATAGTATGAAAATTCTCCAAGAAATTTTCTCACCAAAATATGCACTGTAAAGTGCTTTAGAAAATATCTAGATTTGAATCCCTACAGATCTTAACCAATAGGATCCATTAAATAAACAATCTGAAAATCAATTCCAATTGCTGTATGATTCTGTTGACTGTTAAAAGTTTGATCTACAGTAGGACTCTGCTGACGGAATGAGTCTGGTAGGAATTTGATCTGTAGTAGGACTCTGCTGACGGTCATGAAGTCGTCTCCTAACGGAATGCTGGCATTTCGCGATAACGTTTCACTGCAGTAACAGATTTCAGATCAACCTCTTCTCTGGATAAGTGCATATTCCTTGAGACTTAATTTTCCCACTTATAACTTATCTAAATAACCTCTAATATCTCTTAGATAAACTTAATATTGTTATAGATAAAGTCATTAAATAATTTACATTCATCCAAAATTACCAACTTAATGATAAGATAAACTCTATCATTTTAGTCACCTAATCTTATACAAACTTATCAACTTAGTCACCTAATCATAGCCAAACTTTTACATCTACATGTTCAGTATTTATTATTATTATTTTTCTTTTATGAAAGATGAGTAAAGTAATAAAAATATAAAATATTATTGGAGGTTGGGTGGATATTGGGTAGTGGTATAAATCTGGGTGACATTAGTTTGACTAAGTCTCAGTAGGACACTGGTGTATATCCATGTTGAGTCCCAAAGATGCCTTCTAGCGCATGCCTCACATGACCCTTAGTCACTTAAGTGACTTAAAGTGATTTCAGTCACTACAAACGCTCCCAATGCCTCAATAATACTCATCCAAACACACGGCACCTCGCATAAGCGTGCCCTAGCACTCCTCTTCTCATCCTCATCTCATACGATCTACTTGAGAGAAATACTCGATTCTGAGTTTCTTGCCTAAAAGAGTCTTCATCACGGTAAAATTTTTATTTTTTTCAAATCATTCATTCTATCTCTCAAGTTCTAGGTTTGATATATATATATATATATATATATATATATTTATTACTTTATTATTCAAAATTGACTCTATTCCAAATGGCACGAGCAGTTATTAGTCAGTACTAAACTAATAAACTAAGAGACATTCCAGTTGGAGATTGGATGCAGTTACTAATTCATGATCTGGCATGTACAGAATGAAAACTTCATTCTCGATTCTATGAGAATTTTTTTGACAAATAAGACAGCAACCGTTGGTGTTTTCCCAAAATTTTACATAGACCCCTTTGAGATAAATAGTCTGCTTCCTCTCATTTTGTTCTAGGATTCTTCCTATTCGTAGGGATTTTGCAATTTTTTCTTCTGCAGTACCTCAACGTAACATGAGCATGAAAGGGGTTCAACAATATGTTTTCTTTTTATAAGGGCCCAAACATTTGACTGCATTTTCCAACTGAAATGGAAAAAATATTAATTATTTATATTATATATTCTAATTTTTATATTATAATATAAATATAACTATTAATTATTTATATTATATATTCTATGCTCCTTTAGGTTCTTTAAATTCCGTGGGTGGCGTAGCTACCGAGATCAATGCAGTAAATTATGTCTCTCCAAGAAGTTGGTTAGCTACCTCTCATTTTGTTCTAGGATTCTTCCTATTCGTAGGTCATCACACCTACGGTCCAACCAATTGGGAGAGAATCAATAATATATATATATATATATATGGGACTGCGTTGATGATTTGTGCTATGAGTTGTTTGGCTGAGTGTTTGCTTGAACTTTTGATCTCTTTGGATTACATTAATCATGTATAAAAGGCTCAATTTTGTTGGTTTCCTACATTCAGTGTTTGTTTTTATATCTCAACCAAACTACTTAATTCATTTTGTCATGATTTTACTTACATTCATACTCATACATCAGGTGCATTTAATCTATGAAAAGTTGAGGCACATGGGAGTTGTTCATCATATTTTTCTTAGTGACAAAATCTCAGCTCATATAAGTGGTATTTATTATCTTATGAGTCTTGTCAGATTAGTGACAAAAATTGAGAGATTTAAATGTATTGTTGAGGGGGAGTTAGGAGATTTAAGTATGTTGTTGAGGGGGAGTTAAGAAGTCTTTGCGTTAAAAAGTCTTTTGTGAAGGAGGAGTAAAAAGTGAGGGGGAGTAACAGTAGAAGACTGAGGGCTAATGATTAATTTTCATATTTTGTGAAATATAGTTTAATTCAGTTCCAAGTCTAATTTGATTGTTTTCAAGTGAATGATTTGAACTGAACTTTTAATAGTAGTTAATGATGCTTCATGAGATCTTGGTCTATTGGTTGTTTTTGTCTCAGGTACACACTACATTTATCATGTTGGTTTTGTCACCAATCTACCAAAGAGGGAGATTGTAAATGCAAGACATTCTTCAAGTTGACTTTGTCACCAATCAACCAAAGGGGGAGATTGTAGATGTCAAAGTTTGGCTACGACTAGATTACTAAGTTGATAAGTTTGTATAAGATTAAGTGACTAAAATGATAGAGTTTATCCTATCATTAAGTTGTCAATTTTGGATGAATGTAAATTATTTATTAACTTTATTAAGTTATTTAGAGGTTATCTTGGAGGTATTAGAGGTTATTTAGATAAGTTATAAGTAGAAAAATCGAGTCCCAAGGAATCTGCACTTATCTAGAGAAGAGGTTGATCTGAAATCTGTTACTGCAGTGAAGCGTTATCGAGAAATGTCAACATTCCGTCAAGAGACGACTTCGCGACCGTCAGTAGAGTCCTACTACAGATCAAATTCCTACCAGACTCATTCCGTTAGCAGAGTCCTATTATAGATTAAACTCCAATCAGATTTGTTCCGTTAGAAGAATCCTACTGCAATTGGAATTGATTTTCAGATTATTTATTTAAGGGATCCTATTGGTTAGGATCAGTAGAGATTCCGATCTAAATATTTTCTAGAACATTTTTCAGTGCATATTGTGGTGAGAAAATGGAATTTTCATATTGTTTCTCTCAAAGAGTGTGATCGTGCTCCATGTTGGAGATTTAATTGGTCATGTTTCAGCCATTGGAGTTCCAAGAGAAAATCTAATGTTTGAAGATCGTCAAAGGTTCTGGCTGCTACTGCGGTAGAAGACAAATGGATCATTTGTCTGGTCAAGTAAGAGTGTTAATTGACAAATGTTTTGTAATTGAACTTTACTTGTAAATTGATTTTCAAATAATAAAATTGATTTTTCTGGGTTTGGCTGCCCTGTAGGGTTTTACATTTAAAGAATTCTTTAAAGAGTTTCCATTCGATACTAATCTTGATGTTATGCAATTTATTTACTTTACGTTATTGCTTAATTATTAAATAATTACACGATTAACGACTAACAAATTTGTAAAGTGAATTGGTAGATATTTCCAATACGTAAATACACATGAGTACTTGGATAATTTCAATTACTTTTATAGTATTATATCTATATTTATAATGAGAATATTTTTAATTTGAATAACGGAAATCATGCGCTTGATGCTAAACATATTGCTTGAATCCCTACGGTAAATATAATCACTTATAAGTATTAATATATATAAAGTTTATAAAGATAATAGCAAAAAATCAAATTTTTTCGTCAAAATATATAATTAAAGTTAAAAAATGCAATATAGATATTATATTTTATTAAAATGAAGCAGCTGTTCATAAATAAACTCAAACTTTCTCAAATATTAAATGTATTATGTTTGGGAACATAAAATCTAACTCGATGAAATAGAAACTGAAAAATAAGAGTATAGTGGCTAAAAGATTAGATGGCAGATGAACAAAAAATAGCTAACAAAGACCGAACACTGGCAAAAGAATTGATAGAGACACCATTTTTTATGATTCAGTTTTAAATGGAAGACATTTTTATAAAAGGAAATGGTATGCATATACGTCATTAAAACTGCTACTTTCTCAGTACTGGTGAATGGGGAACCAAAAAGAAATATTGTTCCAAGTAGAGGCCTAAGACAAGGGGACCCATTGTCCCCTTATCTGTTTTTGCTATGTATCGAATAGCTTATTTCTTTATTAAAAGTTGCGGCTTTAGACCATGATATTCCTGGCATCAAAATTTGTCGGGGTGCTCCTTTTATAAACCACTTGCTGCTCGCAGATGATTCCGTAATTTTCTGTTCAGCAGATGTGGAGGAAAATAGGAAACTTGAAGCCTTATTGGAGAGATATGAGCTTGCATCGGGTCAGAAAATTAATAAGGACAAAACAACAATGGTTTTTTTAGGCAATGTTTCTCTTGCTAGGAAGGCTGAGTTAATGCAGTTCTGGGGAGTTCAAGGGGTACAACAGTATGACAAGTATTTAGGCTTACCTCTTGCTGTTGGAAGGTCAAAATCTCAGGCTTTTTCTCATATTAAACAAAGAGTTTGGAAGAAATTGCAGTGCTGGAAAGAGCAATTATTGTCACAAGGTGGGCGAGAAATTCTTATTAAAGCAGTTGCTATGTCCATTCCAACCTACTCGATGAGTTGCTTTTTGTTACCTGCTGGTTTTTGTGCTGAGTTGGAGGCAATGATGGCTAAATTTTGGTGGGGACAGAAAAATGGTTAGAGGAAGATAAATTGGCTTAGTTGGCACAAACTGTGTGATTCGAAGGGACAAGGAGGGTTGGGTTTTAAATGTCTACATGGCTTTAATTTGGCTTTGTTAGCCAAACAAGGATGGCGCATTTTGAAAGAGACTGATTCTCTATTGCATAAAATTTACAAAGCTAGATATTTTCCTCATGGCACTTTATTAGAAGCTGGTTTAGGAAGAAATCCATCTTATGCATGGCGAGGCATTTGGGAAGCAAAAAAGTTATTGAAGTTTGGTTGTGCTTGGAAGATTGGGGATGGCAGGATTGCTAAGTTGTGGAAAGATCCGTGGATACCTGGTCACACGGCTTTGATTCAAGAACAAATTGATCTCAGCGTTGATTACCATGAAGAGTCTGTGTCTTGCTTGATAGATACTTAGACGGGAGGGTGGAATGTGACACTTTTAAGGGCTCTCTTCAATCCAAATTTAGTAGCAGATATTTTGAAGGTGCCACTCAGTTTTAGGGAACATCAGATCAGTGGATTGGGTCTCAAGAAAGGAATGGAAAGTTTAGTGTAAGAAGCTGTTATCGGTTGGCTATGGAGAGAAAAACTGGGAATCAAGGGGAATGTTCAAATTCAAATCAGCAGAGGAAATTATGGAAGGCTTTGTGGAAAATGAAAGTCCCACACAAAATTAAGATTTTTGCTTGGCGGGCGTGCAAAGAGGGTTTACCTTCAAAATTAAATTTGTATAAGCGACATGTCTTAATTGATGTTTCTTGCTGTTTCTATCAGGGAGAGACCGAAAATCTTGCACGTGCACTCTTTTTTTTTCAGTCTATTTTTCCTAGTTGGTATGCATTGATGCCTGTACTGCGAACCTTAGATAGAAATATGACTGTGATGCAGGTTGTGATGAAGGTGGTGGAGCAGGGTAAGGCAGGGGAGTTAGCTTTACTGTTTTGTCTAGCTTGGGGTTTTTGGTGGAGGAGGAACCAGATGGTGTATGAGCAGCACTCTGTTGTAGTGAAGGAAGTTGTTGATAATGCATTATCGGTGCTTGCCTCTTTTAAGGAAGTTCAGCTGATATCACGGCCTATGATCCGGAGTTTCTATGAATGGAAGCAGCCTCCTATAGAGTGGTTAAAAGTAAATGTTGATGGTGCTATGTTTGGGGATGATCACAAAGTTGGTGTGGGGTTGGTGTTGCGGAATGATAAGGGTCAAGTTCTCTGGGCAGCTACTAAAGTTGAAGATGAAGGGATTAATGCGGAAGCTGTTGAACTTTTAGCTATTTTTAGAGCTTTGCAACTTTGTGCTGGTCTGGGAATTTCTAGATTAATTGTGGAATTAGATTGCTTAATGGCTGTGCAAGTGGTGAATGCCGATATAGAGGTTGCAACTTTGCTTGAGGATCTGGTTTTTGAGATTAGGAAGCTCCAAGCTTTATATACGGAATGCCAAGTTCAACATGTTTATAGAGAAGGCAATGTGGTAGCTCACACGCTTGCCCGTTACGCTTGGAATGTTGAGAGTATCACAATGTGGTTGATTGTTTTTCAGACTTTATTTTCCAAGCTATTTGGCTTGATAAATGTCAGTAATTTCTATTCTATTTATGAAATGTTTACTTTTTATCAAAAAAAAAAAAAAAATTATCTTATTAAAATGTGTTTTTATTTAAAATAGAGTTATGAAATTACAAAATAACAATGATACGTTAGCTTAGAATTAAACACCATAAAAGCAAACGAAAGAGATGAAGTCATAACAAAAAATTATATGCAAACAGAAAAATACTCTACGTACATTGCTGATCACCCATTCTCTCACTAATTTTATCTTTTTTTTTTCTTTTATATTTTGTTATTTCTTATCAATCTTTTATTTAATATATTTTTTTTTTGTATTTTATATCCTCTTAAAAAAATACGTTCTCCTCATGATACATGCATCCAGGCAATAAACATTAGATATCATGGATTTTTTTTTTCCGAATATCATTGATTTTATTTATTGTAATTTTGCACCTTGAAAAGCTTGAAGAATAGTGGTTAAATGTAGTTGAAAAGAAGAAGAGAAAAGCCTCATATTTTTACAATATTTCCGCCTTAAACCACAACTAATTATATTAATTATTGACTGTCAAAAAAATAAAAAAATAAATTATATTAATTATTGTGTCGCTCCTGATACCTAAACTATCCTATGTTTCTAAAGGGTACGCTTATAGAGAAAAACCAAAACTACCGCATCTACATCATGATCTCCTTAATTTCCCACATACATCTCACCAAATATTTTGCTGCATTTGATTTATTATCTGTAGTTGATGCCGCCTTGGCACGAGTCTTCAATTTTCTTGAAACTGATCGATCCCCAAACTTTGCCTCACGTGACATTCTCATGTAAATATGTTTCTTTATCAAAGTACAAGTTTTGCATTATAATTAAACTTGGACCAATACTTAAGTACTTTTCTTATCAAATTTAGATAAATATAGAAATAATATGTAACTTTGTAACACTTAATATTGTACATTCATCTCAATTAGTTGGTGATGAGAATGCAAAGTGTCATATTTTTCTCCCTTAATGTTTAGTTTTTTTATACTTATTTGGTGCCTAAATATACTCATTATTCTTATATTTTTATTTAGGAAGCAAATGGAGTCATTTAATGCAGAACGAAGCTAATTGGGCAATTTTGGACAGTTTCGACACTGCTTCGTAATCGGGGCATAAATCTCTCATCCGAGCTTCGATTGAGATTATTCAAGATGCTATGGAACACCAAGATAAATATCTACAACTTTCATGATTTGAGTTTTGAAAGATACTGGCTGAATAAAGGTCGAAACGGGATTGAAGTTGACGCACCTGCACTGCTGATGTTTCAGAATGTTTGGCCTTATCATGCAATTCAAATATGCGATTTAATTGCAGACGTTTTGGAGATCTGGTGTACGAAAGTTACAGCTGGAAAATACCATTTTCCTAGTTATATTACGACTCTATTTTATTTTTAATATTTTCCTTAATTAAGTCAGATTTGGATATGGTTATTTGAGGATAATGTTTAGAATATTTTAGGAGATTTGGTAGGATTCTAATAAGGGGCATGAATGTGTAAAAGAGAGGAAAAAATCATCATACTAGGGCATCTCTCTCCCCTCTTCTCTAACTCCTCATTCCAGTTTTCATGATAGTTTTGTGTGGCTAAACTTTCATAATTGGTCAAAGGAAACGGAAACCTCGGAATCAATAAAACTGTGAGATTTGATTTATTTTTAGTATTCAATTTATACTTTGAGTATCGAATGTTTTTCTATGCCTATTTTCATGATTGTCTCGTTTAATTACTAGGAGACCTACTAGTTTATTATTCGTTGCAATCTACTGCTAGATTAGACATCAAATTCGTAATTGTTTGATCCCTCTAATTTGTGAAGCAACTAAGATTTGGTGATTTGCTGCGTCAAAAATTATTAGATCTTAGGAATAACGCTCGACGAAATTAAATGCAACCGCTTGTGCTTGTGTTGTTTAGCTTCATTGATCTCTCTAATTCTTAAGGTTACTAATAGATTAAACCTTTAGCGCTTGTCTTGGGTTGTTTAGTGGTTAAGGTTAATTAGATCGCTTATTTTCTAATTAACTACGACTAAGGAGAGATAGGAAAATAATTCTAACAGTGAATATTCAAACTATGAATTAATATATATTTGCATTGATCATCAGTTGTAAAATTTCGATGGTGGATGTTGACTTAGACCAAGGTTTGTTCTTTTGATTGATTTCGATACTTTAATTTGAATTGTTTCTTAGTTGTTCTTCTTAAAATTGTTTTCGTTATACTCAAACTCCCCCCCTCCCAAAAAAAAATCCTTGTTCACGTAGCATTAAATTAAACTAGGCTAAATACTCTTCGTAGAAACGATTCTTACTTGCACTACTACATGTATTTTTAAGAGTATAAGTTTTATTTTTAGTTATCTGCGACAACACACCAGTTGGCTAATTGCCTATTGATCATAAAATTGTGAAATTACCAATTCTTCCAAAAACTTAAATTGATGGGAATATATATATTTTATTTATCTTAACACTCTCCCTTACGTGTGAGCCAGATTCCCTATCAATGGATGACCCAACACGTGAAATATTTAATTAAATAGAGTAGATCAATATAGAGTCATGTTCGAACCCAAGTTTTTTACTTTGATATTATGTGAAATCATCAATTATCTAAAAAAGATTTCAAAAATTTAAACCGATGAAAATATATAAATTTTATTATTTATTTTATATCTTAACAAAAATTTTTATTCGGTAATAGTTTTAAACCACTGTTTCATATTCTTTGAAACATGATTTCAATAACAAAAGTTGCACACGCCTCAAAATCCCAAAAAATTGGAACATTCAAAACTATTTCCCAAGTAATGTTTTTTTATTATATATTAAAACTCATTAAATTGACCTGAAAGATAACAGTGGGAGGAGATCTTCCTTGTCATCGTGTGCACTAGAAGAGAATCTCTTAACCCTGGTGTGAGCTCGATTAGATGGCGAGGATCTCATGATCATCATCGGAGTCGTCGCAAAGAATGGGGATGAGATTCCCCTCTCCGGAGATCATGCTCTCCTCATATGTGAGGCGTAGATGATGAGGGGCGGCGCCATGCATGATCATGGCCAAATTACATTTTTTTTTTTTTTTTTGTCGTTTCCTCATTCCTATAGGCTTTCTTTCATCATTTCTCCCTCCTTTCGTGTAACAACTTCTTGAGCAGATAACAAGTTTTCAACCAAATCAAAGGAAGTGGTTAGATTATATATATATGATATTTATTAGTTGGGTCGATATCAATATCTTTGAATTTGAAAAAAAACAAAAAAACAAAAAAATAAAAAACACTAGCAAAGCACTAGCTAGCATGCTACAATTAAAGTTCATCATGAACTCTATAAGCAATATTCGATTAAACTAACCAATTCAAGGATAAACAAATTGAATTCTTCAATATATTATTTTAGCTACCATACATGATCTATATATATATATAACTAACTAACTATAGGTAGTTTATAACACACGTAAGTACTGCATGCGCATGTGGAACTGATAAAATACATTGCATGCATCCTTGTTTGAAACTAGTTTTGGCTATATATGTACATATTTGACTAACTTTCACTCAAATTTGCACAGCGGCAGCTTGATCAAGCTAGGGATTACATTACATATTTCAAGCGATTAATTAATTATTATTAACCCCAAGTGGATAATTAATTAGAAATTAAAGTTGAGAGAAGTCGAAGAGTTCTATACGTACAAGTACGCTAAATCTTTCAAGTTTCAAAAGCTAGCTGTAATTAATTAATAATATTCTAAAATATGTGTTAGACCAATTAATTAAGTACTTTGTAATCCAATAATCTTAGCTAGCTACATATCATGTATATAGTACGTACCTCGATCTAGTCTTTCATGATGAGGACATGTTTGTTGAACACGTCAAGATTCAGAATTCGTAAAACCCAAACCCTCATTTTGCATTTATATTATTCTATATAGTAATTAGAATATTTCGATGTTGCACAAAATTATATTTTATTTACCTTTTCAGCAGTACTTATCCTTCCTTGTTTTTCAAGTCAACTTTATAAATTCTCTCTTAATGAAGGGTTATGATTCATTTTATAAAAAAAAACATGACTTTAATTAAGTGCATGTTTGAGATTCCAATGAGAAATATAGTTTATAGTTTTAGGACTTATAAGTTATAGCTTATAAGTTAAGTAATAAGTTCTCCTATTAAAATGCTATTTACTGTTTGATAATCATATATTTAAAGCACTTTTAAACATATTATATTCATTTGTTTGAGAAAAAATTAAAAAAATGATTTCTGAAAGTAGAGAATTATTTCATCTTTTAAAAATTCTGAAAGTAATAAGTTATAGCCAAAAGAATGCAAAAAATAAAATTTCAGCTAATGATCCAATGGGCACCAACGCAAGAAAAAAAAAAAAAAGATGCCGTTTTCATCAAATCATCATGTGCAACATAAAGATCATGAGATTTCCTTTAATTTTAACTAAGAATGCATTTTAACCCAATGTGCATTTTCTTAATATCTGACAAGACAAGATCAAAACTTGCATGGGATCGGATATATCGGAGTACTATTAATTCGGCTTTACTTTCGATATATTTCTCTTTTACAGTTTTATTTCATTTTGTTTTTCTATTATGCATGCAATTTGTGCCGTAAACTCCGCACGCACCCTTTTTTTTATTTTTTTATTTAATGCAAATCTTCTTATATAAGAAAAAGAAAAAGAAAATCAATGGATGTCTCATTACTTTTATGATTTAAGAATCTTGAAAAAAAAAAAGCTTAGAAAGCATATTTCTCTTATATTTTAAAAGCGGCTATACGATGAACAGGAATGAATAGTTGACACTTTCTAAGCCGTTTATGCCCCTGTGGGATCTGCTATAATTACGGTTGGGCCCTTTGTTACTTAGCATTTAGCAACAGCATTAACTCAAACCAGACACGATTCAGCAGGCATGGCTAAGCTCGATCGTGTCAAATCTAAGCCTTAGATTATATATATATATGCACCAGACAGAATATGATCATGACACTCTGTTTGCCAAAACCCTATTATTTTTAATCTCCATAAATCGGCTCCTCGAGAGTGCTAGATATATATATATATATATTCGAATATTTTATAAAAATAAATTTATAAAATGATGTTATTAGTTGATGTAATAAATTAAATTTATTTTATGATAACAAAATGTTTAATAATATAGCGTATTACATTTTATTAATTTCTCTATCATCTTTCAGCCAATGTTAAAAAATAAGGATCATCTAGACCTCGTACTATATTTTCATAGTAAAGTTGTCACTGGGTACATTGTGAATTTATTAGAATTCGGCTATTATTTTTAGTTGAATGGTTTAAATTTTTTTGTCTCAACCTACAACTTGGTGAGATACAAATTAAAAAACTAAAGATATAGAAAAGATATAAGGGCCATTATAATAAAAAGATCTAAACAATCGAAATTAAAAAATTATGAAAAAATTATAAAAAATTAAAAAAAAAATACAATATAGATTGAGAAATTTAAAAGATCCAAAGAACCACAAATCTTATAAATTCTTTACGTAACAAGCTATAATTTTAAAGAAAATATTTTCAGTCAAAAATCAATACTAATTTCTTTACGTAACATTAAGCCCGTTTAGATAGCGAGATGAAATGAGATAGTTTTAGATAAAAATTGAAAGTTAAATAAAATATTGTTAAAATATTATTTTTTAATAGTATTATTATTTTGAGATTTGAAAAAGTTAAATTATTTATTATATTTTGTGTGAGATTTGAAAAAATTGTAATGATGAGATGAAATGAAATCGCTTTTATATCTAAACGGGTTCTAATTTAATTTGTATACAACTTATTGAATAATATATAAATAGAATCCAAGGGGAGAAGAAAATGACTTGGTTACTTTGGAATAGATTTGGGGAGAGAGAGAGAGAGAGGGAGTTGTCGATCGTGCGTGGGGGAAGGGAGAGGAGCTATGGGTGGCTGGAACAACATGGGGTAGTCGCCGGAGGAAGGGGAGTTCAGTGGCGTGGGGACGGTGTACGTCAGCGTAATGGTGGAGAAACCGTATGAGACCCATTCGGGAGAGGAGGTTGCATGGAGAAAAGGGTTGTTGTGGGGCTTCAATGATGGCCTGGGTCCATAGGAGTGGTTGTCAGAGGAAGAGGAGCTCGGTGGTGGTGGTGTGGGGATGACGTACGGCGGCGCTATGGTGGAGAAACCGTGTAAGACCCATTCCCTAGAGGAATCCAGAAATTCTGAAAAAAACTCTCCTCCTTCGTCTTATCTACTTTCAATTTTCTTTGTAATTTATATTGTGCATGATGGTGTGAATCTTTTTTATGCAAGCATGTGGAGGCTAAGTTGTATGTGGGTTTCTTGATGATCTTGGGAATGGGCTCTGTTTGTATGAGGCGGTGCTTGCAGTGAGTGAGAGACAGACGAGAGAGAGGGATTTGTTATTGCAATGAAGGCAATCTTGGTTCCTGGGCTTTCTTCCTTCTTAGTGTTGGCCTCTCTGAGCTCAATTTCAGCTCTGCCTCGCAATGGACCCCATTCTGATTCTTTCAAGTCCATTATAGGTTCGCCCTCTCAACTCCCTACAATTGACATCTGTTTAGGCTGAAGTAGTTCTTCTCGTTTTTTTATTTTTCTTCCCTGATCGGCGTATTGGGTTTGATCTTAAGTGTTGTTTTGTTTCTTGTTTGGTTATTGTGAAAACTGAGGAAAATGGAACGAAAAGGAGATTTCAGATATTACTATCACTTAATTATTTTTAACTTCTTCTTGGATCCAATAAATCATAAGTTTTTTCTTTTTAATGTCTTCCCTTATTTTCATAGCAACTAAATGAGACGTTCAGATGTACGTTTTCCTTTCTGGTATGAAATTTGTAATATCTGGACATTGAATACATGAAAAGGTTCGCAATTTCCATAGGAGTTTTTGTGGCTTTACATGTAGACTACTACTTTGGAGCAATTGACTCAGAATTTTACAATTCGGTTGTTTTTCGTTCCTTAACTATAATGTGTTTTTCTCTATTGATATATATATTCTTTTGCACTCCAATAAAGTTGATTCAGAATTTTCTATTATGCGACCAAGACCATGCTTTGGTTTCGCTAATTTTAAATTTCATTTTAGCACTTTTCATTTTTTATTTTCTTCGGTTGGATTGCTTCAATTTATGCAGTGAAGTACTGTCATCATCACATAGATTCTCTATATCTGTTTTCACCTGTTAGGTGTAGAAACTGAGTCCATAAAAGATTCTCCATATACCACTTCTTTTGCTTACGATTACGTTTTTATTTTACACAAAACATGTTTATATTTTACAAAATAACTTATTTTTCATTCAACCGGGCAAATGTGCCTCACTGCTAGTATATATATAATATATATATATATATATATAGTAGCCTTCTCGTATCTTGAAAGAGAAATTAACAAATCATATATATGTATGCATTTATGCATGCATGCATGCAAGCTATATGTATTTATGTATGTGAACATGTATGTTGTCATATGTTTGAGCGCCAATCTGGTTATTGTATGTCAATATATAATATATATATATATTATATATATAGTAGCCTTCTCGTATCTTGAAAGAGAAATTAACAAATCATATATATGTATGCATTTATGCATGCATGCAAGCTATATGTATTTATGTATGTGAACATGTATGTTGTCATATGTTTGAGCGCCAATCTGGTTATTGTATGTCAATATATATGAGGCATTTCAGTCGTCCGACTAACCTCGCTATCGACTGTTCAGAACTTCACATCCGATTAAGTTGTCTACGTCCCGGTCCACATGTATTCGCGGGAAATTTTGGATTTAGGACAGTGCAGCCACTCTGCTCACCAACCGATATCACACTGCCACTTGGCAGCTTTTGGCCTTTTTAAAATTTAGACGAACTAAACTTTTTAATGGGATAATTTAATTAAAACCAAAAGGGTTTGACTATTTAGAGAAATATTACTATGCTGTCTGAGTTTGTCCCTTCACTTTTACTGTTTATATATTTTATTTTATTTTTTAATTTTTTAATTTAATAATTAAAAAAATAACTTTTAATATATTGATATATTTTTTTAATAATAATAGTCATTGCTAGACAGTAGCCTAAGACTACTCTACCCTCCATTGTGTGTGGGCCTGTTTCAGACATGCAGGTATATTTCAGATGGACATATACATTACATATGACTTTTTAAATTTGGAAAATGTTCATTTTTTTAAATAAATAAATAAAATTTGGTGCCTAACTTTGAGTTGTCATTAGGGTGAGACCGAGGACCAAAATCAATACCTTTTTAAATTTGAGAAGATTTTATTGTACGTGGCACTTTTGCAATTACATTGCTATTTAATATTTATTTTTCTTTTGGATAATTTGCCACCATTTTGTTCTTCTTCATCTTTTTAAAATATTTTAGTGGTTGACTTCGACGTAATCATGTTTGAGAACTTTTTTTATTTTATTAAAACAAACTGTCCTTTTATAGTCTTTAATTATGGTTCGGATGAAGAATTCTTATATTTTTTTACTTTTTTTGTCATAAAAAGTTCTTCAAGGCCCAATTTGGTTCGTCAGATAATTCTCTCATGTGATCTGTATAGATGAGATAATTTTATCTATCCAAATTGTTAATTTCACATTTTTATTTTATCTCTAAGTTTTCAAACTCTTCTCGTTACTTTCTGACATAAACAGTAAAAATAATCTCATACAGTAAGAAAAACCCCTTTGTGATTAAAATAGAATAATAAATAAGTCATTATTAGAATAATATATTTTCATAAAGAAATTGATAATTTTGTAAGTATTGAATAGAAGTACTGCATTTTGGGATTTTATTATAAAATTTGAAATCAATAAATTATTTAAAACAAATCTACAACATAATTCATATACTTATTTATTACAATAATCAAAATTATTGTAATTTATAAGTAGAATAAAAAATGACGAATTTATTATATATAGAAAAATAAATAGATAAAAATATCTTTTAAAAAAGAGAAATTATAAATTTCGGCCAACAACTTCCCAATATATTTTGGGATTTAAATTTATTTTTGATATAATTTTTTCTTACTCATAAATATTATTTTTTATTAATATATTCATAACTATTACTCAATCATTGGTGGTCACCCCTTTATCAAAAAGTGCTTGTACACCCACGCACGGGGATCCTGTCCAGTGTGTTTTTTTTTTTTGTTTTATCATTTTTAATTATTTTTTTAAAAACTCAAAACATTAATAAAAGATACTTACTTAATCATTAAGTAAAAAAAAAAAAAAATAGTCAGGATCCCAATTGGGAATACCGAGTTGTGGTTTTAGTATTTTTCTTTATCAAATCTGAAAAAGTCAAAATTATCTCATCTCATCCCACTATCGAAACATATATTTTTTTTACAACGTATCTCATTTTATTTTAACTTAAAAAATTTCACTACTATTTAAAATATCTCATTTTATCTCATCTTAACTATGTACCCAAATCAGGCAATCTTTAAAAAATAATGAAATGTAAGTTAATAAATATTCAATTTGTTAAGACACATGCACCAAGAACTTGAAAAAGTAAATATTAATAAATTTTATGTCATAATTCGAGAATTTGAAGAGATCTTGATCAATAACTAAAGCTAATTTGAACTGCTTTAATTCAAATGCTTGAAACATTAGATTAGTTATTTTATGGAGCATAAAAATTTGCACTAATGGAAACCCAAACTTGAGAACGCAATGTTTTGTGTTCACAACTAGGGGTGTTAGGGGTTCGGTCCAGATCGGAAAAACCGACCGGACCGGACCAGACTGAAGTTGAGACCAGTCGGTCTCGGTGCCACAAATTGTGGACCAAAAAAATGAGGTCTATAAATTTTGGATTGGACCGGACCGGATCGAACTCCCATATATATTTTAAAAATATTTTTAATAATTTAATATATTATTTTTATATAATAATTATATAAGTTAATGATGTAATTTTTATCTAATTTATTATCATTGACCATATAAAATATAAAATAATATATGCTATCAATTAATAATAAATAATAAATCATGTGATAATTTATATCATTATATGTAAATAGTTAATACATCATACATTTATACATACTCTACTAAGATTTTGAGTTATTCCAAGCACTTAGTTTAGTGTTTTCAAGGTTACAGTGTGGAATGTCCAAATTAGGTTAGTGAAATCTTATTTAGACACTTGGAAAAATAGTAGCCACACTTGGTGAATAGTATTGAAACTTAGCACTAAGAGGAACCATGAGATGAAAATGTGAAAGAAAATCAAGTTTTGTGATCATACCACCAAAGCCAAACACTATTCCATCCAACAATCCAATTTGTGCTAAACCAAATAGGGTTTCAACCCTAGGAAAATTTCAAATACTTGGAATCCAATTAAAATCTCAAAATCTTGGTGAAAACCGAAACCCCATGTGACGCCCACAGATTCCGCTTGGGATCAGACGAACATCCGAGGCGTCGGGACATGCAACACAAGATTACCTGCCCCCGTCTATGACATATAAGATGCAATGTTCCTAACATGCATATTACATTATGCAATATTCGAAGCGGATAATTTTTTTTTGAGCGATACTATGCACCAAACTTATAATATTCCAAATACTTAAAACATACTTCATACATAAAGGCATACTAAACAACTGAGATCACAATACTAGTCCAAAATGGTTGTGAACAAAAGAGTGTTGGAGATTGAACTCCACAAAATACAAGTAGTAATCTAGGGCAACTACATCTAAGTCGCACCGTCGCTTAGTCGACCGTTTCTAGTTGGTCGATCCCCGGTTCTCCTTTAGATCCTGTAACAAGATCTACCATTCGGGGGGAATGGTAGTTGAGAGTACCACAGTGAGATTTGATTACAAATCGCAGCAGGTTAACAAAAAACCTTCACACAGGTTAATGATGCATGCATGACAATAAATACATGAATGCACAATCAAAGTTAATAGTAAACATAACATAACTTGACATAATATCGCATGAAATAATAAGCATAACATGACTTGACATAACATGACATGAAATGATAAGCATAACATGACTTGACATAACATGGCATGAGCTGACATAACTTGATCTGAAATTGAAACTTGGCTTGACGTGACATAAACTTGAAACTTGACATGAACATAAACTTGAAACTTGATATGAACATAAACTTGAACATAACATAACGTGAAACATGACTTGAACGTGAAATACATGAACTTGGAATCTTGCTTAGTAGACTTAATTAGAAAAGTGACCATATGGGTGCTACACGGATCCCTTTGAACCGTGTGTCCCTGCCGATTACCGCATCACAACACAAGCGTCTATACCAGCTGTGAGTGCGTTAATACATACTCCACAATTGCTATGGTCCCACGTTCTACGTATCACAATTGTTGTGTCTCACGTAGTGTATGCTCCACAATTGTTGTGGCCCCATACTTCATGCTCCACAGTTGTTGTGGCCCCATGATTTGTTTGTGCCACACTTGCTATGCACACACGTAAAATAAAGTGGCTCCATCAGTGTTAGTGCTTGGCGCGCTCTGGTGACCAGCTAGTAAAGCCTCATTCACAACCTATTGACTGTACTTCGTCAACCCAGGGAATTTCACACCTATTTAGACACTCTAACATGAACAAAGGAGTTCCACTAGGATATTACCCTATCCTAGCGCTTAGGGTCATGATTGACATGAATAACTTAACAAGACTATTCTCGAGATACACAAACTATATTCGAGACGGGATGACATGAATACGAAATAACAGAAGTCCTGACGTAGCATAACGTGACGTGAACGTAGACAAACATGACATATGTCGAGACATAAATGAAACAGAAAATATTTCATAACATGACATGCATGTAATAGAAAAAATTTTGTAACGTGGAATAACATGTAATAGACAACATTTCATAACATGGCATAACATGTGACAGTGACTATTACGTGACATGACATACATGTAACAGATGATATACGTAATGTGACATACTTGCAACAGATAATAACATGAGACAGAATATATTATGTAACAGATAAGTATTTCGTGACAGAATACTTTGTGTAAAAGATAAACAGAAGATGACTTAGCATGACATGGCATATAAAACAACATACGAACATAAAATGTAGTTCCCTTATCCATCACACATATACAGTAACCTGATAGTAAGTTAAGAGTTAACTTATCTCGATAGTCGCGTTCTACGAGAATAAGCGCGAAACACGAGGAACTGTAAGAGAGTATTCTAAAAGTTAAAAATTAATTATTAACGATTAGAAATGTGAAAAGAGACAACTTAGAGTAAAATTACCATTTTACCCTCTACATGTGGAAAAATGACCATTTTACCCATAACTTAAGGATTTCACATCCTAACTTCAAAAATTACCAAAATTTACATTTCTCATGTAAATTTTATCCTAAACTCAAATATCAACTTAAAAAAAATTTAAAATCATTCATAGCTATGAAAAACTCACTATGGCCGAAACCTACATAGGTCATTTCTCTTGATTTTGGTTGCAATTCTTTCGAATTTCAAAACTCATGATTAAACCAAAATTTTGTAACAAATATCTTCCTATCTTAAGTTTGAAAACACACTTAAAATATCCATTAAGAAAAGCTAGTCATCAATACCAAACTTTTTAACAAAAAGTAAACCCTGAAAAACACAAGTTTTAAACTTAATAAAAACATCTCCAAGAATTCAAAAAAAAATCAAATCTTATTTCTAACATATTCATAACATCATCCTAATATCAACCATGTTTTAAATCATCAAACAAAGTCACCAAAAATCACAAAACAATACTTCGAGTTCTTGGTTTTAAACTTAGTCCAAAACAAAAACTTTCACTCAACTAACTTTGATCAATCTCTTGATCCATGGCTTAAAGACATGTGATCTTCAAAATAAAACATCACATGGTTTAAAAATGTATCCTAAAGAAGACCCAACCATCAAACTTAAAATCACATGGCTAAAATTCAACAAAACATGGATCTAACCCAAAAACATCAAATCTTAGGCCAAATCGGAATCCTCTTGCATAGAAAATCATATCTTTAAAAATAATACTAAATATCTTCGAAATAGCATAACATGTATATAAGAGGCTTAGGATCACCATATAAAAATATCAAAGCCTTTAGAATAAGATTAAACCACGAAATATTCAAACTTTCAGAAAACAAAAACTGTTTTTCCACTTCCAGTTTTCAAGTTTCTAAAGCTAAGGAAATCTATCATCAAAAGCTTTATTCATGCAACAAAACCTCAATTAACATTCATAAACACATGCTAGCAACACTCCATAAAATTTACGGACCAAGATATGTCCATTAGCTTGGTCAAAAATTCCAAAACATATCATACTCTCCAGTATCACGCCCAGAATGACCTTTCAATGGTTAAAAGTACTTTTGACCGATCAAATGAGAATTTATTGAGACTAATAATATATCCACTGAGACTAGACTCAAAGACGAACAACTTTTTATGAAGAATTCACCGTGAGAAAATACTTAAAAAGGGTAAAAAATGGCCACGCAAAACTATCCAGAAATCTGCCCGAGAGAGCTCTTTTGGGTTTCTCTCTAAGAACGGGAGAAAGAAGTGATAAAATGGAGAGAAGTGTGTCTTGCACGACTTTAGACTCCTGGAGGGTGAATTTATGGGCTTGAAAGACCCTTGATTGGAGTTGACTATGTGACATAAAGTGGAGAGTAATGAGGGCAAAGTATTGCCTGCAACAGCTATGAGAGAGAGAGGTTGATGGAGTGGATTTCTCCTTCACATGAAGGTACCATTGAGTGCAGCCAATGGAAGTGGATGGTCTGCCATGTGGGGGAGGAAACTTCTTCAAGAAGCTTTGCCAAGGTGGCCAATTTCATGGGCCTTGGTGGGTCCCAACCAAGTGGGCTTTAATTTGAGGTTTAAAGGGGGTTTGGTTAGGGATTGAGATGCTATCAAGCCCAAACCCAATTTTTCTTGGCCTAATTAAATTTCTAAGGTTTAAAAGGTTGGATAATGATGTCATAACAAGGATTTGATTAATTAATAGCATGTGGAAGTGATTTAATCAAGTGATTAAACACAATGCTAGAAATCGGGTTAGAAAGGGTTTGGAGGCCAACTTTAGGGTTTGGGAAACCGTTTAGGGTTTCGGTTTCAACCAAGCTTTTGGGGTTTCAATTGGATTCTAACCATTTAGGTTTTGCTAGGATTGGAATCTTCTTTGGTTTGTCACAATTTGGTCGAACAGATGAAACAAAATTTTGCTTAGGTGACATAATCTCACATCTTGATTTCCTTCACAAATCTATCTAATGGTTTCTCTTTGTGCCAAGTGTCTTATACCATTCACTATGTGTGGCTAAGATCTTGCCAAGTGTCCAAATAAAACTTCTCTAACCTAATTTTGACATTTCACACTGTGATTTTGAAAACACTACACTGGGTGCGCTTATCGAGGTTACTATTCACTCCAAATGAAATGCATAAAAACTTAGCATTGAAAAATTCTAAATATTCATATTAACCTATAGTGAAAATTGTTTACCGAAATTCAACCCTGAAGTGCCCCTAAGAAATAATTTCACAATTTCCAATAGACGTTTCGTCCAGAATTATGAAAATAGACTATTACGCCATAAAATCCTAAATAATCCATTGAGTCTAATGGCATAGACCCTAACACATTCTAACACTTCTAACTACCTCAAATAATTAAACTTATAACTCTAGCATCATATTGAGTGATAACATTGATTATGATGACAGACTAAAACCCGAGCGATTGGTCGATTCCTAAAAGCTTATGAGATTTTCACGAGGTTCCTAAGTTAATGGAAATTCTACTAGTGAATTTCTAGTGGGCTGTTACGCCCCAAATGTTTTTCCCGGATTCCAAATGTTCCCCTCAAAACCCTAATTATAACCGGTTGTAGTTTAATGTTTAATCACTTCCACATGTTATTAATAACTTAAATTCATGTCATTACATCCTTAATTCTTTTATACCTTGGTAATTTTATTGGGCTAGGAAAAATTGGATTGGGTTTGTTAGAAATCCAAACCCCAACCAAACCCCATTGAAACCCCAAATGAAGGCCCATTCGATTAAGGCCCCATTAAGGCCCACAAAATTTCACCACTAATGCAAGGTTTGTGGAGGAAGTTTCGCCCTACTATGAGTGTCATTTCATTGCCTAAGTTAGCTCCAAATAGTGTTTGATGGGAAGGCCAAAAGCCACCTCACCACCTCCCTCTCACTTGGCAGCAGCAGGCTAAAAACTGGTTATGGCACCTGGTTTTGCTTATGGTTTTGGCTAATACCACATCACCCAAAGTGTCACTCACACATCTTCTTTCACCCCTCCTAAAGTATAAGTCTCTTCCTTGTCCATTTCACTAGCCCTTGGTAACTTTTGAATTTTTTCTTGGAGAGAAATCCAGAGGAACTCTCAGACATCTTTCCAGGCCTTTCTTTGTCAAATTTTTTGAAGCTTTTGTAAGTAAATTATCACAAAATTTTCTAACATACATTTTTCCTCCTTGAGTCTAGTTTCTGCTGGTATATTTTTTAAAATTTTCCATGGATGTTTGGTAGGTGGAAAGTTTGTTTAAGCATGCAGAGGTCAGTTTGAGCAATAAACTAGACAATGTGTAATTCTTTGATTTTTTTTATGGTGTTCTTGAAAAGATCTTGGCCTGATCATTTTTATGGTTTATAGTTAACATGTTATAAGTTTTTTATGAGAGTTTTGCATAGATCTAAAAAGTAGAAAACTAGGTGTATGTATAAAAATAGATTCTATTTTGGAAAAGCTTAAGTCTTTTGTTGTAAAGGCATGACTTTGATATTCACATATGATTCTCTTAGGACTTTGATCTACATATTCGAATATCATTTTGAAGATTTATGGTGTTGATCATGAATATATGAATTTTTATGCATACAAAGTTCAAATTGGTCTAGTATTTGAGGTTCTCTGATGGATATATGTTGTTATGCATTTTTTACATGTGATCTTAGGTTTGATGCTTAGATCTATTTTAGGACTTGAATATTAAGCATGCGATGTTGTTTATTGATGATTTACTTCATGAAAAGTTTTGGACCTAATGATTTTGATCAAAACCAAACCACATAGCACTCGGTTTTGGTGAATGGGTGCAAACCGATTGTGTTAAGTATGATTTTATAACTTTTTAGTGTTTTGGTAATTATTCAAAGCATGATAGTTCTTAGGAATGTTTTATGAACATATTGAGAGTATGTTATTAAGCTTTTGGAGTTCTTGGAGTTGTTTTGAATATAGTTAGATTATGAACATCAAGGGTTGTTGTTGTAATCAAAATACTTGAAGTTTTGAATATGGAGGAAAATTGTATTTTATGATGTAAGTTTTATTGGTTGTTCTAGTATGATATTTAAGCATAGGATGTAATTTTATTTGTTTCATATTTTGGTTTTAGCATGAAAGATTGGATTTGAAAGATTTGCAATAAAAATCAAGAATTTATCACTTTGGATTTAAGAGAAATTTTGGTAAGTTTTGGAGCTAACTTGTGAAATTCTTAAGTTAGGAGTAAAAATGATCAGTTTTCAACATGTAGAAGGGTAAAATGGTCATTTTAATTTAAGTGAATGTTTATATGTTTCCAAGTTTATTAGTAAGGAGTTTCTAATGTTTAGAAATATCTCCTTACAGTTTCTCATTAATTCGCACATTTTATTCATCACGCTACATTCACTGTAAGTTAGCTTCTGACTTACTGTCAGGATATTATGTATGTGTTGGTAAGAGAACAATTATTCATATTCTTATGTTCCTATAAATGTCGTGTTATGTCATGTCACGACTTGTATATCTGTTACACATTATACTATGTCACAACTTGTATATCTGTTACACATTATACTATGTCACGATTTATATATCTGTTACATATTATACTATGTCACAAAATATTTATTTGTTACATATTATGCTATGTCACGAAATGTTTATCTGTTACACATTAGGCCATGTCATGAGATGTTCATCTGTTACATGTTATGTTATGTCAAGAAAAGTTATCTGTTGCACGTTAAGTAATGTAACGAAATGTTGATTTGCACTCACAGCTGGTGCAGATACTTTTGATGTGATGCGATATCGACATCGGCACATGACTAAAGGGGACCTGTGTATCACCCACAGTTCATGTTTATTTATTAAGTTATTATTGAACAAGATTTCAAGTTCATGTTCAGCTACAGTCACGTTCAGTTCAGGCTCATGTTTAGTCTTGGTTCATGTTATTTTGTGTTCAAGTTCAAGTCATGCTATATCACATTCAGTTTCAAGTTCACTTCAGTTTAGTTTATTTCATGTTAGTTCAAGTCATGTCAGTAAATGTCATGCTATTTTTATGTCACCTCAAGCTTACTCATGTTCATGTTGTACATTCATGTTTTCACTATCATGCATGCATCTTTAAACTGTCAGCTTAAGTTATTTGTTAACTTGCTGAGATATATAATCAAATCTCACTTGGTAGTCCAACTACCATTCCGCATGGAATGGTAGATCATGTGCCAGGACCAAGAGGCGCAACGACGGCACAACGCAGAGCTTGTCACTTCGATGCTCCATTTTATTGATAGTATTATGGAATCCTTGATCGAGTTGCGCAAGCTACTTGATGAATTAACCTATTAGTTACCTTAGTTTCTGCATGTACTTAAGGAGCTCTACCTCCAATACTATTATGGTTACAGATATTTTGGATTTACGTTGTAACTTGAACGTCTCTTATCTTCAGTTTATGAAATATATTTCATGTTTGGGATATAACGTCTAGTGCATAGTATTGCTTATAGAAAAAAAAATTGCTGCAAATACTACATATTTTTAGATTCATGCTAGGTACATTGCATCCTTAATTGTCATGAACGGGGACATAAAACCTTATATTGCATGTCCCAAAGCTTCAGAGTCCGTTTGATCCCAAGCGGAATCTGGTAGTGTCATAGATGCTCTCATTCTCTCGTCTCTATTCCATGTGTTCAGTTTCATTTCATCTCTGTTTCGTGCATTTCATTTCATTTCTCAGGCTATAGCAAAGAAGATTTCTACCATTTCCAAGTGCGCTCTTTCTCTCTTGAAAAAAAAAAGGTAGCAATTTTGCAAAGTTCAGTTTCGAAAAACTTGCTTGATGCTATTAGTGTGTTATACATCTTCTTTTTTCTTTGATTTTGTTTTTGTGTGTAAGACCCTATAGAATCGATTACAACCCCCCACTTGTAGGACCTGAACCATAAGCTAAGATTGCATGAGCAAGAAAACTCCTCCTTGCTGCTAAAGGGTTGGAAATTCCTACTTTCTTTATTTTTTTCATTTTTTTTTTGGTCGTACAAATTGTAGGTACGATTTTGGTATTTTGCAAACTAGAGCCTTCTTGTTTGTGTTGGTTGGATAGTTCGATTTAGATATTAGATTTCAAGCCCTCTTCAATTCATTCTTTAATGCTTAGTTTTGTATTGTAGGAAATGTAATATTTTAGCTTTTTATTTTTTTTTATTTTTTGTGGAGTCTCAACCCCCCTTAACCAACTCTGAAGAATCTTAACTGAAAAATCTTGTTTTATGAAGAAATAAAGAAGGCATTGCAATTGCTTCTCAGACTTAACGCAACCTCATGCTTTTTTGCTATATGAGTTCTCCATATTGGCATAGTGCAGATCATTTCACTTGTTCTTGTTAGAAAGTGTTAAGTCATTAAGAAAGCTTGGGCATAGCTACTCACAATGATTTTGTTTTAAGTAACTACTAATACTCACATACTAAGTTAATGTTTTTTTCATTAATGCGAGAATTTCAAGTCATCTTTGTACATGTCATGTTACTTGCTAAGTCATGCCATACTTATTCATGTTTACGTTAGCATTCATGTCCTTTACTGTCATGCATGCATCCTTATACTACTAGTTTAAGTTGGTTGTTAACTTGTTGAGATTCGTAATCAAATCTCACTTGGTAGTTCCAACTACCATTCCTCTCAGAATGGTAGATCATGTGGCAGGATCAGGATTATCGGCAAAGAATCGCTTGAAGGAGATCAATTAGACTGTAACACAGTTACTAAGAGCTCATCGCTTCGATTGCTCCAGTTTATAGATAGGATTATGGCTATCTTGACCGAATTGTGGTAACTACTCAATGGGCTAGCCTAGTAGTTATATTGGTTTGTTATGTACTTAAGGAGCACTGTCTCTAGTGCTCATGATGTCACAGACCTTTTGGACTAATACTGCACCTAATATCTTAAGTTTATGAAGTATGTTTTTGATGTTTTGGGATATGTCTTATCTGGTACATAGTAGTGCTCAAAGAAAAAAAGTATCCTTGCAAATATTGCATATTGTCTAGATGCATGTTAGGTGCATTGTATCTTTATTTATCATGAACGGGAGCAGGTACCATTGTGTTGCATGTCTCGATGTTTCAGGCTTCGCCAAATCCCAAGTGGAATCTAGGGGCATCATAGTGGGAATGTATTTAACCCCTATATTGGATGATGTAGTAGAATTAACCTTAAAACTGTATATATATGTATGTATATGCATATATATCATATGTGAAGGAGATTGCATCATTGAAAATCTTTATTATCATTTGAAATAAACTATTCTAGGATTTCTTCTTTTCTAGGTGGCTTCCAGATTTATTTTGGTGTAACTTTCCCCAACTCTTATCCTTAGACTTTCTATTGTTTTAGATAACAACACATTCAAATCTTTGGAAAGAAATCAACTCTCTGATTTTGTCAGACCCTATGCAAATATGGATAATAAGAAGTATGGTTCTACATTTGGACTTACATGTTACTAGAGTTTTGAATTAGAAATTTTTCATAAATTTTCAACTTGCCTACTTCACATCTCTAATAGGAATGGATTCAAGAACTCACAAGATGCCTGCTGTGCAAATCTTTTAAATAACAATGACCATTTTATAGAATTTACAATGAGATAAATGAACACCAAGTGTCTCCACCCCAAGTTGATGTTATTGAGGTTGAACCTATTGGACAAAAATAACAACAAGGTTCAAACTTTAGTGTGGAGGAAGATTTGATGCTTGTAGAGGGATGACTTGAAGTTTCCTTAGATGCGATGCAAGGAAAAGATAAAAAACACATGATGTTATGAAAAATAATTCCTGAACACTATGAGGAAAATAGAAAATTTGACTCTACATGTAACTACACATCTCTAATGAATTGATGGTCAACAATTCAACAAGCGGTAAATAAGTCTTGTTGTCACTTGGCACATGTTGAAGGTATGCATCAAAGTGGTGTTAATGAGAAAGATAAGGATATTCTCATTATATATTTTCATCAATTTCTTTGTACTATCTTCTTCAATGCTAAATAAGTTTCTAATTATTTTTGGAATTTTGAATCTTTTAGATTGGCAAGGCGAAGGTCATGTACCTACAATTAGAGAAGAAAACTTTCCACTTCGATCATTGTTGGTGCATGTTGAGATTCCATCCAAAGTGGGTGGAACATATGGAAATAGTAAAGCTAAAGAAAAAGTCACTGTCAATTTCATCTCCAAATTCAACAAATTTAGGCGAAGTTGAGGATTTGCATCAACATCTACAAATTTGGATCAACCAATAGGTCGTAAAGCTGAGAAAGAGAAATGAAAGAGAAAAGAAAAAACGTAGTTAGATTCTCTTATGACACTAAATGAGATGAAGGAAGATAGAAAGAGTAAAATCATGCTTATGCAAGAAGCATGTGATTGTGGCAAACAAATGCTTTATCTTAGGTAAGAGGAAGTGCATATTTAGAAAGGGAAGGTGCTAGTTGATTAGGAGAAAGTATGGAATGAAGAAAAGAAAGAAGAAGAAAGAATTATGACAATTAATACAAGTGACATGTCTCCAATGCTACAAGAATATATTTTCAACGACAAATGGAAATCCTTGGAAGTCATGTTGGGAGAAACTAGTTGTCATGTATTTGGGTGCTATTTGTTTGTTGGCTTGTTTTTCTTGTGGAGTAACTTTTATTTGATGTTTTAGGAGTCATTTATGTTGGACATATGAGGTTCTTAATGATAGAATAAAAAAATGATAATTAAAGGTACTCCAAGGAAATGAGAGAAATGGTTACACATTCTTCTAAAAATACTCCAAGAAAATGATAGTGCAAAGAACAAATAAAACATTAATACAATTATACATGATAAAATATTATGCTTCACTATATTGTTGCCACAAGTGCTCGACGAGGTCTACTTGGAGTTGACAATGGATTTTCCTATCTCTAACAACATGATAGCATTCAATAAACTCACTAAATTCAGTTGTAGGGTCGGGTGACACTTGCTCATGTGTGCTTTCTGCCAACTGTTCATATTCAAACTCTTTAGATTCATTGTTTGCCCAAACATCTTTAATGAACATAATATGTAAAATTCTATATGCCATTATAATATCATTGAGCGTTTTAATGTGAAAAATTGCGCAGGTCTACGAACTATAGCAAATTATGCTTGAGGCACACCAAAAGCACACTCCACATCCTTCTTTGCTGACTCTTGGGCTATAGAAAAATATTGTTTCTTGTTTCTTTTGAGAACTGAGATGGTTTTAACAATGTTGCCCATTGCGGATATATGTCATCAGCAAGATAGTACTCTGTTGCATAGTTATGACCATTTTGTATAATTGACAGCTGGAGTATGCCCTTGAGCAAGATTAGAAAATATAAATGATCTATCAAGAACATTTATATCATTATGAGACCCAAGTAATCCAAAAAACAATAAATATGCAAAATCCATAGATTATAAGAAGCCACTGCTTCTAAAACAATTATTGGTTTGTGGATATGGCTAGAGTATATACCATAACAAGAAGTTGGGTAGTTTTTTCACTCCCAATGCATACAATCGATGCTTCCTAACATACATGAAAATCCACGTTTCTCACCAACTGCGAGCAATCTAGCATTGCCATCATTGTTGGTTTTCCTTAAATACTCTTAAGAAAAAATTAAAACATAGGCTTTAACAAAAAGTTTTATGTGACACCCAATTAAAAGCACCTTAGGCCTTGACCCTAGTAGCCATGATCCTAACTAAGGAGAAGTTGTGATACTTGATAAGAAGGAAAATTTGAAGTTTGAGTAGGCAAAAGAGCTTATACCTTTGGTTTAGTTAGAATTATTAGAAAAAAAAAGTTTTAGTACTATTAATTTTAAGAAAAATGTGCCAAGAGGCCAATGGAGGAATGACACATGGCATATGGGAGACTTCCCAATGACACTTGACCATGAGGTAATCAAGTATTTTTAGGCCACTACTAAATTGACCAAAGCCATGGCACCTAAAATTGCACTCAACACTTCCACCGCCCACATCCAGCACTCACAATCCTCACCCTTCAGCCAAGCTGTGCCTTTTATCACCTCTCACCTCTCCATGGAGTCCTATAAATACCCCCTTCACCCCCTACTTCCGCACACAACTTCCTCAAGACTTACCTTAGTGTTCTTGAGAGCAAAATACTCCTAATGTGAGAGAAGGGTGAAACCTAGTGGTGTGAGAGTGAGTTCTTGGAGCATCAAATGCCACAGTTTTGTGAGAAATCCTACCCTATCTTTTTGTTGGGTGTTAGATTGACATGTTAGGCATTGAATCTTAGCATGAGAATGAAGATTTGATTGAGTTATATGAGGCTTAACTTGAAGACATGCATTTCGGTTCATATTTGGAGTCTTGCTTGAATAAATTGTTTTGAGATGAAATTTTAGCTATTACATGTCTTGATATAATTTTAAATGTTTTACTAATATCTTGAATGATTAATTAAAGGTTTAAATTTGAGAAAAACAACATGTCATTATAGGTTTATAAACCAATATCTTGTTTCAATCATCTAGCATGTTTCGATTTTCACATGGTTGAAGTTTATCTCGTAAATCTTGGCTAAGTTTCAAAAGCATGAGGGCATAACATCTAGAATTTTTTTTTTTTAAATCATGATGAGAGTTAGAATGCATGATTCATTTAAGCTTTAAAACTCACATTGACAAAGAAACAACTAGAAACATCATGCATGCACTCGGTTTGAAGGTTTTATGATGATTTGGTGTTAACCAATGCATAAGTGTTGGGATAATCTCGTGTGACCTGAACTTAAGTTTTAAACATGTCCCCAAGATCACATTTATGGTTTACTACTTGATGAAACTTGATCACTCATGTATCCAAAGAGGTTATAGGCTTGGAATCACAAAAAAGGCCGACAATCGCCCGAGGGGTTTGTTTTGCCACTAAATGCTAAATCGGATACTGTCTCCTAAGAGAAATAGAAAAACTAGGCTTTTTCGCTTCACCAGGCGCGGAAGCTGAATTAGGTAATCGATGCCGCTGAGAAATGAACAGATTCTTTTATCTTATTATTGTGAAAACCCGAGGAAGAAGTTTCGAATAGGGGCCGAAAGGCGTGAGTGCAGTAGACGTTTGAAAACTACGTAGAGCATCAAGGGGGAGAGATGAGTTCCACTTGAGTGCTTCCCCTTCTAATGACTTCTGATAAAGGTGGATAAATAACCCAGACTGGGAATCAAGGCCTCTGCAATCCCCACAGAAGGACAGCAAGTGATGATAAGTTGAATGGATTTGACATAGGAGTTGATTGATTCTTGCAAATCTAAGGTCATCTATGTATTTAGAACATGGAAAATATGAAATTTGTGGAAGTTTGTGAAATTTGGGGCCAACATGTAAATAGTGAAAGTTTAGGGCCTAAGTGGCAATTTCAAGAAATATAGGGGCAATTTTGTAAATATCATTTTCTTTACCCCTTTTTGGTTATGAACATCTTCCTTAATTTTACAATTCCTAACCTAGAATATCTCTTATTACAACCACACCAAATTCTTAAGTACTCGAGAAGTTTGTAAGTTAGCTTCTAACTTACTTTTAAATAATTTATTTATGATTATTGTATAAATGTCACATTCATAATAATTGTCATTTTGAGCATGAAACATCATATGATACATCATTAAGCATTTGATTACTTGTTTACATGACATGTGAAGTTCTCACGATTTTAGTATATTACATGTAAATGTCATTTTCACATGAAGCTTATTACATATGCACATGTCATGAAATACATTTCTTAAGCATAGAATGAAAATAAATTTTGTCATGACCCCAAATGCTAGGATGGGGAATTATCCTAGTGGAACTCCTCTGTCCACTCTGAAGTGAGTAAAAATGGAGTGGTAACCCCTGGGTTGATAAAGAATTGTCAACAGACTTATAATAGATTCTTTTTAAAGAATGCCGTAGCGAAGTCATAAATTACACCTAATGCTGGTGGGTGCATATGTTATCATGATGCTATGTTATGATGTTGAACAGTGATTTTAAAAGCAAGCCAATGGAGTGTTTGGAGATTCATTACTTATTTGCTTGTTTACATAACATTATCTAGGGAGCTAATGGTGAATTGAAAACGAGAGGTGTGCATGAATGAGGGGATGGATAATGCGGTATATTTGAGTTTTGAATTAACTCTTGGACTTGGTTGATTGTGAATGATTCATTTGAATTATAACATTTAGGCGATCTTTAAGGCAACAAATTTTATGAATCAAACCAATACTTGTTTTAAATGTCTTCCTCTTCTTCTTTGCCCAAGGGCGAGCAAAGCTTAAGTTTGGGTGTATTTGATAAGTATTATTTTTATGTGATTTTTATCACTCTTTTAATTATGAAAAGTATCATTTTTCATTAAATCCTATTGATTTTATTTTATTTCGACATATTTTTATTTATTTTCTTGGATTTGAAGGAATGAGAAGATTTAGTGCAAAGTGAGAGCATTTTGGTACAAAAGAAGGGACTAAAGATTCAGACCGCTTAGAGGCAGCAAACAAAGTGATCTTCACACCCGTTCAGTAGTGATCCCCACGCCTGTTCAAAAGTGATATTCCCTCCCATTCATTTGTGATCTTTGTGCCAGTTATATTCAGCGCACACAGCGTCTACCCGATGGGATCCTCCCGAGTTCTGTACTCAAATTGCTGACTACTAAATCCTACCAATTTTCGCATATCAAGCTGAATTTTACTGAATCTTCCATTTTTGATAAATCTAATATTCTTGGGATATTGTTTTTCATTCTATGTTGATATTTATCTTTAGAAACTATTTTCTAGATTTTTAGGCTAGATTAGAGTTACATTCTCTTGTTTCCTTATTTGCATTTTTACATTTGTTAAATCCCAGCTTGGGGGATGGACTTCTTGATCTTTCATCTTTTTCTTTCTACTTCAGAGTCGATTTTTGAGGGTTTGCATTAGAGAATCTAGTATTCTTTTGAGGAGGCGGATCTGGAAGGCAGAGGCTAGAGCTACATGCTTCTTCAACCAACTACAACGAAGAACATTATTGTCATTCTTTGCAATTTCATTATGAACTAATTTTATTTTCTAAAGCTTTGATGTAGCCTAGCGTTGAATACACAATTTATATTCTAAGTTCTTTGAATTTCAATATTTCCATGATTGAGTGTTTATTCCTTGTTCTTAATGTTTGTAATTTTCTAGCTAACTACTGCTAGATCTATTGGATTGCGATGAGACCGAGAGGTGAATTGTGATTAAAGCTCTAGAATTAAAGACCTTTAATTGAGCAAAAGTAGAGATACTTAACAGCTGTTAGTGTAATTTTCAAGAAAAATCCAAGGAACTTAATAAGTTTCTAATTAGTTAAATTCACATAGAGATATAGAATTATTAATTGGAAATATATTTGATACTGTTCGAGAGAAAATATTGAATAATTAAGGAATTTTTATCATCAATATGGGATAATTGGAATTCTATGACAAGGAGGACTAAATTGTGTGGGATTTGCTAGGTGAAATCAAACACTCTAGATCTATTCTTATGCCTTTAAATACTTAGCTTTGATGCTCTTTTATTCAGTTCAATCTAGATAACTCTTTCTTCAATTTTCGGTTGTCCAAATAGTAATTAATTTAGTCAATTTCAATACTCAATAACATCATTATTCCTTGTGGCTTCGATATCCTTTTTCTTTAAAACACTTTACTATTTGTTTCGATTTTGTACACTTGCAGATATATTTTACCCAAACACTAGCTTCAACTCCTTTCGGCGAGCAGCCTATAGTTGTCGATATGGCTACAACCTCAGGTAGACCACTCTCCTACCTCAAAAGCTCGTTCCTTTATTTTCAAATCTGTGTATTTCTTCATACATTCTTGGGCCCGTGATAAATTATGTTTCATCAACTGTAAGATTTGATCCTGAGACTTTAAATTTTCTTCTATTACTTTGACTTGAGTAGTTCTTGGAGAATAAAGTGTTAGACATGGTGGGGGGTAACCATAGGCCTTAAAAGGGGTTAGTTGAGTAGAGGCATGTTTTGTGGTGCTATACCACCATTCTGGCCATGGAACCCATTGAGTCCAACTTTTAGGCTTATCACCAACAAAGCACCTTAGGTAATTTCCAATGCACTTGTTCACGACCTCTGATTGGCCATCTGTTTGAGGGTGATACGATGTACTGAGGTCCAATTGGGTCCCTTGAGACCTAAAAAGTTCGTGCAAGAAGGAACTTGTGAAAATATTGCCTCTGTCTGAAACTATGGAATGGGGCATTCCATTCAATTTCAAAATAATTCTGACAAATAATTGAGCCACTGACTTGGCTGTAAAAGTCTGTAAAAGAGTGAGTTAGAGGTATGAAGTGGGCATATTTTATTAGCATGTCTACTATCACCCATAGAATTTTGTGCCCATGAGATGTGGCAAACTCTCCACAAAATCCATAGTGATATAGGTCCATGGAAGGGAAGGTATAGAGAGAGGTTGTAGGAGTCCACTTGGCCTGGTTTGATCAGACTTCACACACTGTTAGATTTCACACTCTCTAAAAAACCTTTAGTGTTTGCCTTCAACCCTGTGGTGCCCCCAGCCCTCGCTTGGGATTTGGTAGAAACTAAAACGTCGGCACATGCGGCACATGCAACACAAGGGTTACCTATCCCTTGTACATGATAGATAAGATGCAATGCACCTAATGATAACTAGCAGTATGCTGTATATCGCAGCGAAAAGTCAACTTAAGTCAAATAATGGAACAATAGTCATGGTACTGAAGAACGTAAAATCTCAAAAGTACTTTATAATCCATAAGAGTCATCAAAAGTAGTTATGAGTTTCTAAAGAGCTCCCAAAACACGAGACGAAAACATCAAAGCCAAACAGAGAGTCATTTTCCAAAAGTGGAATGGTTCAGAACAAAGGTCCCATCCTTAAGCAGATTTAAGAATATTCCCCTAGATGGTTGGACATCTATATCTAAACCCAACTCCGTGGCTTCTACAATAGAGTTCTTAGCTTGCTTCAGATTTCTTGACACAAAACTCATGTCATGCTTAAATCTTTACGTCCTTTGAGGGTCCAAGGTCAAAACTCCAACATCGAACTCATTGAGATTAGCCAAATTTTTTTTGAGTTGTTGAACCGACACTTACAAGCCTCCACTGTGAACTCATCCTCAATTATCTCACAGATCCAGTTCATATCTAAGGGTCCTGCGTACCTGGCACAACTTCTACCATTCAAAGTAGAGGAATGATAGTGGGAAAAATACAATAGTGAGATTTCGAGAAATCTCAGTAAATAAATAAATAACATGTAACAAATATCGTAAGCATATGAAAGTAAACTTAACAATGAATGCATGAACATGAAGCTTTACTTATACAATTGACCTTTCAAAAAGACATCGTTTAAAACTTGACTTTAATAATCTTTTCTTTCATAAACATTCTTTCTTCTTTTCATATTTGTTCTTTTAACATACTTATGAGCTCAAGGCCTTTCTTGACTTATAACATATAATTGGATACCTCACGACTCCCCTATGCACCGTGTATTTCCCGCTAGTTACCACATCAACCATTGGCTACTTTAACCAAGGTGACTACGTTTTATCTTTCATATACGGCAGCTCGCATTTCTCCTTCATCGTAGGTGCACCTATTAGCTTTAGGTGCGATCCTGCTCCGGTGTCCTTTTCTTTTAGGACCCATTCGAGATCCGTTGATAGTACTTCGCCGACCTAAGGGGTATCCCTCCATTTTAAACACACCTGAGAGGAAAAATGAGTTCCACTAGGAAATTTCCCCGTCCCAGCATTTGGGGTCGTGATAAAACTTTACTTTTAAAAATACTATGTTTCCTTTCAAAGGGTTTTCACAATCCCAATGCATGTGACATGAAAATTAAAGTTAGAACTTTTATGAGACACATGAAATACCGAAATGCTTCTTCATAACCATATGGCATTCATGCATGCAATACATTTTTGCATTACGGCTTGAAAATATTAGAACATGTGAACATGTTCCTTTATAAAAATTTGGAGGCATTCACATCAATCAAGAAGCATGCATTCCAAAATTTTCCATGTAAGGGCCGAAACATACAAACCCAAGCATAACCAAGAATCATTCTTAACTCATTAAACTTAAAACACCAATGATCATGCTTTATCCATAGTGTTGGTTGAGACCTTTTATTTTAGAAAACATGCATTCCAATAAATTTTCATGAACTTAGAATCTTCTAATATATTGAGCAAAACCTTTAATAATGAATACTCATGGGTGACCGAAACATTTTAGTGGTCATTGACAACATTTTCATGAACTTAGTCCCATACTAAAAACGGTTAAGTGACAAACATTCATGTACAAAATAAACATAGTGCAAATCAAACCCTAGCTTGACTTGTTATTCTATTTTTTTTTTTTTTATAGCATACAAACCTTCCATAGACCATTTTAATCATGCTTTAAATAATCATATCAAGAAAAGTTCATAGCACATGGAAGAACATCAAAGTCATGAACAATCACATATAACCGAATTAACCAACAAGTTCTCATGATATATACATAAAATATCTAAGTACAAGTTAGAGGTTTACTTACAAAAATTTGAAATATATATATAGCAGACAAGCTGAAAAATCACATGTAATACTAGTTAGGATCATCATTAAAGAAAAACCCTAACTTGTGCGTTCAAGTGTAGTGCTCTTTATATCTTTTTCCAAGAAAAAGACTTCAAACTTTCGAACCCTTCTTCCTTGAATCCAAAACTTAACTTCAACAACAACCTTAGCTGATAGAAACACTAGAGCCATGGCCTTTAATCCAAAAACACCATACTTAAGAACTTTAAAACAAGTAGGGTTTAATCCACCTTCGTTGAAGAAAACCCTAACCTAGCCGTGTGTGTGAAAGTGTAGATTCATATGAAAATCTCCAAAAGTATAAGAACTAACTATTCTAGCTCAAGTGTACGTGAGAGCATGTGTTCTTGATGGACTAACTAAAACCAAAACTTCACCTCCCTTGAATTCGTGCGTGTGTGTGTGTAGTAAGGGAAAAGTTGGCGTCATACCTTCTAGACTCTCCTCTTGGAAGTATCTTTTCACTTTACTTATTCTTGAAAGAATGTTTGGGTGAGAAGAAAATATTGTGAAGAGTGTTTGGATGGTGAGAAAATGATAGAAAATTGGAGAGAATGGTGATGGCTGAATATCTCAAGAGCAATGCACAAAGTGACTAAAGGTCCTAGGATTTTCGGCTCCTTCCCTTTTTATAGACACAAAAAGCTTCTTGCATGAGCCAAGCTTATGCATGGATGCCAAGTGACATGTAACCCTATGACCTCTTCCTCTAGCTCATCATTTGATTGTGTTGGAAACCAAAGGCACATTTTGTGTATGTGGCGCCTTCTTCCTCCAAAACCGAAGCTTCCTTCCTCTTTTGCCCTCCATTTCATATATTGGTTCAATGTATCTTGTGGCTATAAGGTCTTTTATCAAACTTCAAACTCAAATCTTCTTCAATCTCTTACATGTGTGCATGAGTACCAAGTGGCATGTGAGGAGTGTGTGTGTGTGCATGGGCTGCCGAACCCTCTCTTCCCTAGGAGATCTTCTTTCACCCCACTTTTGGACAAGCACATGATTGGTTCCTTTTTGTACAGAGAACCTTGCCCTAGCCTTCCACCTCAAGGTGTTCTTACACAAGATTTTCCTTCTAGAAGCCCTAGGCGTGTAAGCCTTTCTTCCAACCATGATTTTGCCCTTTTCCAATACAACTTTTTACCTACCTTTATGATGTATGACACATGGTAAAAAGTAAACCTCTTTTCTCCATGGTTGTTGTCCATGGCCTCTTGGCCTTCCCTAGGTTCCACTTTTCCATAATCTAATCATTCCCTTCTAGAATCTCTTTCCCATGTGTCAAAAAGCTTCTTCCTACAAGCAAACATCTTCATGCTTGTGTGACACATGACAAGAAAATAATTGATTCCCTATGGTAGGCGTGTAAGCCAAACCCTAGATCCTTCTTACCTCACTTTCTTATTTCCATCTAGATTCATCAAGTCCTAGACATAGCTCTATTGGATGTCAAGTGACATTCTAGAACTTAAGTTGGGTGTGAGCCCTAGTTCCTTTGGGCTTCAAAACCCTAATTTCTTAAGAAGCCAAAACTCTCATGGGCTTATGTATAAAAGAAAAATTACGCAAAACCTAGAAAGTCTTGGTCATCACAAACCCTGGCCAGAAAAATTCCCTTCACCCTGTGTAGAGTTTTATCATACCCTGAGTGCCCCCTTCACCGTTGCTTTGTAACTGCTGTAATATTTCCATCTTGAGGTTCCCAAAATCAGGCACTACTATTCTCTGTTTGTAGAGAAGTAGTCCCCCCTTACTTGAGAAATGTTGAGGTAAAGCCCTTTTAAGCTGCTGATTTATCAGTTTAGAAGTATAGGGGTCTTTGTCATAATCTGTTTTGATTTTCTCCCACCATCCAGTAGTTGCAATGGAGGGCTGAGAGTTGAATTTCATTCTCAGATTTACTCCCTTCATCTCTTCTGGACAAGGCATTAGCCACCTTGTTCTCTTGCCCCTTCTTAAACTCCACCAAATCATACCCTAAAAGTTTAGAGACCCACTTTTTGTAACACCTAGGTCCAGCACTAAACCGCTTTCTAAATTTTTTTTTTTTAGAATAAGGGATTTTGTTTAACGTATGAAGAACCTAGTTAATTTTTGAGTATTATTATTTTTTATGTTGACTGCAGGTCCAAATTGTATTTTTGCGGGTATCAAATATTTTTTTTAATGGGCTTGCTATTTTTAGTATTTTTCTTAAATATTTTTGGGTTGGATGGAAAATCTTTTTATGGCCCGAGAAAATTTTATGGAACAAGTATTTTTTTAAGGATGAGTCGAGGCCCAAAACTCAAGGAAGAGCCCTTTTATATTTATGTTTTGTTCACTACGAAACATGGGCCAAATATTTGAAATGGACCCAAAGCCAACTCTCTAAAGCCGAAAGCGCTGCCTTAGACACATGCATTACCCATGCATGTTGATCTCTTTCTTCTACTTCATTAGGGTTTCAACAATGTCTACATATATATATATATATATATATATATATATAGATATATATATATATAGATAGATAGCATAAACTTAGATCACACTTGACGCACAACAGTTTCCCCTCACCACGAAGACCCACGTCTCACGACTTTGCATCGTTGGAAGCCGAAAACCATAGAAAACCACCTCTACCCAGCCCACGTGAAAACTGCCTTGGAGCCAACGTACCCACTCAAGGCCATCATCGCTCTTATGTGGAATCTAGCAATCCATGTCCAGGGGCTCTAGCAACCAAGTCGTGACCTAGCTCCTCCACACTGTGGCCACCCTACACCAAGAACAACCGTATCCCTCCATGCACATACGTACACAGCATACATGGCACCTCACGCCACCACCACACCCGAGAAACCACACAACCCGCAAGCCTCCACTTTCAACCACCCACCAAACGCTCGGCCCCCAGTTCAACCACCCACGCACATCCCCTAACAGCAATGTCTTTCACCATCTCAGACGCAACAACAATGGCAAAAGCCACCCATAAACAGCCAAAGACTCTGATCCACTGCACAAAACCTCCCTACCATACTTGACCACCATGATCCAGACGTGAGCTACCTTGCTCCTTCACATCAGCCAACCACCGGAAACCACCTCCCACAGCCATGGCAAATAGCAACCCATGATTTTGCCAAGCGAAACGCCCCTATTTTACTAACCCAAAATAGAGCTTTTCGCCAACTCCTTGATCTAGAAACCAGTAAACCCATGGTGCCTTTGTACCATCCAGAACAACCATGCCTAACCTTGTGCCGCCATGAGTCGCCATCACACGGTATCTCCACTCCACTGGATGTTCCCTTGGTAAAAGCTCTCTCTCTTTCTCTACACAGAACACCCTTTCTCCCTCTCTTTCTCTCACATTATCTCCCTCTCTCTCATCACTCTCTCTCTCGTGCTCAGCCGCTCAGCTCGTCAGAGTATGTGCCTCACTACCCATATCCACCGCATCTCTCTTTCCTCTCGGTATGCCTCAACCGTATCACCCCTATATGTTTTCATAGTTTTCAAACAGAAACAATTTTGTTGCCTTTCTTATCATCAAGTAGGAGGTTTTTATGAATTTACGATTTTGCCCTCTTAGTTGTAAAACCAAATATGAGGGTTTTAAAAATGGGTTGTCTTTCCTTTGGGTCATATGGGCTTTTTTTCGTTTGTACCCCATTTTATTTTTTGAGTGTGTTAGGTTAAGTTATTTTTGAAGTTAAATGTTTTTGGGTTGGGCTTGAGTTCTGAATTATTTTTGGCAAGGTAATATTTTATTACAATGACTTTTCATTATTTTAAGTGGGTTAGGTTCGATTTCTTAAATGAACTGGGGTGTGTTGAAATTAGATTAAGTATTTTAAGTGGATATTGATGGATTTCGAAAATGATGGCATTTTAGGGTTATGAGAATTTTAGGTTTTGAGGAATTAAAATAGGATGATTTTTAGCATTTCAGGTTTAAATATCGGGATATGTATTCTATTGGATATTTAAGAAAATTACATGATTATTTTATAGGTGAAGATTTATATCTGTTCAGCATTATTGAGAAAAATTTCTAAAAAGCTAAGAAATTCAGGTAAGCAGGGTTCCTATACTAGATTTTGCATAAAAAGAAAATGAAACAAGGTTGATTTTGAAAATATGCATGTTTCTTTTGAAAAGAAATCTGAAAACAACCACAAATATGTGTTCTGAGGGTAAAATGGTAATTTTGCTATAAGTTAGTATTTTTCCTTATTTCTAATTGTTAATAATTAAGTTCTAACTTTTAAAAATCACTACTTTCAGTTCCTCATGATCGTGCTTGAGTTTGCTTAGAAATGTGAAGACTGAGGTAAGTTAGCTTTTAACTTACTAATAGTTTAATGTGTATGGGTGACAAGTAAATGAGCTACAATGTATGAGTTATGCATCTGTTACGCAAGAAATTCTATCACGATTTACTATACATTACAAGTACGTCTTTTTAAGTATGTCATCTGTAACATGTATGTCATGTCATGTAATATTCACTGTTGCAAGTGTGGCATGTTAAGTATGTGGTCTGTTACATGTTTTGCCATGTTGCGAAATATTTCTTTCTCAAGTAAGTAATATCTTTTGAGTTAGGTTCAAGTCAGTTTATGTCTAGGATACTCACGATGTAATCACTATGATTGTCTAAGCATCTCCATTTATAATTCACATGAGGTACTTCTGGCGAAATCATTTTGATTGTCAGAATTCAGTTCAAGTTTAGTTATGCAGATACTCCTGGCATAATCATTCTGATTGTAAGAGTATTGCTAGGTACTCCTGATGTAATCATTTTGATTGTTAGGATACGTGTTTTAAAATACTCATGAGGGAATCATTTTAATTGTCTGAGTATCTCTAATGGAATATGTTGGGAGGAATCATTTTGATTGTTCACTATTCCTAATGAAGCGACTGGCAAAATCATTTTGATTGTCAAAATTCAAGTCCAAGTTCATGTTAAGTAAAGAAGTCAGTTCAAGTTCATGTAAAGTTAAGTTTCAATTCAAGTTCCAGTTTATGTCAAGTTAAGTTTCAGTTCAAGTTCCAGTCATGTCAAGTTAAGATGTAATGCCCGTCCTTGTGGTGGGACTTTTTACAAAATGATTTTAGAAAAGACGACGGGAATTACCGTTCGATTTAAAACTTTTTGCGTCCATACCAAGGGTGCAGGACTCTACGTTATAAAATAAAATATGCTTTGAGAATAAAAGAGGTTTATAGCGGAAATCATCAATTTTAACAATAAAAAGGGCCTCTCATACATTTAAACGCTCATGACTAGACTTCCGTGCTCTTCCCCATGGGCCGTGTCCGCCTGACGCGTACTTCTTATTCAGTTCCTGCGGGGGGAGGGGCATACTTAAAATCTAAAATGACTCGATGACTCGTAAGTATTACTTCATACAGTTAAAATATAACAACATAGGTTTTCATTCATGCATTCATCATTCATACATACTATACGTACATGCATACGTGCATACGTGCGTTCTTTTGAAAACATCACTGGAATGGGTTTTTCTTTTAAAATGGGCTTTCTTTTCATAAAACGTTTCTCCCATCAATGCCTTCATTTCTTAAAAGTTTGTGCATTCATGCGTTCATGCATTCATCCATACTTTCTTATCACTTTCATTGGCCAGTATACACTATTACGCCCCGTGTGTTAGGGTTAGCAGTCCTCCTTTGGACCCGTACTTTACTCGTGGCCATGGGTTGGGAATCCCTTTTCAGTCACGGGGTAGCACTGGGTGCACTACCAGTACTACTTACCCAGCATTGCAATTTGCCCATTCATTGGTACCCTTTCCATTCATTCATATGGCAGTTACGTATTTTCATACATTTCATGCTTTCATGTCTTTCTTTGCTTTTCATTCATTCATTCATGTTAGCTTGGCTGCCAAGGAGGGGCCGTACATACTTATTATACCTTTGAACACTTGCATGCTTTCGTAAAAACATCGTTTTCAAGACCTTTTTCAGTTCATTTCAGCTCTATCCTTTAGGTTCATGGAAAACATCGTTTAAAAGCATGGGTTTAAACATCATCTTTCATGGCATCTGTAAAAGCATCAGTTAAAGCAACATTGTTTTTCTTAGAAAATACATACAATAGATACAACGTATTGTCATCCATTCACATGCGTACAATTAATACTTTGGGTGCGTAAAAAGGGGACTGCCAAGGAGGGACCGTACATACGTATACCTTTGAACACTTATACTTACCATGCTTTTCGTAAAAACATCATTCGTGTCGTTTTGTAAGGCATCGTAAAGAAAAGCGTTTCATTTTCATTTTTGTATAGTTTAAAAAGCTCTAGAAGAGTATGAACACAATACTTACCTAGACTCCATGCTACTTTCATATCATGCAGTCCATTCATGTGCGTGTTAGATGGCAACCTACATGCATACACATAACCTTAGCATCATTCTCTATCTAGTACATAAGCAACTTAAACTTAAAAGACATAAGCTACACTTCACTGGAAACGCTCTCCTTCTACCCTTGCTCTTACGTGCCCTTTACTATGCTAACACATTCGGGGACCACTTACGGTCACTATCTCTTCCTAACTCGACGGTCTTGCCTCGAGTGCTCATCACTAAAGTGAACCCGTGATTCACCTTAGGATTAAGACACTAAGACCTTCGTCTTCCTTTTCATGTTAACCACATTTTGACGCATGATTCTGATCGACGGAATCAAGCATCCCAATCCTAACAATACACCTGTCACTACCTTCATGCAACTTAGCCCACACTAAATCCTCATTCCCATCCATACAAGCCACACGGCTCTAAGCCAACTCTGAGGCTTAAGCACCGTGTAACTATGTCTAGGACAGATTGCCCATTACATATGGTGAATCCGTCCGGCACATGTGTCTAACCAGATTACACATGTACCTTACCTCTTTATCACCTCAGACCAACATATAACATGTTGATCACTTGCTTGAAGGGACAAGGGCCATACTCCAATACCAACCTTTTCTTAACCCGGCTAGCATGACTCTTCATGCTACCTGTCCTTTTTGACAGTTCATCCCAACACTTAACACGACAAGACTCCGTTCACAACCACACCTTATGTCACGTTATATAGCTCGAGACTACTCCCAAGCAACACCGTGACCTTGTCACATCACCTGACATCCCACTATGCCATTCTTACGCCAACTCTTAACTCATCACGAGTACGGTTCCTCACGTACTCCTATCACATCGTGACATCTCGTCACGATCCCGCTGTGCCATGCCTATGCTAACTCCTCACCTGTCATAAGCACGACTTCTAGTAACCATGTCACTTCATGACATTCCCCAGTCATGCTTCCACTGCGCACTTTTACACTTGTTCTACTACACCCATACTTCCAGCCATAAGTCAATTATGGTGACACCCGTCACCTTAGACAACAGGCTACACTATAACTACTTCAAGACACTGTTCCATAGTTCCTGACACTACTCACCACGCTCTACGCCCATCAACCACACAATCATCCTTATCTCTGTAACATGCCACATGTGTGTTGCTGCACCTCTTGGAGTACACTCGACGTATACTCCCTTTTCACACGCTACGCCACATCACCACTATGGCGTACACGCCATATGGTGCATCACTCCACCATATGGAGTACACTCCACATGTACTCTTCCCATTCCACAATATGCCAGGAGGGTATATTTTACATATACTCTCCTTATCCCACACTACGCCATGTCAGCTTTATAGCACATACTCTACAACCACACTACACAGCACACTTCCCAACTACACCCAACACTTCACAGCACACTACACATATATGCCCAACACTTCACTTCACAAGACATCCCAATATAGCGAACTCCACAATACTAACAGCACAACCCACTATCTAATCAAGTAATCAATATCTAACATAAATAACGAAGAATAGAGGGTTATACCATTAACGGGATAACCTGTGCATTGCTCGCTGATTGTCACGGTCGAGATGATGTCGGAAGGGTTGTACGTGGCGGCTAACCCACGTACAGTGGCTCTTTGGGCATTTGGATAGCTAAGTGTGGTTTTGGAAGGGCTCGTGGTGGCCTTGTGATGGTGGCAATGAGCGTAACACGATGGATCTAGCCGTGTACAGTGGCTGTCCATCACGTGCAGTGGCTACCCACCACATAAAGTGGTGGTTTGGACCTAAGGTTCAGCTAAGGGAGGTCAAGGGAGGCTGCTGGTGGAGCTGTGGAGGCTTGGTGGTGGTGGCACGGCAGTCCACGGTGGAGAAAGGAATGGCCATGTGAGAGGGAGAGATCCTGTGAGAGAGAGTGAGGGAGAGTGTGCATGCATGGGTGGCAGATCGGGGCCAAGGGTGGTCGGGATGTGTCGGTGGTGGCTGGAGGAGGCTGGAGATGGCGGTTACACACCGTGGGTGGCGGCGTGTGGTGGTGGACGGGGAGAACCCGTGAGTGAGGGAGGGAGAAGGCCCGTGCGGTGGAGAGAGGCTATGGGCCTCAGGTCAAGTGGAGGAGGAAAAATGAGGGAAGGAGAAGTTCATGGCGGTGCTTGGTGGCCATGGGTAGCCGCATACGGTGGCGCAAGGAGCAGAAATGGGTAAAAACTCATTTCGGCTGTTTATCGTGGAAAGGAGAGAGAGGGCTGCACGGTGGAGGCCGAGCTTGCTGGAGGAGGATGGCCGGTGGGAGGGGAGGCTACCATGGAGGTGGTGGCGCCGGAGGATGGCGCACGGCAGCGTAGCAACATCAAGCCTATTCGGGCTGTGCATTGCGGAGAGAGAGGAAGAGAGAGCGTGAGAGAGGGAGACCGGTGTAGGGGGACTCGCTGGAGTGAGGTGGTGCCAGTAGAAGGGGAGGTGACGCTCACCGGCTCACGGCGGTGCTGGCTGTGAGATGGAGGAATCGGGTGAGAGAGAGTGTCGTGCAGTGCAAGTCGAATGAGAGAGGGAAGAGAGAGAGAGGAGGGAAAAGTGAGGGAGAAAGAGAGAGGGGTTGAGATTTTATTCTAAGTAAGACCCAACATCTTGGGATCTACGCAATGATCTAACGACGGATCTCAACACTGATTTGAAAATGTGTAAACATTAACTTAATTAAAAGCACTAAGAGGAATTAAGGTAAATATTATTTAAACTAACTTTAGTTTATAAACTAATATTCCTTCATTATTAATAAAATGATGAAGTCTTATTTAATATCTTTAAAGAATAAAATCATTTAATTTAATTAGAATTTTAAACATAATTTAAATCCCATAATATTTTAAATAACTGGAATCATTTTAATACTTAATATTAAAATGATTTCTAACAATTATAATAGTTTTGGAGCTCTATATTTTTGGAGCTCTTCAAAAATATTATAATTGTCTTATTTAAAATCAAATTTAGTTCAATAACACTGGAAATACCTCATATAAACATTTTCAGCACATTTAAAACACTAGGCGTGCCTTAGAAGTCACATAATATCTTATAAAACACGCCATCGAGGTTCGGCAAGCATAACAAAGCTCACAGTCGTTAGAGAGAAGGGGCAGCCTATTGCATAATCCCATCCTTGGAATTTGCTTACGCCAGAAAGAAGGAACGTATGTCAGAAGGAAGGAGCCGTGTGTTACATAAGTTTCTTTGAAGTCCAAGTTCTTGTTAAGTAAAGAAGTCAGTTCAAGTTCATGTAAAGTTAAGTTTCAGTTTCAGTTCAAGTTCAAGTTCATGCCAAGTTAAGCTTTAGTTCAAGTCCAAGTTCATGTTAAGTAAAGTTTTAGATCAAGTTCATGGCAAGTAAAGTCACAGTTTAAGTCCAGTTCAGTTTAAGCAAGTGAAGTTCGGTTCACATTTTAGTTTAAATTATTTTAGTTATGCTATGTTGTATGTCAAGTTATGTTATGATTACTTATGACTTTGATTATGCATTCATACTTTTACTACCATGCATGCATCATTAACCTGTGTGAAGGTTTTCTATTAACTTGCTGAGACTTGTAATCAAATCTCACTGTGGTAGTCCAACCTACCATTCCCCCCTGAATGGTAGATCTTGTTACAGGATCTGAAGGAGAGCTGAGAATCGACCAACTGGAAACGGTCGACTAAGCGACGATGTGACGTCGATGATAATATAGTGGTTAACTTAAATTACTGCTTGTACTATGTAGTTGCATCTTCAGTACTCTTTTGATCATAGCTATTTTGGACTAGCATTATGATCTTAGTTGTTTAGTATGTCCTTTTGTATGAATTATGTTTTAAGTATTTGAGATATTTTCAGTTTGGTGCATAATATTGATAAAGAAAAAAATTATCCGCTGCGAATATTTCATATTGCTAGATACATGTTAGGAACATTGCATCTTTAATTATCATGAATGGGGGTAGGTAACCTTATATTGCATGTCCCAACGCTTCAGATGTCCGTCCGATCCCAAGCGGAGTCTGGGGCCATCATAGGGTGGTATCGGAGCAATACGTCTCTGGATTTAAATCCACATGTCCTTAGAAAATGCACCAATTATTAGGCTTGCAATTTTAGCCCCCAGTAGGCTTGAATCTCTTGAAGTATAAGAGATAGTACGTGGTTGTGATACATGTACTTGTGTATTTCAGGAAGTAACACATGACTCTCTGTAGAATACCTTGGAACCCTAATGGAGGCATAAATCGGGAGAATCAAAATCCCCCAATGGATGGAGGATTAGTTGAAGCTGTACGTCTTACTGATTGACGTGCTTAGACATCAGAAACAGCAGCAAGTGCATGCACCTAGACCCGAAGTTAGGGGTTGTTCTTATGAGAAGTTTCTGATCCACAGATACCTAAATCTGGTAATGAAGGACCTCTAAAGGCAGAAAAATGGATTATAGATCTTGAAAGGACGTACGAGATATGTAGATACACTAAGGACCAAAAGGTTCTATACGCTAGATAGTTATTCCAAGGAGAAGCTGGAATACGGTGGGACACATGTAGGTAGCTTCTAGTTAGGGAACTAGGAAGTCTGGCAGCATTGTCAAGGGAGAGATTCAAGGAAGAGTTTGACAACAGATTCTTCCCAAATTCTATCAAACAGCTGAAGGCGTAGGAGTTCGCGACTCTAGCTCAAGGCAGTTGGACCGTAGAACAGTACGCTGCTAAGTTTATGGCGTTTGGAAGGTTTTCCCACACTTGATTGCTACTCAAAGGATGCAGGTGCAGAAGTTTCAAGCAGGACTTCAGTCAAGGATTTGTAGTCACGTAGCTTACCTAAGAATAGAGAATTACCAAGAGTTGGTAAACGTGGTCGCGATAGCAAATGCTGAGCAGAGAGGTCTGGCGATCCAAATCAATACCGAATGCAGAGGACTTCATCGTATGCCGTTGAAGAAAATCTGGAAAGGAAGAAGATATCTATTAGATTGGATAAGGGAAACTGCATCAAGACTAGAAGCTCAATGCCGACCACATACCCAATATGTGGGATGTGCGGAAAGAACCATGGAGGCAAGTACAAACTTACCTTAGGACTCTGTTTCGGATGTGGCCAACTTGACCACTTGATAAAAAATTGTCCTAAAAGAGGTTGGAGAAATGAGATTGTTCCAAACAGAGATTCCAAAACAAAGCCACGGCCTCCAGTACCAGCTCGAGTGTATGCAGTCACTCTTAGAGACGCAGATGTTGATGCCCTAGGAACTAAAGCTGCTGGCATTGTCACTGGTATTTTTCTAAGACCTCTATATTAATTAAGCTTAGTTAAGGTTTATTAGATTGTAATTGATGGTATTATTGCATTATTGTTATTTTGGGTAATATTAAGTCATTGAGGTTTGTAACTTGTACCCTGTTTGATTCAAGAGAGTCTCTGTTTTTGGTGATTGGGGTATTGCACAAGAGTTTAGTTCGGAAGCCAAATTGTTACCCAGGTGGTAAGAGTGACAATTCTCATTAGGATTATTATTGCTCATATCGGTTTAGATATAGAATACCTTCTAGCAATTAGAGGAAGGATATTGAAGGTTGATGAACTAGTATTCCGCATATTTGGATTTTGTTTTGATTTTGAGGATCCAATGGAATTTGTGTTCGGAAGAGTAAAGTGTTTGGGAGACGCTTTGGCCTTAGTAGGATTCATTTATGATATCCAACCGCCATTAAATGGTTTCTGGCGAAACATTGTCTTTGTGGATGCATAGATCGCCCTTATATTGGAGACTTTTATATGGGGAGTAAAATTTTGGTCTTGAGGATTTCCATGGACAGTAGAAATAGATCCTTTTGTTTAAAGTCAGAATAAGAGGCAGCTCATGATGGATAGAAGAGCTATGCCAAATCATAAGAGAGAAAGTCCTGAGTTTATGTTAATAGCTGATCGTTTATCAAGTTACCACCTAGGAGGAGCGTTTTGGTTATAAAGGAGTAAACTAGTCCTAGGCATATAGGATTCCCTGAGGAAATAGAGAAAGTGAATTCAGTCTTGTATGGATTAAATTCTTCCCAATTGAATTGCGTGAATACTTGAAGTTTTAGATGAGAGTATGCCGATATGACTTTCTACTTTGTGGAAGGATTCCAGTACGAGTGTTGATTTGAGAGAGATGGTTAAGGAAAGGTAGAATCTCAGTGGTATATATATGTATCTGTGGTGAATAACTCTTTGAGCAGTAAGGAAAGTAGTGATTTTACTTAAGCAAGGATTCAGTATCTTAGAAGGGTAGCCTAGAAGTCATTAAGTTTAGGCAGTGACTTTTGTGACTTTTATACTTTTTTCTATTATGGTGGTAGCTATTTTTAGTAACCATGTGATAGTTATAGATAAGAATAGTGTGGGCTACGAGAAGAAGATGTTACCTCATGAAGAACATTATCTACCTCTACACTAGACTATGTGGATAGATTGGGATAACTTCAAAGCAAGGATGGCATGGAATAGAGGTGAGTCCAACAGAGAAGCTGAAGGGCATGCCGTAGCTGCTGCCACTAAGCCCACAATGTTAGAATCATCTATGCCATCAATTCATTGCAAATGTTTGATGGTAGAAGGTCAAAGGCCAGACATCGGTGATGAAGAGGTTGTACAGCACCTTGACCCAGGTCTTTTCGGCAACATGGCATATGATTTAGAGGACAACGTGTTCTACTACTTACCATAGCAGGCCATGCCGATGGACATCGATGCACCTCCACCGGAGCCGACCAGTGTCGATATGTTCAGTGATGGACGGTAGTTTTGGTGAGCAACATCTTCTCCTTAGTTTGTTTAATGTTTGTACTTGCGTCGATTTTGAAGACGAAATATTTTTTTAGGAGGGTAGGATGTAACAACCCGGTATAAATTAGATGATGGAATTTCTGTAGGCTTTAGGAACCTTGTGAAAACAACACAAGTTTTCACGAATTGGCTAATCGCGTAGGTTTTAGTTTGTCAACATAGCCTGAGTTATCTCACTATAGTGCCAGAAGTGCGATTTTATTTATTTGATGTAGTTAGACGTGTCAATTGAGTTATGGTTTGCGCCATTAGACTCAGTTGATTATTTTAGATTTTATGGCGCAATAATCTTGTAACAACCGGGTCTAGCACCCAGCCTACTTTCTAAAATTTTCTCAGATTTTTCTGTATGAAAAGCCCTTTTGGAACTTTTGATAATTTTTTTAGAATGTACTATGGGCTTCTGTTTTTTTTATTATTTATTTAGGCGAACAAAAGCAACCTATTTTTTAAGTTGAGTCAAGGCTTTTAATTCACTGGAAAAGCCCAAGCCCGTGTTACCTTATTTCAGACTCCACATTCTACACGGTTTTAGGTCCGTTTTATCCTTATGCATGCACACCACTTTCCCTTATCTCTTAGGGTTTGTTTTTGGTAACCTATATATTCACACGTTAACCTCAGAGTTTCGCACAGCCCTCAATCTCATATATCGAACATCCTCAACCCTAGACTCGGCTACCGTTGCACCACCTCTAGGTACTTTCAGTCCCAAGCTCCTCTTGGTTGATCCCTGCCATGAAGCACAGAGAGGTATTTCTCGTCCATCATGTACCGAAGTGTCAAGCGTGCTTCATTACCTCCAGCTTTTCACCACCTTCGCAGAACCACCATGCAGCGACTGCTACCTTCTTCAACCACCATCAACGAGACCCATATCAGCCTCCCTGCAGCCTATAGCCTCTGTTACGTCCAACAACCTTGCCAACCCCGTACATTCAAGACATCCAAAACAACCAAAGATTGCACCTTTCAGCCATCTCCATCGCCGTTCCTGCACCACTACCATGATAGCCCACTCCTCAGCCATTGCAGCCACCTGTTAAGAGAGCCACCAGGTCATCTCGGAAGCCAACGGATAACCCAGTCATTGTCCTTTGTTTCTCCTCCCCAAAACAGAGCAATGACAGCCTTGTCCCAATCAACTCGTTTTTGTGCCACCAACCACGACAAGAGGCCACCAGGTCATCGCCGAACGTTCCACTGCTTCTCTGTCTCTTTCTCTCACTGTGTTCACTCTTTCTCATCTCTCTCTCATCAGTGCTCAACAGCCCATCTTGCCGACACAACCTCTGCGTCCGCCCAGCTCCGTTGCAACTTCTTTCAGTGAGTCTCCGTCCCACTTGGGTCTCCCTCTCGCTTGTGATCTTTTACAAACTAAAGTGTTTTGCTTTCTTGCATTTTACGTAGGAGAAGACTTATTTTATGATATTACTATTTTACCCTCAAGGTTTCAAGTCAAGTTATAAGGTGTTTTGAACTCATAATTATGTTGGTTTTGTGTTTTAAATGACACTGACCAGGTTATGTTTTATTACAAAAACTATTTTTTTCTTATAGAAAATAAAGAAGATTTTTAAATTATATTATTTAGTATTAATATATTTTGTTATTATTATGTTAAGAGAATTATGTGATTATTTGATGAAATTGGGTAGTGATGATATGTGTTTTAGGATTAAGAGAATTCTACACATTTAGAAAAAAAAAAAAAAAAAGGTTAGGTTAGTATTTCAGGTTTAAGAATCAAATTGAAATTTATGGGAGCTACATGACTATTTTATAGGTGATGGTTTTTTGTTCAATACTGCTGTGGAGAAATTTTGATAAGCTAAGAAGTTAAGGTAAGCGAGGTTCCTATGCTAGATTTTGCATAAAAATAAAATGGGCTGAAGTTATTTTTTGAAAAATATGCATGTTTGGTTCTGAAATGAAATTTGAACTACCTCAGTTATTTGTTCTACGTTACTCACGAGATTCTGTTTAAGAATAAAGTATTTTCTGGCATGACTGGTGTAAACATGAGCTATTTTGTCATTTTGTTTCTGAACTGTGCAAAAGAGAGCGAGTATGAATTTTGTGCATAAATTATATTTTTGTGATCTGATTCTGTTCTATTTTGTAAATGTTTTGTACTCTGATATGATATGATGTGATTTCTGAAAATCTCTGGCACAACATTTAGCTTTTGTTTCTGTTCCGTTTTGACCTTACCACGGGTGTAAAACTGTGGCTTTTGTTCTGGTTGGTACCAACTTTTCTGTTTCCGGTGCACCCACTTTGTAAGCAAAATGATTTTCTGCGTAGTCTTTCCTGTGTGTACACTCGGGGCTCCAAGAATAATAAGGGGAGGATTCACATTCTGTTTTTGCTCGGTTGGCCACTGGGATTTGCACAACCCTACCACGAGGGTTAAACATAGTATCTGTTATGATATGATAAGATAAGATGTGATATTTCAGTTTATGCTATACCAAAGAGATTTTGATTATGAATATTTTTTATAACATGCTTTGACTTTGCATTCTAAAAATAAATATTCTGATTCTACATTCTGAAGGAAAGTATTTTGTTCTGCATTCTGAACTATGTAAATGCTCATGTTTACACACTAGTATATGTTCTTTGCTTACTGAGTTGTTGATAACTCACCCCTTATCTCCAATATTTTTCAGATGATTTTGACGGTTCAGCTGGAGAATAAGAGTAGGAAGTTTTAGCAAGGTATGATGATCGTAGAAGAATAAGTGTCCGAGAGTACAAGTACCTATTTGAGAGTCATAGTTAATAAATTGATTATTTTCGGATATTTTGATGTGTTGGGTTAATGATTCTTTTGAGTCTTTGGGGAGTTTTTAATTTATGTTATTGAGAATTTCTTTGTTGTCCCTTTGAAGGAACTTGAATGTTTTGGTTGAGCAAAGGAATTAATATTTAATGGAGTCTTCTAAATTTTATAGTTGTGATATTGGAGATGATTTTAGGTAATATGAGCTAACTCTCCGGACCTCCGGGAACGGGGTGTTACAAATCTCATTTTCAATTTTCGGATGAAATGCTTATTCAAAAATACATTTTGCTTATTTTGAGGCACTTTGGGATTGAATCTCAATAAACGAATTGCACAGTTAGGTTTGTGTAAATATTTAGAATTTTACAGTGCAAAGTTTATGTTTCACTTTCCCGGAGTGAATAGTAACCTCTATAGTAGCATCTAGCACAGTGTTTTCAAAATCACAGTATAGAATATCCAAATTAGGTTGGAGAAGTTTTATTTGGACACTTGGCAGGATCTTAGCCACACTTGGTAAATAATATTGGACACTTGGCATAAAGAGGAACAATGAGATGGATTGGTGAAGAAATCAAGGTGTGAGATCATGCCATCTATGCGAAACCCACTTTTCCATCTGATCAACCAAATTGTACCAAACCAAAGAGGGTTTCAACCATAATGAAATCGTAAATAGTTGGAATCCAATTGAGATCCCAAAAGCGTGATTGAAAACCAAAACCCTAAGCGGTTTCCCCGAACCTTAAAGTTGGCCTCCAAACCCTTTTTATCCAATTTCTAGCATTGTGTTTAATCACTTGATTAAATCACTTTCACATACTATTAATTCCTCAAATCCATGTTATGACATTATTATCCAACCTTTTAAACCTTGAAAATTTGATTCGGCCAAAAAAAATTGGATATGGGCTTGGTAGAATCCCAAACCCTAACCAAACCCCATTTAAAGACCAAATTGAAGCCCACGAATTTGCCACATTGGCAAAGCTTCTTAAGGAAGTTTCCTCCCCAACATGGTAGATCAACCTCTGGCCTCAACAGCCCTAAAGAGTTCCTTGATGTGAGGGAAAAATCCACCTCATCACACCCCTTTAAGAAGGCAACAACAGAAGCAGCAACCCACACCGCCTCCACTATTCTTGCCCTATTGTGACCTAAGCACCATCCTTCAAGGATCCCTCAAGCACATACCTCACTCTCCAGAAGTATAGAGGGGTGCAAGGCACCCTTCCTTTCATTTCAGCATTTCTTTATCCCGTTCTTAGAGAGAAACCAAAAATAGCTCTCTCGGGCAATTTTCTGTGTCATTTTGTGTGGTCATTTACGACCCTTCGTAGGTATTTTCTCACAATGACTAATTTATAAAAGTTGTTCTAATTGGAGTATAGTTTCCATGGAAATCTTACTTGTTTAATTTTGTGGTCATTTGGTTTTTCAAAAGTTATTGTAACCATGAAGAGGTCATTCTGAGCGTTAAACTAGATAGTGTGTTATATTTTGGAGTTTTTGAGCAAGCAAATGGACATATCTTGGTCCGAAAATTTTATGGAGTGTTTTTTAACATGTGTTTATGAATGTTCATTGAGGATTTATTGCATGACTAAAGCTTTTGATGAAAGATTTTCTTAGATATAAGAACTTAGAAACTGGAAGTGGAAAAACAGTTTTTGTTTTGAGAAAGTTTGAATATTTCGTGGTTTAATCTTACTCCAAAGGCTTTGATATTTTTATTTAATGATCCTAAGCCTCTTATTTTAATGTTAGGATTTTTTTGAAAATATTTAATGTTATTTTCAAAAATATGATTTTTCTCAACAAAGTGTAGTAGTGACTCTACCTTCAAAGTCCCTGATCACCACACCTATGGCCACCTTACAATTGATTATGTCAATGGTTGCATCCCAATTGACTTTGTAGAAGTTTGGAGGTGGGGCAGACCACTGGTCAGAGATGGGATCTGACAATTTTGGTTGTTTTAGACCAATTTCAAAGTAGGTTCTTATGTCACTAAGCACTATAGAAGCTTGTTTTGCAACCTGCATAGGGGAGGTAAAGTTTGCTCAAAGACCCAAGTGTTTCTCCTATTCCAAATCTGTTCGGTAGTGACAACCACTTCAAAAATTTCCTCAGTAGACAAATAAGCCAGAAGATTCTACAAGATCTCTCTAAAGGAACCCTCTTTAACTCTGGACTTATGAATCTTCCTTGAGCACATACTCCACACATCTTGAGCAGCCTTGCAAGTCCAAATGGCATGAGTAACAGATTCAAGGTGGATTAAGCAGATTGGGCACATATGAGACTCCACCACCTTCTTTTTGTAAAAGTTAAATTTAATGGGAAGAGATTCATTAGCAGCTCTCCAAATGAAGGATTTGGCAACATTAAGCACCCTAATTCTCCTATTTTATGTCAAAATTTTGGTTTAGAGTAAGTCGTCGATGTCTAGCCTAAACTACTCTCCTTGATGGACCCTTGTAGGTGGTAAGCACTCCTTATTGAAGATTTTTCATTAGCTGAGCACCTCCAAGTTAGCAGGTTAGGATCCCTTCAAGGGCTAATAGGCAGTTTACTAGTCATGCATGCCTCTTGTTTCGAGAAGATTGCATGGATTAGGGGAGGTTCTAATGGAGAGTGTCCTAATTAATTAGCATAGAAACTTTGGCATTAGCCTTAAGGAAACTGATAGGGGACTAGACTTGATAGGTTGTTGGACTGGGGATCCATTTATCTTGCCAGATCCTCACGCGATTCCCATTGTGAATTTTCCAAATTAGACCCGCTGATAGTAGATGCCTTGCTGACAGAAAGCTTCTCCATACAAAAGAGTCATTGCATCTTGATCTAGTTGAGAAGAAATATGATTTTGGGTAATATTTAGCTTGCAGGACCTGGGCCACCAGAGAGGATTGGTTTTGGATAATTCTCCACCCTTGCTTGGCCAGCAAGCAAGGTTAAAATGCTCAAAGTCCCTAAAACCTAAACCTCCTACACTTTTAAGTTTCCAAGAATCTGCCAATTCAACTAGTGCATTTTGGACCTTTGCTCCCCCTGTCCCCATCAAAAGGATTGCAGAAGCTTGTTGAGGCATTTAAGGATAGTTTTAGGGATCTTGAAGATGCCCATGCAGTAGGCTGGGATGGATTAGAGCACTGCCTTTAACAAAATCTCCTTTCTTGCCTGAGATAGCAGGTTGGTCTTCCAACTTGCCATCTTAGCTTTGATTCTATCTACCACGGAACTCAAAGCTCTTGACTTATGTTTGACAACATAAGAGAGGAGGCCTAAGTATTTGTCAATGATGCCAGAAGCTTTGATGCCTGCTGTAGCAAGGATGATTTGTTGAACTTCCCGTCGAGTGTTCTTGCTAAAGAAGATAGAGGTTTTCTCTAAGTTTAGTCTCTAGCCTGATGCTTTCTCATAAGTGGCAAGGAGAAGATGCAACATACACCACTCAATAGGATTGGAGTTGCAGAAAACAAGGCTATCTTCTGCAAAAAAACAAGTGGTTTATATGGAGGGCACTTCGAGCAACTGGGATACTAGTAAGCAAACCTTGCTGTTCAACCTAGTTCAAAGAAAAGCTTAGGATTTCAAAGCAATTAATAAAGAGATATGGGGAGAGGGGATCTTCATGTCTAATGCCCCTAGTAGGTTTGAACCTTTCTTGGGTAATACCATTCACTAGAATAGAGTAACTGTGATGCTCCCATATTCCGTTTAGGATCGGATGGACATCTGAAGTGTCGGGACATACAATACAAGGTTACTTGCCCCCGTTTATGACATATAAGATTCAATGTTTATAACATGCATCTAGCATTATGCAATATTCGTAGCGAATAAATTTTTTTCTTGAGCAATACTATGCACCAAGCTGATAATATCCCAAATAATTAAAACATAATCCATGGATGATTACAGTATGGGTCTTAGTAGACTGTAATCTCAAAACATGGGAGATCGGACTCCCTAATTACATTACCAAAATACACTATTGAGCCAATTCGTTGAGTAACTCGCGTAACTTGACTAACAAGGCTAGAATACTGTCTAAAAACCTAAGTATGGAAGTGTAAGTTTCATGTCGCATCGCGTCTGCGGTGTCTAATCAACCTCCTCCAATCTGCCAGTGTCCACTCCCTACTTTGGTCCTAACACAATTCCTACCATTCGGAGGGAATGGTAGTTGGGACTACCACGGTGAGATTTGACTACAAATCTCAGCAAGTTAACAGACAACTTCCACACAGGTTAATGATGCATGCATGGCAGTAAAAGCATAAATGCATAATCAAAGTCATAAGTAATCATATAATAACTTGACATACAACATAACATAACTGACATAACTTAAACTGAAGTATGGACTGAACTTTACTTGCTTAAACTGAATTGGACTTAAACTTAAACTTGAATTGACATGAACTTGATGTGAAACTTGACTTAACATGACTTGAACGTGAACTGACTTAGACATAAACATGAACTGAAACATGACGTAACATGAGACATGACTTGAATGTGAAATACATGAACTTGGAATCTTGTTCAATAGACTTAATTAATAAAGTGACAATATGGGTGCTACACGAGTCCTCTTAAGCTATGTGTCCCTGCCGATTACCACATCACAACACAGGTATCTACACCAGTCGTGAGTGGATTAATACGTACTACACAATTGTTGTGACTCCTCGTATTCTACGTGTCATAGTTGTGTCTCACGTAGTGTATGTTCTATAGTTGTTATGGTCCCATGAATTATTTGTGCCACAATTGTTGTGGACACAACTAAAATAAAATATGACTCCTAGCGCACTACAGTGACTAGCTAGTTAGGCCCCATTTGCAACCTGTTGACTTTATTTCGTAAACCTAGAGAATTTCACACCTATTTAGACACTCCAATGTGAACAAAAGAATTCCACTAAGATATTACCCCATACTAGCACTTTTTTTTTTTGTTTATGAAGAGAAGAGGTTACATGTCTAAGAGTGACCCCCTTCCAATTTTACTAAAGAACCCTCACTTATGACAGAGGAAAATCTTGTAAACATGTCAAACCCAACGGAATAACAATTATACAATAAACCCCCCCCCCCCAAACGAATCAACATTGCAACAATGTATTCATTACTGTTTACGAAATACCAAAACATTAAGAACCTATACATATTCACTTATGTTTACGAAAGCTAGGTAAGCCTAACTTATCTGTACATAGTATCCCACCCAAAGAAGCTGGTAAACTCACTTCCACACCCCACCTGCAGACCAACCCAGATTCCATACACACTCTGTAGACCCATAAGCACCTTCCATCCTAGCCTTGCATCTCCTCTGTCACAGCCTCCAAGTGATAACACTAGGAAGGACACCAATCAGAATTCCCCTTTTGGAGGACTTCTTTGCATAAGACAACCATAGAGATACAAGACTCCACCATGTTATAGCCTGTATACAATAAACTCCAAGAGCCACTGAAGTAGCCCTCCATACCTTAGAAGCAATCTCACCTGTAGCAAAGATATGATCCAAGGTCTCCTCATGTGGACCAGAACAACTATCACAACTAGAGGCCAAAGCAACTCCCCGTGTTTGCACTTTGACATCCACAGATAAGCAATTAAAACGAGCTCTCCACATACATACCGAGATCTTCTTAGGGAGAAATTTGTGCCAAATCCAGTCGAGCTAAGGAGAAGGCTGGCCCTTAACTCGAATCAGCTCCCATGCACTAGCTGAAGATGACCCAAATTAAAACATCATTACCTTGCTACCCAACTCGAATACTCCTTAAAACATTTTTCAGCAATTTCCTCACCGACTAGCTAAACTAACAACTCCATGTTCCAGTCATTCCCAATCCACACTTCTTTAATAAGTAGGCCTGAATTTACAATTGGTTGAACCAACTCACACAAAGGGCTCACCGAGAACCATTTGTCAAACCGGAAGGAAATTTGCCTTTCTCTCACTTTATACTTCATATGTTCACACACTACAGGAATAACTGAAACTATAGATCTCCATAATCTAGACCTATTAGCTGGTCTCGATACCAAAGAAACATGACACTGTCTAGCTTATTTAGCCAAGAAAAACCTTGACCATAAAGAATCCATAGACATTAAGCGCCAAGCTAATTTCATATGCATTGCAAGTTGAACTTCCGAGAAGTCCCTAATCCCCAAACCACCTTCAGCCATAGGCTTGCAAATTCTTGGCCAGGACCTCCATTTAGTCTTCAATTTCCCATTTTCCTCCCTCCAAAAGAATGTGGCAAGAATAGAGTTAATCTTACCTATTACAACCTTTGGCACGTCCATGACCGCAAGAATGAGAAAGTCCATACTCGATAATACATGTCAAAGTAGAACAATTTTACCACCTTGAGATAATAATTTCGCCTTCCATCCCGCTACTTTGGACTTGATCTTAGCCACCAAAAACTCTAAATGTGATGCCTTAAGCCTCAAATTCACAAGGGGAGCTCCCAAATAACACACTGGAAACTGCTCTTCCACAAAACCTGACACCCTTGTCAATCCCCCTCTTCGTTCTATACTGATGCGACTAGAATGGAAAAGTGCAGATTTTATTTTATTAACCATTTGTCCATACCACCGCTCATAAGTGAGTAATGTATCAACCAGTCGTCTCAAAGATTTTTTTCATCATTAATAAAAACCGAAACATCATTCACATAAAGCAAATGCAAAATCAACGGTGCTCCCCATGGATGATAGAATCTTTCGATGTGTCCCTCCTTAAATTGTTTCCTTGATAGACAAGACAAGACCTCTTCCATCAAAATAAACAAATAAGGTGAAAGGGGATCGCCTTGACGGAGTCCTCTACTTGCCTTGAAAAAGCCCTTATAGGTCCCATTCATCATAATAGAGTACCAATGTGACTTCACACACTCCTCTACCAATTTACAGAATTGCCAAGAAAAACCAAAACTCTCAAGTACCGCTAAAAGAAACTCCCAATGCACCCTATCATATATGCCTTCGCCATATCAATCTTTAGCATGACATTCCCACCCTGGACCCTTTTATTTTTGGAATGCACCATTTTCTGAGCCAGCGAGATGTTGTAAAAAATGCTATGCCTAGGAATAAACGTTCCTTGCTCAGAGGAGATCAACCGAGGGAGCAAATCAGATAATCTGCTTAAAATAATCTTGGAGAAAATTTTATAGGCTACAGAACATAGATTAATTGGCCTACACTTGTCAAAGCTCTTTGGATCTGGAACCTTTGGAATAAGCACAATATAAGACGAAGCATAGTACCTCAGCAAAGCAGTCCCACAAAAGAACTCCCGAGCCGCCTCCATAACATCATCTTTGATAAAATCCCAACAGGTGATATAGAATGAGGAACCAAATCCATCTGGCCCTGGTCTGCTTTGTTGTGGGATAGAGAATACCACGTCTTTAACTTCCTCCTCCGAAGGCTCTTTACATAGGTCAAAATTATCCTCATCAGTAACTTGCTTATCCAGCAAAGATGAAAGATCAACCTGCTCCACCTCTTGAACCAAAGAAAGAAGTTGCTGAAAATAGTTAGCTGCCCCCTGATGCACCTCTTATGGGCTCTGCAGTACAGAACCATCCTCAAGCTACATGCGAGAAATAATTGAAGCCTTGCGGCGTTGATTCACAACCGCCTGAAAAAAACCAAGAACTTTGATCACCCTCAGTCGTCCACTTTTCCTTTGCTAATTGAGACAACCTTACCTCTTCTCTTTTCTCCCACACATCCAATTCAACTCTGGTAAGAAGGAATTCAACTTCAAGTTCAGTAGAAAATTTAGATTGCAGCTATTTCTCCAGCTTTTCAAGTCTGGCTTCTAGACTCTTAATATTCAGGTCCACACGATCGAATACCGGCCTATTCCAGCTCCAAAACGCAATCTTAGTCCTTTTAAGTTTTGCTGCCAATTTAACTAAACTAGAACCATGCGCTGGCTTCTCCCAAACACTTTTCACAAAACTGAAAAAAACATCATGTGAACACCACATGTTCTGAAATTGAAAAGGCAAACTCAATGTCAACTCAGAAAACTGAATCACCATTGGACTATGATGAGAGGATTTTCGCTATAGGTACAGTAAGCTTGCCAAAGCAAACCAGGAAGAAAAAGGCATATTAACAAGAGCCCTATCCAGCCGCGCCCATCTTCTAGATGTTCCCTCTTGGCCATTACACCAAGACATGTTGTTACCAATGCACCTAAGCTCCACCATACCACAAGCATCAATACACTCATTAAAATCATCCATAGCCTGAGAAGCCCTTGGACAACCACCAATTCTTTCGCTATCCTCCCTTATGATATTAAAATCCCCTACAATAAGCCATGGATTAGCATCAATCTGAACTGACCTAAAAAAATCCCATAGCTCCCATCATTCTATCCTCATGCATTTAGCATAAACAAAAGGGACCAAAATTCTAGTATTATCCAAAGAAATCCAACCAGAAATGATTTGATTAGAAGAAACCAAAACCTCAAAGACAAATGGCTCCTTCCACAACAGCCATATTTTCCCCCATCTCCTCATTACTACAATAACTAGTAAAACCAAGAAAGCTTGCTAACTGGGGCAGCTTACTATTTCGAGCAAAAGGTTCAAATAAAGCAACCATAGAAATCAAATGCTTATTGATCAAACTCCGCAACCGTCTCCTAGATCTGCGCAAACCCCCTACGTTCCATGCAAGAAAATCATTCGTCATAAATTCAGTTTGGCAGTATGAGTAGAAACTCATTGAGAATGACGCACACTCTGAACTATTTTCCCCTTTTGTCTCGCAAGTGAATTTCGAGTTACATCCGACTCATAACCTTTATTCCTTGCTAAAACAATTATCCTCTCCTCCTCCTCAACATCTGAACCATGCAACACATATTCAGGAATATCATCCAAAAGGGGCACAAAAACATTATTAGTTGGGGACCTCTGTTCTGCCAATGCCAACTCTAAAGTGCCACCATCACCTTTCCCCCGCAACCTAGGTCCCTCCCCAACTAAGACCACCACCTATTCAAATTCTGATCCCAACTCCACACCTTTATGTTCCTAAATCAACACTTCAAAATCGATAAGCACTGCCTCAATTTGGATCGAAGGTAACTCTAAATTATTCACGCACACTCACTCTTCTAGTTCATCTGCACGATCAAGCACCTTGCCACCATCTTCTGTCCTCCCTACCTCAACTCCCAACTCAACATTATCTTGCGCAACCAAAGGATCACCTATCAGCACAGCCTCATGAGACACTGCCCTTTTCCTAGTAAAACCCCACGTCTGCACAGTCAGAACGCCCTGTCTGTTCTGCCAATTCCCCTTCTGCATTAGGTGAAACATTCTTTGCATTCAGCACTTGCCTATCAACAGAAGCATCATTTTCTAACGTCTTCTTTAATTCTTTTTGTTTCGCATTCCACATTTTCTTCACCCCTCCCCTAACCCCATCCTTCTTAAGTCGATTCTTAGGCAATACATTCATACCACTCCTACAAACCACCGAGGTATGGTCCTGTCTATAGCATTTCTGGCAATAAAATCCCAGTTTTTCATATTGAACCTCTTGCCAAATTTTCCTATTAGCAGAAACGACAATGGGAAAACCCTGCACAAGTTCATCTGTAAGGTCAATTTCTACACATATACGGGCCCCTGAAGCTCTTGTCCTATCCAACGTTTCATTATCCGTCCCTAAGTATCAACCAAATCGGGTAGCCAGAATCCATAAGCAGTCTGTCCGATACATGTGCATAGGCAATCGAGGGAGATATATCCATTGAGGAGCAAGTGAAGGTTCCTTCTTGATATCAAATTCTTTTGTCCACCGAAAAAGCCTGAAAATGCACCCAACAATAATCCTCCCTTCTTGCGCCCAACCATGGATGAAATCCCTTCCACTCTCCAATTGCACAAGGACATGGAAATCATCCATAACACTCACTGTAGGAATCTCCAGCAGCCCCATGATCTAATAATCGCAAGATGCACATCATCAATTATAGGGCGGAGACGCACAAATTTGAGCACAAGAACAAAGCGAAACTCCTCTGCCACCTTCGACATCTCTGGATCTGTGAAACCAAACCCAAGCTCACTATCAATGTCCACAGGGTACCGCATAGGAAGCTTGAAAGAAGAAATAGAAGCAGCCTTAGAAACGATTTGAACATACGAGAGTTGGCCCCCATCCCCAGCCACCCCTGCCGACGAGGAAGGGTTGGATGGCGCCACCATGGGCAACCCTAGATGCAAAGCCAAGAGCACGGTTAGAATAGAAAACTCTAAAAATACGAAGCGTTTTCAACCCTCTACTCTTGATTCATCCTAGCGCTTAGGGTTGTGATTGATATGAATAATTTGACATGACTGTTCTCGAATACACAAACTGTATCCAAGACGAAATGTGACATGAATATGAAAGGATAGAAGTCCCAACATAGTGTAATAAGACATGAAAGTAAGATGATAGACATTATGTACTTGACAGAATATTTCATAGCATGACATAACATGTAACAGACATCATTTTATAACATGTAATAGACAAAATTTCGTAATAGTAAATATTATGTGACGCGACATACATATAATAGATGGCATACGTGACATGACATACTTGCAACAGATAGGAAAGCATGACAGAATATAATGTAACATATAAGTATTTCGTGACAGTATACATCATGTGTAACAGATGAACATGTAATGACGTGACATGGCATGACATGTATGATAACATACGAACATAACTATAATTCCCTGACCCATCACACATACACAATAAAGTAATAGTAAGTTAAGAGCTAACTTACCTCGGTCTTCGCATTTCTAAGCAAAACTCAAGTGCAATCATGAGGAACTGAAAGTAGTGATTTTTAAAAGTTAGAACTTAATTACTAACAAATAGAAATATGAAAAAATACTAACTTAGAGAAAAAATACTATTTTACCCTCTACATGTGGGAAAATGACCATTTTACCCCTAACTTAAGGATTTTGCATCTTAACTCCAAAAATCACCAAAATTAACATACCTCGTGTAAATGTTGTCCTAAACTCAAATATCAAATCAGAAAAATTTAAAACTAAACACAATCATGAAAACGCTATAGGGGCCGAAACTTATATAGGCTATTTCCCTTGAATTTTGTTGCAATTCTTTCAAATTCAAAACTCATGATCAAACCAACCTTTTAGAACAAAGATCTTCCTATCCTAAGTTTAAAAACATACTTAAACATCCATTAAAAGAAATGGTAATCATCACCACCAAAAGATTTAGTAAAAAGATCCAAACTTTTTAACCAAAAACAAACCCTTGAAACCCAAGTTTTGATCTTATTCAAAACATCTCCAAGGATTCCAAAAAAATAAAAAACAAATCTTACATCTAACATATTCATAACATCATTGTAAGATCAATCATGCTTTAAATCTTCAAACAAAAGTTACCAAAAATCACAAAACAATGCTTGGAGTTTTCGGTTATACACTTAGTCCAAAAACAGAAACTTTTCCTTAACTAGTTTTGATCAATCTCTTGATTCATCTCTTCAAAAGATGAGATCATCAAACTAAAACATCACATGGTTTGAAAATGTGTCCTAAAGAACATCCAACCATCAAACTTAAAATCACATGGCTAAAAATCAATAAAACATGGATCTAACCCAAAAGTATCAAATCTTAGGTCTAACCGAAATCTTGCATAGAAAAATCATTTCTTTGAAACTAATACTAAATATCTTCAAATATCTTCAAACCAACATCCTAACATGTATATAAGATACTTAGGATCATCAAATAAAAATATCAAAGCCATTGGAGTAAGATTAAACCAAGAAATATTCAAACTTTCTCAAAACAGAAACTCTTTTTCCACTTCTAGTTTCTAAGTTTCTATATTTAAGAAAATATTTCATCAAAAGCTTTAGTCATGCAACAAATCCTCAATGAAAATACATAAACAGATGTTAGCAACAGTCCATAAAATTTTTGGAGCAAGATATGTCCATTAGCTTGGTCAAAAACTCCAAAATATAACACACTCTCCAGTTTAACGTCCAGAATGACGTTTTCATGGTTAAAATAACTTTTGACTTACCAATGGCCACTAAAAGAAACAAATAAGAAGAACAACTTTTATGAAGGAATTATTGAGATAAAATACTTACAAAGAGTTAAGAGGTGCCATGCAAAATGACTTATAAAACTACTCAAGAGAGCTCTTTTGGGTTTCTCTCTAAGAACGGGGTGAAGAAGTGATAAAATAAAGTGAAGTGTGTCTTGCACGACTTTAGACTTCTGGAGGGGAGAGTTATGGGCTTGAATGGCCTTTGATTGGAGGTGCATATTTCACATAAAGTGAAAAATAGTGAGGGGCAAAGATTGTCTGCTGCTACCATGAGGTATGAGGGGTGATGAGGTGGATTTTCCCTCTCCCATCAAGACACTATTAGGTGCAGCCAAGGGCAGTGGATGGCCTGCCATGTAGGGGAGAAAGCCCCTTCCAAAAGTTTTGCCAAGGTGGCCAAATTTGTGGGCCTCAACCAACTGGCTTCAATTTGGGGTTTAGATAGGGTTTGGGATGCTATCAAGTCTAAAACTAATTTTTCTTGGGCCAATCAAAATTCCAAGATTTATAGGGTTGGATAATGATATCATAACATGAATTTGAGGAATTAATAGCATGTGAAAGTGATTTAATCAAGTAATTAAACATAATGCTAGAAATCGGATCAAAAAGGGTTTGGAGGCCAACTTTAGGGTTTGGGAAAACCATTTAGGGTTTCAATTTTGAACCAAAATTTTGGGGGTTTCAATTGGATTCCAATCATTCAGGGTTTCACTAGGGTTGAAACCTTCTTTGGTTCGACATTATTCACCATGTGTGGCTAAGATTCTGTCAAGCGTCCAAATAAAGCTTCTCTAACTTAATTTGGACATTCCAAACTGTGATTTTAAAAATACTGTACTAGATGCTATTATAGAGGTTACTATTCACTTCAAGAAAGTGAAACTAAACTTTGAACTATAAAATCCTAAATATTCATACAAACCTAACTGTGCATTTCGTTTATTGAAAAACAATCCCGAAGAGCCTGAAATAAGCAAAATGCATTCTCGAAAAAACGTTTCGTCTGAAAATTGAAAATGGGATTATTTAGCCATAAAATCCTAAATAATCAACTGAGTCTAATGGAGTAGACCATAACTCAATCTAAGACTTCTAACTACATCAAATAAATAAAATTGCACTTCTGGCACCATAGTGAGTGATTACTCTGGCTATGTTGACAGACTAAAACTAACGCAATTGATTGAATCGTGAAAACTTACGGTGTTTTCATGAGGTTCCTAAAACCTATAGAAATTCCACCAATGAATTTTTAGCTGGTTGTCACAGTAACTCACAGTGCTAACACACTACATCACCACCTTAATCCAATTGCTGTCAAATTCCATCTTGTAAAACACAGCCTGCAAAAAACTCTGCACCATTCGATCATAGGCCTTACTCATGTCGAGTTTAAGAGCCATGAAGCCATCCTTTCTCCCTTTCATTATGTTTTGCATAGAATGCAGTAGCTCCTTGGCGACTACCACATTGTCTGAGATTATCCTACTTGGGACAAAGGCACTCTAGGTAGGGGAAATCAGATTGGGTAGGATAGATTTTAATCCATTGGCTAACACCTTAGCTATGATCTTATAGAAGACATTACATAGGCTCATAGATCTATAGTCTGCCACTAACTTAGGGAATTTTTTCTTAGGAATAAGGGTGATGAAAGACTGGTTCACTTCTTGAAATCCCTTCTTGGAGTTGAGCATCTCAGTGACTGCTGCAACCACATCATTACCCACAATGGACCACTAGTTGTGATAAAAGACAACTGGGAAGCCATTAGGGCCAGAAGATCCCATGGGATTTATCTCAAAGATGGCTTTTTCAACCTCCTCTCTAGAGTACTCTTTATTTAAAGATAGGTTCATCTCCTCAGTAACAATAGACATAAGTTGGAAAGAACCTCAGGTATATCCTTTGGATTGGAAGAGGAGAAAAGTTGCAGATAAAAGGCCTAAAAAACCTTCCCAATCTCCTCATGACCAGTACCTAAAGAACCATATTCATTGAGGATGCTATGAATGGAATTCACCTGTTTCCTCTAAGTAGCACATTTATGAAAAAACTTAGTATACCTATCCCCCTCTGGCAGTCACATTTGTTTGGCCCTTTGGAGCCACTTCAAGTCTTCATCCTTAAGAAAGCCATCCACTTCTTTTTGCAACAACCTAATATGATCATTGGATTGACCAGTATTGGAGTCTTGCAAGGATCTTAGGATTTCCCTCTTCAGAGCTATAAGTCTTTTCTGGTTTCTGTGGGCATCCCTACTCCACACCCTAACTTGTCGTTGCACCTCTCTTGTTCTACCTGGTTTGCTTTCAAGGCTAAAACCCAAAACTTTGAAAACTTTGAGAACCTCACATCTAATCATTACAACTTTTTCAAATTTCCATATAAAATAAAATAAACAATTCAACTTTTTCAAATTCCAAAACAAAAAAAAAATATTAAAAAATATATTCTAACAATATCTTATTCAACTTTTTAACTTTAGTCTCAACTCATTTTATCTCATCTCATCTTAGAAAACAAACGAGGTAACTGCTGCTTTAGGGCCAAAAGAAAGGCCATGGTTCCAAACATTCTTAATTATATCCTCATAGTCATCCCACTACCCTAGGCTACCTCATACCTGAAAATTCTCTGTTTAGGAAGGAATTTAGGTTCATGGTTCATACAAGAGATAAGGAGGGGCTTATGGTCTAAGCATTGGATAGGTAGCACAGTCACTTGGTTAATCTCACAGAGGTGGTGCCAATCCCCATTGACTAGTGCCCTACAGATGAGTGCACAAAAGTGTACTCCGAACATTGCTTTTACGAGTTTAATTGCTAAATTATATGTGTTATTTGGGCATTTTGATTATGTTTTTCCAATTTAAACTTTAATTCGATAGTGCCCAAGTTTTGATTCAGTGTCTAATGATTTATTGCAGGAGTGAATCTAAAAATGATTAAGTTGAAGTCTGGCTAAGAAAGAAGACAAGAACAATCAATGGGGAATTTCATATGTCCAAAGTCAAAGAGATTCGCATCATAAACAAGGAAACAAAGAGCAATTAATGAAAAATATTCGAAATTCGCAGCTTCTCTAAGTATCCATCAATATCATGATCATATCTTCCCCATCAGATTTTTGATTGAGGCGAATTAAGATGCGTTGGGAAAAAAACTGAAGGGGCGACATTTGTTCCAAAAATCGTAATTTTCTAATTCGGCCATTTACTATGCTAAAAACGGCTCTCAATATGCAATTGGAAATCTAAAATACTACATTTGCGAGATTGGCACATGATTTTCTTTCCAAAAGATGGAGGCTTGAAGGAAGAAGGCGATAATGTCTATAACGAGGAGAGATAGACGGTTTTTTTTGGTGGGGAGTTTTTTCTTTTGCAAAAATTCATCTTCCAGAAAAAGAATTCTTCTTCTTTTGAATGGAGAGCTAATTCTTTGGTAAAGCTAGGAATGAACTTGCTTGAATGATGATGATTTCAATTCTATTAGATTCATGTAATAAACTTTTTTGCTGATACAATTCTTGTTTATCATCTCTTATTAATCTTTCTTGTATTTGGATAATTTTATAACCAATGCTTTTCATAGATTCAGTCATGCTTTCTCTATAGGATTGTTGAGGTGTTTATGTTCAGATATAGTTGTTAATCTTATTGGAGTGATTCTCTGTTGCAGTATTACTATTCATTATATTGTTGTCTTCAAATCTACGTCTAATAGGATAACAATCAGTGCTTTCAAAAGAAGAGTGTTTCTCAAGAATTACATTTGAACAAACTGGTTATAAAGATATATTTTCTGGTTAGAGAGTCTAGTGTTATGATCTCTTATTGAGCATCCAATGAATCTACTATGAATAGAATTATCAAGTTCAAGTAAGGGATTCCCAATGCTTCGTTGTTATTAATTCTGGTCAAAGTTTTTCATTATTATGTTTTGGCTCTTCAATTTCTTTCTTTTCAGAAAGTATTCATGTTACATTGTTACTTTGATTTTTGTTCTCTTAAATTTTTAGTTTGTTTTAGTGTTTCTACCATCTCCCTATGGAATCGACACCCCAATCTCTATTGCGACAACCGTGTTATTCTTTGGGTGTAAACTAATTTTGGTGTCGTTGTCGGGGGAGACAGTTCAAGAAGTGCATTCAAATAATAGGTTTACTGAATTTGACACACCAAAGGCGATAAACTTGTTCCTTTCTTTTGCTTTCTTTTAATTTTAGATTTAGTTTTCTTTTCCTTTCTCTTTCAGTGTTTGCATGCATAGATATGGAGAGGAGTTAGGTAGATTTGCAAGGAGACCTAAAGTAGATGCTGATACTCTCTTTGATAATCTGTCTGACATGCCATCTAATTTGGATACACATTCTTTTTCATCATTTTCTTCGTCTAACATGAGTGTGCACGAAGATCAACCTAGGACTCTACATTAGAACTTTCACCCTACATACACAGCAACACCATCATGCATTATATTTTCACCTAATATTCCTCCAATGGATTTCAAACCAGGTATGATACAACTTCTCCCTACCTTTCATGGTTTGGAGAGTGAAAATCCATATATGCATATTAGGGAGTTTGAAGAAATTGTTGCTACATTTCATGGTCAACCTGACGCTGTAGATACTGCTCAACTTAAGTTCTTTCATTTCTCACTAAAGGATAAGGTGAAGAGTTGGATGTATTCATTGAGACCATGGTCGATTGGGTCATGAGCAAAGATGACCCAAATGTTTTTCAATAAATACTTTCCTCATCATAAGACTAATGCTTTTAAAAAGGTAAATCTCAACTTTTACAGAAAATGATAGTGAGACTTTGTATCAAGCATGAGAACGTTTTAAAGAGTTACTTAACTTGTGTCCCCATCATGGTTATGAAAGCTGGCATCTAGTTAGCTATTTTTATGAAGGTCTTACTCTTAGAGAGTGTCAATTTGTTGAAATAATGTGTAATATGAGTTTTGCAGAAGGATTCGGGCAGAAGGATTCGGATAAGGCAATAGTGTATTTAAATGAACTTGCAGAAAAACTCACACTTGGACAGGACCAAATGCTTTTGATAGTACCAATTGAGCACTCTCCAATCAAACTCATTCTAGTGGAGGCATCTATCATCTCAAAGAAGAAGATAACTTGAAAGAAAGGATGGAGGGCCTAACTAGAGAGTTAAAGGCATTGAAGATGAAGGAAACTATGGCAGCTCGTATTATTCCCCAAGCTGATGCCCCTAAACATTGTTTTGTTTGTCAGGAAATATAACATCTTGCACGAGTTTGCCCAACACTTGCTGAGATGAGAGGAGTGTATGATGAACATTGCAATTCTCTTGGCATGTATAAAAAAGCCATTTTCACCCTACTCAGATACATACAATCTTGGTTGGAGAAATCACCCAGACTTCAGTTGGAAGACTGACACTCACAATCCTGCACAATCACAACCGTCAAGGAATTACTCTACTATCATGCATCTCCCTCTTCTAGGAACCCCTTAGAAGATATTTTGCATGCTTTTATTGAGGCACAGGGTAAAATTAATCAAAAGTTTGAGTCTTTGATTACGCAGGTTGTTGAGGAAAATAAGGTGATAAAAAGTCATGTATCCAAGTTGATGTCTTCGTTGAGCATAAATGGGTGTGGCAAGCTCTCTTCTCAACCTCAACCCACGCCCCAAGGTCAATATATGGCTCAAGAAAATTTGAAGGAGATAAATGCCATTGTGACACAAAGTGATAAGTTCTTACACATTCCAATAACTGATAAGCCAGAGGATGTTGAATAGGAACAAAGTAATGATAGTGCCGAGTTGCCCAAGAAAGCCGAGGTAGTCAAGAGCCCAGTTAAGGTACCATTTCCTCAAACTTTAAAATCTAGTATGCGAACTTTGGATTTTAGCAATGAAATCTTGGAGAACCTTAGGCAGGTAAAGATCAATCTTCATCGTTTGTATGTTATAAAAAAGTTCTCACTTATACAAAAGTTCTCAAAAATTTGTGTACAGTTAAGAGGAAACACTATGTTAAGAAGACAACATTTCTGACGGAGCAAGTTAGTGCTCTAATTGAACAACGAATTCCTCCTAAGTACAAGGATCCTGGTTGTCCAACTGTTGCATGCAATATTGAGAATCATGAGTTTGGGTAAGCCTTGCTAGATTTAAAGAGGCAGTGTAAATTTAATGCATTATTCAATTTATTTGTAGTTAGGGTTGGAGAAATCAAACCCACTCCTGTGGTATTGCAACTAGTTGATCGTTCAGTCAAAATGCCACAGGGTGTGGTGGAGGATGTTTTGATTCAAATTGATAAATTTTATTATCCTGCTGATTTCTTAATTCTTGACACCAGTTCTGTTGTTAATTCTAGTTCTAAAATTCCCTTAATTTTAGGTAGACCTTTCCATGTTACTACTAATGCTCTTATTAATTACAGGAATGGTCTAATGAAACTCTCTTTTAGGAATATGACTCTCGAGGTGAATATTTTTCATGTTGGAAAACAACCAATAGAAGATGATAACTGTCACCAAACGTGCATGGTTGATGCACTAATAGACAGTGGAGTTTACACAGCTCATGATTCTGATCCCTTGAATACTTCTTTATTAACTCTAAGTTAGATACTATTAGTGATTCATCTGATATTGTTGATATTTGTGTTATTTTTTATAAAACTCAAGGTCATGGCATACATGCTTGGCAACCAAAAATTGAGGAGTCGCCCAAGAAAAGTGAAAAACAGATTCTTACAAGTTCAGAGGCACCAAAAGTCAAATTGAAACCTTTGCCTAAAGGTTTAAAATATGCTTTCCTTGGTCCTGGTATATTTTTCCTATTATTATCTGAATTGTCTGACTCTCAAGGTGGGCATTTGCTTCACACATTAAATGAGAAAATGTCAGTTATAGGTTGGAGCATTGCTGATATCAAAGGTGTTAGCCCCTTAGTCTGTTCTCATAAAATTAATTTAGAATAAGGAGCTAACCCTCGTAGAGACCTACAATGCAGATTTAATCCCACCATGAAAGAGGTGGTAAAGAATGAAGTGTTAAAATTGTTAGATGCAAGGACTATATATCCTGTTGCTGACTATAAATAGGTTAGTCCTACGTAGGTTGTTCCCAAGAAGTCAGGCGTTATTGTGGTGAAGAATGAAATGAGAGAGCAAGTACCTACAAAGCTTGTAACTGGGTGGCAGATATGTATTGATTACAGAAAATTGAATGCTGCCACCCAGAAAAACTATTTCCCCCTCCCTTTTATTGATCAAATCTTGAGCGAGTTGCTGGTCACCCTTTTTACTATTTTTTGGGTGGTTGCTCTGGTTACTATCAAATGAAATTGCATTAGAAGACCAGGATAAAACCACCTTCACTTGCCCTTTTGGAACGTATGCTTTCTGTAGAATGTCATTTGGATTGTGTAATGAACTTGCTACTTTTCTACACTGCATGATGAGCATATTTAGTGACATGGTTGAAAATTGTATGAAATTTGTTATGGATGATTTGACTGTTTTTTTCTTTTGACACTTGTTTGATAAATCTGAAGAGAGTCTTGGTTCGCTGTGAAGAGAAACACCTTGTACTCAATTGGGAATAGTGTCATTTCATGGTAACCTCAGGTATTGTATTAGGTCATGTTGTTTCTTTTAAGGGTATAGAGGTTGAACAATCCAAGATTGAGTTAATCTCAAAACTGCCAACTCCAAAAACTGTTAAAAGAGGTAAGATCCTACCTTGGTCATGCTGGTTTTTATATAAAGTTTATACAAAATTTTTCTATGATCTCACAACCTTTGCGTAGCCTTGTTGTTAAGGATGCCCTATTTGAGTGGACAAATGCTTGTCAAGATGCGTTTAAAATGCTAATTGACAGATTAACATCCACACCTGTTGTGCAACCACCTGATTGGAATCTTCTTTTTGAAATCATGTGTGACACAAGTGACTATGAAGTGGGAGTGGTACTTGGACAGCGGAAGGAGGGAAAACCTTATGTTATTTATTATGCTAGTAGAACTCTGAACACTGCTCAAATGAATTACTCTACCACTGAGAAAGAGTTGCTAGTTGTAGCATTTGCACTAGATAAATTCCGTGCTTATTTGATCGGATAACCTATCACTATATTTACAGATCATGCCACTCTTAAGTACCTTCTCTCCAAGAAGGATGCTAAGGCGCGACTAATCTGGTGGATTTTGATTTTGCAGGAATTCAATCTCATAATTAAGCACAAGAAGGGTGTTGAGAATGTGGTAGCTAACTACCCTTCTAGGTTGATGTTCAAAGATACCAAAATACTCCACCTATTCAGGATGACTTTCTAGATGATCAATTATTTGCTGTGATTTGCCTTGTTGTCCCCTGGGACAGGTCCTACTGCATAGACATCATTCTAGGAGGAGAGAGGAAACAAGGTTGGGGGGCAACCTGGAAACTGCCATATCCTCTACTTGCATACCAGCTAAAGGTGGGGAGGTCTCGAGGCTTACTGCATTTACCAGAAATGGTAAGGCAGATTGAACTTGGAAATCAAGGTTAGCACCCTTACCATATTTAGACCCAATCAATTGACCACTGTCAGAGCTCCTGAGGTCAACTAGTTCTGAGGCCGAGGTAGCTGCTCCTTTATCTTAATTTCCCATCCCAACATCATCATACCTCTTTGCCTTAGACTTGTTTTGGCGCCAATTGTCTAAATCTTCAAACCTTTCCATCCTTCTACTGAGATTCTGGGCAACTTTTGGCTAAGGCTGGCCGTACACCATGGAACGTATTAAGCTGGTTGCCCTTCCCATTATCCTCCATCAGAAGCAGAACTTGGACACCTTAATTTAACATGCATAATGACATCACATTGAAGGTAGAACATTGGTAATCTCTCATATTTGAATGAGATCCAGAGACGTTTCTCACCCATATTCAGAAAACGACCTCTAGCTAATGGTTTTGAAATATCAACTAATACCTTCACTCTCAGGTAACTACCCCAGGCCATACCATTGCATCTACATCTACCATGATCACAACGCCTATAGTTGCACCCAGTCTTTCTCCCATGGTTTTGTTTATCCTAGCAAACGGTTGATCATGAAGTTATATCTAGAAGGGCTCCCTAGTAAAAGTAATTGTAACACTCCTTCCCGTAGGCTGGAGATGTCACATGTTTTCATAAAAATATCCCGGCAAGAGATCTCATTTTTCTAATAAAATAAAAATTTACATTTATTTCATAAAAATATTTATTTAATAAAAGCATGTCACCAAACAATATTAAATAAAATAAACTGAAGAAAATTTTATGTCATAAAAAAAATAGTTTATTCTATAAAGTTTGGAATTTAATCAATTGCTCCATCTAAGTTTGGCCCGCTTGCTCGTTCTCATCATCATACTTACCTGGGATGGTTAAAAAACATAAAAAAACTAAATTGAGTCGATGATTCAATAAGAACCCATCATAACGTACACATATTTAACATAAGATATTTTCATAAATCATTTCATGTTGAGAACTTAAAACCATGATAACTCTTGCTTAAGCTTATGCTATGCATATTACTGATTTATCTAAATTAACTGACTGATATAATTTATCTGACTTATCTAGCTAGCCAACACACTTAACCCTGTGTGCAAGATTGTGCACTAACCTGTAACACCCCGCTCCTTCCTTCTGACGTAAGTAAGTTCCGAGGACGGAAATTATGTAACACTCTGCTCTTCTCTCCAGCGACTGTGAGTCTCGTTATGCATGTCGAATCTCGATGGCGTGTTTCTAAAGATATTATGTGAATTATAAAGTACACCAATGTTTTAAATGCAGTGAAAATATTTATATGAGGTATTTTCAATGTTACTGAACTAAGCTTGATTTTAAATATGACAATTATAATATTTTTGAAGAGTTCTAAAAATATTATAATTATCAAAAATCATTTTAATATTATTATTAAAATGATTTCAGATATTTAAAATATTATAGGATTTGAATTATGTTGAAAACTCTAATTAATTAAATGGTCTTAGTCTTTTAAAGATATTAAATAAGACTTCATCATTTATTAATGATGAAGGAATATTACTTTATAAACTAAAGTTTAGCCTAAATAACATTCTACCTTAATTCCTCTCAGTGCTTTTAATTAAGTTAATGTTTACGCATTTTCAAATCAGTGTTTTGATCCTCCACCGTTAGATCGTTTTGAAGATCCTAAGATAAAGGGTTTAGGATTAAAACCCAGACCCTTTCTCTTTCTCCCTCACTTTTGCCTCCCCTCTCTCTCTCCTTCCTCTCCCTTACATCGTGTGCTGCAAGCCTCCTCCCTCTCACCGCCAGCACCACCGGCATCCTCTCCTGCCGGCGAGCACCTTCCCTCCATCAGTGAACACCACACAGCTCCCTCTCTCCTCTCACGGTAAGCTAACCGAAATGGATAAAACCCATTTCTCTCCCCGTGCTCTGCCGTACGAGGCCACCCACGGCTGCCGAGCACCACCACGAGCCCTATATGTCTCCCCCTTCCTCCTCCCCTTGACCTGAAGCCCATAGCTCTCCCTCACACGCACGAGCATTTCTCCTCCCTCACGCATGGGTTCTCCCCTTTCCACCATCGTACGTCACCACCAACGGTGCCCAGCCACAGTCTCGAGCTTCCTCTGGCCACCATCGACCTACCCCAACCACCTATAGCCCCGATCTACCCCTCACGCATGCTCATTCTCTCTCACTCTCTCACGGGCTCTCCCTCAGGCGTGGCTTAGATCCGCCGTCTTCAACCACCGTGGCGCCACCCCAACGCCACCACAAGCTCCACTGCACCTCCCTTAGGTCCTCCATGGCCAGCCATGACCAGCTAAGCTTCCCCCTCTATGCTCCATGCCTTGAGACCCACGACCTAAGCTCCTCCACGAGCCACTGTGTCTCCGACGTGTGCCACCTCAGTACTACCATGAGACCACCACCCCAGGACCATGACCCAACCCTCCTATGCATAGATCCACACCCGTAGCCATCTTTAAGGATCCAAACAGCCACTATACGTGGGTTAGCCACCACATACGACCATTCTAACGTCATCAACTGTGATGATCAGTGAGCAACGCATGGGTTATCTCGTCGATGGTATAACCCTCTATCCCTCGTTATTTATGCATTAGTTGATTGGTTAAGTTGTGGACTGTGCTATTAGTATTTAGATGGGATGTGCTGTGTATGTGAATTGTTGGGCGTAGTTGCGAAGTGTGCTGTGAAGTGTTGTCGACTGTGCTATAATGGTGGCGTGGCATTATGTGGATTGGGAAGAGAGTGTGTACTCTTATGGCGTAGTGTGGGATAAGGGGAGTATATATAAAATATACCCTCCTGGTGTAATGTGGAATGGGAAGAGTATATGCGGAGTGTACTCTGTATGGTGTAGCGTGTGTGAAGAGAGTAAACGTGGAGTGTACTCCATGTGATGGAGCGATGCACCATATGGCATGTATGTCGTAATCGGGATGTGGCGTAGGGTGTGTGAAGGGAGTACACGTGGAGTGTACTCTATGAGGTGCAGTGACACATCGTGTGGCATGTCACAGAGAAGGATGGTTGTGTGGTTGATGGGCGTAGAGCATGGTGAGTAGTGTTGAGAATTATGGAACAGTGTCCCAAAGTAGCTGTAATGTGGCCTGTAGTCTGAGGTAACAAGTGTCACCATGATTGACTTATGGCTGGAAGTATGTGTGAAGTGGCAGAACAAGTGTAAGAGTGCGCAGCGGAAGCATGATTGGGGAATGTCACGAAGTGACATGGTTACTGGCAGTCGTGCTTGTGATGGGTGAGGAGTTAGTATAGGAATGGCGTAGCAGGAACGTGACGAGATGTCATGATGTGACAGGACTACATGAGGGACAATACTCATGATGAGTTAGGAGTTGGCTTAGAAATGACGTAACATGATGTTAAGTGACGTTACACGGTCACGGGTGTAGCTTGAGAGTAGTCTCGAGCTATATGACGTGACGTAAGATGTAGTTGCGAATGAAGTCTTGTTATGTTAAGTGTTGGGATGAACTGTCAAAGGGGACAGGTAGCATGAAGAGTCATGCTAGCCGGATTAAGAGAAGGTTGGTATCGGAGTATGGCGCTTGTCCCTATGAGCATGTGATCAACGTGTTATATGTTGGTCTTAGGTGATGAAGGGGTAAGGTACATATATAATTTGATGAGACAAATGTGCTGGATGGATTCATCATATGTAATGGATAATCTGTCATAAGCACAAGCACACGGTGCTTAAGCCTTAGAATTGGCTTAGAGCCATGTAGCGTGTATGGATGAGAATGAGGATTAGTGTGAGCTATGGTGCATGGAGGTAGTGATGAGTGTATTGTCTAGGATTGGGATGCGTGACTCCATCAGTCGGAATTATGCATCGGATGTGGTCAATAGGAAGAGTAAGATGAAGTTCTTAGTGTCTTAATCCTAAGGTGAATCATGGGTTCACTTTAGTGGATGGGCACCGTAAGAGGATCTCGAAGGTTTTAAAATAGTAAAATACACGTAAGAGCAAGAGATAGAAGGAGCGTATTCCAATTGAAGTGTATCTCTATTTCTAGTTTAAGTTGCTTATGTATTAGATAGAGAATGACGGTAAGGTTATATGTATACATGTAGGTTGCCATTTGAAACGCATATGAATGGACTACATGATATGAAAGTAGCATGGAGTCCAGGTAAGTATTGCGTCCATACTCTTTTAGAGTTTTTCAAAATACAAGAAATGAAAAAGAAATGATTTTCTTTTATGATGTTTTACGAAACGAAAGATGTTTTACGAAAAATGTGCTAAGTGTTCAAAGGTATACGTATGTAAGACCCTCCTTGGCAGCCCCTTTTTACGCACCCAAAGTATTAATTATACGTATGTGAATGGATGACTATACGCTGTATATATTGTCTATATTTTCCATGAAAAGAAACATTGTGGCTGATGCCTGATGCTTTAACTGATGCTTTGAACGACGCAAAGAAAGTATTTTGTTTTAAAATGTCCCTATGAAGTGATGTTTTATGGATGCCACGACCCGATGTTTTAAATGATACCGTGAAAGATGATGTTTAAGCCCATGCTTTTAAATGATGTTTTCCATTAACGAACTGTTAAATGAAAGATAGAGGTGAAATGAACTAAAAGAAAGGACTGAACTAAAAGAAAGGACTAAACGTTTAATGTTTGAAAATACATAACGGCCACATGAATGAATGAAAAGGGTACCGAATGAATGGGCAGATTGCAATGTCGAGTAAGTAGTACTGGTAGTGCACCCAATGCTACTCCCTAATTGAAAAGGGATTCCCAACCCATGGCCACTGGCAGAGTCCGGGTCGAAAGGAAGACCGCTAACTCCAACACACATGGCGTAACAGTGTGTACCGATCAATGAAAGTGATAAGAAAGAATGTATGAATGTATGAATGCATGAATGCATCGCATTCTTTAAGAAATGAAGGCACTGATGGGAGAAACGTTTTACAAATAGAAGGCCCCCTTTTTAAAGAAAAATCCCGTCCAGTGATATTTTCAAACGAACACACGCATGCATGTACGGTATGATGAATGCATGAATGAAAATCTATGTTATTATATTTTAACTATATGAAGTAATGTTTATGAGTCATCGACTCATTTTAGTTTCTATGCATGCCCCTCCCCCACAGGAATTGAATGAGCAGCACGCGTCAAGATGGAGACGGCCCAAGGGGAAGAGCATAAAAGTCTAGGCATGAGTGTTTAAATGTATGAGGGGCCTTTTTATTATTAAAATTAATGTTTTCCACTGTAAACCTCTTCTATTCTCAAAGCATATTTTATTTTATAACGTAGAGTCTTGCACCCTGGGTACGGAAGTAACAAGTTTTAGATCGAACGGTAATTCCCATCGTTCTTTTCTAAAATCATTTATAAAAGGTCCCATCACAAGAACTGGAGTTACATAACTTCCCCTGCTACAACAAAGAAAGCCGACTATGTAGTACTCTGGTGTACTACGATGGACCAAGCTTGAGTCTGTGACTTGCACGCCCACCCTAAAATCGCATTACTATCTTGTATCTATATAACCATATGATTAACTGATCTGATCATATCTTGACTTAAATTTAGGATAGCTTACGTGTCTTATGCAATGTGAGATGCATGAGATGCATAATACATGCATAACTATAATATGTGAAATGAAATATGATGAATGACGTGCTTGCAAATATCATGACATGCATGGTATGTAAACACTGACTTTGAAAGAACTGGCTTTAATAATAATATATATAACTAGCTAAAGTATGCTATGATCAAGCTACTTATCTCGCAATACTAATTTTCAGAATCTCTCCTCGTAGTTCGTCCATATACAAAGTAATAACGTCACTAAATTTCTAGAAGGATGTGCCGTAATATTCTATTAAATTCATATTACGGAAGGCAATTTAGTCATTATTCCACCATGTTCTAAATCTAACAATTGCTAATTTTATTTAACTCTCGTAATATACTTTATCCTGAAAATGCTCTATCATGGGAAATACTCGATTCCTTAATAATACTTCAACTCTCGTAAACTATTACTATAATCACATGCTTCCATGATTTAGAGGGAAGGATAATAACGTAATAACATAACAATTTCAAAAGTGACCCATGCCTACATCACGTAGAGTTCAAAAGTTTTACTTTGTTGGAAACAGAAAAAGCTATCATCTTGCTTGTACAACTCTGATAAGGTAACAAGGTAATAAATTATTTATTGAGAGGGTAGCTGAGAGAGAGAAAAATTAGAGAGATTGAGAGAACGGAAAAGTGAGGGTTCACGGTTAACTTTTAGTGGCAATTTCTGTAAATACTAAAAAGCTACCTATGAGTATAACTGTAAAAGATTTGAAACAACTTTATATCTTGTAGAAAAACAAAGCCACCTTTGGAGTAACGGAGAAAGTCAAAAACCGTAGAAACATTTGGGCGATAGAGACGAGGCTTACCAAGAGAGGAGGTTGAACGTGGTGGTGACTCTGGCAGCTAGAAGTCATGGCGGCACTATGGAAAACGATGGTGACGAGGGAAGACTGGGGTGGAGCTATGGGGAAGGTATGCTGTGAAAGGAAAGTTTTGATTTATTTTTCTCTAGGTATGAGATGCACTCGGGTTGAGGGAAGTAGGCTATGGTGTTGTGTTGTTGAATTTGCAGAGCAATGGTTGAATATATATAGACGACGTGATTGTGTTGGGGTTGAACAATGGCTGCTAAAAAATAAGATTTGATAGAGTTTGATGATTAATCTGTAAATAGGAAGGGACTTGAAGAGGTTGTGATTGATACAGATTGTTTGTATAATGGGTTTTGAATGGAGATGATGGTTGTGTGATTGGTATTGGGAATTTTTTTTGAATGAAACATACTCATTTCATTAATAAACCGAAGTTACAAATGTGACTTATCAATACCAGAAGTTCTAATACATAGAAAATATAGTCTATAAGCCAACTAACGCAATAGATCTGGAGCTTCCCCACACACAAATACATTTGCGGCGGACATTGTCTTAACTTCTAATCAAACTTTCTCGTAACAGAGAAAGCGCTCTGTAAAAATAGAGCTTAATGGTCCCCTATATCCTCTCAGGGAAGAAGAATACAGGACACTGCTATGGACATCAAATCCTATAGCCTATTCCTATTTTATTAAAACTAAACTGACAAAAAACTACACATAACCACATTAACAAACTACAAGACCACAAGCTTTGGTGAGACCCCAGACGTCACGCCCACCGCAAGCATTGTCATCTCGAGCTCTGGTTGAACGAGCACCCAGCGTACATACGGACCACAACAGCCCGGCCGTATAACCACCAGCCGTAGCATCACCCAACACTCTCGAAAGCCTTGCCCCGGATTACGTCCGATCTAAAGGCCCAAACCTCACTCGGGTCAACAACAACAATAGCAACAGCAACATCGGAAACAGGACAACTACAAAACACTGAACTGGACAACAACAAAGAAACGAAGCAAAAAAACAGTACAAAAAATACAAAACAGATGAACAGTACACAAAGGTCGGCATTGTTTTGTGCAGATACTGTTCACGCTGGGAGGAAAGCCGACGGTCAGACTTGGAAGACCCAGAGTTAGAGGTTCCACAGCAACCGAGCATGGTGTCGGGAGAGGGCTCCTCGGTGGCGCGTGGCCACTCCGGAATTTCGTCCTGCGCGTGCGGGCTACGCGCCACTCAGATGGACGCCGGATTTGGAGGTCTTGAAGATCGGCGGCTGGGCATCATACCGGTGGGGCGCGTCTATAGATGTGGTGGCCGGAAAGACTCGAACGACGATCCTCCCTTATTCGACCTAAAAACATAAAATAAAACAAAAACACTACACATAAGTTAAAAGGACAGAGAAAAGGAATAGGGCCTGGGGGGGGGGGGTGAGGAGCCGAAGCTCCCACCCCCTTTCAACAGATCTGAGAGTTTGGACGATCTAGTGGGATTTTTCGTCGGAAGGGGGTTCAAAGCGAGAGAGCGGAGATCTTCCTAGAGAGTTGAAAAAGTCTTCTTGGTATTGGGAATTTGAGACTAAGATAAACACGTAAAATTTATCTGATCATTAAGAGTTTAAGATAAAAATTAGAAGTACATTTTAAGGGAAACTCGTTCAATGGATTAATAATTAAAAACTTAGCAAAATCTAAATGGATAAATTACCTACATTTATCCCTTAAATAATACTAATCCTATTTGATAAATAATAAAAAATGTTTAATAAATGAATAATAATTAGACTAAAATTAAATAAATAGACTAAAACTATTTTAATGCCCTAATTTGGGGATCCGTATGTTACAGTAACATCCTTTGGGGTAGTGCAACCTACACAATCTTGGATGCACACTAGGAACTTGTGAAAGGACCAGGGACGTCCCAGAAGGACCCCGTGTTTCTCGGTTGCACTATGAAATTCTATCAAGAACTTGTTCATGCCAATCTCCTTAAAGGTTGTGTGTCCCTCAACCTTCCATACCTTTCCCATAGTAGCACGGAATGCACCCTTGTTAATCTCTTTGTCAACAACGCCAAGTACTACAAGGCATTTCTTGCTCATTTCTTTCGATGTCAAGACTTCCTCCTCCGAGATGAGGATTTCTTGTTTTTTCTCTTGTGTAAGTCTGACACCCTCGTATAAACTAGAGAGTTCCTCCTCTATGGCAAATGTAAATGACCTTTTTAGCTAACCACTCTTCAGATGAGAGTCTAAGAGAGTAAGGCTCTATGTTCTGTAAAACTTCCTAAGAACCATAGAGAGTCTGTAAGTTAGCTAACTTACTCTTAGATAATTTATTTATGATTTTTGTATAAACGCCACATTCATATTATAAATGCCATTTTAGCATGAAAATTTATATGATACATTGATTATTTGATCATTTGCTTACATGACATGTGAAATTTTCACCATTTTTAGCCTATTGCATATAATTATTATTTTCACATGAAGCATACTTCACAAGCACATGTCATATTTTAGCATAGCACGAAAAAGAAATTTTGTCATGACAAAGATTAGGTTGAAGAATTATCCCAGTGGAACTCCTCTGTCTACTTTGGAGTGAGTAAAAATGGAGTGGTAACACCTGAGTTGACAAAAACCGTCAACGGGTTTCGAATGGATTCTTTTTAAATAATGTCATAGCGAAGTCAATTATGGTACCTAATGCTGGTGATTATATTACATTATGATGAAATGTTATGATGAGAGGTTATGTTATCAATGTATTGGGTTACGATGTTTGCAAAGAAAGACGTAGTGTCAACATGAGTTGTATTACGATCACCGACAGGTACTCACAGTGCATAATGAGGAGTTATGATAATACCATACATTATGTTATGTTAATGATGGCTTTAATAACGATGAAATGTTATGTTTTTTTTAAAGCAATGAGGCATGAAACGTTCCCTTTTGAAATATCATTTTGAAATGAGAAAGTAAAAAATTTTCTCTAAAAGAAAATGTGCATTAAAGTTTTTCTGAGAAATGTTGAGGAATCTGGATGAGAGACAAATACAGATTTTTCTGCATAGCATGCATCTCATGTTTATCATTAATGATACATATATTATCTCTATGCAAGTTGGTTATTTAATTTACTGAAATTTCAAGTAAATCTCAACCTTGTGGACCCACTACTATTCCCCCTGAAATGGTAGAAGTTGTGTCATGACTAGCATTCGACGAGCAAGATGAACCGTTAACTTCAAATGGTTGAGCCCGATCTAGAGAAGAGGCGGGACTTGATATTAACATTTAAAGCATTGACTCTATATACCATAGAGCAAATGCGAGAATTAATCTAATTATGAAGTTTTTCTATTATGGAGATTCTCTCTCCCATGTTATGATGAACTTATGTGGATATCTTAAGTGTGGAAGTCTATTTATGGTTTATTAATCATTCTGGCATCAAAGTTTTTTTTATCACCTTATTTTCTATTGCGATTATTGCATACTGCTACTTGCATAATAGGATGCATGGCGTATTAACAGTCATGAATGGGAGTATGTAACCTTATATTGCATGTCTCAACGCTCCAAGTCTCTGTTTCATCCCAAGCGAAGGCTAGGGGCGTTACATGTTTTGCTTGAAAATTTGATAAAGTTGTAATGATTGGATAAAAAAGTTGAATATATGAAATTGAAAAATATTTGTGTATGTAGTGTTTGGATGTTGAGATGAGATAAGATCATCTTGCAATCCAAATGGGACCTTAATTTATCAGTTTAAGAGAACTTAATTGGACATGTGCTAGTATGTAGTTTGGCCACATATTTTCAGTTGATGTTGATAGATTGAAAAATTAATAGAGACCAACTAATTCATACCACGCAAAGCGGACTCTTGAAGAAAAAACTTTGGCATAGTAACTCTCCGTTAAAATTTCTGTTCAGAACGAGAGACTGGAACAGATAGCCATGGAAGAAGACTACTAAGCTTTGGGAAGGTTTTAGGCTAATAGAAATAGAGAAAGAAGAGGTGAACTTTTCTGTGGAAGACACTAAACGTGTTGATGACAGAGCTCACAAATGTATACTTCTTCAGGTTTTGATGGACAAGAACTTAAACAAGGAAGCTTTTAAAGGAACTGTGACCAAAGTTTGGAATCTTGAGGGTTCAGTCTGGTTTAATGAGGTGGGTCATCATAGATTCTTGGTTGAATTTCAAAAAGATGTGGATATTGAAAGAGTACTTAATGGTCAACCATGGACTTTTGATAAACACCTTATATGCATACAACCTTTTGGTAAAAGTACCCCTCCTAATGAGATGATCTTTAATCAAGAACCTTTTTGGATTCAACTACATGGCTTGCCTCTTGCAGCCATGACTGTGGATGGAGGAGAGAAAATTGATTTTTCACTTGGGGAAGTGGTTTATGTGGATGTGGATGGGGATGGTATTGGGTGGGAAAAATATCTCAGGATAAGAGTCAATATGGATATTACAAAGCCTATTCCTCGTGGGAAATTAATTAGAGTAGAAGGCAAACAAAGATGGGTTGAATTTAAATACGAAAGATTGCCTTTATTCTGCTTTCAATGTGGGGTTATAAAACATGCTGGTCGTGAATACGCTATGGAAAGAACAAGATTTAATTCTGTAGATACTTCTCAAATTCAATATGGTAAATGGTTAAGGGCCACAACCTTTAATTTAATGGGAAGTGGAGATAAAAGAACAGAGGGAAGGGGTATTAAAAGTCAATACGATGGCTCAGGTAGTGGAGAGGGTCAAAGCAATGGGGCTTTAATCAATGTTTCAGAAAATCAGGCAATACAAAATGTGACTTTTGATGAAGATGCACATGACCAACATTTTGGAAGTTTCAACAAGATTGCAATAGTTTAAGGAAAACAAAAATTCTGTCTTGAGCAACAAAGGCAAGATGAGTTAATACAAGAACAGACAAGAAGTCAACAAGAAGAGGGGTATAAGAAGTTCAAGATACAAGAAGAAGTTCAAGAAAAATTTAGCAATACAGTTTTATTACCAAAAGAAAGCCTGCTAAGTTCTAATATCTCAGAGAGTAATACAGATGTATCTAAAAATAATTCAGTGTAGAATGAGCAAGTATTTTCTAAACCCATCGGTTGGAAGAGGAGCAAGAGCATTAAATGTTTCAACAACAAAAGAAATTGAAACTGATAACACTAGCAGAGTTATTGCAAGAGGAAGAAAAAGGGAAAAAGCATCAAATGATGGTGAGAATCTCCAAATGATCAACAAGAAACATAAAGTTGAGCTCAATCCTGTAAGGAGCCAAACTCAGGAGCAATTGGTGGTGGCTGCTGAGCAGCCCCACCAATCTGAATGAAACGCTTAACTTGGAACTGTCAAGGGCTTGGAAACCCTTGAACAGTCCGTGAGCTTCATTTTTTAGTGAAGCAAAAGAGCCCAAATATCCTATTCCTCATTGAAACAAAGAGCTCAAGAGAGAGGATTGAACAAATCAGGAATAGTATTGGTTTTGATAGAAATTTTACTATTAATGCAAAAGGGTATAGTGGAGGTTTAGCCATGATGTGGAATTCAGCTATGGACATAGAGGTTCTCACTTATACCAGTTTTCATATCTCTGTTAAGGTTAATGACTCAAAACTTGGAAAGATATGGACTGTAACAGGGTTTTATGGACATTCAATAAATGCAAAAAGAGAGGGAAGTTGGCAATTGCTTAGGTATTTACAACCTAATGACAATATAACCCATGGTTGTGTATCGGAGAATTCAACGAAATTCTGTATCAATATGAAAAATGGGGAGGATCTCAAAGACCTTTTGCTCAAATGCAATGATTCAGGCAAGCTCTACAGGATTGTGACTTAAGTGACTTGGGTTATAATGGACTCAAATATACCTGGTCTAACAACAGAGAAGGATCAAAATTCACAAAGGAGAGGCTAGATAGAGTATGTGCAAACACCACTTGTCTTACTATGTTTTCATCAATAGAGGTCACAACAATTGCAACAAGTTCTTCAGATCACTATCCTCTTTTGACAGTTTTGAACACTCAAACACAACCTGCAAGAAGGAAAGAAAGGTTGTTCAAATATGAATATAGTTGGGGCATCAATACTGATTGCAAGGACTTAATTTCAATCACTTGGCATGTTCACAACAGAAATGCAAATTCCTTAGAATGTTTGAAAATCAAGATGCACAATTGTAAAATACAATTATTGAAATGGAGTAAGAACAAGGAGGAAGAAGTCTTTGAGATAATCAAGGTGCAACAAGAAAAGATTTTACATCTTCAAGCAAGAAATACAGGTGCTGATATTAAAGAAATACAACAGATTCAAAGGCAAATTAATTGGAGATTGGAGAAGTGAAGTGGAAACAAAGGTCCAAACAAAGATGGCTTAAAGAGGGAGATAGAAAAACAAGTTATTTTCACAAGTGTGCTTCTCAAAGGCGCAAAATTAATACTATAAACAACATCTATGCTGGAGAGGGGCAACTTCAAACTTCTGCACAAGTCATTAATCAAAATTTTCAAGATTTCTTCACAAATCTATTTTCTACTTCAAATCCAGAGGGTCAACAGCAGTGTGTAGAGACAATGCCGATGAGGGTCACAGAAGAGATGAACCAAATACTCCATAAAGATTTTGAATTTTCAGAGGTTCAAGATGCAATTCTTAACATGAATCCTATGAGTTCCACAGGTCCAGATGGGTTTTCAGCTGGTTTCTTTCAACAACTTTGGGGTATAATAGGTAAAGAATTTTGTGAGGCAGTTAATACAGCTCTTAACACAAACAATTGGGACAGCTTTATTAATGAGACTTTCATAGTGTTAATCCCAAAGGTCAAATATCACAAAGCTGTAACAGAATTCAGACCTATAAGGTTGTGTAATGTGATGTATAAGGTTATGGCCAAAGCAATAGCAAACAGATTGAAGAATATTTTTCCAAGCATCAATTCAACAACTTAGACTGCATTTATACTAGAAAGGATGATAGCAGACAATGTTATTGTTGCATATGAAGCTATTCATTCAATGCAGTCCAAAATGAAGGGTTCCAAAGGGTATATGGCTCTTAAGATGGACATGAGTAAAACTTATGATAGATTGGAGTGGTCTTTTATTGAAATTGTAATGAAGAAGATGGATTCAACAGAAAATGGATTGCTTTTATTTCAAGATGTGTTTCAACAGTCTCTTACTTATTGTTAATCAATGGCATTCCACAACCTAATTTGCAGTCATCTCGTAGAGTTAGCCAGGGTGATCCACTATCACCCTATCTATTTATATTATGTTCAGAGGCACTCACTCAGATGCTTAATAAGGCAAAGATGGCTAGACATATCACAGGGATTCCTATTGCTAGAGGGAAACTGCATATCAGTCATCTATTTTTTGCAAATGACTATATGCTATTTTGCCAGGCAGTAGAGTCAGAATGGAGGAAAATGATGGAGATTGTTAGTCAATATGAGGAAGCTTCAGGCCAGAGAATCAACAAAGATAAGTCCTCTCTCTTTTTCAGTAAAAATACCAGCATTTCCACCAAGAACTTCTTAACTAGTATGGCAGGGATTAGAGAAACAAACTCACAGGAGAAATACCTAGGCCTTCCAGTTTTGGTAGGTAGATCAAGAAGCAAAGAATTCAAGGCTATACTAGACAGAGTCATTACTAAAATGAGCAATTGGAAGCATAAATTCTTATCACAAGCAGGGAGCGAGATTATGCTCAAATCTATCATTCAAGCAATTCCCACCTACTCAATAGGAGTTTTTAAGCATCCTAAATCATTACTGAGGCAACTAAATTGTTTGATGAAAGGGTATTAGTGGGGTTAGGTAAATTAAGAAAAAATGATGAATTGGATGAGTTGGTCTCAAATGGAGAAATCTAAAGAGATAGGAGGTCTTGGTTTTAGAGATTTTGAAAATTTTAATCTTGCTTTGTTAGCAAAGCAAGGTTGGAGAATTTTGTTTTATCCTAACTCTTTATCATCAAGAGTGTTGAAGCTTAAATACTTTCCCAAAGCTGATTTTCTTAATGCAAAACTGGGAAGCAACCCATCCTACATTTGGAGAAGTATTCTTTCAGCAAGAGAGCTTCTACAACAAGGACTTTACTGGAGAATAGGCAATGGGAAGTCAGTGAGAATATGGTCTGATCCATGGCTGTCACAACCAACAACTTACAAACCTCAAAGTGGAAATAAATCATTGGGGGAAGATGCTAAAGTGGAAGCTCTAATAATGCTAGATGGTAAGGAGTGAAATCTACCATTAATTCAGGAAGTTTTTTGCAACAAGGAAGCTGACCTTATTAAGCAATTACCAATCAGTCAGAGTAATCAACAAGACAAAATGATATGGAGGAACAGTGCTAATGCTTGCTTTACAGTGAGAAGCGCATATCATTTACAAGGGGAATTGCAAGATAAGGAAAAAGGCCAGAGTTCTTTCATCAATAATCGGAGAGATCAACAGTGGACCGGATTATGGAAGATTCACTTACCTCCAACAACAAAGAACTTTCTTTGGAGAGCCTGCTGAAATATACTGCCCACAAAGAACAATCTGTACAAGGGGAAAGTTTTGGATAATCCAACTTTCCCAATGTGTCTTAGAGAGCCTGAAACTATTGAGCACATATTGTGGGAGTGTGCCTCAACAAATGATGTTTTAAGCCAACTATCCTAGAAAATTCAAAAATGTAAATGGTCTTACAGAAGTTTTAAAGAGTTAATAGAAGACATGTTCATCAAACTAGATAAGCAAGAAATGATAGAGCTATTTTTATCTTTCTAGAATATCTGATGGAGGAGAAATCAGTTAGTACTTATAAATATTTTGATAGATCCCCAGGCTGTGATACACAGAGTGAAACAAGTGCAGCTGGATTTATGTACATATGAACCAAGACACGAGCATCAAGTCAGTGCAGAAAACAGAAGGACAGTTTCTTGGGAATGTCCACCTCAAGGTTTTTGTAAGGTTAACTGGGATGTAGCTGTTGATAAAAAATATTGTAAAATAGAAATTGGGGTAGTAGTAAGAGATGAAGTTAGTAACTTTTTGGCAACCTTGAGGAAAAAACAAGATCATACTAAAGAATCAAAATGGAAGCTACTTTGGGATGATCATAAGTGATACTCAAGCTACAATGAAAAAGTTGGAAACATGTAGAGTCAGTCATGTACATATTGCCCATAATCTAGCTAAAGCTGCTTTATATGTTTTAGATTATGTAGTAGACATGGAGGAAACTCCAATGTTTTATCAGATCATGTAATATGATATCAATGAAGGAAGTTGTTTCTAAAAGAAAAAAAAAAAAACTGCATACCAATAACTTTCGACACGTATTACTTAAATAATAAAATAAAAAAAACTTATAAGACCAAAAGCTTAACAAATAAAAAAGAATATTTCCTCATGATGAGCGGTGTGGGAGCATTTTTTATGTTTTTATTGAGTTTTTGAGAGATAATTGGTACTAAGATGGCTGGCTCTCTTAACAATTTGGTAATGAAATTTTGACCAATATACCGACTTGGTTTTTATATAAACTACAAATAGAAAAGAGTTTAATTAAAAAAGTAAGACTTAATTAATATTTGAGAAGTTTTAAATCCACGTACAAATTTTATATAAAAAATTAACACGCTGATTTAATTTAATATAGTATGATATATCAATTTCATGAATTTTTTTTTTTGTAATTTAATAAATTATACTAAATTACGTCAATGTCTAAATAGTTCAATTTATATAGGTAAAATAGCTCAATTTATCTGAATGGATCGTCTCAAAATTAAAAAATCAGAAATAAAAGGACAAGCGGATCAAAGAGACTATTAATTCAATCCATGATTTTTTTTTTTTTTTTTTTTTTTTTTATAGGAAAAACCAATTCTTCATTTCATATAAGAAAACAGATTACAAAGAAGAATCAAGCCAATGGAAATTAGCAATTACATCCGGGTACGAACCCCACCATAAACTAATTTCCGAGACACTCAAACCGAGCTGGGCAAGAGTATGAGCTACTGTATTGCAGCTTCTATTTGCATGTTCTAAAACACATGCTTGAAAACAAAGTATTAACTTCCTGATTTCACTAACCATATTCCCCATGATGGCCATAGACTGACCATTACTATTAAACTCATTCATAGCCAAAAGATAATCTGATTCAATTGACAAATGATAGATTCCAAGATGAAGACACAACTGTAACCCCCTAAGGACAGCAAGACCTTCAAGCTCAATAACATTTAGACTTGCCCTTTCTCTTATCGCTACCGCCATTAAAACTTCACTCTTTGAATCTCTCAATACAACACCTATACCTACCACAGATCCATCTTGAGAGAAAGCTCCATCTACATTTAATTTGAAAGTGCCAGGTGGTGGCACTTCCCATCTGCAGTGCTGTCTAATAACAGATATAGGTTTGTTTCTCAATTCACGAAACCCTTTTCGCAAAGCCAAGCCGCTTCCCAATATATCTTCAGCATGAACATCTTTCTCCAAAAAAATCTTTATGTTTCTTCTATCCCAGTAAATCCAGCAAATTAAGAAGAACAACTCCAGCAGCTCAGTACTATTGTAGATCTGCAGTTTTAGAGCTGCATCAATAAAGGAGCTGAAATCATCAAACCGTATCTGCTTTGGGAAGTTGCTAACCCAGATTTCTCTTATGGATGGGCAGGAGAGTAGCACATGCAAAATATTTTCTCTACTGTCATTACAGAAAGCACACTTTTCTGCAATATTTACATGTTTCTTCCAAAGATTATGCTTAGTAGGTAAAATTCCTTTGACAGCCTTCCATGCAAACACTCTTATTTTGAAGGGAGTTTCATATTCCAGATAGACTTCCACAATTTTCTTAATAGGTTAGTAGTCGATGCTTCACCGCTTTGAGTCCCCATATTTACTGATCTGAAGCAGCTATAGCCACTCTTGACTGTGTATCTACCATGAGCTTCATGCGTCCAACAAGTGACATTTAAACTTCCTTGACTAAGCACAATCCTCGTAATTTGCAGTGCCATTGCAGGAGGGAACATGCTTGAAATTTTGCTTACATCCCAGGCTGTCTGTTCAGGAAGAAATAAGGAATTAACAATAGCTTCCTCTGCACCTATCACAAACATATGGTTCATATCATCAATTATTTTAAAACCTAGTATCCATACATCAGTCCATATTCTCACTTTATTCCCTGAGCCTATCCTATTCTCCATCTGCACCTCTCCTTTAGCTTGGATATTGTACCCCAAATTCCCCTCCAAACAAAAGAAGGATTGCTTCCCGAAATAACATATAAAAAGTGGTTCTTTGGAAAATATTTCGCTTAAACATGTTGTGAAGCAACAAGTCCGTATTTGACATTATGCGCCGTCCCTGCTTGGCCAAAAGAGCATCATTAAAGATCTTCAAATCCTTGAATCCCATTCCACCTTCCCTTTTTGTTTCACACATCTTCTTCCAACTCATCTAATGAATTTTCTTCTCTTCATTTTTCTGCCCCCACTAGAATTTTGCCATCATTTGTTCAAGATCATAACACAAAGAAGAAGGAAGCTTAAAACAGCTCATGGAATAGGTAGGGATAGCTTGGGCTACAACTTTAATCAACATTTCCTTTCCTCCAGCCGAGAGAACCTTTTCTTTCCATCCTTACAACTTCCTCCACACTCGGTGCTTTATTTTAGAAAAAGCTCTAGTCTTTGCCCTCCAAACAAAAGATGGGAGTCCTAGACACTTCATAATCCTGACTTTGTTCTACTCCCCAAAAGTCCATAATTGCATCCTTAGTTGGTGGTTGCACATTTGAACCGAACACAAGGCTCGTTTTGTTTCTGTTTATGACTTGACCAGAAGATGCTTCGTAAAAGTTAAGAATTGATTGAATTTTCTGATTTTCTTGCATAGTTGTTTTACAAAATAAAAAGCTATCATCTGCAAAAAGTAAATGAGAGATCTTTGGGGCACCTCTACAAATCTTCACAGTTGAAATTTTCCCTCTTCTCTCGGCATGTTTTATCAAAGAGATCAAACCTTCAGTGCACAATAAAAATAAATAAGGTGAAAGGGGGTCACCTTGTCTTAAGCCTCTAGATGGAGCAAAATGACCTTTTAGGTCATCATTAACCAAAATTGAAAATGAAACAATTTGGACATACGTCATAACAAGATGGATCCATCTAGCATTAAAACCCATTGCCTTCATAACCACTTGTAAATATGGCCATCAACACGTTCATAAGCTTTGCTAATGTTCAACTTAATAGACATTGATCCATTCTTGCCATATCTCTTATTTCTCAAAAACTGCATTACTTCATACGCCCCCTAGAATATTATCAATAATGTTCATTCCCAGTACAAAAGCACATTGAGTTTTTGAGATAACAAGATCAAGTACACTCTTAAACCTATTTACAAGAACTTTAGTCATTAATTTATACAAAACATTACGTAAAGCCTAAACTTATAAATTTTCTCAGTAACTCAGCATTCATTTGTTCAGACACCCGGGCCCTTAATCCTTCCAAAAAATCCCAGTTATTATTGCTCATATCAGAATGGAACAGATTCCGCCGTCAACCTCTCTCTCTCTCTCTCTCTCTTTCTCCGGGACACTCACTCTCGTTCCAGACACTCGCAATTTCTCTTCGGTTGGTTCTGCACTTTCCAACGCCCGAAATCACAGCTTTACCGGTCGTGCGAATTTTGTAAGCTTTCAATGATATCCAAAACACTCTTTCTCTGTTCTATGTTATGCCCACCTTCTGTCTCTCCCCTTTTCCATTTTGTGTTGCTGTAATAATTTTTATCCATATTCTGATTGTTCCACAGTGTCTCTCTTTCGACTGTTGATTTTCATCTGGTTGTATATTTTTTGGGCGTTTTTGCTGTTTCCTTCTTACCTTCTACTTGGCGTCTCAGCAAAACCAGGTGTTCTGTTACACTGGGGGTGTAAATATAACTGGATTATTTGTCATGTTGAGAGCTTCCAAAATTGGCAGCTTTATATGTTCGGAAGGATTGGACAGTTGAGATGAAAATTGAAAATTGAAAATTGAATAAAATATTGTTAGAATATATATATTTTTTATATTATTGTTTGTTTTGAGATTTGAAAAAGTTGAATTATTTATTTTATTTTGTGTGAAATTTTGAAAAAATTGTAATGATTTGAAAAAATTGTAATGATTAGATGAGATGAGATGAGATGAGTTCAATGACTTTTTATATCCAAGCCTCCACTTGTGTTTTTGAGAACCGCGGTTTGAGATTTTTTGGCTTTACCATATGGGTATCTAGTGGAGTAGTGCTGGTGGTGCCTGGAATGAAAGCTTCTGTCTGGAGAACTGTAATATTATTGCATGATTAAAACATTCAATTGGATTGCATGAGAAAAGGGATGTGTTTTTGGCTAAATTATGTTGTTCTTGGATGATATGAATTTGGGGTGGTCGGCGTGTAAGTGCAGAATAAAAGAATTTGCTTCTTAGATTGCATGATGGGAAGGGCAAAGCTCAGTATAAAGAGGTTAGAGAGCACTAGCAACCGACAAGTTACTTATTCAAAAAGGAGACATGGCATTTTGAAGAAAGCTCGGGAGTTGGCCATATTGTGCAACATTGACCTCGTTCTACTCATGTTTTCTCCAACCGGGAGGCCTACGTTATGTCAAGGAGAGCACAGGTAGGGTAAGTGGATTCCCTTTGTTATACAAAATTTCCCTGATCGAAATAATAGGCTGTCTTCATGCCTCTAGTTTATGTGCATAATAGATAGATTTCTGTTAGATGGAGATCACAAATATTCTTGGCAGGGAATTTACAGTATATTGGGAGATAACTGATGTTATGTATTGGTCGACATTCCTTACTATCAATACCTCTGCAGCTCACACACCGTAACTTTAGGTGTCTGTTGACAGTTGTACACCATGTATAGAAACTTTTTTGAATCTTTGTAATCCCACAAATCCTCCTGTAAACCCTCTGGATCATCCCTTTTATAGTTCCTTCCATATAATGTTTGTTCTATATATACTCAATAAAAGCAACCATCTCACGTCAGTGAGACAAAGTTTAGCAGAAGTCTTCAACTATATGGTAGTGAATCTACCTAAATCGTGAAGGAGAATTATTAAACAGATTCGACCATGGTTAAAATGGGGTTTGATATATACATGATAATCTGAAATGTTTCTTTGTCATCTCAGAAATTTTGAAGAGGTTATTGCGAAGTATGCACACATAACACCGCATGAAAGGGCAAAAAGGTGTGGAAAAAAAGTTATCGTAAACTTTTGACCCTTTTTATTCAGTTGTTTGGTTGAATTTGTATGCATTACAGCTAAGTGATATTTTATTTCACTGGAACAGGAAATTGGAGAACCTTGAAGTATGACTGTCATTCCCTGTCCTTTCAAAATATAGTGTCTATGTTTGCTTCTTCTGTTTGTATCGGTTCAAGATAGAGCATTTATCCCTTGATATTTATTCTTTTATTCATGTCGATGTTCTGTTTGGTAATATAGGTTCTAAAGAAAACCTTCAAGAAGTCGGACCATGATGTAAATATAGAGAATTTTATGTGTTCAAGGTACTATTGTATTGATCAATCTGTAAATTTTTTGTAGTGAACTTCTTGACCCCATCTGACTTGGCAACCCCTTATTTTTCTTTTTTTCTTGCCAGCCCTCAAACAATCGTGGTACAGATTGTTTACCAGCAGTATCTTAATAATACATTATTATTTGGATTCTTTATTTACTTGATTAAGTGGTTTGTGGGTAAATAGGATGTGCCGGAATTGAGTAATCAATTAAGGGTATTGCAAGCTCAACTTACAGGAGTACAAAAGAGACTGAGGTGCACCTTAGGGCTTTTGGTGTTTAAAGTACTGTTTTTTCTTTTGAATTTTTGTGGATCATATTGTTAGTGTTAGATGGATATTGAATAAAAGCTCAAGTGTGCTTATTATAAACTCTCTGTTTTATTGTATAATACATTATAATCATTTAGCCCTTCATTGTAAAGGGTAGGAACTTTGAAGGGTACTTTTTCAGTTCGAACTGTCCTTATTTGAAATTATTGTTCCAGTTGAACTCAAAAAGGGAAAAGAAAACAACCTTTCAGAAAATAATATTGTTCTGGTTCAGGACTACACACACTGGTTGTTCATATAAGTCCTATTGCCAGTTTTATGAGGCTGCAAAGTTTCAACAAAAACCAAGGCGCAAGAGCAACTGTTCTGTCAGATTATGTATTATAGCACATAGTATATGACCGTGTAACCGCTACCACATTGTTAAACCCTTATTATTTCATTCCATGTAAGATGTCAACTGATAACAGAATGCATCTAAAAAGCTGAGCAATATCAATATTTATCTAGTGCAAGTTGTTTCTTTATTACAACTGCCTTGTTTCATACGATGGTCTGTAGTTTGACCGACTTTTGTACTTAGTATCCTTTATGTTTATTTAACAATCTTACCTATCTTGCCATTCCTTCAGCTATTGGAGTGATCTGGATACAATCAACAATGTAGAATACCTTAGGCACATTGAAGACTTGCTACGAGAATCAGTTAACCGATTACGTCTGCATAAGGTACAATATTTGTATATTTTATGTATGAGAAAGCTTGACTTATTTATCTGGGAATATTTCTGACCTTTAGATTAGTGCCTGTGTATGGATTTGTATACCATCATTTTTAATTCACAAAAGTGTTGGTTATATTAGAGAGAGAGAGAGAGAGAGAGAGAGAGAGAGAGAGAGAGAGTGTGTGGTAGATATTACAGGGGTGCTCACCTCAAGTGCTTCAGACCCTAGATAAGTTCCTTGGCCTGCTCCTTAGTAAAGGTGCCTTGCCTTGCTAAAGCCACCATAGAGGCACCTCAGTAGAGCATTGCCTCAATCGAGTCCCTAGGTGAGTTCCTGGCTCACCTTTCATAGCACCAGTGGAAATGCCTCATTACCAACTCACCTTAAGCAATACTCTTATACCAGGTCTTTCTCTTTGCAGGAAAACTTGGGACAACACCAATTAACGTCTCTAGAAAGCACTATCCAGGTGGTTAAAGTGTCAGCTACTTCAGATCTTTCTCTTTGCGTCCCTCCCCCTTGTCCTGTCTCAAATGTCATGAAATCTCATATATGCTCGTTCTTTCCTGAAATGCTTCAGAGCGGGATGCGATTATCACAGATCATGAGTGGTGTGCAAGAAGCCCAGTCCTTATCATGGCTTCCAAATTATGACAACCGACTTATGATGTTACCCAATGAGCCAAACTTCCTGCCACACAGGTAAGTTTTCTGTTAGTCATATCCAATGCAGCATTATCTTCAATACGTGACTTCATATATGCATTGATGAAGACGGAAGTAGCACAATGCACAGGATATTTTATTAAAAAGTACATATCATTGCATGGAATCTTAAATATGTTTAAAATCTTTTAAAGATGTACAAAAAATAAAAGTTTTATTACAATTTTATACAATCTACTAACAAAAATAAAGATCAAACCGAGAAGCTCATTTTTGTGAACACATTTTTTCCTCTACAATTTTATCAAGTAATGAGGTTAGTTTATGTCTCTATACTCTTTTTTATGTTCAGTTTTCGTTTTAACTTTTTTTAAAATTCGATAACATTTATGAATCCTTTGATTATAGAATTAAAAACTACACTGGTTGATAAGACAGAAAAGATGAGTGGTGAAAATTAAAAGGCTACTAATTTTAAATAAAAATGATTAATTTAGTTAATATATTAAATTTCATTTAGTGAGTTATAAAAAAAAATTGTAAAATATTCATTTCTTTATTCAATAAGTTTAACTTCATCATGTTTTATTTGTTTTTGATTTAATAATAATACAAATGAATAGTAGATGATGTGGCGTTAATAGGAGTGGAATGAGATGGCTTCATAAGCGGATAGCTCTATGTTTTGCTGATTATGTAGTATATAGATCTGTTACTTAAAACCTAGTAATTTTAAGTTCATGTACTACATTCATCAGTTTTTATTTCACTGCTGAACTAGCAAAACATTTCATTTTTCATCTAATCCATTGATTGATGTGTTCATTGTTATCCTTTTCCTCTCCAGTGATGGAGATGTGGATAGCTCCTCAGATGTTTTACATCCAGCTTATTGTGGTTATTTTAATGCTGGCAAACAGACAGGATGGCGATACTGTACAAGTTGCAAATATGGGATCAGGAGGTGATGGCTCTGAAGAGTTAAGTAGAACTGCTTGTTCAAGTTTACAACTTGGTGAGCAATGTGCATGCCCAGTGTATGATCATTCAAATTTGTCAGACAATAAGAAATTGAGACCTGAGATGGAGATAAATTTACAAGAAAATCCTGTGGATTATCAAGTTAATAGCAACTTTGAGCTGCCTCATTTTCATCATACTTGGTTCTCTTCATCTGGGCCTTCTGGCATTGCAATATACAATCAGAATGGCTATCGCCGGTGAGAATTCTTCTAATCTTCTTATTCTTCACTTCTGAACTGTAAAGAAATTTCAGACTGTAAAGAAAATAGTGTTTCCATCTTTAGCATAAGAGTGGTGATATGTACATGGACTGTGCTGACTGATGACATTTTACTTAAAAAATATTTACTGTTCATTTATCACTGGTATTTTAACTCACCCCATGTGCAACTGCCTGTGTAATGCCCATGCACATATTATTATTACTCTTAGCATAATGGTTAATACCAACCATACTTTTCGTTTGTTAATAATTATCGACCGGATCAGCAATGAACTGAACTCCATTTATGGAACTGTTAGATTACCTATTTATTAAAATTTAATTGTCAGCGGAAGTTTCTTTAATTCTTTAGATTATCCTTTCCCATGTCTTGAGTATAGGGTTCGATTGAAGTACCTGGATGATATATCCTTGTTCATCATTTAATTTGAAGAACAAGCACATACTCAAATGTTTATTGATATCTTATCCGTGTTCCTAACTCTTTCGCTAGTTTCTGTTCTTTAGCGTTCAGGTAGCTAGGTCTGCCTTCCTGTTCCTTATCATTTACATTCTTCTTGCAGCAACCAAACCGATTCTCATGTGTCACATTAATCTTGGTTGAAATGACAAGGAGGTTGCTGAAAGAAGCATCTCTGTGCATCACATTTGAAGGTTAGACTGTAGATTTCTTTTAATGGAGTTTGCATAGAAAGTAATGAAATAAGTGCAATCTGAAAGGTGTACAGGAGCTCATTTGATTATTTTGGCTACCCAATATCATAGCTGTATATGTTGTACTCGTAACATGGGTGTAAATTTGATCTTTTAGTTTTATAACATGGATACCTTCTGATATTAATTTCCAATTACCCAATCCATAAGTCGAAACTTGAAGAGAAACACATGGAAGTTGAATTTTGAAAGGATAAGGAGTTTTAGGCGTCCTCGATTTCTTGCTTCAGAAATTTAACTCGACCTGCTATATAGTAGATGTAATCTGCATGTAGATATTAATGCCATTCAGTTCCCCTGTACATGGATACATTGTTCACACTGATGCCACATCTCACTCAAAAACCGTGTCCCCCATTGTTACAGAATAAATGAAACAGGTCATCACGTCATTTCTGATGAACTTAGTTGCCGCTTAGTGTCTGGATGATGGTGTTGTGCCATGGGTCAGAGAGGTGCTGCAACAGATTGTCAAATGGTCCTTTTCCAGTAATATTGTGCTGAACCACAAATCCCAAAAATGCCAACATTGCCAACCTCCCTGCATACATGCAGAGAACAATTAGTATGCAAAATTTATGAGCTGAATCAACCTGCATATTTCAAACATTGATTTACCATTTGCAATCTCCTTCTCCTTGGCCTCAAGAGTGGGTGCAAAGTTAAGTGGGTTAAAAATGCCTCCTGGGTATCCCACCTCATTTGGGGGCAAACTATATTGCTTAAAGATGGGGTCCTGGTTGACACTTCCTGGGTTCTTAATGTCTTGCCACCTTCTGATCTCAACATAATGGAACAAAATGAACTCGATCACGAAGAGGGTCGATGAGGATGCAAAGTATTCAGCTTTCCCAGCATCATACCACTTTGGGACATTGATAATACCAATCGTTGTAAAAACCTCTGGAAGTAGCATTCCTACAACACCCAACATCGCCCAGCGACCATTGACAAGCTCGGCTTGAACATACCATCTCAGGTTCTCAGGGTCCTCAGCAAGTCCCAGAGGATCAAACCCATTGTCACCAGGAAGACTGAAACAATTTTAAAAGCACTGTTAAAGTTTGTTTCTTACTTTTGACGTGTTCAATTTAAGCCTTGAGGAATGCATAGGATTCAGAATTGGTGAGTGTAGATGAATAGATACGTACCTGCCATCAAGGTAACCTGGTGAGGCTAAGCCCGGCAGCCATTCACCTTTCTTGGCTTCTACTTTGAAAGAAGCTGTAGAGGATGAGGAAGCCATTGGTTTAATGGCCAACTCTCTATGCAATTTACCTGAAGACCCGGTAAGGAACCTGGATTTTGCGGCACATGATGGCCGGAAAACTACAGCCGAAGCTTGCGTTGTGACTGTGGCCATCTTTTAGGACCTGAATCAATCAACGCAAGAAATCAAGTGGTGTCAAGGGAAGTGGTGGTGATGGTAGTGATGGTTGAATAAGCTGAAAGCGTATGTGTTATGCGTGGCTTTGTATTTTCATTTCAAGGCTGTGTTTGTGGTTCTTGTTCATTCTTGGAAGTTGACGGTTCGTTTGATTGATTTTTAGGATCCGACGGTTGATATGTGTTTTAGAGTTATGGATTAACCAATGGGATCCGATTGGACCTTATCCTTTTATCCTGGTGCCATATCCGCATATCTGTTTCTTTGTTGTGATTGGTTGTAAATGATGCTGTGTGGGGTCTTTTTTCTTTGTCACTGAACAAGATTTTTTTTACTTGTCCCACCCAATCGGCACCTCACAAGTGGCATATTGCATCGCCATATTTTGTAGCTGGAGATATTTGAGGCCCAACAACTAATCAAACAGGTTTACATTTTGTAGCTGGAGATATAGTACTTTTTTTTTTTTGACAAGAGATATAGTACTCCTGATCGTGCAAAGTTCCGAACAATGCTTTAAATTGTGTTACGGTCGTTATTTTGGTTTAAGTATTAGATAGGGGTATTCATCCGGTTTCAACTTGAGAACCCGGATAAATCCAGACCGGGACCCGGATTTCAAATCCGGGCCGGAATACGGGCCTGATTCGTCCAGGTCAGATCCGGGCCGAAACCCGATTGAACCCAAGTTTTTTAATACCCGGATTCCGGATTCCAGGTTGAACTTTTTTTTTTTTTTTTAAAAGAAGTCTGTTTTTCATTTTTTTTTTTTTTTTATAGAAGTATGTAGTTAAAAGAATAATTTTATTTTAATAAAAACCTATACCATATTAAAGATTTTTCAAGAATAATCCATGCTGAAAATCATAAATTTTTTTTTTTTTTTTTTTTTTTTTTTTTTTATAAAAGCCTATATTATGTAAAAAATTTTTCTAAGCGGTAATGTTAAAAATCATAATCCTAACATTGTGCAGAATAATAAAATATATAAAAATAAAAAACTAAAATGCATGTAATCTACTACATATTACATTATTACGAAATATAAAATTACAAGATATGAGTTACAAATCAATAACATAGTCTTCCATGTGATTTAATCACACCAAATAAAACTTCAAGCCTATTCGATGTAGCCACCCAACTGAAGACAACCGCTACATTGAATTCCTAGTATATTCTCTGCAGCCACCCAAACTGAAGAGTAAAAATGTATTTCAACAAAGAAAAACACAAACCATGGAAAGGAACACCTAACACAAGCTATTGACAGTAGACACAATATATAAAAGCAGCTCAATGACCAAGTATTGACATGGAAATCAGTAAAAATAAATAGCTTGTAACCCCACAACATCCCACAAACTCCATCTCAATCCACTCTGAAAGGACTCCCAGAGAGAAAAACAAAGCAAAAGGGTCAAGCAATATGAAATCTTTTGCCTTCATGTGTTTAACTTTGAGCAAAAACAAAAAAAGCACAAACAATATTACTGTGTGCATGCAAGAAATTAGGGATGATGTATAATTAATCCTTCTAGAAATTAGGGCTAGCATTCAACTAATTAATGACTTATGGAGGGATAGAACCAAACAGACCCCTGTTTATAGCAAATCAATCGAGCTAGACATGCATGCATACCTCAAAAATCACCTGCTCAATGTATGATGACATTTAATTAGCAACAGCACCAGAAGAAAGAATTGAATAAGTTTTTAAGGATGTTTGCAATTAATTAAACAAAAATGTGTAATTAAGTTTGGAGCTAATTAATGTAATTTTCTAAACAAACATAAAGAGCTTTTGTAAAGGCTTACCATCAGGATCTGAAGCAGAACCAACAAAAAATAGATTATTTGAAAACAAGGACAGATTGAAATGAAGGACTGTTTAATCAGAAACCTATATCTTAACAACCCATTAATAATGATGATACATGAAAATCTTATGAACATTCAAATATTAATATTTAAAAGAATTAACAAATGTTTCTAGGTAATGAATGATTGATATGAAGGCATCCTCAGAGCCAATAAATACCTCAAAAATATTTTTTTATTCCAAAAAAAAAGAGTGCCGATTCAGTATCGTAAACAGAATGTGGCAACACAGAACATAACAGACCCAAATAAACAAAGTATTGAAGAAATAAGTTTTTCTTCCATTGTTCTCAAAACTTCTATCATTATTTTTCCTCCAAATCACCAAACCAGGTAGAGAGGCACAGTTCTAAAAGCTCCAAAACTAAATACTCTCTTCACTACCTTATTTATATGATCTACGCCATCTCCAAAAATCCAGACTTTAAGCTTAAAAGCAACTTATAAGACCCATATGCATTCTGGGCACAGAGAATGAGAAGCAAGCCCACAAAATCCATCTAAACAAACATTGAATGTCACCAATATCTCTCGTTTGTAGGTATAATTTTCTCCAAAAATACCCAATCCACACCGAGAAATAAAAATAACACGATACACATGTGCAATAGCGCAAGGATAAAAACTAACCGATTCAGTCATAGAGCAAGCAAAATAACACACAATAATATGAGGGCAAGAAATGGGGAGTACCCTTTCTTTGCGTGTGGCTTTCTTTTGCTCCAACTCTTTGAGGGCGAGGGCGAGGGCGCGGAGGGCTTCAAGGGCCTTTGGCTTCAGTTGTGCTTAAGGGAGAGCTTCTTGGATGATAGCGGTACCATTTTACCAGGCCTAGAAGGCTCGGATGTATGTCGGTGAGAGATGGGTTTGAGAGCTTGATGGGTATGAGAGTATTGGTGGGCGAAGAGGTGTACTGTGATCTAGGGTTGGCTAGTTTGGCCGAGGAAGAGATGATTCTCAAAGCTGAGCTTCCGCAAGCCATAAGTGAGAGAGAGTGCTCGAATCAGCTACTCCTCTCCATCAAGTAACCATCGAGATCATCACGACAATGGCTAGGGTTTCGTAGAATCGTTGCCAGGGTTGAGAAAGGAGGGGGAGGGGGGGTCCGGGGTCACAGGCAGAAGGATCGAGATTTTTTTTTTTGCCTTTTATACAAATTTGGTTATACCGGGTTATGAATACGGAACCCGGGTTTCATACCCGAGTCCGGACCGGATATATCCAGTTTTTATAATACGCCCGGGTTATCCGGGTTCCGGACTGGGCCGAAAAAAATGGGCCCGGATGAACAGTCCTAGTATTAGATATTTTAGTATTGGTGTGTTATGGTGCGTATTAGTTATATATAGAAATTGATAATTAATAAAAAAAAAATACATGTATATGTGTGTATCACGTGTGTGAGATAATTGAAGATTTCTAAAATGAATATACCCTAAAAACTTTAAAAGAAAAGAGAAAAAAAATTACAAACTTGAGTTGAGAAAAAAATAATAAAAAAAAATTCAAGAAATTCTTAAAAATAATATGATTTTTTTTTCTAAAAAAAAAAAAGAGAGATAAAGAGGGAACATATTTAAAGTTATATATAAAAAAAATTAGATTATATAAATACGTTTTAAATTTTAAAATTACATGAAAGTTATCTAGATTTTAAATTTACAAAAATGTCATTTTAACTCAAGAAAATTATGAAATTTCTATTAGAAGAGTCCGAAATCGGTTAGGATTATAATGTACCGGGTACTACCTTAGAACAGAGAATTCTAGATGTTCCTGTAATAGCCTGCCAGAAATTCCAAAAGTTTTTACGAATCGACTAATCTTGTAGATTTTAATCTGTCAGCGTAGTCAGTATTGTCATTCATTATGATGTCAGTAGCGTGATTTTATTTATTTGAGGTACCTAGAAGTGTCAGAATGAAATACGGTTTGTGCCATTAGTTTCGTTTGAATATTTAGGATTTTATGGCACAACAAACCCATTTTCAATTTTTGAACGAAATGCTTCTTCGAAAATGCATTTTGATTATTTCAAGGTGCTTCAGAATCAAAATTTGATAAACTATTTTTACTATTATGTTAGCATAATTATTTAAGATTTTACAGTGCAAAGTTAATTTTCACTTTTTCGGAATAAATAGTAATATAGATAGTAGCACCAAGTATAGTATTTTCAAAATCACAGTGTGAAATGTCCAAATTAGGTTAGAGAAGTTTTATTTTGACACTAGGCAAGATTTTAGCCACACTTGGTGAATAGTATTGGACACTTGGCACCAAGAGGAACCATGAGATAGAAATGTGAAGGAAATCAAGCATTGAGATCATGCCACCTAAGCAAAGCACTATTCCATCCAACCATCCAATTCATGTCAAACCGAATAGGGTTTCAACCCTAGTGAAACCCTAAACATTTGGAATCCAATTGAAATCCCAAAAGTTTGGTTGAAACTGAAACCCTAAATGGTTTTCCCAAACCCCAAATTTGCTTCCAAACCCTAAATGGATCTGATTTTTATCTTAGAGTTTAATCACTTGATTAAATTACTTTCATATGCTATTAACCACTAAAATTGATGTTATGACATCATTCTTCAATCTTTTAAACCTTAAAAATTGTATTGGGTAAAAACAAATTGGATTTGGGCTTGATAGCAGCCCAGACCCTTGCCAACCGTCTTTAAACCCCATTGAAGCCCATTCGGTTAAGGCCCATTAAAGCCCAAGAAATTGAGCCACCTTTGCAAGGCTTGTGGAGGAAGTTTTCCCCTACCGTGGCTGACCAAAAATTTCCCAAAGCATCCCCAAGTTGTACTTGATGTGAAGGCAAAAAGCCACCTCACCACCACCCTTCACAAGGAAGCTTCCTTGGCTGAAACCATGCACCGTTGCCCATTGGTTTTGCACCTTATTTTGGCTGACACAACCATCACTCAAGTGTCATTCACAGCCCTCTCATCACCCTTTAGTTGTGTAAGAATACTTCCAATTCCATTCCCTTTCATTTCATCCCTTTCCAACACTTTTCTTGGAGATAAACCTAAAGGTTCCCTCGAACAGTTTTCTTGAGTCACTTTACTAGCCCATTTGGAAGCATTTTTAAGTATTTTCGCATGAAATTCCCTTCACATGATTTGTTCCTATTTGAGTCGAGTTTCTATGTATATCTTTTTGTTGATTTTAAGGGTCATTAGATTGGTCAAAAGTTGTTTTAAGATAGGAAAGGTCATTCTGAGCAGTAAACTGGACAATGCTTGATATTTTGGTATTTTTGACAAAGCTACTGGAAAGATCTTCGTTTGATTTTTTGATGGAGGAGTTTAGTTAATATGTTTATATGAAATTTTGATGATGATTCGTTGCATGTTATAAGATTTGGATGAAATTGTTTCTTAGATCTAAAAAGTTGGAAACTAGAAGGAGTAAAATGGTTTTTGTTTTGTGAAAGCTTGGATCTTTTATGGTAAAATCATGCTCCAATGGTTTGATATTTTTTTTATATGATGATCCTAAGACTTTGATATACATATTAGGATGTTAGTTTAAGGATATTCAGTGTTGATTTTAAAGATATGATTTTTTATGCATGAAGAAACTTGGTTAGGTCACAAATTTGAGGTTTTCTGGTATATGGATATTTTGATGCAAATATGGCCATGTGGTCTTGCGTTTAATGCTTGAATCTACTCTAGGACATGATTTTTAACCATGTGATATTATTGGCTTGTAATGTTTTTCATGGTATGTTTCGGATCAAAGGATTTGATCAAAACCAAACTTTAAGGCAATCGTTTTTTGGTGCAAGTGTTGAAGCCAAAAGTTTGGTGTTAGATCTTGTGATTTTATGATGTTTGCATGATGATTAAAATCATGATAATTTTTAGAAGTGTGTTATGAATATATCGGAAGTGTATTTTTAAACTTTTAAAGTTATTGGAGATGTTTTACAAAGAGACAAAATCTTAAGAATCAAAGGTAATGTTTTTAGTTAAAGCTTGGAGCTTTGTTTTAAAAAGAGTTTTTGTGATTTTTGTGAAGTGAATTTTGTTGGTTGTTTTAGTATGCTATTTGGACATAGGATATGATTTTCTATATTGCAATATTTTGGTTTGAGCATGAGAAATAAGGTTTGATAGAATTGCAACAAAAATCAAGAATTTTAACCTATGTGTGTTACGACCTTAATGAGTTTGTTATGGTTATGATATGTTCTAAAATTTTCTCATTAGATATTGGTGAGTTTAAAACATTTGAGAAAAGGTTTTAGGATGTGGAGAACCCATATACGAGAGATTGAATGAGGTCAAATAGAATGTGGAGCACAAACAAAGAATCGATGGAGCCTATCCCCCATTTTCAGGATGTCAATTTAGATATTATAGTTGAGTTGTGTGAGTGGCTCAGCAAATTAGTACAATGGTTTTTATTTCTAGACTGTAGTTATGAAGCGTTGTTTCCAATACTTTTTATGTTACAGACCTATTGGACAAGTACTGTAACCTTTTGGATATTAGTTATTACATGAATTTTATGAAACATGTTTATGTTTTAGGATATATTACTTCTGGTACATAGTATTGCTCAAATAAAAAAATGAAATATCCGCTGCAAATATTGCATATTGTTAGTTGCATGCTAGGTGCATTGCATCTTTAACTGTCATGAACGGAGGTAGATAACTTTGTGTTGCATGTCCCAACGCTTCAAGTTCCATCAAATCCCAACTAGAATTTGGGGGTTCACAATTCCTAAACAAATTGGAATTCAAAAGTATGGTTCCAAATTCTAATTTTAGTTAAACAAACAATCTTTCTCTTTCCAAAATAGAACAAACATCTTCTTTTCCAAATGATAGGTCAAGCAGATATTCAATTTACAAGTACTGTTATCTTTTTGATATGAGAATTTTTTTCTTGAAAAAGCAATTTTGAATGTTTGTTCTATTTTGGAAAGAGAAAGCAATTGTGAACAACAGTACATGTAAATTAAATATGTATGGAACCTATAAGTTCTCTTTACATTTTTTTTTTTCAAAATCTCTTATTTATATGTTTTTAAATTTGATAATAAAAGAGTGAGCATATTAAAACTTACATTCTTCAATCACAAGTAGCTACTTAAATATTATTCAATTTAAAAAAAAAAAAAAACTAGACCACATAGGTCCATTACTAGAGCTTAAAATAGTTGTTTCAAACTCAAAACGTTAGGGGTTTTCTAGGTAGCAAGTATCAAGAAAGAAAGAAGAGCAAGAAAACGGAATCAAGAATCACACTGATGGATTTATTTCAAGGAAAATCCTGTGGCGCCCCCGACCCCCATGTAAGGAGATACGGAAATCGAGACGCAAGGATGGTGACAACAGGGTCACACATCCTAACGATAGTGCCAAGTGTGTGTACATGCAACAGTGTACAATAAACAACGTAGCGGATAATTAAGTCAACTAAGTACTAGAATGGTTAATACAATTTAAACAATCAGTAAAAAGGATTAAAAATTATACAGTCATCCAAAATAAATATTTTACAAGTCTCAAACCAAAACGAGTGATCCCAGATCACTCCTCGGGCGGAGCCGAATTCTCAGGCTCACCGTCAGCCTCATCTGCATCGAAATCTGCGTTACCACAAAATGGTACTACAGGTAAGTATAGACCAAATAACTACGAGATAAAAATACATTAATGCAACCAACATGCATGCATATGATGAAATATGCATTAGATCCAAAAATACTATTTTTTCCGAAAATAGATATTTTCAACACACGCCAAAATCTCATTTTGGCCCAAAAATAATACTCCGTCATTTTCCCAAAAAATGACCCAAATCAATAAAACCTCATTTTCCCAGAAAATAAATCACATAAAATCCTTTTAATCAACACACGCTATTTTTCCAAAAAAACAACCCATTATTCCATTAATCAATGCACCATGATCTCCCCTAGGGATCATCCACACACCCTGGCTTCGTAGCGATGCTCAGTTCAACGCCCAGCGCGTTCGTGGCCAAGCACCCACTACCCAACGAGTGATGCCCAGTTCCGCGCCCAACGCGTTCGTGGCCAAGCATCCTTTAGCCCCCGCCAGCAGAGGGGCCACGGAGTCGGCACGAGACCATCTCGTCCGATCCCATTGTCGCCCAACGACAATCTAGGGGACGTCACTCAGTATATTCCACTCCTGAGTGACCAGAGGAGTTCCACCGAGATAATGCCTCATCTCGGCTTGGGGTCGTGACACACACGCACCCAAAATCCTTTAACGCATGAAAATTCAGTTTTCATGAAACACATGAATATGAATGAATGTACACGAAAACCCAATTTCCTTTACAAACATGATCATGCGTGCAATATGCCATGTACATGAACAACGCCATACCAACAACTAAAATTTCACAATATCAATCAAATACACAACTCCGTCCACAATCCATCCTACCCCCGAACTCCTCGGACTCAGTCCGGCATGTTCAACCAGATCACAATAATATGGGTTAGTGTAAAAATATATTTAAATCACGATAGTTCTTTGGAAAAATACTTACAATGCTATATAATAATTTTCGAATGATCATGGAGCTGCAAAAGGTGGCGACACAGCAACGTAACAGTGTAAAATATACTGTGGCCGTGGGTCTCAAAAATTCAATTTTCAACGGAGACGATCCAAGACCCGAAATTGATAGGGTAGGGTTTAGAGAGGTTGGTGAAGCCAATGGTGGTGGTGGTTGGCCGTGGGTGGCGGCGCAAATGGTGGTTTTTTTAACACCCTGTATTTTAGTGTATTTTCACTGAAGGATTATTTTTAATAATTCAAAAATTTATTCTCTTATTTTATAATTATCAGATATTTTAAATGGGTTATTTTATGATCTTTAAATTGTGAAAAATTAAATTGTTATGTTTTCTTAATATTTATTTACTGTTGTACATTTAAATTGTTCTTTTTTAAATTAATTGATTGTGGGATTTAATTATTTTATTTTCATTTTATCATTACGTTTAATTTAATTTAATTGATTTACTGTTTTAAAATCAATTTCGTTGGATCATTTTCTGTGACCCAAGATGTGAGGATTGAACCTCATTTCTTTTCCCCACTTTTCTTTTTCTTTTCTTTTTCCCCATTTCTTCCTCTTCCTTTTCTCTCCCCCCGCGCGAAGCTCCTGCGCTCTGTCCCCGTCCGATTCCTCCTCCACCCAGCCCGCCGCCCGTGACCGGCACCGCCCGTTCCGTTCACCTCCCCATCGGCCGGCGACCCTTCCCCGTAAATCTCAGCTCCTCCATCACTGCCGTTAGCCTCCACGCGCAACACCTAGCTGCAGCCTTCTCTTCCTTCGCGCGTCGCCGTCGCGCCACCTCCAGCCACCATCTCTTCACCACTTCATCCCCGACCTCTTAGCAACCCAATGGACCCTACCCCGGCTCCGATCCATCACCGGTGAAGCACAACCAAGCCCATCTCCGATTTCGACTTTTTGGCCATAAAACCACCCTTTGCGCCGCCACCCACAGCAAACCACCACTACTATTGGCTTCACCGACCTCTCTAGGCTCTACCCTATCAATTTTGAGTCTTAGTTTGTCTCCATTCAAAAGTGAATTTTTGAGACCCACGGCCACAATGTATTTTACACTGTTACGTTGCTGAGTCACCACTTCTTGCACCTCCGTGATCGTTCGAAAATCATATTATAGCATTGTAAGTATTTTTCCAAATAACTATCGTGATTTAAATGTATTTTTGCACTAACCCATATTATTGTGACCTGGTTGAACATGCCGGACTGAGTCCGAGGAGTTCGGGGGTCGGATGGATTATGGAAGGAGTTGTATGTTTGGTTGGTATTGTGAATTTTTGGTTGTTGTGGTGTTGTTTATGTACATGGCATATTGCACGCATGATTATGTTTGTAAATGAAACTGGATTTTCGTGTACATGCATTCATGTTCATGTGTTTCATGAAAACTGGATTTTCATGTGTTAAAGGATTTTGGGTGCGTACGTATCACGACCTCAAGCCGAGATGGGGTATTATCTCGGTGGAGCTCCCCTGGTCACTCGGGAGCGGAATATACTGAGTGACGTGCCGACTCCGTGGCCCCTCTGCTGGTGGGGGCTAGAGGATGCTTGGCCATGAATGCGCTGGGCGCGGAACTGGACATCACTCGTTGCGTAGTGGGTGCTTGGCCACGAACGCGCTGGGCGCAGAACTGAGCATCGCTACGAAGCCAGGACGTGCGGATGATCCCTAGGGGAGTCATGGTGCATTGGTTAATGAAATAATGAGCTGTTTTCTGGAAAAATAGCGTGTGTTGATTAAAAGATATTTATGTGATTCATTTTATGGGAAAATGAGATTTTATTGATTTGGGTCATTTTCTGGGAAAATGACAGTATTGTTTTTGGGCCAAAATGGGATTTTGGCGTGTGTTAAAAATATCTATTTTCGGGACAAATAGTATTTTTGGATTTAATGCATATCTCATCATATGCATGCATGTTAGTAGCATTAATGTATTTTTATCTCGTGATTATTTGGGTTATACTTACTTGCGGTACCATTTCGTGGTAACGCAGATTTTGATGCAGAGGAGGATGAGGGTGAGCCTGAGGAGTCGGCTCCGCCCGAGGAGTGATTGGATTACTCGCATTTTGGTTTGGAACTTGTAAATATTTATTATGGATGACTGTATTATTTTTTTTAAACATTTTTACTGACTGTTTAAATTGTATTAACAATTCTGGTACTTAGTTGTATTAATTATCCGCTGCGTTGTTTTTGTACACTGTTTCATGTACACACACTTGGCACTAACGTTGGGATGTGTGACGCTGTTGTCATCATCCCGGTGTCTCGATTCCCGTGTCTCCTTACATGGGGGTCGTGGGCGCCACAGGTGGTATCAGAGCAGTTCAGCTCTGGATAAACCCACATGTCTCTTCTGTGAAGTACCAGAAATACTATTTTAAAAATATAAGTTAAATTATTTATTTTAAGGTATCATTTAATATGGATTTGTTATTTATTTTGTTTATGTTATGTTATTTTATTTTACTTTATCTTAGTTATTTCAGTGTTACTTTTGTTTTGTGTTTGATTTTGTTCGGGTGTTTAAACGGAGTTAAAGATTGCTATGACAGGAAGATGGTGAGACCAAGAAGGCAAGCTAATGAGCCCGAAGAGGTGATGGAAATTATGCCATGGCGAGGGCGTTGAATAGGATGACAGAGTTCCTCCAACAGAATTTCCGACCGCCGCAAGGAGATTTAAATAGAGCTGTCCAAATTGGGTGCACCTATGAGCGCTTCCTAGTGCATAGGACTCCTGCCTTTACTGGGGAGGAGGATCCACTGTGAGCTAGGAGGTGGATAGAAGATCTTGAGAGAACATATGAGATTTGTGGGTGGACGGAGGCCCAAATGATATTGTATGGAAGCTATATGCTGCAAGGTGAAGCGGCAAATTGGTGGCAGACCAAGCGGCAACTCCTAGAAATGGAGTTGGGATCTTTTGCTGCTGTGTCCTGGCAGCGATTCAAGAAGGAGTTTGACGACCGTTTCTTTCCTGTTGGGGTGAGACTGCAAAAGGCTCGAGAATTCAATAATTTGGTATAAGGAGACATGACGGTCGAGCAATATGCTAGGAAATTCATGGAGCTTGGGCGATTCGCTACTCACCTCATTGCCACTGAGGAGTTGCGAGCTGAGCGTTTCCAGGAGGGTCTGCGCCATGATTTACGCAGACAAGTGGCCTGTCTTGAGATTGTGGATTTTCAGAAATTAGTAGATTTGGCCACTATTGCAGAGCGGGAAAATACTTTTGTGGTAGGCTCCCCTCCAGGCCAGAAGAGGCGGAGTTTTGCTGGTGAGGGCAGTAGTTTTAGGTCATCGCATAAGTTTGTACAGAGGACTGGGGCCCGTTCGCAGGCAGCCTCTGGGGTTCGTGCAGGAGGTCGAGCTCCAGTTTGTAGCAGGTGTTATAGAGCCCATGAGGGTGACTGTGGCCAGAGAGGGATCCAGTGCTTTAGATGTGGCCAGTCGGGTCACTTTGCTTGTGAGTGTCCCAGTCAAGCTCAAGGAAGTCAAGGAGGACGAGGAGGACGACGAGGTGGGAGGAGCAGCCAGAGACAATTAGTACAAGCCCGAGTATATGCTGTGACTCCTGGTGATGTGGATTATGGGGCTTCAGAGACCCACGATGCTGGGGTGATTACTGGTATGCTTTTAATTTAATTGTTGGACTTGATGTTTGGTGTGAGTTGGTTTTTGGAATTATCTGGTGTATGTGTTTGCTTCAGGTAGAGTTCGTCTATATGATTTTTATGCATGTACCTTGTTTGATTCTGGGGCGTCTCAATCTTTTGTGTCCGCTACTTTTGCGCGGATGTGCAATCTAGTCACCGAGCCGTTATCACAATCCTTGGTAGTGACTCTTCCAAATGGTGAGTTGGTGTGGTGCTCCAAGGTTGCTTTAGGCTGTCCTTTGGATTTTGGTGGGAGGACATTGGATGCAGATTTGATAGTATTCAAGTTGCTTGGATTTGACATAATTTTAGGTATGGATTGGTTGCATCGATATTCTGCAAATATCAATTGTAGAAGTCGGATAATTGGCTTACAACTTACGGATGGAGAGTATTTGGAATTCGTGGGAAGCAAGTAGAAAGCAAGACCTGCAGTTATATCTGCAATTCAAGCTAAGAGAGATATAGCATGTGGAGTAGATGCTTTTTTGGTTCAAGTGGTGTCTACGCCATCCGAGAATAAGTCTTTAGTGGATATTCCGGTTGTGGAAGAATTCTCTGATGTATTCGTGGACGAATTGCCCGGATTACCTCCTGTTCGTGATTTGGAATTTGTTATTGACTTGGAACCTGGAGCAGCTCCTGTGCATAAGGCTCCTTACCGTATGGCACCGTCTGAGTTAAAAGAGTTGAAAATTCAATTGCAGGAACTTGTTGATAAAGGATTTATTCAGCCTAGTACTTCACCGTGGGGAGCGCCTGTTTTGTTTGTCAAGAAGAAGGATGGTACACTCAGAATGTGCATCGACTATCGGGAACTTAACAAGGTGACTATCAAGAATAAGTATCCTCTTCCTAGAATTGATGATTTGTTTGACCAGCTTCAGGGAGCAGCTGTCTTTTCGAAGATTGATTTGAGATCAGGGTACTATCAGTTGAGAATAAGAGATAAGGACGTGCCCAAGACTGCTTTCAGGATGAGGTATGGGCATTATGAATTTAAGGTGATGTCTTTTGGGTTAGCTAATGCCCCTGCCGCTTTTATGGATTTGATGAATAGGGTGTTTCGGCCTTTTTTGGATTCTTTTGTGGTGGTGTTCCTTGACGATATTCTGATTTATTCGCGAGATGTGGAAGAACATGCTTGTCACCTTCGTTTGGCACTTGGAAAATTAAGGGAGCATCAGTTATATGCTAAGCTAAGTAAGTGTGAATTCTGGTTGGAAGAAGTTAAATTTCTTGGACATGTGATTTCCTAGGAGGAAGTGGCCGTAGATCCTAGCAAAGTGGAAGCTGTTTTGTCATGGCCTCGCCCTTCAACAGTTCGTAAGATATGGAGTTTCTTAGGACTTGTCGGTTATTATCGAAGATTTGTGGAGGGGTTTTCTCGACTATCTGGACCTCTCACTACTTTGACTAGAAAGAATGCTGAGTTTGTATGGTTTGATAGATGTGAGAGAAGTTTCCTAGAGTTGAACAGAAGGTTGACAACGGCACCTGTTTTGGCACTTCCGGAGCCACACAAGCCATTTGTGATTTTTAGTGATGCATCTAAATTCGGGTTGGGATGTGTTCTTGTGCAAGAAGATCGAGTTGTTGCTTATGCATCTCGCCAGTTGAAAATTCATGAGAGGAATTATCCCACCCATGATTTGGAATTGGCAGCTATAGTTTTTGCTCTTAAGATTTGGCGGCATTATCTGTATGGCGAAGTCTGTGAAGACTATACCGACCACAAGAGTTTGAAGTATCTGTTTACGCAGAAGAATCTCAATATGAGGCAAAGGCGGTGGTTAGAACTGATTAGCGACTACCAATGTGAGATCAAGTATCATCCTGGAAAGGCGAATCTAGTCGCAGACGCTTTAAGTAGGAAGTCTCAACAGGTGGAAGAAGCAGAGTCGTCAGATGTGGATTCTCTCCTTTGCGGGATGAGGAGACTCCTTATTGAAAGTTCGCAGCAGGAAGAATTATTATCTTCGGTTTTAGATGTCCGGGTTGTGGATTTTGAAGAATTGAAGACTATTCAAAGAAGGGATCCAAAGTTGTTGGCCATCAAAAAGAGAGTCAGAAAGTCTAAGGGACCCTTGCACTATAGTCTGGATAAGGATGGTATCCTTCGGTTTCGGGATCGTAGGGTGATTCCCCGAGATTCAGAATTTAAGGAGCGAATTTTGGCAGAGGCTCATGCAGCTCCTTATTCAGTTCATCCGGGAAGCACGAAAATGTATCGAGATTTAAAGAAAAATTATTGGTGGGAAGGAATGAAGTGGATATTGCCATGTTTATAGAGAGATGTGACAAGTGCCGTCAAGTTAAAGCTGAACATCAAAGACCTGCTGGTAGGCTTCAACCTCTCCCTATTCCTGAGTGGAAGTGGGATGATATTTCTATGGATTTTGTTGTGGGTTTTCCAAGGACTCCTAGTGGAAAGAACTCAGTTTGGGTGATTGTTGACCGGTTGAGCAAGAGTGCCCATTTCTTGCCTATCCATAACACTGACTCTTTGGGTAAGTTGACTCGGTTGTATGTTAAGGAGATAGTGCGTTTGCACGGAGTGCCCAAGAGCATCGTGTCAGATCGGGACCCGCGGTTCACGTCCCATTTTTGGAAGAGTTTGCAGGCAGCTTTAGACACTAAGTTGAAGTTTAGTACTGCATATCACCCACAGACAGACGGTCAATCAGAGCGTACTATCCAGACTCTTGAGGATATGTTGCGTGCTTGTGTCATGGAATTTCAGGGGAGTTGGGAGAATCACCTGCCGCTAATTGAGTTTGCTTACAATAACAATTTTCATTCCTCCATTCAGATGGCCCTGTATGAAGCTTTGTATGGGAGGAGTTGTAGATCACCGTTGTGTTGGGATGAAGTTGGCGAAAGTAAATTGATTGGGCCTGAGATAATTCAAGAAATGAAGGACCAAGTTCAGTTTATAAGGACTAAAATGGCGGAAGCCCAAAGTCACCAAAAGAGTTATGCAGATACAAGGAGAAGAGACTTATCATTTGAGATAGGCGATTGGGTTTACCTTAAAGTCTCTCTGATGAAGGGGGTTAAGCGCTTTGGCCAGAAGGGAAAGCTTAGTCCGAGGTATGTTGGCCCTTTCCAGATTATAGAGAAAGTTGGACTAGTTGCTTATAGAGTTGCTCTGCCAGATTATTTTGGGGATGTCCATGATGTGTTCCGTGTGTCATCTTTGAAGAAGAGTTTTGGACAGCTAGAGCCGTGTTTTGTCAACTCTGAATGCATTGAACTTCGGCCTAATCTTTCTTATGAAGTTGCTCCGACTCAGATTGTGGATTGGAAAGAGCAAAGGTTAAGGTCTATGACAATACCTTTGGTGAAGGTGTCGCGGGGCGATTTGATGGCTCAGGATTTCTCTTGGGAGAGAGAAGCTGTCATGAGAGAGTAGTAACCGTATCTGTTCGATTGAATCTGGCGGTATGTTCTTAAGTTTGCTCCTAGTTGAATCTTATTCATGTCTTAGTTTAATGTTTGACCTTGCCAATTTCAAGGACGAAATTCTTTTTTTAAGGGGGGGAGAATGTAACACCCCGTATTTTAGTGTATTTTCACTGAAAGATTATTTTTAATAATTCAAAAATTTATTCTCTTATTTTATAATTATCGGATATTTTAAATGGGTTATTTTATGATCTTTAAATTGTGAAAAATTAAATTGTTATGTTTTCTTAATATTTATTTACTGTTGTACATTTAAATTGTTCTTTTTTAAATTAATTGATTGTGAGATTTAATTATTTTATTTTCATTGTATCATTACGTTTAATTTAATTTAATGGATTTGCTGTTTTAAAATCATTTTCGTTGGATCATTTTCTTTGACCCAAGATGTGAGGATTGGACCTCATTTCTTTTCCCCACTTTTCTTTTTCTCCTTTTTTTTTTTTTTTTCTTTTCTTTTTCCCCATTTCTTCCTCTTCCTTTTCTCTCCCCGCGCGCGAAGCCCCTGCGCTCTCTCCCCGTCCGATTTCTCCTCCACCCAGCCTGCCACAATGAGCCGCCCGTGGCCGGCACCGCCCCTTCCGTTCACCTCCCCATCGGCCGGCGACCCTTCCCCGTAAATCTCAGCTCCTCCATCGCTGCCGTTAGCCTCCACGCGCAACACCCAGCCGCGGCCTTCTCTTCCTTCGTGCGCCGCCGTCGCGCTACCTCCGGCCACCATCTCTTCACCACTTCATCCCCGACCTCTTAGCAACCCAATGGATCCAATCCCGGCTCCGATCCGTCACCGGTGAAGCACAACCAAGCCCATCTCCGATTTCAACTTTTTGGCCTTAAAACCACCCTTTGCGCTGCCACCCACGGCAAACCACCACTACCATTGGCTTTACCGACCTCTCTAGGCCATACCCTATCAATTTCGGGTCTTAGTTTGTCTCCATTCAAAAGTAGGTTTTTGAGACCCACGACCACAGTGTATTTTACACTGTTACGTTGCTGAGTCAAACTTCTTGCACCTCCGTGATCCTTCGAAAATCATATTATAGCGCTGTAAGTATTTTGCTAAATAACTATCGTGATTTAAATGTATTTTTACACTAACCCATATTATTGTGATCTGGTTGAACATGCCAGACTGAATCCGAGGAGTTCGGGGGTCGGATGGATTATGGACGGAGTTGTGTGTTTGGTTGGTATTGTGAATTGTTGGTTGTTCTGGTGTTGTTTATGTACATGGCATATTGCACGCATGATCATGTTTGTAAAGGAAACTGAGTTTTCGTGTACATGCATTCATGTTCATGTGTTTCATGAAAACTGGGTTTTCATGTGTTAAAGGATTTTGGGTGCGTGCGTATCACGACCCCAAGCCGAGATGGGGTATTATCTCGGTGGAGCTCCTCTGGTCACTCGGGAGCGGAATATACTGAGTGACATCCCCTGGGTTGTCGCTGGGCGACTCCGTGGCCCCTCTGCTGGTGGGGGCTAGAGGATGCTTGGCCATGAACGCGCTGGGCGCGGAACTGGGCATCGCTCGTTGCGTAGTGGGTGCTTGGCCACGAACGCGCTGGGCGCGGAACTGAGCATCGCTACGAAGCTAGGATGTGCGGATGATCCCTAGGGGAGATCATGGTGTATTGGTTAATGGAATAATGAGCTGTTTTCTGGGAAAATAGCGTGTGTTGAATAAAAGATTTTTATGTGATTCATTTTCTGGGAAAATGAGATTTTATTGATTTGGGTCATTTTCTGGGAAAATGACAGTATTGTTTTTGGGCCAAAATGGGATTTTGGCGTGTGTTAAAAATATCTATTTTCGGAGAAAATAGTATTTTTGGATTTAATGCATATCTCATCATATGCATGCATGTTAGTAGCATTAATGTATTTTTGTCTCGTGGTTATTTGGGTTATACTTACCTGCGGTACCATTTTGTGTTAACCCAGATTTTGATGCGGAGGAGGATGAGGGTGAGCCTGAGGAGTCGGCTCCGCCCGAGGAGTGATTGGATCACTCGCATTTTGGTTTGGGACTTGTAAATATTTATTATGGATGACTGTATTATTTTTTTTAACATTTTTACTGACTGTTTAAATTGTATTAACAATTCTGGTACTTAGTTGTATTAATTATCCGCTGCATTGTTTTTGTACACTGTTGCATGTACACACACTTGGCACTAACGTTGGGATGTGTGACCCTGTTGTCATCATCCCGGTATCTCGATTCTCGTGTCTCCTTACATGGGAGAAGTGAACGGGCTGGGGAAGAGAATGGGAGGGGTGGTGCCGGCCACGGCGGCGCGGCGGCGATGGGCTAGGGAAGAGAAGAAAACGGGCAGAGGGGAGAGGTGCAGCGCGCGCGGGAGAGGGAGAGAGGAGAGAAGAAAAAGAAAAGAAGAAGAAAGAAAAAGAGAAGGAAAAGAAAAATAAAAAGGAAAAAGAAAAAATAGAGGGAAAGAAATGAGGTCTAATCTTCACATCTTGGGTCACAAAAATGATCCAACGAAAAAGATTTTAAAACAGCAAATCAATTAAAATAATTTAAACATAATGATAAAATGAAAATAAAATAATTAAATTTAACAATCAATTAATTTAAAATAAAGAACAATTTAAATGCATCACAATAATAAATATTAAGAAAACATATCAAATTTAATTTTCACAATTTAAAGATCATAAAAATAAGCCATTTAAAATATCCGATAATTTTAAAACAAGAGAATAAATTTTTGAATTATTAAAATAATCATTCAGTAAAAATACACTAAAATACGGGGTGTTACAAATCCTGCCTCAGAATTACGACATACAAGTCTTCAGATACTGATCATCCTTTCCTTCCTGCTATTTATACACAACGGTAGGAACCAAGTGCACTGTATGAGTTACAACAAACAAGGAACAAACGCACTACATCAACTATTACAAAAACTCACCGTTTCATTAATTCTCCACCTAGTCTATCGATTGCCCTTACACACCCTGTTTTATTAAAAGCTACACATTGTTTCGAAGCCTTCTTATTCACCCTGCTCAATCATGACTTCCTCCCCTTCTTTCTTCAATTCACACTATACACCTAACATTCTCCCTCCATTCAAAAGCCTTGACCACAAGGTTGAATCAGTAGCAGCACCCCTCTTCTAAAATGACCTTGCCCACAAGATGTGGATAAAGGTCCCTGAGCTTCCACAATGACTCCCAAGTGCTATCCTCTAGCAATGTACCACCCCATCTGATCAAAACCTCAATTACAACTTGGTTTCTGAACTTCTTCATGCGTCTGTCCAATATAGCCTCAGGCTTTGGTTGTACATTTCCCTTGTGATCAACTGGAGGTAATGATGGTAATGGTGTTATATGTTGACCCAACTTTCTCTTGTGGCAAGATACATGAAACAAAGGATGTATCCTAGAAAAAGTTGGTAGATTGAGTTTATAAGCTTCTACTCCCACCTTAGCAACAATCTGGAATGGTCTATAGTATCTAGGTTCCAGTTTCAGATTATACCTCATGGCTATAGTTTTCTATTTGCAGGGTTACAGCCTCAAGAAAACCCAATCCCCCTCCTTGAATTTTCTTTCCACCCTCTTCTTGTTAGCAAAAAAACTTCATTATATGCTCTGCCTTTTGCAAGTTCTTCTCTAGTCTTCAACTGTTGATCAACCACCATCATTAGAAGTAGTTCCAAGGACATATGATATCAACTTAGGAGATATCAACTTAGGAAGTAGATAACCATATAGTGATTCAAAAGGGGTTAATCAAGTAGAAGAATGTATAGTTGTACTATAACACCAATCAGCAATGGTTAACCATTTACTCCAATTCTCAAGCTTGGTTCCAATATAGCATCTGACATACCCTTCAACACATTTATTAAGGGCTTTTGTTTGACCATCACTCTACGGATGGTATGCAAAACTAAAGGCCAAAGTGGTACCCTGGAGGCTGAAATGTTCTTTCCAAAACAAAATCTAGTAAAAATAAGATTCCTGTCAGACACAATTGTCTTAGGCATTCCATGCAATTTGAAGACTCGAGTAAAGAATAATTGAACCACCTTCATAGTTGTATAGGGATGTGATAGTGAGAAAAAAAATGAGAATATTTGGTTAGCCTATCAATGACAGAAAAAATCACAGAAGAACCATGTGATTTAGGCAAAGGTTGCAATAAACCAGTAAAAATCTTGGCAGCTTGACAAATATCACATTCTCTCACAAATTTCTTAATATCTGCACGCATCCCTTTCTAGTAAAAATCTGCTCTAGCCCTATGTAAGGTTTTGTGATACTACATGGTCAGCTTGAGGATTGCTCTGAATAAATTGAAATATTCTTTCTTTGAAAGGAGAAGAAGAGACTATAACCAGCCTCCCTTTCCTTAATAACAAGCCTTATTGCATTGTATAGTTCTTGACAATTGCTTCCCCTTTTTGCAGCGTGGTGCATATATCCATAACTTCGTGTGAAAGTGAATAGCTAGCCTTCAAATCCTCTATCTATAAGGATATGGGAAAAGAGATTAATGCCAAAGTGGCCTCCTCATCTTCTCCTCTACTGGAAAGGTCATCTGCCACCTTATTCTCTTTGCCTTTTTTATAATTTGATGGTAAAGTCATAGCCTGGCAACTTTGTGATCCATTCCTGCTAGTTCCTACCTTTTGTTCCAAGAGGAACTTAAGTACTTGTAGATATGTTTTCACCTTAAAAGATTGCCCCAACAAGTAAGGGCACCATTTCTGCACGATAGTGACTCGAGCCAAAAACTCCTTCTCATATGTAGACAAAACCAAACTTCTGTCCTTTAGTGCTTTACTGAAATATGCCATGGGTTGGCCCTCTTCCAAGCCCATTTCCACTAGCATTACACTCCACTGTAAATGACTTAGAAAAATTTTGTAAGCTCAACACTAGTGGGTGCGTCACAAACGTTTTCAACTCTTCAAGAGCTATTTGAGCTAGGTTAGACCATTCAAATGAATTCTTGTCCAAGAGTGGTGTCAAAGGAGCTGCAATTGACCCATATCCCTCAATGAATTTCCTATAATATCCAATGAGGCCTACGAACCCCTCAAGGATTTTAAGGAAGTGGGAATGGGCCAATCCAATATGGATACTATCTTGGAAGGATATGCCTTTACTCATGCACCCGATATTAAATGCCCCAGGTACTCCACTTCTATAACCCCAAACTTTCATTTAGACAATTTAGCAAAGAGCTTACACTGTCTCAAAGTATCTAGAACCACTCTTAAGTGTTTCAAACGCTCAGAATAATCCTTGATGTATACCAATATATCATCAAAGAACAACAATACAAGCTTTCTGAGATAGGGCTTGAACACCTAATTCATCAGCCCTTAGGAGGTGGCAGGAGTATTAGTAAAGCCCAATTGGCATCACTAAAAATTGATAATGACCCTTATGGGTCCTAAATGCAGTTTTAGGCACCATTTTTCACTCTGATTTGGTGGTATCCAGATCTTAGATCCAGCTTTGAAAAAATTTGCGTCCCAAAGAATTCATCAAGAAATTTGTCAATTATAGGGATATGAAACTTATCTTTGATAGTTTCCTGATTTAAAGCCATCTACACACATCCTCCCACTTCCATAACTTTTTCTTACCAAAAGTATTGGAGAAGAAAATTGGCTTTTTTTGGCTCTTATACTCATGATTTCAGAATATCTTGGATAATTTTTCTATCTTAGATTTTTGATAAAAAGGGTATCTATATGGTCGAACTAAGATGGGTTGAGTCTCATTCTTTAATTGAATTTGATGGTCACACAACCTTGGAAGTGGTAGTCTAGTGGTTTCCTAAAAAATCCCTTCAAACTCTTTCAACAATTGAGAGATTTTAACCTAATTAATGTTGCTAGGTTCATTGACTTCAGTAGTTAGTAGTTGTAGGAATCAACCTTGTTTTCTTAGTGAAGAAGGCCCCGCAAAAGTACATCCCTTCCTTTTATTTGAAACAACATGGTCATTCTCATAAAATCCCAAACAATAGGGCCAAGTGTGTTCAACCACTACACCCCAAGGACCACATAACACCCCCAATGTCAACAGATGGAAAGTCACAAGAAATCTATTGTTCTGGACTTTGATATGAGACTCCTCACATCTTCCAGCACTTACCAACTTCATCCCATTTGCTACTTTAACCTGCAAGGGAGTACCTTCAGAAACCTTCAACTTAGCTGACTTTGCCACTTTAATCTAGAAAATTGTGAGTGCTTCCAAAGTCTGCTAGAATCGCAACAGATTGAGTCCCAATAACTCCTAACAATCTCATGGCATTGGAGCTAGGAGATCCTGAGATGGCATGAATAGATACTTCCTAGCCTTCATCTTGTTTCTCAATCACAACACCTCTGAATCAACCCTAAATACACTGTCAGCATTTTTTTCTCCCTCACTATCTGCATGATTCTCAACTTGTAAGAGGTACACTTTAGTACTCTTGCACACATGTGCAAGATTGCACTTCTCCTCGTAATGATAACATAAGTATTTTTTTTTCATCCATTTGCATTGATGAAAGCCTTATACCTTGAAAATTACTCCTCTTGTTACCCCTTATTGAACTGTCTACTAAATTTGGACTCTGATTTTCACCCCTTTCTCTAACTGATTTCAAAGCCCTTCTTGAATTTCACACATATTCCTCCTGAATCTTTGCTTGGCCAAAGGCAGCCAAACTCATAAGATTTAACATCCTAATTTGTAGCCTGATCTCGTCTCTCAAGCCATTCAAGAAACAACTCAAATTGGACCTTATACACTGCCACTGTTGATGTTTGTTTGAGCCTAGTCAAGGTTTCCATGAGATCATCATATGTTGTTCGCCCCAATCTAGTAAGTAAGGCCTTAACAAATGATTTCCAACTGATAAACTGCCCCACCCCCCAGCAGCATCTTGATACCAAATCAATGCCTCTCCTTTTGTATGGTAAGAGGCCATCAAAAGTCTTTGGATGGTATTTCAAATATTGGTAGGCTTTGAAGACCCAACCAGATGGATTACTCCCATCAAAATAGGGAAAAACCAATTTTACACCTCTAGGCAAAATTCCCTATCATCATGGACATTCACTCTAGGTTCCTGCATATCTCCATTAGGTGAAATCATGCTACTATTCTCAATTAAAGTTCAAATCATGTTTGTCATTTGGTCTAATCTTTATGTGATCACATGTGTTGACTGTTGTTGATCTTCCAATTGCCTCTGCATGAACTCTTGTCGCCACTGACTATTCACCTTTTGTGCCTTCAGTGCAGTAACCCGAGTGCCTTCCACCATGAGAGGATCTTCTCTCTCTGATAACAACTATTAGGGATTTTCTGGATAGCAATAATCAAGAAAGAAACAAGAGCAAGAAAACGAAATTAGGAATCAAACTGATGGATTTATTTCAAGGAAAATCTTGCCTCCAAGAATTACGTCCTCCTTACTCAATTACGACATCCTCCCCTTCTTCTTCTGTTCACACTATAACCTAATACAAAAACTCTCAAGGTTGCAGCAGCCAGAATCTGGTGATTGCATACAATTGGATTATGATGACTATGACAGCTGCCGCAGGCAACAAAAGGAGGTGGCCAAAATAATTTTGACAACTGCTGGCAGCTAGCAGCAGGCAACAACCATCAATTGTAAAAAATAAAAAAAGATTTTTAATTATATGTAGGTGAGTTTATTTTGTTTATATGAAAACGTTCATGTGGCAACTTTTAATTGGAAGGTGTGAGAACTCATTTTGAACCTTATAATTTAAAGTAGTTCGGGCCTTGTTGGGGAAAACAACTGTTTTAATATATTCTTAAACTATTTCACTACTATTCACAAAGTATTTCACTATTATTTACAAATATTATGAGATATTCATAATATCCGAACGATATCTTAATAAAAAGAACTTTAGAGACGACTCTTACTTGAAACCATGGTGAGGACCCACCCCACTTTACATGTTCACCATACATTTACCTGTTGTTTCCATAATATTTTTTGAGAATTTACACTAGACAAGCTAAAGTTAGTCAAATTTTAATTAAAATTCTCACTTTTTCTATCTCGTTTAACTTTTTTTTAAAAATCCATCCATCTAAATCTTTATTTACTACATTTAAATATTTTTTTTTTATAATTTATCAGTATAAGAGAGAGGGGCGATGAATATAAATACTAGTGGTTGGATATAACATCTAAGCTATTGCTAGCAATGGTTGCAAGTGTTGAAGGGTATGCAGGAGGTTTTAGTGTCGTTTAGTCAAATTTTAGATGAGGCAGAGCATTTAGCTAGTCCATTGCAAAAACTATTAAGTTAGGCCACCAAACATTTTGAAGATGAAAATATTTCCTAAGAGCATTAGCAGTGGATCGGCTACTCTTTGGCCAAAGCTTTACTCTAAGATTCACTTTTCTATTTTAATTACCCATTGCTCAAAATCATTATATAACGGATTCTCTAAAGCTATATTTATTTAATTTAAATATTTATTTTTATTCTTCGCTTATATATTTTTTATTCTCATGATAGTTGGAAGGTTTATTCTTAAACTAGTCATATTAAAAAAAATAAACATATCAAAACATGACAATTTCCAACGAATATATTTTTTCGATAGACATATTCTTCTAACGGTCATATTCTTCAAAAAATAATATTATCCCAGCAAACATTTTCTTTGAATAGGCATATTCCTTCACCATAAAAAAAAAAGACATGTTGCTGAACCACTAATATATCCTCAAAAATATTTTTTATAGAGGTTTCAGATGAGTCATTCGCTTTTTCCCATATCGAATTTGCGGTACAAGCTCATGAAATTTATTTGGTCTAAAGAAGAGATAGTTGTAAAATGTTTGATTTCTTCCCTTCAAAAGATTATTGCTACTCCTAAGAAGCTTGCATATGGTGTTACTATTAATTGTATGGATGGATATTTGAAGATTGGAGAAGCCACCGCATTAACAGGTCTAAATCTTTTTATTGAAGTAGCGGTATCAATTTATTCTAAAGAGTGTTTAAGGAAACTCGACCTCGCTGACATTGCTAGATTGCTAGCGATTGGTGAAAAAAGTGAATTACAAGGTATATTGGGGAACCTTGATTGCATACATCAGAAATGGAAAAATTGTCTCACTTCTTGGCATGTTATGTATTTATATCATATCCACAAAGCAAAAATTGTTTTATAAGACGTGGTTACATAGGATATGTGCATTCAAGACTTTCTTTAAGTTAACTGGATCTTATAATGATATAAATGTGCAAGATAAACTATTTATATTTTTTGACCTCACTCAAGGGCGTACTCCAATTGTCAACTACATAATAAACTACCATAACTATATAATGGAATACTACCTCACTGATGGCATTTATTAGTAATGGGCAATGTTTATGAAAACCATTTTAGCTCCTCAAGGAAATAAGAGATGATACTTCGTTGCATCCCAAAAGTCCTCAAGGAAGGATGTGGACTGCACTTTTAGTGTGCTTTAAGCACAACTTGCAATAGTTCATGTGTTGACACTATTCTTTCACCTTGATAATGATTAGTGTTATTATGATGGCATACATAATTTCATATAACATGATTCATTGAAGTTAAACGGCTTGACATTGGACCAAAGACTTCAAACATGAAAAATCCAATAAGAGCTCACATGAACAAGTGTCACTTAACCCTACAATTGAATTTAATTAATCCATTCAATGCCATTGTATTATTAAAGATCAAAAAACCCGTTGTAGCCTCCAATAAGGCATAGATGTGGTGTTCCATTCCTCGGTAAAGGAACTGGCAAGGATCTATGGTGCCAAGGGTGCCAGTCTGTCGACAGAACCTGGAGCTCTATTTGGAATAGGTGTGCAATGTTTATATGGAAGTGCAAGTGTAAGTAAAAGACTTCTAAATCCTAGAGTAATAAGTAAAGGTTTAGTCGAAGACTAAAATACTATTTGTACCACAGATATAAACCCAAAATAGGTTCATTCATTAACTCCACAAATATCTATATGTCATTTCATTTTCCCAAATATATAATACAGTGCCATCTGTTTCGTTTCTTACATCTAGATATGACAAGCCATACATGGTTCATCGCCCAGCTAAATAAAAAATTTCCAAAAATGTTACAACCACTATTAACGGAGACAAATCTCCATTGCTATTCCTCATGCGGGTTTGATCCGTCTTCATCGGGTTCCTCTCCTAGGGCTAACTCTGCTTCAAAGTCTACAGTTCCAATAAACAAAACTATATAGGTTAAACATCTAAGAAAAGACTACGAATGAGAGACAATGCACATGAAGATGTAATGCACATTTTCATGCAAAAACCTTTGAACTTGTGTATTTGTGTGTGGCGAGGAATCACTCTCTTAGAGCATCCTTAATGGATTAGCCAAAACTAAAGGACATTTTTTATGAATGTAAGAGAAATTTGACTTTTGGCTATTCCATTCACATAAATCTCCACATTGGAATAACTATTTTTCATTATATACCAATAAAATAATATAAGATAAATTTGGTTTTGGTTATTCACATCAAATCTCCACATTGGATTATCTATTTATTTATTATATAGTAATGAGTAACTAATAATTTCAAAAATATTTAATTTTTTTAATTATTAATTTATTTAATTTTATCATATTTTACTATTCTACCTATTATATATTAATTAATAATCATATTCTAATTAAATTAATATATCACTAACTCAAATTAATATATCAATTGTGATAAAAATATGTGATAGAAAGAAAGGACGAGTGAAATAATTGATAAAATATGTATTTGATGTATGTACAGTAACTTTCAAAATTGGAAAAAGTTTTGAAAGTCACTGTAGCTAATAATTTAGCTAATCCATTGTGAGCATATTTTGCTCTCCAATAGCTAAATACTCAATGCATTTAGCTTTTAGCTAATCCAATGAGGATGCTCTTAGAAACACACATGCATTCATAATTATGGTGAGGAATCACCCTACGAGGAATTACCCTCCGTGCAAAAATCTAGTTTATGAATATATATATATATATATATACACACACACACACACATATCAACGAGGCGAGGAATCACCCTCTTCTCAAACATGCAAAACTTATCATATCACATTGTATAAATTAACATCACAAAAAGTCTCATCGCATAAAATGCCAAGCAGGAAAAATCACTTCACCGTCTGGCTTGGGAAATCTCTCCCACCCGACCAATGTGCAACTGGATTCGCTCGTTGCAAATCACCCATTACACACACTGAAGTGTGCATGTTGCACTGGGGACACATTCTACCCAGCCAACCAACTCGAAGACACCACACATAATACGTGTAGGCAATCTCTCGATCCATCTATCAAGTGAGGCCAATATGAAAGTGTTCCGCCCTGATCATTACAAGGTATTCTCTTTCTCATATGAAACTAGCGGCAATGTGTCGTAGGAATGGCCCAAGAAATCCTTAACTTGTCCATGATGATTGATTCACGGTAATTTATATACACATAGCCGAAATCACCACATTTACCCAGGACACATTCGCCTGTTTCAAATCACCCATTACATGCATCGAAGTGTACATGTTGCACTTGGGACACATTTGACCTGGCCAACCAACTCAAAGACACCACACGTGATACGTGTCGGGAATCTCTCGACCCGTCTATCAAGTGAGGCCAATATGAAAGTGTTCCACTCTGATCATTATGAGGCATTCTCGTTTTTGTATTAAATTCATGGTCACGTGTCGTAGGAATGACCGGGGGAATCCTTAATCTATCCATGATTATTGACTCACGGTAACTCACATACACACAAATCCAGAATCACCACATCGCTGATCCGAACCATTGAAATGTCAAAATCTAAAAATTATAATGTAAAAATATTCGTAAACATAATGAAGGAAAATATTTATTCATTCATGATCAGAAAGGGGAAAGGTACAGGATATGCAACATTATAACTCACAACATACCCACGACATTTATCCCATATTATCCAATACTGTCTTAGAAGCTAACCTACATCATAGTAATAGAAACACTATGGTGGGGCTAGCGCTGTTCCTTTCGTTGCTCCCTCTAAAGCTACTTGTTCTCTTCGAAGACTCCAACTTCCGAGAATCAAATTTAGTATTTCAAAAATGAGATTTTAATTTTTACCTTAAGCCATTTATAGGGTAGGATCGATATGTGTCCTTCTGACTATTGATGTGAGCCGTCCATCTGCAAGTTGACAGAGATAGACTGACAGGACAAGGCACGCACGTTCTTGCGGCTTGTCTTTAGGACTCATTTGGTTATGCAGATCAGATGAGATGAGATGTTTTATTAAAAGTTGAGTAAAATATTATTATAATATTAGGTTTTGTTAAAAGTTGAATAAAATATTGTTATAATATTATTTTTTAATATTATTTTTGTTTTGAGATTTGAAAGAGTTGAATTGTTTATTATATTTTGTGTGAGAGTTTAAAAAAATTGTAATGATTATATGAGATGAGATGAGATAGTTTGATTTTGTGTAATCAAACCAATCTATTCCATAGTACCTCATCAAATGTAGGTCTCCCACATGGCACTAGACCAAACATCTAGGTTCAGGCGATATGATCTACAAGCCATGTACTTCTTTTTCTTCAGACACACTCCAAATGTGACCTTTCATACGGACTATGGGCCTCTACGTATGACACTGCTATCTTCTAAGCATTTTTGTTTTATTCCGAAAAGCTCTCTAGTTAGTATCGGTCTTGTCCTCGACCATTGCTTGCCTTAGGCTCCTATCTTTCCTTTCGGTACCAGCCTTTCTTGCCTTTGTAAGAATGACATCTTTTTTTAGAATTACAAGCCTCTTTATCTCCTCATTCTTCGACTGAGTACTTGCTCACCCAACATGTGGTGAAAAGTTATTTGTTACACCTTGTTATGAGATGTGTCTGCTAGGCTTTTTACATGGTGCCACTTGTCTTGTTAGACTAGCTTTACTTTGCAGACCACCATTGCCTCATTTTTCACCAAACTGATGGAAAGTTTTCATGTTTGCCTTCTAGTAGCTCTCGGATGATGGTCTGTCCCCTTGTGCTGGCGCGTTCCTCACAATAGGATTTTCTCGTGAGGTAATGAAATGATTATTTTTTTAATTGTATTCATGTTTTATTTTTAGTTGTACTCTTGTTTTACTTTTTCATTACACTATTATTTCCATATTTCATTTTTTATTTATATCATTTGTACGTATAATTAACCCATTTCTATCTTATACAAATGTTTAGCATCTTTGAAAACTATAGCTCATAGATGGAAATACACATGCATGCCCACAACTGTATCGGTTAATTGAGATAAACACGCCTAATGAATCATTCATTTTCCTTCAAATATATCTATTGTGCACATCACAACTGCATAATTGTCTAACAAAAAAAAAAAAAAAAAGAAGAAAAGAGAGATATCGTGCACAGTGGCAGAAGAATATTATTCACTACCATAATCAAGGAAGCATTCATTGTCCAAGGAAAAAAAAAAATCACACTTCAAAAAGAGGGTCGGACAATGGCAGAAGAATATTGTTCACCACCATTATGATTGATAAAAAAGCTATCATTATCTAGCAAAAGAAAAATGCAACCAGGGAAAAAAAAAATATATCTATGTAAAACAAAAAACATAGGTAAATAAGGTCAATGTTAATATATCCCAAAAATACACCAGTTTCCATTACTTTGATCGATTATGATTCGCATTTTCCATGAATGATGATAATCTTCAAGCATAAGAGACATGGCCCTTGTATCCATTAACATAAGGACGTTGCTACGTCTACAGAAGATTTCTACCGAAATCATTTACCGATGACTAAATTTTTTTTTTTTTTTTTTTTTTTTTACTTTTTCTTCCACTACTTTTTAAAATTATTTTTTAAAAATAAAAAAAAAATCAAATATTTATTTAAAAACACTTACTTAATAGCTAAGTAAAAAAATTAAAAACAATTTCTGTAAAGAGTTTGGGTAGAAATCCTCTGTGGGCATAGTGTTTTCCTTAACATAATCATTTCTTCCTCTCTTTCGTTTTATTCTCATTTTTCTCCTCCTCAACTTGGACTTTCTCTTCAACGCTCACTTTGTCTTGTTTCGTACGCAATTCCTCTAACCTAAAAGAAAGCCATGGTCGCATATATGTTTCCTCAAACAGTCTTATTTTATTCTTCTATCTCCCTCCATATCATTTATACCACCAAGGAACCCAAATTCATGCTTTCTTTTCTCTTTCATTTTATTCTTTTCAGCTTTATAGTCCATTGCTAGCTTTTAAGTTTGTAGATGCCCTGTGCATGTCCTCTTGCCTTCTCCTAGATTTATCGGATCCAGTGTAGAAGTAGTAGAAGTACATGATGTTAGCATTGTTTGTTTTTTCTTTGGTTTAAACGTTTCCATATGTTCCATCAATTTAATTTGGGTGGAAACTCAACACACGGAAACAATAATTGGAATGAAAGGTTTTCACTTAGATTTCTTGACACAGGAGCTTGGCCTTGCTAATATAATCAATTTAGAACTAAATTCACATGATTAGAACCGTTATTAACCATACAGCATGTTCAAAAGAAATTGATGAATGCAAAATTTTAGAGAACAAACCTTGTCTTTCCGCAAGTTGATTAATGCAATTTTTTTAGAGAACATACCTTCGTTTGAGGGCCAAGTGACTACAAAACTTATTTACAACAAGTTGAGTCATCGATCATTGATTTATTATACATGTGTGATTACACGAAGAATCAAAACTCTTATGGTCCCTGAAGTATTTATGAACTCTTTATCAATATATCTTGTTTTTTTTTCCCATGCACCACATTTCAAGAAGCTTCAAGCAACGCCTCCACTAGTGTCATGTTAGTGTGCGCGAAGCTGTGTAGGGACCCACACAGATAAACAAAAGCCCAGCCCCTCACCCCTTTAATACAGTGCCGTTTGATGGTTTGAGGGTTAAAACCCTAAATTTTTTTCCTTCATTTCATTTCATTTCTTCTCTTCCCCCTCAGTTCTCTCCCACGTGCCGCACCACCCCAGCCTCCATCTCTTTCTCTTTTCTCCTCTGCATCCGTGACCCTACAACGCCACCCTCACCTGCCACTACCTCACCTCTTGTGACACCCCCAGGTTTCCACTTGGGATCGGACAGACATTTGAACCGTTGGGACATGCAACACAAGATTACATGCCCTCATTCATGACAAATAAACATACAATACACGTAGCATGCATCTAACATTATGTAATATTGGCAGAGGATAATTTTTTTTTTTTTCTTGAGCAATACTATGCACCAAATTAAAGATATCTCAAATACTTAAAACATAATCCATAAACATTAAAGTGGTAGACCTTCTTGATTACATCATGAGTCTAAAACGTCTGTAATCATAAGAGTACTAGAGATCGAGCTCCTTAAGTACAAGTAGGAGCTAAAGCAACTACTTGGCTAATCCATTGAGTAGCTCGCACAACTGAGTCAATGATGCCATAATACTAATGATAAATCAAAGCATTAAGGCTATGAGCTCCGCGTCATGCTGTTGTCGTCTAATTGATCATCTCTAGTCGGTCAACATCTAGTGTGCCTACTTAACATACAGGTGAAAGATGGATGCATGATAGTTGTGATGCCCCCAGATTCCACTTGAGATCAGACAGACATTTGAAGCGTCAGAGCATGCAACACAAGGTTATCTGCCCCTGTTCATGACATATAAGTTGCAATGTTCCTAACATGCATCTAGCATTATGCAATATTCACAGCGGATAATGTTTTTTTTCTTGAGCAATACTATGCACCAAACTTATATATCCCAAATAGTTAAAATGTAATCCATGCACACTTAATAAAATAAACATCCACGATTACAGTATAGGTCTCAGAAGACTGTAATCTCAAAACATGGGACATTGGCCTCCATGTTTACATTACAAAAGTACACTAATGAGCTAGTTCGTCAAGTAACTCGAGTAACTCAACTAATGAGGCCAAAATATTGTCCAAAAACCTAACTATGGAAACTGTAAGCTCCGTGTTGCTTTTGCGGCATCTAGTCAACCTCCTGTAGTTTGCCAGTGTCCACTCCTTACTCTGATCCTGACACATCACCTACCATTCGGGGGGAATGGTACTTAGTACTACCATAGTAAGATTTGATTACAAATCTCAGTAAGTTAACAGGAAACTTCCACACAGGTTAATGATGCATGCATGACAGTAAAGGCATGAATGCATAATCAAAGTCAATAATAAACATAACATAACTTGACATAACATGGCATGAAATATTAAGCATAACGTGACTTGACATAACATGGCATGAGCTGGCATAACTTGAACAGAAACTGGAACTTGGCTTGACGTCACATGAACTCAAAACATAACATGGACGTGAACTTGAAGTTTGACATGAACGTAAACTTGAACGTAATATGATATGAGACATGTTAAATACATGAACTTGGAATCTTGTTTAATAGACTTAATTAATAAAGTAACCATACGGGTGCTACACGGGTCCCCTTGAGCCGTGTATCCTTGCCAATTACCACATCACAACACAGGTATCTACACTAGCTGTGAGTGCGTTAATACGTACTCCATAGTTGTTGTGGCCCTATGAATTCTACGTGTCACAATTGCTGTGTTTCACGCTGTGCATGCTCTATAGTTGTTGTCATCTCATTAATTGTTTGTGACAAAATTGATGTAAGCACAAGTAAAATTAAATATGGCTCCATCGACATTAGTGTCTGGCGTACTCCAGTGACCAGTTAGTTAGGTCCCATTTGCAACCTGTTGACTGTATTTCGTCAACTCAGAAAATTTCACACCTATTTAGACACTTCATGTAACGCACGTCCTTGTGGTGGGACTTTTTATAAAATAATTTTAGAAAGGACAATGAGAATTATCATTCGTTTTAAAACTTTTTTACTTCCATACCCAAGGTGCATGACTTTACGTTATAAAATAAAATGTGTTTTGAGAATTAAAGAGGTTTACAGCGGAAAACATTAATCTCACAATAAAAAGGCCTCTCATATAATTAAGCTCTCATGCCTAGACTTCCGTGCTCTTCCCCATGGGCCATGTTCATCCTGACCCATATTGCTCATTCAGTTCTTGTGGGGGGAGGGGCGTACATAAAAACTAAAATGAGTCGATGACTTGTAAGCATTACTTTATACAGTTAAAATATAATAACATAGGTTTTCAGTCATGCATTCATCACTCCATACATACTACACGTACATGCCTTACATGCATTCATTTGAAAACATCACTGAATAGTAACCTCGATAAGTGCACCTAGTGCAGTGTTTTCAAAATCACAGTGTGGAATGTCCAAATTAGGTTAGAGAAGTTTTATTTGGACACTTGGCAAGATCTTAGCCACACATAGTGAATTGTATTAGACATTTGGCACAAAGAGGAATCATTAGATAGATTTGTGAAGGAAATCAAGGTCTGAGATCATGCTACTTAAGCAAAATTTTGTTTCATCTGATCAACCAAATTGTGCCAGACCAAAGAGGGTTTCAATCCTAGCAAAATCCTAAATGGTTGAGATCCAATTGAAACTCCAAAAGCTTGGTTGAAATGGAAACCCTAAACAGTTTCCCAAACCCTAAAGTTGGCCTCCAAACCCTTTCTAACCCGATTTCTAGCATTGTGTTTAATCACTTCCACATACTATTAATTAATCAAATCCTTGTTATGATATCATTATCCAACCTTTTAAACCTTGGAAATTTGATTGGGCCAAAAAAAATTAGTTTTGGACTTAATAGCATCTCAAACCCTAACAAACCACCTTTAAACCCCAAATTAAAACCCACTTGGTTGGGGCCCACCAAGGCCCACGAATTAGGCCACCTTGACAAAGCTTCTTGAAAAAGTTTCCACCCCCATATGGCAGACCATCCACTGCCATTAGCTGCACCCAATAGTGCCTTGATGTGAAGGAAAAGTCCACTCCATCAACATCCATCTCCAATCAAGAGTCATTCAAGCCCATAACTTCCCCATCTCGGAGTCTAAAATCGTGCAAGACACATTTCACTTCATTTTATCACTTTTTCTCCCCGTTCTTAGAGAGAAACCCGAAAGAACCCTCTCGGGCAGATTTCTGAGTCTTTTTGCGTGGCCATTTTAGACCCTTTGTAAGTATTTTATCTTGATGACTTCTTCATAAAAATTGTTCATCTTTGAGTTTAGTTTCCATGGATATCCTATTAGTCTCATTCCATACTCATTTGTTTGGTCAAATGTATTTTTAACCATAGAAAGATCATTTTGGGCGTGAAACTGGAGAGTATGTTATGTTTTGGAAGTTTTGACTAAGCTAATGGACATATATTGGTCTGCAAATTTTATGGCATGTTGTTGGCATGTGTTTATGAATGTTCATTGAGGTTTTACTGCATGACTAAAGCTTTTCATGATAGATTTCCTTAGATTTAGAAACTTGAAAACTGGAAGTGGGAAAACAGATTTTGTTTTGTGAAAGTATGAATATTTCATGGTTTAATTTTATTCCAAAAGCTTTGATATTTTTATATGATAATTCTAAGCCTCTTATATATATGTTAGGATGTTATTTTAAGGATATTTAATATTATTTTTAAAGATATTATTTTCTATGCAAGAGGATTTCGGTTAGGCCTAAGATTTGATGTTTTTGGGTTAGATCTATATTTTATTGAATTTTAGCGATGTGATTTTAAGTTTTATGGTTGGATCTTCTTTAGGAAACATTGTTAAACCATGTGATGTTTTAGTCTGAAGATCACATTTCTTTAAGCCCTGGATCAAGAGATTGATCAAAGTTAGTTGAGAGAAAAGTTTCTGTTTTGGACTAGGTTTAAAACCAAAAACTCCAAGTGTTGTTTTGTGATTTTTGGTGACTTTTGTTTGATGATTTAAAGCATGGTGGATATTAGGATGATGTTATGAATTTGTTAGAGGTAAGATTTATTTTTTTTGGAATTCTTGGAGATTTTTTTATTAAGGTCGAAACTTGTGATTTAAGGGTTTACTTTTTGTTAAAAAGTTTGGGTCTTTTTACAAAAAGTTTAGTGTTGATGACTAGCTTTTTCTTAATGGATATTTATTTTAAGTGTGTTTTTAAACTTAGGATAGGAAGATCTTTGTTACAAAATTTTGGTTTAATCATGGTTTTTGAAGATGGAAGAAATTGCAATAAAAAATAAAGAAAAAAAATTCCATGGATGTTTTGGTCATATTGAGTTTTCAATAGTTGTGAATGGTTTTAAATTTTTCCGATTTGATATTTGAGTTTAGGACAAAATTTACATAAGGAATATAAATTTTGGTAATTTTTTGATATAGGATGTGAAATCCATAAGTTAAAGGTAAAATTGTCATTTTTCCACATATAGAGGATAAAATGATAATTTCACTCTAAGTTGTTTCTTTTCACATTTCTAATTGTTAGTAAATTAATTTCTAACTTTTAGAATATCCTCTTATAGTTCCTCGTGTGTCGCACTTTATTCTCATAGAACGTGACTATCGAGGTAAGTTAGCTCTTAACTTACTATTAGTTTACTATATATGTGTGATGGGTAAGGGAACTACAGTTTATGTTCGTATGTTGTTATATATGTCATGTCATGCCATGTCATCACATGTTTATCTATTTCACGAATTATTCTGTCACAAAATACTTATCTGTTACATAATATGTATCCTGTCACATGTCACTATCTGTTGCAAGTATGTCACATTACGTATACCATTTGTTACATGTATGTAAGGTCACGTAATATTCACTGCCACATGTTATGCCATTTTATGAAAGGTAATCTGTTACATATTATGCCATGTTATGAAATATTGTCTGTCACATGTATGCCATGTTATGAAATGTCTTCTGTTACATTTATGTCTCAAAGTATGTCATTTCTGTTATCTGACGTTCACATCACGTTACGCTACTTCAGGACTTCTGTCTCTTTGTATTCATGTCATTCCATCTCGAATACACTTTGTATATCTCGAGAATAGTCTTGTTAAGTTATTCATGTCAATCATGACCCTGAGCGCTAGGATGGGGTAATATCTTAGTAAAACTTCTTGTTCATGCTAGAGTGTCTAAATACATGTGAAACTTCCTGGGTTGGCGAAGTATAATCAACAGGTTGCGAATGAAGCCTAACTAGCTGGTCACCGTAGCACGCCAGACACTAATGCTGATGGAGCCACACTTTATTTTACTTGTGCCCATAGCAAGTGTGGTACAAACAATTCATGGGGCCACAACAACTGTGGAGCATACACTATGTGAGACACAGAAATTGTGACACGTAGATATGTGGGGCCACAACAACTGTGGAGTACGTATTAACGCGCTCATAACTGGTATAGACACCTGTGTTGTGATGGGCTAATCGGTAGGGACACACGGCTCAAGGAGACCCATGTAGCACCCGTATGGTCAACTTTATTAATTTAGTCTGTTGAATAAGATTCTAAGTTCATGTATTGCACGTTCAAGTTATGTTTCACATTATATTTTGTTCATGTTTATGTTCATGTCAAGTTTTAAGTTCACGTCAGTCATGGTAACCTCATGAGATAAGAATACGCAATCATGATAACCCCATGAGATAAGATTACTCAATCATGGTGACCCCATGAGACAAGAATATGTTTCAAGTTCATGTTTATGTCATGTTATGTTCAAGTTCACGTTCATGTTATGTCATGTTCACGTTCACGTTATGTTTCAAGTTCACGGTTATGTTATGTTGTGCTCAGGTTCATGTTATGTTCAAGTTCAAGTTCAAATTATGTATGTTCACGTTCATGCTATGTTTCAAGTCGATGTTATGTTTCAAGTTCAAGTTCATGCTATGTTGCTAGGCCATGTTATGTTTTAAGTTCACGCACATGCCATGTCACGTCAAGCTAAATTTCAGTTTCAATTCAAGTTATATCATTTATGTCATGCTATATGTCAAGTTATGTTATGCTTATTTATGACTTTGATTATGCATTCATGCTTTTACTGCCATGTATACATCATTAACCTGTATGGAAGTTTCCTGTTAACTTGCTGAGATTTATAATCAAATCTCACCGTGGTAGTCCCAACTACCATTCCCCCCTAATGGTAGGCAATGTGTCAGGATTACAGCAGGGAGCAGACACTGGTAGACTGGAGGAGGTTGACTAGACGGCGTAAATGCAACACGGAGCTTGCAGCCTCCATAGTTAGAAGTCTTTGGATAGTATTCCAGTATCGTTAGTCAAGTTACGTGAGAAACTCAACTAACTAGCCCAATAGTGTATTTTGGCAATGTAATTATGGAGCCAGGTCTCCATTGTTTTGTGATTACAGTCATCTGAGACCTGTGTTGTAATCATGGATGTTTTAAGTATGCATGGTTTTTGTTTTAACTATTTGAGATATTATAAGTTTGGTTCATAGTATTGCTAAAAAAAAAAATTATCGGCTACAAATGTTACATAATGCTAGATACATATTAGGAACATTGCATCTTATATGTCATGAACAAGAGCAAGTAACCTTGTGTTTCATGTCTTAATGCTTTGGATGTTCGTCCAATCCCAAGCGAAATCTGGAGGTGTCACATGGACATTTTAATATCAGTTCATAGGGATCTTTTAAAACAATATACTTTATTCGCGTCAGTTAGAGCATCGCTTAAAGCACGAGGCATAGACCTCAACATTTCTTTTCGTAGAAAGTACATACAATAGATACTGCATATAGTCATCCATTCACATGCGTACAGTTAATACTTTGGATGCATAAAAAGGGGCTGCCATGAAGGGTCGTACATACGTATACCTTTGAACACTTAGCATGTTTTTCCTAAAACATCGTTTCCTTTCGTTTTGTAAGGCATCGTAAAGGAAGATCATTTCATTTTCATTTCGTATTCCTTAGAAAACTCTAGAAGAGTATGAACATAATATTTACCTGGACTCTATGCTACTTTCATATCACGTAGTCCATTCATGTGCGTGTCAAATGGCAACCTACATGCATTCACATAACCTTGACGTCATTCTCTATCTAGTGCATAAGCAACTTAAACTGGAAATACAACTGCACTTCACTTGGCACACTTTCCTTCTATCTCGTGTTCTTACGTACCCTTTACTATGCTAAAACCTTTGGGATCCACTTACAGTCACTATCTCTTCTAACCTCGACGTTCTACTCCAAGTGTCTTTCCTTTAGGGCAAACCCATGATTCACCTTAGGATTAAGACACTAGGACCTTCATCTTACTCTTCCTATTGACCGCATTTCGACGCATGATTCCAACCGACAAATTCATGCATCCCAATCCTATACAATACCCTGTCACTACCTCCATGCATCTTAGCCCACACTAAATCCTCATTCCCATCCATACATGCCACTTGGCTCTAAGCCAACTCTGAGGCTTAAGCACCATGTAACCATGCTTAGGACAGATTACCCATTACATATGGTGAATCCATTCGACATATGTGTCTAACTAGATTACACACATACCTTACCCCTTTATCACCTAAGGCCGACATATAATCTGTTGATCACAGGCTTGTATGGACAAACGCCATACTCCGATATCAACTTTCTCTTACCTGGCTAGCATGACTCTTCATACTACCCGTCCCTCTTGATAGTTCATCCAAACACTTAACACGACAAGACTCCATTCGTAACTGTACCTTACATCACGTTGTAGCTCAAGACTACTCCCAAGCTAACCCCTCACCCATCATAAGCATGACTTCTTACTTAACCATGTCACTTCGTGATATTCCCCCGTCATCCTTCCGTTGCGCCACTCTTACACTTGTTCTGTCACTTCACCCTTATTCCCAGCCATAAGTCAACTGCACGGCGACTCCCGTCAGTTCAGACTATAGGTCACATCACAACTACTTTAGAACACTATTTCACAGTTCCCAAAACTACTTATCACACTCTACGCTCATCAACTACACAACCATCCTTATCTCTGTAACATGCCACAGGGTGTATCACTTCACCTGATAGAGTACACCCCACGTGTACTCCCTTCGCACACACTACTCCACATCACCACTACAACACACGCTATATGGTGCATCACTCCCTCACATGGAGTACACTCCACATGTACTTTCTCATTCAACATTATGCCAAGAGGGTATATTTTACATATACTCTCCCTATCCCACACTACGCCACGAGAGTACTCTCTTCCCAATCCACACAACGCCACATCACCATTACAACACATACTTCACAGAATAGTCCACAATACTACACAGCACACTTCCCAACTACGCCCAACACTTTGCATACATAGCACATCACATCACCACACTATATAGCGAACTTCACAAATACTAACATCACAGTCTACAACCTAACCAATCAACATTTAACATAAACAAATAGGGATAGAGGGTTATACCATCGACGGGATAACCCGTGCGTTGCGCGTTGTCCGGCATGACTTGTGGCATCAGAAGCCACTAGCTTGGGCGGTAGTGGTCACTACCGTGACCTTACGACGAGACTATCTCGAGGACCGGATCTAAGATTTTGGCTACTAGATCTAGGCTGTGCGAGGGTGGCCAACATGGTGGGGAGTCCGTGGGTGGCGGCTAAGGCTGTGTACAATGGCGGTTAGCCACGTATAGTGGCTATTTGGGTCATTTAAGATGGCTACAGGTGCAGATCTAAGCGTAAGAGGGTTGGGTCGTGGTCCTAGGATGGTGGTCTCATGGTGGTGTCGAGGTGGCACACGTTGGAGACACGACGGCTCATGGAGGAGTTTAAGTAGTGGGTTTCACATAGGAAAATTGGAAGGGGAGCTTGGCTGGCTGTTGGCTGGCCAATGAGAGCTTAGGGGGTCACTAGTGGAGCTGTGGTGGCGAGGTGGATGCTTCACAAAAGCCTACGATGGTGGATCTAGGCCGCACGTGAGGGGGAGTCTGTGAGAGAGTGAGAGAGAGTGGGGGAGCTAGGTGGCTCGGCTGGACATGGGGGTGGCTAACGGAGGTTACCGGTGGGAGGAGAAGCCTCTAGTGGTGGTGCGGTGGCCATGGGAGGCGGAGCTCGGCCATGGGTATGGAGAACCCATGAGTTGGAGGAGCTCCATGCAGCTGAGGAAGGGGCTACTGGCTTCGGGTTAAAGGGAGGAGGAAGGGGGAGGTCAGGGGTGCTGGGTGGCCTAGTACGGAGGCGTTAGGAGCTGTGCACGGTGAATCCGTGCTTGAGGAGATGCGGGCGTGCGTGGGAGAGGGTGGCTGTGAGATGGTGGCTGGGTTTGGTGGTGGGAGCTCGCTGGCATGAGAGGAGGTCGTTGGTGGTGGCGGTGAGGCTAGGCGGTGCATAGCGGTGCCGGGCTGGGCTGAGGGAGAATTGGCTAAGGGATAGGGGGCGTACGTGTGAGGGAGAGGGAAGAGAGAGAGAGAGGGAAGAGAAAAGTGAGGGAGAAAGAGAGAGGGCTTGGATATTTAATCCATACCCTTTGTCTTGGGATCTACAAAACAATTTAACGGTAAGAGATTAAACACCGATTTAACATAAAAGCAATGAGAGGAATTAAGATATAATATTATTTAAACTTCACTTTAATTTATAAAATAATATTCCTTTATCATTAATAAAATGATGAGGTCTTATTTAATATTGGCCAGTATCCTCGGCCTCTGATCAGTCTGCATCTTTAGCTGATGCTGGCTCAAATGGGCGGCCATTAGATGACGCAGAAGTGGCTACATCCTCACGGGATGTAGCGTGTGCAGATGTCTCAACTCCTCGACGAATCTCGAGGTGCTCGGTGATGACATCTGGTGAAATTTCAATGGAAACACCGCGTACAGTCACGGTATGAGAGGATGTGTCATGAGGCATGGCATATAGAACTCATAAACCATTGAGGGGTATACTTTCCCCCTCAATGTGCAGATATTTCCCTAGCCTCTATTGAGGAAAACATCTCTCAAGTTCGTCTACTCCCAAATGAGTTCGTCGAACTCATTAATCAGGACCTCTCGCTCTACCATAACAGTACGAGCCCCGATACGAGCAGTGTCTTGAGTGGCTCCTTCCCTCCCTCATTTCCTAGTATGCAGAGGATGAGACATATCCTAAAAATAGAGAAAGAAAAAAAAATTATTTACATTGATACATTTTCTATGTTAATTTTAAGCTGCTCTGCATTAACGTTCGAAGATAGTAAAATATACGTTCGAACGTTAAGATAAAACGCTCGGACGTGTTTTTTTTACGTTCGCAAGCAAAACACATACGTCCGAACCTATAACATACACGTTCGAACATAAGCAGTAAATAAATATTGGCTGACGTACGTTCGGACGTTTATGTTATACGTTCGAACGTAAATATGAACGTCCGAACGTTGAAGCATAAATAAAGTAGAAAAGTAGTACGTTCGGACATTATAATTAAACGTTTGGATGTAACTTTTATGAAAATAATGTCCGAATATAAAACAATACACGTTCGAACGTATAAGCCTTAACGGCTATATAATTGTAACATCGTATATTCGAACGATTTGGTGAAACGTTTGAACATAAACAACAAATAAATTTAAACGACATACGTTCAAACGTGTATCTTATACATTCATGGTATTGTTTTACGTGCAAACATAAAGGATTTACGTTCGAACGTTGAAGCTGAAATAAAGTTAAAAAAGTAGTATGTTCAGACGTATTCATTAAACGTTTGGACGTTAAATTTATGAAAAATAACGTCCGAATGTAAAAAATTAACGTTTGAACCTATAAGCCTTAACGGCTATGTAATTGAAACGTCATATGTTCGAACGTCTTGGTGAAACGTTCAAACATTACGAGATAGAATGTCTGAGTCGACTCAGCCATTATTGAAATCTCAAAAATTAATTTACAACGTTCTAAATGCCGAAATGCCACCATAGAAATGAAGTATACACTTCAAGAAACATTTATACGGTAACTATTTAGCCAATGGCAAGCCGTGGTGGCCGGAAAATGGAGTTGAAAATCCGGCCACCACTTATCCCTTTTTAAACAAAACTCAATCCAAATCTCAAATAAAATACATATTATTTGATTAAAAGATGAATGCCTACCTTTTAGTGACGGTTGTGGCGGAGTTTGACGGCGGCGGCGGCGGAGGAGAAGTGGCATGGAACAGAATGACAATGATAACGGTGAAAATAACGTGGATGCCGTTCTGTTTCCACCTTATATACGCAAACATTCGAATGTAATTCTTAGTACGTTCGAACGTTTTTCGATTTATTTTTCAAAATATTAACTATAATATATTATATTATTAATATATGTTATATATAGCATTATAATATATAATATTATACTATAATATACAGTATATTATAGTATATATATACTGTGTATTATAGTATATTATATATACTGTATTATTTATATAGTACATTATATATCTAATATTATATAATACAATATATAATATATTATATATATATATATATAATCTATTATAAACCAATGAAATCAACGTTAGAACCACATGTTCTTATTACTAGTCTAAAACAATATACTTTATTATTACAATCTAGTACCCAAAATTATAGTGCACAATTTCCTAAATAATTTGATTGGAGTCAAATTACTCTCCCTAATGAATGATAATTAGATTAATTGGTTTTTTTGAATTTATGAGTGCTAGTTATATTTCTAAAATTTAGCAATATATTTATATATGTTATTGTGATTTTATGCTTACTCTTGAAATAATTGTGACTATTGTTTGTGAATTTTGTGAATAGTTTGTGAGTTTATGGTGTTCATTAATGAATTAATATGTGTATAAATATTGTTGTGAGAATATTGTGAATATGTTGTGATATGGATTTAAAATATTGTGATTATTGTTTTTGAATTTTTATTGAATATGTTTAATAAGAAAATTATAAGTTTATGATTTTAATTTAAGTAAAGATTAAAAAAATTTAATATACAGATAATATGAAGTTTAATATTTAACATGGAGTAAGTATATATAATATATTCATACTAATTTAGTTAGAATATGATTATTATTCAAATTATAAGTATAGTGTAAATTATGTCTTTAAATATATATATATATATATTTATATATATAACTTAACTATATATAAAGTATAATACTTTTTTCATATAGAAGGAGATAAAAAACGAGGCTGGCCATTGGATCAGCAAAATAGCAAGGTGCATTTTTTTGGGGAGGATCGATCCATTTTGTTTTCAAAGTAACGTTCAAACATCCTCCATGATTGTGCATGTTACAAGTAATAAATATATAGAGGACCGACTAGCTAGCAAACTTGGTGATCACGTTGTAGTTGCATACCTTCATTTGTTGCGTTTGTGGCTATAAAGTGGGTCGTACGTATCTTCAAACATCGAGATAGGTGTCCATTAAGTGGTAGCCCCAGCCGTACTGCAACAGCTGATAGTCGTTTAAAGTTGGGAATATTTATGAACGGTATGGAACTCGGTTGGATGAAGTTGAAAGTCATACAAATTATGACTCTCCAATAATGAGATTCAAGAAAATCATTACTATATAGTATTTATATAGTGCATTATATATATATATAAGTTTTGTTGTTCGTTTTATTAATTATATATTATTGATTTATATATATGGTATAGTATATATACTATATTATTATGTTTTCATCTAAAGTATTATGCTATCATACTATATATATATATAATATAGTATATATACTACACTATAATATAGTATATAATGCAGAATTTATGGAGTAACATAGAATATCTCGAACAACCAGGTTGTATGAAATAGGAAAATAGTAAGAAGAAGTTGGTATTTTTTTCAATATTAAAAAAAAATTATAATGAAGAGAAATATTGATAGTATCTAGAAAATAATAGGTATATATAACTATTATATTAAGGAATACTAACTATTGAGTAAAAGTTTACACCCGACCATGATTTTTTAACTTTCAAACTTTAATAATGTATTCCTACTGTATTTTTTATATCTATTAGGAAGGGTACGTTCAAACGTTTCAATTATAACGTTCGAACATTAAACTAAAAGTGCGGGAAATTTCCCGCTCGATTAAGGTGATGATCTCAACGTTCGAACGTTTATACTGTACGTTCGAATGTTAGTGACTAAAAATCACTAGAAAATTATAATGTTCGAACGCCAAATTTCTGAACATCCGAACTTTAGGAAATTAGTGCGGGAAATTTCCCGCTCGATTATGGTAACTCTTTGATGATATAAACATTTGGCGTGCAAGTTGTACGTTCGAACCCTAGTCGGTGAAAATCTATGAACGTTCGAACGACAAATTCCTTAACATTCAAACATAAAAATAAAAAGTGCGAGAAATTTCCTGCTAGATTTCATGCTATATCATACGAAGGGTACGTTCGAACGTCATATTAAAATTGGGCGAGATAATATAACGTTTGAATGTACAACTTAAACGTTCGAACGCCTGGTCTAATAATTTTAGACATAATGAATATACGCACTGGAGGAAGCGGCTCATTTCTGCTTCTCCCATGCGCGCAACAGAGAGAGAGTTGAGAGAGAGTCTCCTGCAGGAGAGAGAGAGAGTTGAGTGAGAGAGAGACGTGAGTTAGGGAGAGCGAGAGTTAGAGTGAGAGTCACGTTGAGTTTTGGTAAGAAAAAAATATTGAGTTTTTGTCTTTCTTTTTTTTAATTTTATGATATTTGTATTGTGTTTTTGTTATATAATACAAAATAATAAATTAGTGTTGTATTTTTTTGAAGGATTGGTTGTTATGGTAAGTTGGAAGCTTTGGATTTGTAAGAGGATATTGTGAGTGCTAGGTATATTTCTAAACTTTAGCAATATGTTTATACATTTTATGATTACTCTTGAAATATTGTGTTTATTGTTTGTATACTTTGTGAATAGTTTGTGAGTTATTGTGAATATGTTGTGATTTTTGTTTGTATAGTTTGTGAATAGTTTGTGAGTTATTGTGAATATGTTGTGATATGAATTTGAAATATTGTGATTATTGTTTGTGAATTTTGTTTGAATATGTTAACATGTTTAGAAATATGTTGTCTTTAGGTTTTATTAATACATGGTTATTGCTTACTCAAGTTTAGGAATATGTTAATACATATTGTTATCATTTTATGCTTACTCTTGAAATAATTATGATTATTATTTGTGAATTTTGTGTGAATATATTTTTATATGGTTAGAAATATATTGTGTTTAGTTTTTCGTATTTGTGTGAATTTTTTATATAATAATTTTTTTTTGTTTTTTAAATTTTTTCTTTGACAAGAAAATTATAAATTTAGGATTTTAATTTAAGTAAAGATTAAAAACATTTAATATACATTTAATATGAGATTTAATATCTAACATTTAATAAGTATATATAATATATTCATACTAATTTAGTTAGAATATGATTATTATTCTAATTATAACTATAGTATAAAACTTGCTTTTAAAAAAAAGAAAAAAAAAAGTATATAACTTAACTATATATAAAATATATATATATATAGCTCTTTAAGAATTATAATAATTAATATTATATTATAACCTTTGAAATTAATTATACCTGTAACACCCTGTATTTTAGTGTATTTTCACTGAAGGATTATTTTTAATAATTCAAAAATTTATTCTCTTATTTTATAATTATCGGATATTTTAAATGGGTTATTTTATGATCTTTAAATTGTGAAAAATTAATTTGATATGTTTTCTTAATATTAATTATTGTTACGCATTTAAATTGTTCTTTATTTTAAATTAATTGATTGTGGGGTTTAATTATTTTATTTTCATTGTATCATTACATTTAAATTATTTTAATTGATTTGTTGTTTTAAAATCTTTTCTGTTGGATCATTTTTGTGACCCAAGATATGAGGATTGGATCTCATTTCTTTCCCTTCCTTTTCTCTTTCCTCTCTTTTTTCTTTTTTTTTTCTTTTCCTTTCTTTTTCTTTTTCTCCTGCTTTTTCTCCTGCCAGGCGCGACCTCTCCTCTCTCTCCCTGTGCTTTCCGTCGCTCGCCCAGTCCTCTGCCGTGTGCCTCCGTCCAGCGACACCGCCCGTCCCACCTCCTTCCCCACACTCTGGCGATCTCCCCCACCATGGTTTCCCTTACCCACGCTCTCTCTCTCTCTCTCTCCCTGCTGACCGTGTCAAACCCATACGGGTTGTAGACTTTCTGGCCGCTGTGCACCACCGTGCACCTCACCGCCTCTTCCTCCTCCTCCTCCACCCACCGGCGGCCATTCCCCTCCATTTCCAGCTCCTCCCTCGCCGCCATTGCCTCCCTCGCTTGATGCAAAGCCGCGGCACCCTTTGAGCTCCCGTGCCGCCGCCGCCACGCAACCTCCGGCCACCATCTCTTCACCACTTCATCCTTGACCTCCTAGCAACCCAATGGACCTAACCCCAGTTCCGATATGTCACCGGTGAAGCACATCCAACCCCATTTCCGATTTGGGTATTTTTTACCTAAAACCACCATTTACGCCGCCACCCACGGCAAACCACCACCACCATTGGCTTCACCGACCTCTCTAGGCCCTACCCTATCAATTTCGGGTCTTAGTTTGTCTCCGTTGAAAAGTGGATTTTTGAGACCCACGACTACAATGTATTTTACACTGTTTTGTTGCTGAGCCGCTACCGTGGTCCTCCGGAAATTATAATATAGCACTATAAGTATTTTTCCAAAGAACTTTCGTGATTTAAATGTATTTTTACACTAACACATATTATTGTGATCTGGTTGGACATGCCGGACTGAGTCCGAGGAGTTTGGGGGTCGGATGGATTATGGACGGAGTTGTGTGTTTGGTTGGTATTGTGAATTGTTGGTTTTTGTGGTGTTGTTTTATGTATATGACATATTTGAACGCATGTACATGTTTGTAAATGAAAACTAAGTTTTCACATGATTTCATACATGTTCATGTGTTTATCTGAAAATTAGATTTTCATGTGAAATTATTTGAGTGTGTTTGAAACAACTGGATTGACTGGTTTGAGAAAAAGGAAAAGAGACTATAGGGATGGTGGTAAGTAGGGATGGTGGTAGAGTCCCGCCTGCGATTCCCGCCTACGGTGCACGCTGTAGGGGTGGTGGTAAGCAGGGATAGTGGCTGTGTCCAGCCTGTGATTCCTGCCTAAGGTGCACGCGGTAGGGATGGTGGTAAGTAGGGATGGTGGTATAGTCCCACCTGTGATTCCCGCCTACAGTGTTCTGATAAGTATTCATTGTGTGTGATAAATATTCATTATGTGGAAAGGAACAGTAGGGATGGTGGTAAGTAGGGATGGTGGTAGAGTCCCGCCTGTGATTCCCGCCTACGGTGCATGCGGTAGGGATGGTGGTTGTGTCCTGCCTGTGATTTTCGCCTACGGTGCACGCGGTAGGGATGGTGGTAAGCAGGGACGGTGGTAGAGTCCCGCCTGTGATTCCCGCCTACAGTGTCCGATAATTGGTTTGTTTTGTGTGAATCATTTTCTGGGAAAATGAGAGACTATGTTTTTGGGCCAAAATGGGATTTTGGCGTGTGTTGGAAATAATCATTTTTGGGAAAAAATTATATTTTATGGCTAAGTAGATTTTGTCGTATGAATGCATGTTGGTTGCATTAATGTATTTTTATCTTGTAGTTGTTTGGTTTATACTTACCTGTGGTACCATTTTATGGTACCGCAGATTTTGATGCAGATGAGGATGACGAGTCTTAGCTTGGCTCTGTTGGTGGAGTGATCTGGGATTGCTCCTGTTTATCGAGTTTCATTTTTTATCAATTTATGTGTTGCCTTTGTAATATATTTGGGATGACTGTATAACTCTTTAAAGGTAATTTGTTTTGAATATTTGTATTTAAATTTCTGGTACTTAGATGACTTATTTATATTATCCGCTGAGATTTTTATTGTGCACTCTTGCATGTTGCACACACTTGAGCACATTTCGTTGGGATGCGTAACCCATGTTGTCATCATCCTGACGTCACGATTCCTTTGTTTTCGTACGTGGGAGTCGGGGCGTCACAATACCAATTAAAATAACTCTTTAAGAATTATAATAATTAATATTGTATTATTACATTTGAAATTAAGTATAACAATTAAAATGATACTTTAAGAATGATAATAATTAAAATGTTATAATAACATTTGGAATTAAGTATAACAATTAAAATAACTCTTTAAGAATTATAATAATTAATATTATATTATAACATTTGAAATTAAGTATAACAATTAAAATTGTACTTTAAGAATAATAATAATTAAAATTATATTATAACCTTTAAAATACTCTTCAATAAAAAAGTCTTGTACATATCAAATAAGTAGAGTTGGAATAAATATACTTATTTATCATAAACTAAAGAGTAAGTAAATAATCAAATAAATGCTTATATAAATATTATATACTTATTGTCTATATAAATAAATAACTCACCCAATTAAGTATAACAATTAAGAGTATAATTGTGGAATGATGACAATTAAAATTATATATAACAATTATAATAACAATTATATAATAACAACAAGGCAAAATAATCTTGAAGAAATGTCTATCAATTTACTTGACTGTCATTGTCTCTCCGACCTTGATTACTCTTTTCTGGTCTTGACAATTACTAATTGAGAGTTGTCAGGACTGGAGAGTCTATGACAATTAAGCAATTAGACTAAAATATAGACATTTCTTTAAGATCATTCTCCCTCGTATCTACTCATGATACGAAACTTGTGAATATATTCTTCCATCTCTCTAGTTTAACAATATAACATGCAATACTATTTGCTTGACAATCTAGCCACAGAACATGAAGATATTGTTTGTAGTGTTTTTTTATAGATGCATGTGACATTGCATAAATAACCTTAGACCCGTTTGAGAATTAGTGTACATTTATGTGTTCCCTAATTCCTGAATTGTTTAGTGTGAACAGTTTGAGATTATATTATATGTATTGCACATTTTTGTTACTCCTACTTTCCACGTTTAATATGAAGTTTCGGTGTCTTCCTTTACTGTTCTTCTGGTATACTGTTCGTAGGGTCACAATCCCTCTATTTGAACATGTATACTTGGAGAACTATGGGGAGGTGCTGCCGGAATTTCTACTAACGTGGAAAGTAGTAGAGTGACGAGATTTGTGCAGTATGGATAATATAATCTCGAATGAGATATGACCAACTACCTTATCGAAAAAGCAACTTCATATTGGAGCATGACATGCATGTGAATTTTCTATGTACGTGTTATTAATAGATAGATGTTTTTAGAAATGGACAAAATTTGGATTCGTCTGGGCGATAGACTTGGAAATGATTACATACCCTATGTGCGTGGAGTAAGAACCTTCATTGATTTTGCACGGGCCTCTCCTGATAGTCATGGTTGTATTAAGTGTCCATGTCGAGGGTGTAAAAATTTGTGTGCGATAGGGTTGAATGAAGTAGAAAGTCATATATTTGTGAATGGTATGGATCTGGGGTATACCCGATGAGTACTGCATGGTGAGCCGTATGAAGAGTCAGCAGATGTATTGGTTGATCATCACAATTATTTGCGGCACATGGATGATGATTATGAGCAGGATGAGATGGAGGAGATGTTGGTTGACATTGGAGCGGAGATGTTTATGGATGAAGTTGACGACAATGCCTCAAGTGGCGGAGGGACTGATTGTTATAATTTCGCTTCAATGTGGGAAGATGCAAAGCGCGAGCTTTATCCAGGCTGTACAAAACATTCCAAAATGTCGTTTATTGTTCGGTTGCTTCACATTAAGTCATTGTGCAGGATGTCGAGGAAAGCAATAAACATGGTATTGGACTTATTTAACGAGGTGCTTCCCGAAGGGTCTACATTGCCCAAGAACTTTTATGAAGCGAAACAGTTGAGAAAGGGATTAGGATTTGAGTACAAGTCCATACATGCATGCAAGAATGATTGTGTTTTGTTCTGGAAGGAGAACGAGGATAAACAAGCATGTCCTGTATGCGGAGAGTCGAGGTGGAAGGGTAAGAAAAACGTGCTGGTTAAGGTGTTGCAGTATTTTCCCTTGAAACCTAGGTTGCAAAGACTATATATGTGTTAGAAAACAGTTCATGATATGAGGTGGCACGAGGAGAAAAGAGTTAAGAATGACGCATATATGAGGCAGCTAGCTCATTCACTTGTGTGGCAGTCTTTCGATAATCAATAACCAGAGTTTGGGAAAAAGCTCGGAACGTGTGCTTGTGACTCACAACAGATGGATTCAACCCTTTTGGGAATAAAAGTACAAGTTATAGCACTTGGCCTGTAGTATTGATTTCGTACAATCTTCCACCATGGAGGTGCATGAAATTCCCAAACTTTTTGTTAACTTCACTCATCCCTGGCCCGAGATCACCTGAGAATAACATTGACGTATTCATGCAGCCGTTGATTGAAGAGCTGAAAGAGTTAGGGGAAACAAGTGTTAGAACTTATGATGCATCCATGTCGACATCTTTTCAGATGCATGTTGTGGTAATCTTTCCCGGCATATGGGAATCTTTCCGACTGGAGTACTAAAGGGAAGTTAGCGTGTCCGACTTGTAATAAAGAAACTGCTAGTGAGTGGCTAAAATATTCTCAGAAGTTGTGTTTCATGGGTCATCGACGTTATCTACTAGAAAATCATGCATGGAGAAGAGAATGTGCTAAGTTTGTTGGGAGAGTAGAGGATAGAATTGCACCAAAAGAGTTGTCTGGGGAAGAGATAGTGGAACAACTACAACATGTGAAAGTGAACAATTTTGGCAAAGGTCGGGGAAAGAACAAGAGAAATCGAGGAGCAGCAGAATTGAATTAGACAAAGCGTAGTATTTTTTTTTTTACTTGCCGTATTGGTCGTCTTGCATGTTGCGACATAGTTTGGATGTAATGGACATAGATAAGAATATTTGTGATAATATACTTGGTACATTGATGAGTATTAACAAAAAGATGAAAGACAAGATCAAGACGAGAAAAGATCTTGAGAGAATGAGAATTAAACATAATCTATATTTGCGGGTGGAAGGCAATAGGGTGGTCATGCCATATGCATGTTTTACGATGACCAGGGAGGAGAGGATGGATTTCTGCAAATGGTTGCAAGGTGTGAAGTTGCCAGATGGTTATGCTTCAAATATGGGTAGATGCGTGAGTCCTGATGACTGGAAAATCAGTGCATTGAAAAGTCATGGTTGTCACGTACTTTTGCAGAAGTTATTACTTGTGGGAATTCGTGGGAAGATGACATCTAATGTATGTGTCACCATATCTGAACTCTGTATGTTTTTTAAGGATTTGTGCACTCGGGTAGTAAATCGAGATGTGTTGTCGAAATTGGAAGAAGACATTGCTACTATACTATGTAAATTCAAGCAGATCTTTCCACCATCATTTTTTGATGTCATGGTTCATTTAGCAATACATTTACCGCGAGAGGTACTTTTGGGTGGACTAGTGCAGTTCCCCTGGATGTATCCAGTTGAAAAATATTTGGGTCGACTGAAGCGCACTGTTGGGAATAAAGCCAAAACTGAGGGTTTAATAACAGAGGCCTATATACACAATGAATGGTTAACATTTTGCTCTCTATATCTTCGTGGTGTTAAGACAAGATTTAATCGTCAAGAGCGAAATGCTGATCTTGCTGCTCTGCCTCCTCGTGAGCTATCAGTGTTTTTCCAGAATGTACGACCCTTTGGTGCACAAACGGGCTACGATTTAATTGAAGAAGAGTTGGGTAAAGTTCGGTGGTATGTGCTAAATAATTGCCGGGAGATTGATGATTATCTCAGGTATGTCATTCCATGCTTCGAATAATTATAGTTTTCTTAAAATTAACTATAATTGTTATGCTCAAAATTGTTGTGCTCAAAATATACTTCTTTTGCAATATGTTATAACAATAAGCACATGGACAAACTTAGGACGAAAGGCGTAGATAATATAGAGGCAAGACACGAGGAAGAATTTCTCGGATGGTTTGAAGAACGTGTATGAACTAAAATTAAATATATGTTATATTTTGAAATTTTTAACTCTGGATAATGAAATAATTAATATATACTATTTCAATTTTTAGATTTTGGAACAACGTGCTCGTGATCCCGGATCAATTTCTTCTGAATTGTATGCATTGGCCTGTGGTCTCTCAAATAGAGCACTTCGATACACTGCATGCACGATTCGAGGTTATAGATTCCATACTCTGGACCGTGAACATAATAGAAAGGCTCAAAACTATGGTGTGTTGGTCGAGAGGAGTCATGGAACAGATGATATTGACTATTATCGTGTCATACGTGATATTATCGAATTGAAATATCTGGGTGGGTCTGTAACATATGTCTTTAAATGTGATTGGTGGGATCTAGGCGGTGGTCGGGTTTCGATACATAGGGATAATCATTTTGTCAATACTACATCTAAATGGTACAAAGATGATCCATTTGTATTGGCTTGTCAAGCTACCCAAGTCTATTACTTGATTGATCTAATGAAAAATGTTGATGAAGATAGTGGAAAGATAACTTGGCGAGTCGTACAAAAATTTGTCCCTCGAAATATATATGAAGCAAGAACGAGTGCAAATTACGAGAATAGTAGAGATGAAGATCATGACACTCCGATTATAGAGGCATACCAGGAAGATGGAGAGGGTATTAACTTGTTTGTTGACCTCGGTGCACTCGAGTTGCTCCCCTTGTGTAGAGATAATGTCCCACCCGTCCATCTCGACCCATCTGTATTAAATGATCATTCAATTCAAGTAAGTGAGGAGGAAGAAGAAGAGGAAGAGTCAGAAGATGAAGACGAATCAGAATTCGGATAGGAGGTGGATAAGGACAATGAAGAAGAGCTGCATGATGATGATGAAGATGTTATTGATGGAGATTCTGAAACAAGCATGGAAAATTCATCCAAAGATGAAGAATAAAAGTACTAAATATTTAATTCATATAGGTGACTATAAAATATCTTGAATTTTTATAATTTCTTCTAATTAATTTTCTTTGATATAATTAATTATTTTCAAGAATGCCGACAAAACGACAACGAAGAAATGTGCCTCCTCCAAGTCCAAGTCCTGAACCCATTGAGGACTTCCCACTCGAGGAATCTTTTCCTGAAGATCAAGTTAACACAGAAGAGAACAACACCCAGTCGACACCTACCAGTAAGGAAATATTGTCGTTGATAATTAATCATATAGTTAATACTTTTATCTCAATAACTATATAATTTATAATTATACTATCTATTATCATGTAGTTGACGCATCTGCACGTCGCGGTCGTGGCTATACACATGACATCTCTCTTGAAAAAAATAGAAGGCAGGAAAACTGAAGATCACAATTCTTGATAATTCCACTGGAGGAGTGGATCATAGTGCAGCAGCGCTTTCCTCCTATATTGGCACAGTAGTTCGAGCTTATGCTCCATTTTATGTGCGCTCATGGCGAGATGTTCCGAATGAGATTAAAGAGCACATTCGAAGTAGTGCGTTGGTGAGTTTACTTTGAGAGTACATTTTTTTCCCCTAGATTAGTATATCATATTTTTGACCTGATTCTCTTGTTAGGATGAATTTGACCTCGACTTTGGCCGTAGCGAGGATTTGAGAACCGTGAATGAGTTGATGGCTACACTATTCCGACGTCACAAAGGACGATGTCATGACCACTTCAAGAAGTTTGAGACGTTGGAAGAGGTTGCGTAGTCGCCTTTTCAGCAGATAAAGTTAGATGATTGGAGAAAGTGTTGTGTTCTTTTCGCATCTCCAGATTGTCAGGTATTTTACATTTAGATCTTTTAATTATTTACATTCATATTCGTTCTATATATTATATGTATACATATTACGATTAACATTCTTAACATATTTTGTAGCACTTGAATCTACAAATGCACAGAATAGATCCGCTCTGACTGTCCACCATCATGTCGGTTCAAGGTCATTTCACTGTCTTGCTGAATAAATGGTAATTAAAAAATTTTAGATTTCATTTATTTTCCTGATATTCTTTTATCTAAGTATTAACATTATATTTTTAAAATTGCTAATGTCGCTTTGTTAGAAACGTGATGTTCCTGAAAACTTTTTCCTCATTCATATATATGCTGCTGCTCACAATAATGAGCATAGTGAGTGGATGGATCCTATCGCTACAGATAATTATGTAAGCAGTGTTAATTTTGTTAAATAAATTATTTATGTAACATTTGAATAATTTAGTTTTTATTTCTCTTTCTTTTAATACGTTACTAATTATTTACGATCATTACCTTTCAAATTACAGGAAAAAATGATGGAGATGCAGTCGACTTCTGGGGAATCCTCTCCTAGTGACATAGACATATTCAAGCAAGTGCTCGGGTCGCAGTCTAGTATGGCAAGATGTTTGGGATGATCTATCAAGCATAGATGTTCATCCTCCTCAACCTCATCGACTTCACAAATTAATAATCTTACGGCAGATTTAGAAGCTGCATGGCGTGAGAATGAGTATATGAGGTCGAGACAACAAGAGTGAAAGTCTCTTAGAACGACAGTCTCATATAGAGATGTGTTTGCAGGACCAACAGAGAGACTAGGAGAAAAGAATACGCAGTGAAGTGCAAGAGCAAGTGCAACGGGAGATGATGGTGCAAATGGAGTGTGTTATGTCGTTGCAACAGAATCGCGGTGGGTGAGGAAAAAAGAAGAAATAAATTTATCTTTTGTAGTGGTGGCTAGTTTTAATATCTAATTTTAAAATTTTATAAGACATTGTTAGTTTTTAATTGATGGTATGTAATATGATTAAACAAGTAATATGTTTTTAAATTTTATGAAATTAGTATATCTGATCTGTAAGTTCGAATGTAAAGTAAAAACGTTCGAACGTTTGTTCACATTTGAACCAACATTCGACTGTGAATACATATTGTGTATCGTAACATTCGAACGTAGGCCTCTACGTTCGAACGTTCTGACCCTCAAAAGAACAAAACGTTCAAATGAGTCAACGATTAACGTTCTAACAAACCTCCGAACATACCACTTGCATTCGAACGCTCCTTCATTTACATTCGAAATAGCGTCCGAACGTTAACGCTTATATTTGAACATTAGTCCGTTTACGCCGAATGGAATTTTGAACATTTATTCTAATTAACGTTCGGACGCATAAACGTTCGAAAGTAAATATGATACGTTCGAACTATATTCAACGAAAGTCAACTTCTCTCATTCGAATGCCAATCGGTCGGGTTACCATTCGAACATTTAATTTGACGTCCGAACGTGACTTTCTGTGACAGTTTTCAACCGTCACAAAAAATGGAACGTTCGAACTTTCTACCAAAAGGAACACCTCCAACCGTCAATAAAAAATTTTTTTGTGACTGTTGAACAGTAAACCGTCACCAATTGTTTTCTGTGATGCACTTTAGGTGACGGTCATGGTGACTGTTACAAACCGTCACCAAATATCTTTAGTGACGGTTTCTCATTTTTTTGTGACAGTTTTCTCTGTCACAAAAGACACATTCTGTTGTAGTGAATAGCCCCTCACGTGAACCAATGTTTTACCATGGAAATTGCCCTTATCCAGCCACCTTCATGTCTTACCTCAATGCCCAGTGTCACATCATCAAAGCTAACCCATAAACCGTGAGATGAAGACCCTGTTTTGCACTAAAAGAAGTAGAGCAAGTAGCCTGTCGTCCTCCACCGTAAACCATGTGTTAACGTTGTGTTTTGTATGCCTTTGGGTCAGGTTCTAGCAACTCAAATCTTCAGAACTGAACCAGCAAAATAGAGAAGAAGGCAACTGAGAGAGGATGGCCTTAAGGCTTAGAAGTCTCCTATGCCAAAATCAGTAAAGTCTATTAAAAGTCTGTAAATAGCTGAGAGAATCTAGAGATCAGAGAGAATTTCTCATACTTAGGAGTTGTTATTTATACCGGGGGTCTGGGAGGGGGACAAATCATGTCTACCCCTATGGAGTTTGTGTCCTTCATACTATTCCTTTTGTCAGAGTCTTTTAATGTGGCGTGGCTCTACAATGACGTCATTCATTTGCCATGTAGCTCTGGTACTAGTGCCATTAATGCGACGTGGTTCCATGGTTTGCTTTATCTTCGGTGGTCTGTCGATATTCCCATGTTAGACGATCGAGGGTTCTCCATCTTTCCTGTTCTACCCTGTAAAAGTCCCCATGATTGGAGTGTGGCCGAGCGATGTCAGGCCTGTCCGTTCCATCAACCGCCTGTTTACTTTTCCTTGTAGGCTCCTTGCTTCATGGGTAACCTTGGATCCTAGGGTCGGGTACCGGGCTGAGGCCTAGTGGGCTTGTGAAGTAGGAAAAATCCCTTTATAGTTACCCCTCCAATTCCTCGGGTCCAAGGGGAATTCTACCATTGCTTCCCGGTTAATCAACGTTTGCACTTGAGACTACGCGGTCTTTTCTTTCCCAGATCGGGGGTTGCAGACTTCTTGGCACTCACCTGTTGCACTTCTGAACCCCAACTATGCTCGAGTGACCTTTTTTGTCTTTACTCTATGTCTTACAACGGTTCATCTCCAGCTTGCGTGGCTGCAGTTTGCTAGTCCTGTTTCGTATTAAATGGTGCCTCTTCAGTCCCATTGTCATTATTCGCGTCAAGAGGTTATTTAGTTCCCACATCATTGCATACGCTCTACTGGAATCACGGCAATCATCGGATTCTGGTACTCAGTGGGGTGCGTCAATTTTGACTGCATTGAGATATCAATCGTCAAGCTTGCCTATATAAAGCTCTATTCTCTCTCAGCAATGGGGTACTTTGTCCATTCACTTTTCCGCTTGGTATCCTATATTCCTTTTCTACTTTCTAACACCTCTCTTGGTATCGTTCCCTCTAGCTTTTTTTTTTTCCCTCTGATTGCCAATGGCTCCCAAGAAATCCTCACGTCCTTCTAGGTTGGCTAGACCTTCTGACATTGCCTGTGTCGTCGATGGTTAGGGCGACACCATTTTGAAGGAGTTTGTCGGTTTCTCATGGCATCCGGAGGTGACTTTTGCTGAACTGGAGTCATCGAAGGAGACCTCTAGGGTTCCTAAGACGGTGGAATTTGTGGTGTCCCCTCCTACTAAAGGGGCAGTAGATTCTGAGGGTTATGCCACTAAGGTTGCAGTGTACCCCACTGATACGTGTGATTTTTATGTGATTTTTATTACTCTTTTATTTATGAAAAGTGTCATTTTTCTTTCAATACTATTGATTTTATTTTATTTCTATATATTTTTCTTTATTTTTAGTGATTTGAAGGAATGAGAAGATTCAGTACGAAAGGAGAGCATTTTGGTACAAAAGAATAGACTACAAATCCAGATCGACGAGAGACGACGAGATCTGAAGAGAGCCGTGGAGATTCAGGCTAGGAGTCTTGCGACCAGAAGGTGCGACCAAAACTCAAGACCAGAAGCTGCAACCAAAATTCTCGCGACCAGAATTGGCGACAAGAGTTAGGCGATAAGACTTGGCAAGAAGACTTGGCATAAGTCTCCCGGCGACTAGATTGGGCGACCAGTCTAAACGACCAACATAAGCAACCAAGCTAAACAAAATCAGGAGCAACAACTAGCAAAGGCGAGCAGCTTTACTGCTTGGTAGGTTGGCGAAAGGTTTCTATCATCCCGGTCGGGAGTCTTTGCTCTTGGTAGGTGAGGAGACCAGTTATATTCAATACAAACGGCATCTACCCGGTGGGACCCTTCCGAGTTTCGCAATCAATTTGCTGACTACCAAATCCTTACGAACTTCGTCAATCAAGCCGTTTATTACTGAGTCTTCTATTTTAGATAATTCTGTTATTTTGGGGATAATTTCTAATGTTAACTTTTATTTTTAGAAACTATTTTCCAAATCTTTAGGCTAGATTGTAGCCGCATTTATCTTGTTTTCAGATTTGAATTTTGACATCTATTTAATTTCATCTTGTGGGATGAATAGAGGGCAGGAGAGTCTGAGTTTTAGATTTCAATATTCTAGAGTTTATTCTTGAAGTTTTTTGAAGGAGGCGGATATGGGGAGTAGAGGTGAGAGCCGCATGCTTCATCAATCAACTCCAATGAAGAACACTAGTTTTATTATTTTTCTTTTCAATTTCATTGTGAACTAATTTTATTTTCTAGATCTTTGATGCAGTCTAGTATTGAACAAACAATTTATATTATAAGTTATCATATTTTCAATATTTCCATGATTGAGTGTTTATTACTTGTTCTTAATGCTTGCAAGTTTCTAGCTAATTATTGTTCGATCTCTTCAATCACAATGAGACCGAGAGGTGATTCGTGATTAAAGCTCTAGGATTAAGTACCATTATTTGAGCAAAAGTAGAGATACTTTACCGCGATTAGTGTGATTTTTAAGAAAAATCCAAAAATCTTAATGAGTCTCCAATTAGTTAAATTCATATAGAGATATGGAGTTATTAATTGGAGATATTTTTAGTATTGTTCAAGATAAAATATTGAATAGTTAAGGGATTTTTATCATCAATTTGGGATAATTGGAATTCTATAACGAGGAAGAATAAATTGTGTGGGATTTGCTAGGTGAAATCAAACACTCTAGATCTATTCTTATTATCTTTAAAATCTTAATTTTTATGCTATTTTCTTCAGTTTAATTTAGATAATCTACTCTTCAAATTTCAGTTTTCCAAATAGTAATTAATTTAATAAATTTCAATACTGAATAGCATAATTATTCCCTGTGGATTTAACATCCATTTTCTTTTAAAACACTTTGCTACTTGTTACGATTATGTGCACTTGAAAATATTTTTATGAGAACACCCACCATGTTCTCTTGTGGCCTCAAGCTGCCTTTCTGTCAACTAGTGCAAGAAGTGTTGGGTTTCTTCGAGTTGGAGCCTACTCAGCTCCCTCATAGTGTGTGGAGCATCGTTCTGTCATGCTGTGTCATCTGGCGTCTCGCGTTGGAGGAGGCCGGGGCCAACTACTCAGATCTTACAAGGCACAAATTTTTCCTCACCCACAATATTCTAAGGTGAGGCCATCACACCTACAGCTTCAGACCAGTTCAGGCGTTGGCTTAACTGGGTATACTGCCGTGAATCGTCAACTCTTCTTTCTATCCGGTGAGGGATGGGAGTTCTATTGGCCATGCCAATTAGTGCTTATTCCCTGTTTACGCCGTATGGGGCACTGTGGGTGGTGACAAAGGTCCTCGCCCCATCGCGACCCCGGACGAGATGCTCAGGATCGAGGTGATCCATGCTTGGGTGAAGGCCCATTCGGACGATGTTTCTTCGGAGGCTCTACTGGCCAAGGACAACCTTCGTTGGTATTTGGCCCCCTGCCAATTTGTTCTCTGGCATGGGCTTCCCACTAAGGGAGGTCACGTCCCTAGCCCGTAATTGCTCTCCCAGCCCGCCGGTGGAGGGGAGAGGAAAAAACCCCCAGAGAATCTCCCCCGTCAGATCTGACTCCGATGAATTTCCCGTTCCTCCTAGAGGTCCTTTCGCGGAGGTGCTTGTTGTTCGGCCTAAGCCGTTGTCGCCCAAGAAGATGATGACAATCATGAACTTTTCACGTGCTGTGTTCCTGGCTCAACGAGTTGTCGCGGATGTTCAACTTCAGTCACCGATCCTTAGGTCCGCAGCTGAAACCGTTCCTACGACCCTGCTAGGCCCTTCGGAGGCAAGGGGGCCTTCAGTAGTCTCCCCGCCCCTTGGCACGACTCTCAAGTAGGCTCCTTCACCCTCGCCTGTGGAGCATTTTGCTGTGGATAAGAGGTCCCCTCTATTTTATTCTCTCGAGGTCTAGTTCACCTTAGCTGGCGATGAAGGGATAGGGGCCGTTGCTCTGGCCGAGGAGGGGGTGGCGGGCGTTCCTCTGGTTGAGGTAGTCTCGACCCCTGCTGCTCTTAATGTGGACGAAGAGGCTATTGACGCAGTCTCAGCAGACTTTCAGTAGACGGCTATGGCGAGCCGTGCCGACCGTATTTGCACAACAAATAGCAGGCTCAAGAGGTTCTTTCCTAGGATAAGGTCTTCGTTTGCACACGTCTTGATAAGTGTTATTTTTTTGTGACTTTTATCACTATTTTATTTATGAAAAGTGTCATTTTTCCCTTCAATACTATTGATTTGATTTTATTTCTACATTTTTATTTATTTTCTTGAATTTGAAGAAATGAGAAGATTTAGTGCAAAAGGAGAGCATTTTGGTACAAAAGAAGAGACTACGAATCCAGACCGATGAGAGACAGCGAGATCTAAAGAGAACCAATGAGATTTGGCCTAGGAGACTTGTCCCAAAGGCGAGAATACTTACCTCTCGGTAGGGGACCAGAAGGCGCGTAGATTTGGTGACAAGGCTCTAGAAGGTTAGATTGGGGGACTAGTCTAAATGACCAACTTAAAAGACCAACCTAAACGACATCGTGGGCAACAACTAGAAAAGGCGAGGGGAGTCTTTCATTCCAGTCGGGAGTCTTTCCACTCAGTAGGTGAGAAGAAGGTCGTGTGGTATTTGTGACCTTCACACCCGTTCATTTGTGACCTTGCCGCCAGTTATATTCAGTGCACAAGGGTATCTGTCTGGTGGGACCCTTCCAAGTTCTGCAATCAATCTATTGACGACCAAATCCTCCCGAACTCCGTAATTCATGCCACATATCACTGAATCTTCCATTTTAGATAATTCCGATATTCTTGGAGTAATTTCCTTTTATGTTAACATCTATCTTTAGAAACTATTTTCTAAATTTTTAGGCTAGATTGTAGTCGCATTTATTTTGTTTCCGGATTTGAATTTTGACATCTATTTAATCCTTTCTTTCGGGATGAATAGAGGGTCTTGGTTCTTAATCTTAGTTTTAGTTTTAGTCTTGGAGTTTTGAATCGGAGTCAAGAGTTTTTATGTTTTAGAGTTTGAGTTTGAGTTTAGAGTTTCAGAATTTATTCTTTAAGTGTTCTTTCCTGAAGGCGGAACTGGAGGGCAGAGGCGAGAGCCGTATGCTTCATCAACCGACTTTAACAAAGAACACCAGTTTTATTCTTTTTCTTTTCAATTCCAGTATGAACTACTTCTATTTTCTAGAGTTTTAATGTAGCCTAGCATAGAACACATAGTTTATATTCCAAGTCATTTCATTTTCAATATTTCTATGATTGAGTGCTTATTCTCTTTTCTTAATGCTTACAATTTTCTAGCTAACTATTGTTTGATTTTTTGAATTGCAATGAGATCGAGAGGTGATTTGTGATCAAAACTATAGGATTAAATACCATTAGTTAAGCAAAAGCATAGATACTTTATAGCGACTAGTATGATTTTCAAGAAAAATCCAAAGAAATTAATGAGTCTCCAATTAGTTAAATTCACATAGAGATATGGAGTTATTATTTGGAGATATTTTTGGTATTGTTTGGGAGAAACATTGAATAGTTAAGAGATTTTTATCATCAACTTAGGATAATTGAGATTCTATAAAAATGAAGAATAAATTGTGTCGGATTTGCTAGGTGAAATTAAATGCTCTAGATCTATTCTTATTATTTTTAAAATCTTAATTTTAATGTTCTTTTCTTTAGTTTAATTAAGATAAACCATTCTTCAAATTTTGGTTTTCCAAATAATAATTAATTTAGTTAATTTCAATCCTAAATAGCATAATTATTCCCTGTGGATTTGATATCCATTTTTTTTAAAGCACTTTACTACTTGTTACGATTCTGTACATTTGCAAATATATTTTTATGCAAACACTTATGCACTTCTTGTTTGTTTCCTTCTTTGACTTTGTCCCTAACTTCTATGGCAGGGCTTGGAGCATCTGGCAACGTTCATTGTGGACGGCCGAGAGGAGGTGGCGAGGGAGGGGATGCAAAAGTCTCTTGATGACTATCAGCAGGAGCTTGAGCAGCTACATGCCGAAAATTGGGAACTGTGCAAGTGGTAGGACTCCTAATGACGGACAAACAGGTGGCTGATGGAGCAGTTCGAGGAGACTTCCAAGTCTCTAGCAGACAAGAGAAAGGCCCTGGAGGAGGAATGGAAGTGGAGGAAGGATTTGGAGGACGATCAAGCTAAGGCAAGGCACGCTTTGGAGGCCTGTGATGCTACCATCCGGGTTCTGCAGGAGGAGTTGTCTTATGTTCACAGTATCCGCAATGATGCCTAGTACCTCAGCTACAATTGAGGCTTGGAATGGATGAAGACTCATACCCTTTGAGATCCTCAATGCGATTTGCGGGTTTTGGGTTTGCGGGAGCTTCCCTTGCATGATGCGTCCGTTGAATGGGCTGCTCTCCTAAGGAGGGATATAATCTCGAGCGGCCTTAGGGGTAACTTTGCAGGGAACAATCCAGCCTACTGATGGTTGCTTCTTCTTGGCTCCTCCGATGGGTCTTGCTCTTCTCTGCTATCCGAGACTTTGGTTTCAAACCTCCTCTTCCAAAGCTCAACCTCGCCTTGTTCGTATAGAAATGCATTCTCTTTCTTTATACCCTGCATCTGAGCTCGTCTTCAAGGTGACTTCTGTCCTACTTCCCAACCTCGCCTTTTGCCTTCATTTTCGCACACTCCAATGCACAACAGTCCTAGGCAGGTGATCTGCTCCTAGCGACATCTTGGCGGTCCCTGTCACCATACGACTTAATTAATTATCTCATTACATCCTTGTTGATTTTCTTAGAGGTAACCTCGGGCATTATTGGCATGTAGTAGTGGTGGAGATCTTTGTTTGCCACTTCTACTGGAATATGATCTGATCAGGCTTTGGTTTGTGGCGCCTTTACAACTTTCTGTTGTATTTAGTTGACTTATGCTATAGGTCATTGTAATTTTCCACTTTATGTCGTAAATGGCTCTTTGTAAGTCTTCGACTTCACGTTGTAACTCGCTCTTTGTAACTCTACGGCTTCATGTTGTAACTTGCTCTTTGTAACTCTGTGGCTTCATGTTGTAACTTGCTCTTTGTAACTCTGCATTTTCATGTTGTAACTTGTGATCATTAATGAGATTACCTTATATTTTGTTGTGTCTGGTTGTTTGTCTTTGCGTATTTTTCTCTATTGTTTCCTTCTTCATATTTCCTTTTTTTTTTCCCTTTTTTTTATGGCCAGTTTGAGGGGTTTTGCCATAGGAAATTATGGGCTTGGCATCAGGTGGGGGAGGATGCCCATCATCCAGAGCTTTACAATCCACCCTGCCTATGCCTAACCTATTCCTAATGACCTCGCAAGCCGACAGCTCTCCTGCCCATACTATTTTTGTTCTCCTTTGTTAAGTAGTCGTTCTCTCGAGGCCTTTAGCGACTTTGTTTGACGAGACAGATGTCTCTTCGCTTTTTTCTTATGCCCATTTTTCCTTTTCGCTACCAGTCTCCTGAATGCACTTTACCCCGCCTAGTCCTTTAGTTCTTTCATTTTATATTGTTGTGCTTTATTTTGGCATGCGACTAAAAGAAATGAAGAGGAGTGTTGTCAATGTTTGTTGGCCTTCGTCCATTTTCGTCAGCTTGGGGGGATGGAAATCCCCCCAAGTTAAGCCGCGCTAGGAGAATTCTGGCTACCTCTTCAGGAGAGAGGCCGAGAAGCATCTTGCTAACCCTCCTCTATGCCCCTTCGAGCAGCACCATGGTCGTGGAGTTGAATATGAATAAACCGGGATGCTTTTTGCTGCACTAGGGACCGATGTATGTTGTTCGGGTAGTCGTGGTGCTCGTCCCACTCTCCACTGCGGGGAGACAAGGCGGCCTTTGGCTCGACCCATGTCCATGGTCTGTGGGGAGATAGGCTGTCCCGGCAGTTTAGAACAGGACCCACTCCCATTTGCTGGAGTTGTGCATTTAATTCCTAATTGGAAGATAAGAATGTCATCATAATTTTATCCTTAGCTTTGTAGGAGTTAGATTTTACAAACCTAGGCCCTCTAGCCTATGCCGCAACATGCTTGCTGCTTTTGTTGATGTCCTTGTTCCTTGGCGCAGTATTTGGAAGGTCAAAGGACCTGGTCCTCTCTCCGTCGAGGAGAGGTCAAAATGCCTTACGTCAAAGAGCGTCATTGTCCCCCGAGGAAGTAATTCGAACAGTGATGTGACTGGTTTTCTCCTTTGCCGTGATGCGGGTTGAGGTAAGAATTCGAACAGCCTTGGGGCTGGACCTGCTCTCCTTCCCGGGAGGGACTAGGCGGCCTTTGGCTCAACTAGTCTCCTTGGTCTGCAGGGAGGTAGGTCATTCAGGCAGTCTGTATTTGCATCCCCTCCCGCCTGTTGATGCTGACGAGGAAGATAAGTCTACATCTTCGGGTAGCTGAGGACTACCCGATCTCAATTGGGGAGGGGTAGGAATGCCTCAAGCCAAACCGCCCCTTTGCCTCCCGAGGAGGTAATTCAGACGGCGATGTGGCTGTCCGGTACTTCACTGCGATGGGGGTTGGGGTAGTTATTCTGGCAGCCTTGTGGTTGGACCCGCTCTCCTTTGTGGGAGGAACAAGGCAGCCTTTGGCTCAGCCCGTCCCTTTGTTCCCCACGGGAGGTAGGTTGTTCGGGCAATCTACTATTGGACTCGCTTCCACCCGTTGACACCACAGGGATGGGTAAGTTTTGGTCAGGCTGGCGCTGATCCCACACTTTGTCGCAGCGGAGGTTGGGGTAAGTATTGGGACCGCCGGGGGGGCTGTCCCCGCACTCCGCTGTGGGGAAACAAGGTAGCATTTGGCTCAACCCATCTCCTTGATCTGCAGGAAGGTAAGTTGATTTGGCAGTCTGTTACTAGACCCGCTCCCACCTGTTGATGCTTATGGGGAAAGTAAGTCTTTTCCCTTTGGTTAGCTGAGGACTAACTTGCGCTCTTCCGTAGGAGAGATAAAGCAACCTTTTGGCCTACCTTTCCCTTTGATATCTTGTAGGAGAGGTAATTCTGATAAAGATGTGGCTAGTTGGCTCCATCACCGCAATCAAGGACGTGGTAAGTTCTTTGGGCCTCTAGGGGTGGCGCTCCTGGATGAAGAGGTTGAGCCTCCTGCTCACCTATCATCCTTCGTGAGGAGGTAGGTTGTTCAGGCAGTTTGGGACTAAGCTCGCTCCTGCCTGTTGGCATCGCAGGAAATGATAGGTTTGGCTTAGGCTGGCATTGATCCCACACTTAGTTGTGACGAAGGTCGGGGTAAGTTTTTTAGGCACCCTCGAGGCTAGACCTGTTCTCCATTGCGGGACGGACAAAGTGGCGTTTGGCTCACCCTGCCCTTTTCGCCCCACGAGAGGTACATTGTTCAGGTAGTCTGTACCTAGACCTGCTCCCGCTTGTTGACTCTCACAAGGAACATAAGTTTTTGTCTTCGGGTGGCATTACACTCGTTCCTTTAGCCTCGCAGGGAGTTAAGTTGCTGATGGAGATTACGTTGATGGAGATTACGCTGATGGAGATTACGCTGATGGAGATTACGCTCATGGAGATTTCGTTATGTCCCTGAAATTTTACATTGAAAGACAACACTTTTTTATTAGGCTCTGTAGCGTATGCACGAAAACATGAATTTACAACAATCAAACTAGATTAGCAATAGAATTTCTGTAGGTGTTCGGCTTTCCAAGGATGTAGTAGCTCGTCTCATTGGGAGTCTCGGAGCCGATAGGAGTTCGGGTGATTTGTGGTGGTGACCACATAAGGGCTTTCCCATCGGGGGCCGAACTTTCCCTCGTCTCGCGTTGTTGTCCCTGTTTCTTTGAGTACAAGGTCTCCGACTTTGAATGCTCTCGGACACACTCACATGTTGAAACACTACTCAGCCTACCTTTTGTCAGCGACAGTTCTTATCTCTACCTCCAACTTGACTTCGTCTAGCAAGTCAAGTTGTTCTTCCAATCGCCTATCATTGGAGTCTTGCTCGAAGTGCTGCACTTTATAGGTGGGGATCTCGATCTGTACTGGCAGCATCGCCTCGTGGCCATAAGTGAGGGTGAAAAGAGTTTCCCCTGTCGGTGACTTCACTGTGACCCGGTAGGCCCAGAAGACAGTAGGAAGTTCTTCTGCCCTTGCACCCTTTCTGTCATCAAGTCACTTCTTGAGCATTTCCATCAATGCCTTGTTGGTTGCCTCCACTTGCCCATTAGACTAGGCGTGGCCTGGGGACGAGTATCAAGACTCAATCCCCAATTCTCGGCACGAATTATGGTATTTATCTGAATCAAATTGTCTCCCATTGTCCGATATAATAGTGCGCGGGATGACAAACCTGCAAACCACTGTCTTCCATAGGAATCGCGTGATGTTGTTCGCTGTGATAGTTGCTTGGGCCGAGGCCGAGGCTGAGGCCCATTTAGTGAAGTAATCCACAGCTACTACCACGAACTTTACTCCTCCATTGCCAGGGGGTGGCCAACCTCTTTAATTCCCCACTGGGCAAAGGGCAAAGGTGAGGTGATCGACGAAAATTCTTTCGACGGGCAGTAGGACACTTTGGCGTATTCTTGGCACTTCAGGCATTTTCGTGCATACTCCTTGGCTTCTCGCAGGGCACAGGGCTAGTAATACCCCACCCTCAATACCTTTTCAGCTAGCACCTTTCCTCCTGAGTGATTGCCGCAGATCCCTTCATGTATTTTTGCCAACACATACTACACTTCTTCAAGGGAGATGCACCTCAAGAGAGGCGTCGAGTGGCCCCTCTTATACAGAATTTCCTCAATCATAGTATAGCATGCCGCTCGATTTTTTATCTTTCTGGCCTTTTGCTTGTTCTCAGGTACCTCATTGGCATCCCAATACTTTAGTATGTCCCTCGCCCAATCTGGGGCTCTAGGCTGTATCTCCATACGACGGGTACTTCGATGGTTCGGATCACCGTCAGCTCTAGCAGGTGGGAGTCTTCTCGCCGGGATGCCTCGAGCACTAGCTTGTCTGCTTTCAGGTTTTCTACCCTCGGTACCTACTAAATCTAGAATTACTTGAAATGGGGGCACTCGACTTCTACTAGTGCCATATATTTTTCAAGTTTTGATGTTTACAATGAACTCCCCTCGCACTTGATTGACCACCACATGGGAGTCGGCTCGTATTTCAATTTCGACATCACCCAGAGACCTGACTACCGCCAGCCTTGAAAGCAGCGATTCATACTCTGATTTGTTGTCCGTGGTTTTCAATGCTAACTTGATAGCATAATTGTACTCCTCTCCCTTGGATGTAATGATATGCACCCTCAATCCCCCTCTAGACCGGCAAGATGAGCCATCCACGAAAACTTGCCAGGGTTTCATGGGAGGTGCATGATCGCTCTCTACTGGGAAACCAGCAAACTCAGCATCGAAGTCTGGCAGCACTTGCCCCTTGATGGTGTTCTATGGTGCATAGTCGATGTCAAATTCACTCAGCTCTACTACCCAGTACATGAGCCAGCCTAAGGCGTCCGGTCATTGCAGGATCTATCTTAGGGGGTTTTATCTGAGGACCATTATAGGGTGAGCTTGGAAGTACGGGCACAGCTTGCATGTGGTTACCACCAGCACGAAGGCTAGTTGCTCTTTACGGGGGTATCTAGGTTCAGCTCCACGTTATGCTCAGCTGGTGTAGTAGACCGACCTCTAGACTCCATCTTCTTCGTGCACTAATGCTAATGAGAATGCCTGGGGGGAGACTGCTAGGTAGAGGGTCAGCATTCCCCCACACCTAGGTTGGCTGAAGAGCGGTGGTCTCATGAGGTATTTCTTGAGAGCCTCGAATGCTAGGTCGCACTTGACGTCTCATACCTCCTTTCACAGAACCTTGAAGAAAGGCAAGCACTTGTCGTGGATCGTGACACCAACCTGTTGAGAGCCACCACTCACCAGGCCAGCCTTTGCACCTCATTTATACTTCAGGGCGGGGCCATGTTGAGGATGGCTTCCACCTTTTTGGGTTGGCTTTGATTCCGCGTTCCGACACCATGAGCAGGTTTTTTTGAGGTCAATGAAGTCAATGCACATTCTCCATTTGCCGCTCAGCTTCTTTACAAGTACCACATTGGATAGCCATTCTGGATGACGAGCTTCTCGAATGAATCCAGCGGCTAACAGGCGGTATACTTCCTCAGCTATGACGACGTTCTTTTCTGCACTGACATTTCGGCATTTCTGCCTCACTCCTTTGGCCTTTATGTCTATGCTAAGGTTGTCCTGTATGACTTCGTGGGCTATTTCGGGCATGTCTTCGTAGCTCCAAGCGAATACTTCCAAGTGCTCGATGAGTAGTTGTTGCATGGCGCTCTGCGCCTTAAGTGTCACTTCTTTTGCCATGGCTTCTGGTCGGTCTGAGTTTAGGGGAATGAATTGCAATGTCTCATTTGGTTCCACCTTTTTGAGCCTTTATTCATCTCAAATTTCACCTTTGGTTGGTCTGCAGACGGGAGGCGGTGGCAAGGTGCAGTCATCCACTGTAAGGCTCCCCGCACTCACCCCGCCATTAAGAGGCATCCCTTCCTGGGTACGTTTGTAATGCCCGTCCTTGTGGTAGGACTTTTTATAAAATAATTTTAAAAATGATGACAGAAGTTACCGTTCAATTTAAAACTTTTTACTTCTATACCCAGGGTGCAAGACTCTACTTTATAAAATAAAATGTACTTTGAGAATAAAAGAGGTTTACAGCGGAAAAAATCAATCTTACAATAAAATAAAAAGGCCTCGCATGCAATTAAAACTCTCATGCCTAGACTTCCGTGCTCTTCCTCTTAGGCCATGTCCGTCCTGACGTGGACTGCTCATTCAGTCCCTGTGGGGGGAGGGGCATACATAAAAACAAAAATGAGTCGATGACTCGTAAGCATTACTTCATACAACTAAAATATAATAACATAGGTTTTCATTCATGCATTTATCATTCCATACATACTATACGTACATGCATACGTGCATTCATTTGAAAACGTCATTGGACGGGGTTTTTCATTAAAAATGGGCTTTCTTTTCGTAAACGTTTCTCCCATCAATGCCTTCATTTCTTAAAGAATGCGATGCATCCATACATTTATACATTCATTCTTATCACTTTCATTAGCCGGTACACACTATTACGTCCCGTGTGCTAGGGTTAGCGGTCTTTTAGACCCGGACTCCGCCCGTGGCCACGAGTTGGGAATCCCTTTTCCTTAAGGGGGCAGTACTGGGTGCACTACCAGTACTGCTTACCCAGCATTGCAATCTGCGCAGTCCATTGGTACCCTTTTCATTCATTCATATGGCCGTTACGTATTTTCATGCATTTCATTTCAGTCATTTCCTTCAGTTCAGTCCTTTCAGTTCTTTCAGTTCTTTTCATTTAGTAGTTCATTCATGGAGACACATCATTTGAAAGCATGTGCTTAAATATCCTTTTTTCATGGAATCCATAAAGCATCAGTTCATATGGACCTTTTAAAACAACATACTTTCTTCGCATCATTTAAAGCATCAGTTAAAGCATCAGACATAAGCCTCAACATTTCTTTTCGTGGAAAATACATACAATAGATACTGCATATAGTCATCCATTCACACCCATACAATTAATACTTTGGGTACATAAAAAGGGGCTGCCAAGAAGGGTTGTACATACGTATACCTTTGAACACTTAGCATGCTTTTGTAAAACATCTTTCGTGTCGTTTCGTATGGCATCGTAAAGGAAAAGCATTTCATTTTCATTTCATATCTTTTAGAAAATTCTAGAGGAGTATGAACATAATACTTACCTGGACTCCATGCTATACTCATTTCATGCAGTCCATTCATGTGCATGTCAGATGGCAACCTACATGGATACACATAACCTTATCGTTATTTTCTATCTGTGCTTAAGCAACTAAACTTAGAAGACATACCCTACACTTTACTTGGAACACCCTCCTTCTATCCCGTGCTCTTATGTGTCCTTTACTATGCTAAAACCTTCAGGGACCACTTACGGTCACTACCTCTTTCAAACTCGACGTTCTACTTCAAGTGCCTTTCCACTAGAGTGAACCCATGATTCACCTTAGGATTAAGACACTAAGACCCTCATCTTACTCTTCCTATTGACCACATTCCAATGCATGATTCCGACCGACGAAGCCATGCATCCCAATCCTAGACATACACTCGTCACTACGTTCATGTATCTTAGCTCACTAAATCCTCATTCCCATTTATACACGCCACATGGCTTAAGGCAACCCTGAGGCTTAATCACCATGTAATGATGCTTAGGGTAGATTACCCATTATATATGGTGAACCCGTCCGGTACATGTGTCTTGCCAGATTACACATGTACCCTGCTCCTTTATCACTTAAGATCAACATATAACACGTTGATCACATGCTCATAGGGACAACCGCCATACTCCGATACCGACCTTCTCTTAACCCGGCTAGCATGACTTTAATTGCTACCCGTCCCTTTTGACAGTTCATCCCAACACTTAACACGATAAGACTCCATTCACAACTATGCTTTATGTCACATCATATAGCTCGAGACTACTCCCAAGCTACACTGTGACCTAGTTGTTTTACCTGATATCTTGCTACATCACATTTACACCAACTCCTAACTCATCATGAGTACGGTCCCTTATGTACTCCTGCCACATCGTGATATCTCGTCATGTTTCTGCTACGCCATTCTTACACTAATTCCTCACCCATCACAAGAACGACTTCTGGTTTAACCATGTCACTTTGTGACATTCCCGGTCATGCTTCCGTTGCGCACTCTTACAATTGTTCTATCACTTCACATATACTCCCAGCCATAAGTCAATTACGGTGACACTTGTCATCTCAGACTACATGCCATTCACAGCTACTTCGGGACACTGTTCCATAGTTCCCGATACTACTCACCATGCTATACGCCCATCAACCACACAACCATCCTTATCTCTGCGACACGCCATACGGGGTGTCACTTCACCTCATGGAGTACACTCCACGTGTACTCCCTTCATACACGCTACGCCACATCACCACTATGGCTTACATGCCATATGGTGCATCACTCCACCACATGGAGTACACTTGAAGTGTACTCCATTCCCACACTCTACGACACATCACCACTACGGCAGACACGCCATATGGTGCATCACTCCACCACATGGAGTACACCCTACGCGTACTCCCTCCACACACGTTACGCCACACAGAGTACACTCCACATGTACTCTTCCTAGCACAGTCCACAACACTTCATAGCTCACTACCCAAATACGCCCAACACTTCACATACACAGCACATTACATCCCCACACTACACAACGAACTCCACAAATACTAACATCACAGTCCACAACCAAATCAACTAATTAACATCTAACATAAATAACGAGGAATAAAGGGTTATACCATCGACAGGATAAGCCGTGCATTGCTCGCTGACCGTCACGGTTGATGACGTCGGAAGGGTCATACGTGGCGGCTAACCCATGTACATTGGCTATTTGGGCCCTTGAAGATGGCTACGGGTGTGGATCTGGAAGGGGTTGGGCATGGAAGAGCTTAGGAGGACCTTCACGAGGTGGTGGTGGCATCTGTAAGGTGGTGCGGTGGCTCTACGACGGCAGATCTTAGCCATGAGGTGGAGAGGAGCCATGGGAGAAAGAGAGAGCTTGAGAGAGATAGAGTGCTGGGCTGGCTCGAAGGATCTCAGGGAGGAGTCACGGTCGTCAGGGGAGGTGCTCGGTGGGGCTTGAACTGACGAATAGCGGCCCTAGGGCCGTAGGTGGCGGTGAAACCATGTGAAACCCATTTATGGGTTGTGTGTGTGTGTGTGCGATAGAGAGGGAGAGGGAGGTTCCTAGTGGCTGGGTCTGTGAGAGGTGGTCACCGGTATGAGGTGGTGGAGGTGCGATGGCCTGGGTAGTAGCATACGGCAGTGCACGGGGAGAGAAATGGGTAAAATCCATTTCGGTTGGGTTACCGTAAGAGGAGAGAAGGAGCTGCGCGTGGGGGAGGTCGATGGTGGCTAGCTTGGTCATTAGCGTGACGGGAAGTCACCTGTGGTGGTGGTGAGACTGGGCAGCGCATGGCAGTGTCGTGCTAGGCTGAGGGAGAATCGAGTTAGAGGAAAGGGAGCTTGCAGCGTATGACTGAGGGAGAGGGAGGAGAGAGAGGGGGAAGGGAAAAGTGAGGGAGAAAGAGAGAAGGGTCTGGGTTTTAATCCTAACCCTTTATCTTGGGAACTTCAAAACGATCTAACGATGGGCTTTAAATATTGATTTGAAAATACGTGAACATTAACTTAACTAAAAGCACTGAGAGGAATTAAAATAGAATATTATTTAAACTAACTTTCGTTTATAAAATAATATTCCTTCATCATTAATAAAATGATGAAGTCTTATTTAATATCTTTAAAAGAATAAAACCATTTAAACTAATATCGTGCTTTGTATGCCTTTGAGCCAAGTTCCCGCAACTCAGGTCTTTAGAACTGGGCCTGCAAAAATAGAGAAGAAAACAATTGGGAAAAGGTGGCCTTGGAGCCGGGGAGTCTCTGATGGCAAAGTCAGTAAAGTCTCTTGGAAGTTTGTAAATAAGTGAGAGAGTCTAGGGATTAGAGAGAGTTTCTCGTACCTAGGAGTTTCTATTTATACCGAGGGTTCGGGAGTGGGACAGATCATGTCTGCCCCTGTGGAGTCTATGTCCTTCATACTATTCCTTTTGTTAGAGTCCTTTAATACAACGTGGCTCTACGACGGCTTCATTAATGTGGAGTGTAGCTCGAGTAGTGGTGCCATTAATGTGGCGTGGTTCCCTAATTTGTTTTATCTTCAGTGGTCCTTCGATGTTCCTATATCAGACGATCGAGGGTTCTCTGTCTTTCCCGTTCTACCGTCTACAAGTCGCAATGATCGGAGTGTGGCCAAGTGATGTCAGGCCTGTCCGTCCCATCAGACACCTGTTTACTTTTCCTCTTAGGGGCCTTGCTTCATGGGTAAGCTTGGATCCTAGGGCCGAGTTTCTGGCTGAGGCCCAGTGGGCTTGTGAAGTGGGGAAAATCCCCTTACACAATGCTCTACACCTCCATTGATGGCCCAATACCGAACCATTGCAAGCCTCCACTGGAAGCAATTAAGTCATACAACATGCACGCAAACGAAGGTAACACAACGTCTAGGGGTGCACTCCATGGAACTAGACCATGTCCCTTAGCCAAATACCGCCACAGTTCGCTCCCACATCTTTCAGACCAAATGGGTCCACCTTCCGACGCCAAGTCCAGCCACTACAAAAGTGTTCACACTGATGCACTACAAGTCAACCATGCCAAAAATTAGCCCACTGCCTCCACACAACCCAACCCACACCCAAGCTCGACCTCCCTCAACCAACTGCACCACCCAGAACCTATACTTTAAAAGAACCAGTCAATGATACAATTGGAGCTCCTTTAAAATATCATAAAGAGCAAGACTTCTCATTCTCAATCAATGAGAGTTCTAATACATCACCTGCCCTTATCACTTATCAGAATGGGAGATCACAATCTCTCATTCTTATAATTCTAACGTCCTCGTCAAGCCAGTTCGTCATAGGTGACATGGCTCAAGTCCCATATTTCTGGTTGGAATAGACTCTAATACCATTTGTAATTCCTCAATAGAAGGCCCAAGCCATATGGTTTATAGTCCAAAATTACTAGTTCATGATACAATTGGAGTCTCATTAGAACATTATAAAAAGTAAGAATTTCTCCTTCTTAAGCAATGTGGGATCTCATACACTACCTAACCCTTACAACTTATCAGAATGGGGTATCACACACTCATTCTCCCCTAACTTAAGATATCTCTCTCCCTCCCTTGCATATTGTTATGGGTTATAAAGCTTTAATTTGACCATGGACTTGAGTTGTATGTGATATGGACTTAACAAGGAATATGGATTTATCAAATTTGGGCCCATGAAAGGTTAGACTATTTTTTAGGATAATTGATGGGATTCAAGAAATTGAAGTTGGATTCATAAACATGAGGTTTGCGGTTTTAATGTCGATATTATAGAGTTAATACGATTTTAGAGTTATGATGATTTTAGGCTTAAAAATAGGTCATTAGTATTTTAGGTTTTAGCTGCAATTACATGCTTAAGTAGAAATTGACGTATGATTGGAAATTAACGCAAGCTATGTGCCTATTTTATAGATGATGATTGATATTCGCTTATCACTGTTGTGAGAAAATTCGTAGATGTTAAAAAGTTTAGGGAAGTGGTGCTTTTATGCTAGACTTTGCCTAAAACTGAACGAGGTTGATTTTGAGCAAACTTGCATATTTTATTTTTAAAACAGTCTCGATTATTTTTCTACACTAGTCTTTGTATTTGAACAATGAAATGTGAAATTTTATCATGAGTGGTGTAGACACAACAAATTGTTGTACTTGATGTTTGGAATATTTTATTTGATTATGTGATATTACCTTATCGGTATATAGTTTTTATTATTGCATTGTATCTGTAAACCTTGAGGCATAAGATTTTATTTCTCTCTGATTTTTGGCCTTGCCATGGGATATAATGTGGACTCTGATTTTTGGTCTTGCCATGAGATATAATAGTGGCCTCTGATTTCTGGCCCTACCACAGGATATAATAGTGGCCTCTATTTTGAGTGCAACCACTTTGGTGATAAAGTGGTTTATGTCTTACTTAGCTGTCCGCAAAATGCAAACCTTGTCATGAGGTTAATATGGCCTATGTTTTGAGTACATCACTTTGGTGAAAAATTAGTGATTTATGTTATACTTATCTAACTGCAGATATGCATAACCTTGCCATGGGGGTAAGCATGGCCTCTATTTCAATTTCTGGTGTTGTTCAGTACGCTTGTGCCTAGGTCTTCTGTACATATTAGTATTGTAATGAAATGCATCGGAAAATACCACTGCCATATATTTTTAGAACTATATGTTTTGGCATTATGTAACTAGCTCATGTTTACACACTTGTATAGGTTCACTGCTTGCTAAGTCAGTGGACTCACCCTTTATCTCAACCATTTTTCTCAAATGACTTTGATGGTTGTGACAATCGAAATAGATGGTACGTCACAAGATTTTAAGAGAAAGATGAGAATAGTACTGATTGGCATAAGCGGATTTGTTTGAGTTAAGAGTAATTTTGACAATGAAGTTTATTTTACTTAGAAGAATTTTTGAGGTATTTGATTTTGAAAAACTATTATAACCAATTTTTATATTTCATAGATTTCAGATTAAAGGTGTTTTTACCCAAGACAAGTGGGGGGACAACTTTGGCATGCCTGGTGGTTTCACGAGGGGGAGAGAGAGAGAGAGAGAGTTGGTAGAGGCTTATGGAGAGGTTGATTTGCTTGGGGACTTGAATACAGCAGTGGCTACTTGAAGGATGGTATCAGGTGCGATTGGCGATGGGTGTCTCCAATGGTCATGTTTGGCAGCTAGAAATTGTAAGTTACATTGATTGAAAGAAAGAGTTGGCCTGCTTTGTTTGGTGAGTGAAAACACATAGGGCTATTGGTGCTAAACTTCGGTGTTCGATGGTGGAGTGGGTTGCTTTCGACATGGCTCTCTTGTAAGGCAATTTATCTTTAGGGCATGATGCATTGGCAAAACAGGGACTTGAGATCAAAAACCAAGAGGGAGCTTAGGCAAGGGCAAATGCTGGAATTACGTCAACAAGGCTTTAGTGGTACATCCTTGGAGAGCAGAATCGAAGCACATGATGGAGTGGTTTTGTTTCGATGTTTGCAAGGTGGTGATGGATTTGTTGTCGAATTGAGCTTGTTAATGCCTAAAAACTGCACAACAGGCCGGAAGGGGGAAAAACATTCCCAACCTGCTATGATGGTTCAGGCCTCGATCAGTATAGCGTGGAGCCCCCAGCGATGGTCCGGTGTTGTTTTACGATGCCTGTGTGTATATCCATGGAAATGAACAGAAAATAAATGCAGGAAAAACAAAGAGACGGAGACATACAGATTTACATAGTTTGAAATAATGCCTATGTCCACGGGGGTGTGGAGAGGGGGGAATCCACTATAATATGATTGTTTTACAGTCTCTTATGGTCTTTCATTCTTATTGTACAATGTTGATCAGAGATCTATTTTCTGAAGGAGACCTTGTCGTTGGTGCTCTGGTCGTGAGGTTGAAGAAGTTGAAGGAGTAGTCGAAGTTTGGATGAAGCCTGGAAGCACACTTGAGGTCGTCTAGTCCATTTCTTTTAATCTCTACGTATCCTTCATTTGTGTCTCATCAACTCTCCTTTATGTCCCCTTCCCTCTTTTCCTCCTGACACCTTTTTACTTCCTTAACTTTTTGTGCCCCTCTTTCCCTCTCTCTTTCTTCCCCCCAGTACGACCCCTAACCTAGGGCTGGGCTTGAAAAGCCATTTTAGGCCTGAGATATTTTATCCCCTCCAATTGCCCATGATTCTTAAGGGAAATTTGCTCCAAAAGAAGATCTTGAGAATCTTTAAAGATAAAATATCGATAAAGATAGTCCGCCAAAGTCCATAGAGAAATAATTTTCAGGACCAGGTCCCAAGTTATCTATTTCACTTATGTTAAGTGATGGAGATTTATGAGCGTGAGACTAGGAGGGAGATGGACTCAACTGCATTAGTTGCGAGCGCGAAGCTCGTCTTTGCAGGATAAGTGGGAGGCTAGCTCGATCGTATTAGGTGAGCGAGAAAGGTCAGGCAGTCGAGAGACTTGACCTGCGCTTCACCATGAGAGAGGTCAGGACGTCGAGAGGCTAGACCCGCTTGTTGACACTCAATGGGAAGCGTAAAAGTAGGCTTTTAAGTTCGTTTTGTATGAACGTTTATCGTTATTGAAAAGCATTTATTCTTCTGACTTTTTTGTTTTCAATGGTGTGGGTGGATTTTTCCCTTCCGATATGAACCACTGTTAATGTTTCCATTATGCTATGAGTGTTAGACTTTGTTTGTAATAACTCGCGTTGGGTAGTCAGGGAGTCCGTCGACTCCCTGGGTTTTAGGTAGTTGCCAAGCCCGTTGATTCATTCCCAAAGGTAACCTGCATAAGGTGGTTGTAAAGGTTGGAGGCATTGTTATCTCAAAGGCTCATTTTTTAAGGAAACCCGCTAGCAACTATTGTGGCACGACTATAAAAACTAGACGGTTGTTGGTAGAGATGTCGTCCCAGAAGTAATGTCGGGCAGTCGAAAGACTGGACCCGCACTCCGCCGTTAGAGAGGTCGAGTAGCATGGAGACTAAACCCACCTCTTTGAGTCTCACAAGGAGGTAAGATGTCGATCACCTGTCCCGAGCCTCTCAATGAGGGAGATCGGGCAGTTCTTGACTTTTCTGCATGTTACCGCTCACAAGAAGGATAAGTAGTCGAGCGGTTCCTTACCTTTCCCAAGCGTTGTCGTGAGGGAGGTCAGGCCGCCGGAAGGCTAGACCTGCTTGTTGACTCTCACAGGGAGGGTAAGTAGTCGAGCAGTCCCTGACCTTTCTCGCGCCTTGTCGTAGTGGAGGTCAAGCCATCAGAAGGCTAGACTTGCCTGTTGACTCCTACGGGGAAGGTAACTAGTCCGGCATCTGAGAGGCTGGACCCACCTCACGTCGTCAAAGAGGTTGGGCCACCAGGGAGTTGGACCCGCTTGTTGACTCTCACGGGGAGGGTAAGTAGGAGATGCATGACAGTGCTACAAAATCCAAACCGGTTAGTGTGAATAATCCTCAATCGCAAGTGTGAAATTTGCAAACTTGAATCGTCTTCCTAGAGTGTGGTGAAGGTCTGAGGCAGCGTTTATGGCATGAGTGTAAGCACAAGTGTAACCACTAGGTGTTTACTGGAGGAGATGTCGTCCCGAGAATAATGTCAAGCAGCCAAAAGACTGGACCTACGCTCTGCCGTGAGAGAGGTCGAGTAGCATGGAGACTTGACCTGCCTCTTGAGTCTCACAAGGAGGGGGGAAAGAGTCATTCCCAGCTTGCTGTGACAATTTGGGCCTCGATCAATGTAGTGTGGAGCCCCTAGCGGTGGTTCGATGTGGTTGCACGGTATATGTGCATACATCCATGGCAATGAACAAGAAATAAATGCAGGGAAAATAAAGAGACGGAGACACACATATTTACGTGATTTGGGATAATGCCTATGTCCACGGGGGTATGAAGAGGTGAGAATCCACTATAATATGTTTGTTTTACAGTCTCTCATGGTCTCTCGTTTTCACTGTACAATGGGGATTAGAGATCTATTTTCTAAAGGAGACCTTGTCATTGGCGCTCTAATCGCAAGGTTGAAGAAGCTGAAGAAGCGGTTGAAGTCTGGAAGAAATATGGAAGCCCCCTGAAAGTGGTCTGGTCCCTTTCTTTTTTCCTCGTCTCATCCTTCCTTTATGTCACATCACCTCTCCTTTATGTCCCCTCCACCCTTTTCCTCCTGACACCCTTTTACTTCCTTGGCCTTTTGTTCCCTCCTTCCCTCTCTCTTTCTTGCCTCTTGATAAGACCCTAACCTTGGGTTGGGCTTGGAAAGCCACTTTGAACTTGATATATTTTATCCCCTTCAGAGCTAGTTATTCCTCTGTTTCCACTTGTCTCTTGGTGAAAGTGATTCGAAATGCGGTAGCAGTTTGTTGTCTCTGGTTGATGATGTGAAAAAGAACAACCAGGAAGGGCATGATGGTTGGCTTCATGGTGTGCAGGGGATGGGCTTACCGTGCAGAAAAACTTGCAATGCAGTTTGGTTCTCGACGTGAGGAGTTAAGAGTGTCATGCAAGTCACTGTATGAAAAGAGGCCATTACTTGATATGGAGGTAACGGGGTGCCGTGCAACTACTCGTATGAATCCATTTATACTTAGCATTTTATCTTTGTTAATGCGACCCAATATTACATAACTATCAATTGACATTTTTAATAATTATAAATAAAAAATTTATTATTAATTGCAAGAACATACATGTTATTGATCTTACACTCTTTAGTGATACATTACATTTCTTAATGAATATGTATCCAAACCTAAATTTTACTTACATACATTTTTTGATGACAAATACATGGTACAAGCGACACGTCAAGTTTCACCAAATACATGGTACAAGCAACACATCGTTCAATACATACAATGATAAATCTGATGACAAAGAACTCTAATTTTGCTTCACTAAGTTGTCATTGTAGGTGTTGTTGCCCATGGTCATAGGCACTATTTTCAGTACCTAGTTTTGTATCGGATTTAGTATGATATATTTTGGAGAATGATTCCCATGTTGATAGCACCCATCCAGCGTGAATATCTCATTTGGACTTTTCTTTGTATGTTTGTATCTCGTCAGGGTATGGTTAGCTAGGTTTCTATATTGGTAATGTGTTTCTAGGGTTTATCTTTATGATTTGATCATGATATTATTAGGATATGAAAAGTTGATTTTATCCCTAAACCCATATGGTGTGTTTGATGTAGCTTATCCTTTAACTACCCATTATCAGGTGAATCCCACATGACCATGCCCTTAGTCGCTAGTTATTGCTTCCTTGCCCACTATGCAAGTGTGTATTTATACCCAACACTTATCCCATAAATTCTTGTGACATATGTGTCAAGGGGAATTTTTCATTTTTAAAATTTTCTATTTCCGTACCTAGTAAGTCTTCCCAGACACAATTCCCTTTCCGTATTGCTTCGGAGTTGCACCTTCATTCACTATCCTGCATGAAGTCTGAGAGTCGATGACCCATTTGGCATGCCTCTTTGTGCAGCACAATATACAAGATTTGTTCAGCATGTCCCTTTTGCTTTTGACACGTGGCACTCATTTCTAGTTGGGATAGGCTCTACTTTTGGCACGAGATCCTTTACCATTCCACCTTCCCATAACCATCACCTCCTTTCTTCTTCTACCTCTTCACTTCTTTCTTTTTTTCTCTGAGTAAACTTTGCTTTCATTCATTTTCTCATTTTCTACCTTCAAAGGCTCATGTTCTTTGCATTTGCTTACATTTCTTTCTCATACCTTCAAATCTTGTCACCCATTTACTCAAATGGACCTAAAAAATGGTTCTTGCCACGCTCCCCAATCTTTTCAATCACGTCGGTCCCCATATGGGTCCTGCGGGGCTGACTCCTCAGGACCTATAGCCTTTGAGGGAACTCTCTGGATCGCCACCTCTACCACCACTCAAGTGGAGTTGGTATCAATGAGGGAGTGGTATGGTATCCCTAAGTAGGAAAGGATGACCCTTCTCGATTTTCGAAGTGACATTGTCAACATTGAGTGGATCATTGAACATGTTGGGCTTTATAACGACATATTCTTGATGGGGTTGAGACTCCCCTTTTGTCACCCACACCACGACATTTTGGACTATTTGGGAATGGCCCCTCCTAGTTCTTGGCCAATGCTTGGAGGATCATGCTATCTTGCTATATTATTTTGAGGCAGGCATTAGAGGTTGTGGGAAAAGAGAACACTGACCTCACCACTTGCGAATTCTTCCATGTCCACTACGTTAGATGACACAATGAGAATCAATGTAGCTTATGTTCACAAACGGGCTACCTGGTTGTGCACTTGGAATCTCACTACTCCCACGAAATGAATTGGAAATTAAAGTTCTTTTTCATTTCTATAGTTGGTTCGGAGTTTTCCATGGGGGAGGCTAGCCGTCACGAGTTTCCTATGAGGGCCTCTTGGAATTCTATTCCTGACGGCTGTGACTTACAAGTTACTCCAACCAAGAGAGAGATGGAGCATTTGGACCTTACTTACATATGGGTTAGGGAAAACCCAAACTATGTCAGCTCTTATGTGATCTTTACTTGAGAGAATATCAACCATTTCTTGTTGGTACCAGATCAGGTTGCGTGTTGTAGGCCACCAGATTCCTAGTTCAATGGGTCTGAGGCCCTTCCGTGGGAGAAAGAGATATATCCCTGCCCCATCAGACACAAAAAGAAAATGGCTCTATATTAGGCTGATGGAGTCTATGGTGGGTAACACGTCCATCACAACCCTGCTTGTCAAGAGGGGGCACAGAGCATCCTCGGCCACCCATTGCCCCTTCATCCAGGAACCGTCAGGAAACCCAATAGTCACCTCCCACCTTTACATCATGATCACCTTGTGGATGTGATTAACCCAGGGGGCCAAGATTTGGATTTATTGTTGGACTTTACTTTTTTCAACACGATTCATGGTGTGTTCCCGGCTTCCTACCCTGAAGCATTGTGTGATGCCCCCAACCCCCGCTTGAGATTTGGAGGAGATCAATGTGTCAGAACAAGCAACACAAGGCTACATACCCTCGTACATGATAGATAATAAGCAAAACACCTAGCATGATTCTAGCTGTATACAATTATCGCAGTAAAATAAGTGATTCAATAAAAAATTTTACCAGAATAAACTAATATTAGAACTTCATTAATAACTTAAATCATACATTATAGTGACAGGAGAAGCCATCGACATACACTTGACAGGGAGTTTCCTTCGGTGCCACTTGCTGCTCTTATGGGAAATTAGTAAACTTGGCAAAAAAGTCTAGTAGGATTTTTCCCTTCATGGTGCTTCTCGAGAGGTAATCGAGGTCGAACTCAATAAGCACAATTGACCAGTTCACCAGTTGATCAAATGTATCAGGCATGTGTAGGAGTTCTTTAGAGGGGCTTCTGTCAGCACCCTCACTACATAGACCCGGAAGTAGGGCCCTAGTCGGCACGCTGCCACCACCAGAGCTAACGCTAGCAACTCCATTTGTGAGTGGCGTGTTTCCCATCCCTTAAGGCCTGACTCATGTAATACACTAGGCTCTACTTCCTTTCTTCTTACCTGACTTGCACGACGCTTATCGCCTCTAGCATAACTGACAAATACAAATAGAGGCTCTCCCCCCGTTTGGTTTGACTCAAGAGGGGAGGGTTGGATATGTATGCCTTCAACTGCTCAAATGCCTTGTCACATTCGTCATCCCAATTTTGAGTCCTCCATAACACCCAAAAGAATGGTAAGCACATGTCCGTTGATCTCAACAAGAACCGGTTTAGCACCCTAATTTTCTGGCCAACTTCTATGCTTTGTTTAGGCTTTGAGGGAGTTTCCTCTCTATTATCGCCTTCATCTTTTCTGGATTGGCTTCAATTTCTCACTCTTACAACATAAAATCCAGGAACTTGTATGATCCCACGTCGAAGGCACATCTGGCAAAACTAAGCTTCATCTTATATTTTTGCAACACAACGAAAGTTTCTCGCAAGTGCGCTATGTGGGGGTCCACTTATTTGCTCTTAACCAGCAAATCATCTACATAGACCTCCATATTGTGTCCAATCTACTCTTTGAACATTCAATTAACTAGCCTATGATATGTTGCCCTTATGGTTTTTAGGTCGAATGGCATTACTTGATAGCACTGGAGCCCCCTATCTATTATGAAGGATTTTTTTCCTTGGTCGCCTTTGCACATCCGTATCTTGTTACAGCTGGAATAGGTGTCCATAAAACTCAACATCCAATGGCCTGTTGTTGAGTTGACTATCAAGTAGATCTGTTGTAAGGGAAAGCTATCTTTTGGGCATGCCTTTTTTAGATCAGTGAACACATTTGCCACTTACTGTACATCTTCTTTACTAACACGCCATTTGAGAGTCATTCCAGGTAATGAGCCTCTCAGATAAACCCTGCCTCTAAGAGGTGTTCCACCTCCTCTGTGATTGCTACTTACTTCTTTACTTCTACCTTACTTTCTTGGCCTTCGGATCAATGCATAGGTGGTGTTGTATCACCTCTGCATCTATGCCAGGCATGTCCTCGTGATTCCATGCAAATACGTCTCTATGCTCGATGAGGAGCTATTTCAACTGTTCCCTGAGTTCTGGTGTCATTGTTTTGGTATAGATGCAGAGCAAATAACTCCAAGGGCTTAGTGGCCTTTCCTTGCTTCAGATTCCCCTAGCCCGAAGTCTCTATCAGTCACTCGATGAGCTTTGATGGTGAAGGAGTTTCTTCTTCACCCACTCCTTCTTTAGTGGTCCAAACCTCCACACTCATGTTCTTCATTTTTAGGCAGTAAGTTAAGGTAATTGCCCTCATCTTGTCCAAAAACATCCCTGACACCCGCACCTGTTAGAAACTTTATTTTTAGGTGGTAAGTTGAGGTAACTGCCCCCATCCTGTTCAGAGTCGGGCAACCAATGTGGGGATTGTGCGACTAACAAGCTTTAACCATTAAAATTATGTCACTATCATAGTTATGAGGGACCCAACTTTCGTTGCGGCTGGTAATGTAACGGTGTTTACCAGTTGCACTGTCTCTTCTGAAAATCCCTTCAATGGTGTAGCAGGAACTGGGTGTAATATGTTCTTATCAGTGCCCATGTTCATAAATGTATCTCAGAATAGTATGTATCGCGATGAGTAAAGCCACCAGTAATGCATCATCATGCGAGTACAACACTCCCTCGCAGTCTTTGTTGTTGAAAGTTATGGGAGTAGTCTGCCCAGTTTTAGTTTGGTTTAAGGGTCTATCGACAAAAAACACTTCTTCATACCTTGCCCTCCTATCATGAGCTTTTCTTGCTTTAGACGATGCTCCATCCCGATAAACCCTCTCGCTATGGTTCTGTTTTTGTCGGGTGGTCAATTCGGCTTAGTAGAGCTAAGATGAGGGGAGCCTTCCTTTCTTGTGTTCTTGCCCCACCTCGGGCTCTCACTCCTATGTCATTCTAGTTCCCCATTCTCCTGTAAAAATTCTATCCGATGTCTAAGGTTGCAACAATCATCAATCTTATGCCCCCTTGTTCTATGATAAGCACAATAGCAACCGGTTCCCCAGTTTTCCGTGTTTACATTCTGTCGTCTCTGTGCCTTTGTTCCATTGTACATTTATACTTGAATGAGCCATCTTGGAACCTTGACCGTGGGAATAGGAGCCTTTTTCCTTCCTCTGCTCGTAATGGCTAGTTCTCACCTTGTCGTCCTTGTCCCTCCCTTTTCTACCCCTGCTCGCCTCCTTTGCCTTCTTAATTGCCTCTTCTACATTAGCCCTTCACGGATAAGTCAATGCTCTAAGAGTGTCTTTTACGTTGACAAAGTTATCAGCCCTATCCATAAATTCTCATAATCTCATTGGTGTCTTCCTTACCAACAATGCCATAAAGGAACTTCTAAGCCACACCCTTCCTAGGAGGGAACCAGCGTTATTTTCTCATCTTAATCTTCCTTCGTCAGGCACTCCATGTTAAACCAAGTAAGGTACGCTTTTAGGCTTTCATCCTCTTGTTGTTTCACTATGAGGAGGTAGGCGGGAGGTCATCACCTCCATCTACTAGCCATGAAATGCATTAGAAACTGTCTATCGAGCTCCTCAATGCTGGCAATAAGGCCCAACTATAAATTCTCGAACCACCCTCTTGCCATGCCTTTAAGGGTTCATAGGAAAGCCCGACATGCAATTTCTCCTGGAAACCTGTGTAAGGTCATGTGCATATTAAAAGTTTCCAAATGCTCGACTGGGTACTTAGACCGCTCGTATAGGTTGATTTGAAGGAATTTAAAATTTGAAGGGAGGAGTACTGCCCTAATGTCTACATTGTATGGGTGATTGGTGCTATTAAGAAAGTTATAGTAAGATGACGACGTTCCCACTCACTTCTCCATCTCCTCTTACTTGTCCGTAAGATCACGTAGGCTGTCGTGCATCCTCTTCTTTTCTTCTTGGTTGCTTGAAGTCGGCACCATTCACTTCGAGACTCCTCATTAAGTTGTTTGCAATGATCTTGGCATGCATCCCCTTCAAACCCTATGTCCTTTCGCTTTAAGGCCTTGTTATCCCTTTTCAAAGGCTTCATCTCCATAGTCGTCTTCTTCAGATCTTCAGTACTTAGACCGCTTATAGAGCTAGATTTGAAGGACTTTAAACTTTGAGGGGAGGGGTACTACCCTGATCTCTGCACTGTATGGGTGATTGGTGTAATAGCTTGCCAGAAATTCAACGGATGAATTTCTTTAGGCTTTAGGAACCTTGTGAAAACTCCAAAAACATCTTTTGTTGTGAAAGCAAGCTCACATGTCTTTGATATTCACATATGATGTTCCTAGGACTTTGATATACATTTTAGGGCATTATTTTGAGGATTTATGATGTTGATTGTAAAGATATAAATTTGTATGCATGCAAAGGTTTGGGTAGGTCATATATTTGAGGTTCTCAAGTGAATCTATGTTTTTATGTAGATTTTGCCATGTGATCTTAGGTTTGATGCTTATATCTATTCTTGGACTTGATTATGAATCATATGATATTGTTCATTTATGATTTATTTCCTGAAAGGTTTTGGATCTAATGGTTTGATCAAAACCAAACCACATGGCTTTCGGTTTTAGTGAAAGGGTGAAAACCGATTGTGTTTAGTTAGATTTTGTGACTTTTTGTGGTTTTGCTTGATTATTCAAAGCATGATAGTTCTTAGGAATGAGGTATGAATGTATTGAGAGTATGTTATTGAACTTTCAGAGCCCTTGGAGTTTTTTTGAAAAGAGATAAAACTTTGAACATCAAGGGTTGTTCTTAAGGTTCAATACTTTGTAATGTAAGTTTTGTTGGTTTTTCTAGTATGTTATTTGCGCATAGGATGTGATTTTTTTATGTTACATATTTTAGTTTTAGCATGAAAGATAGGGTTTGAAAGAATTGCGACAAAAATCAAGAGTTTTAGCATATACATGTTTCAGTCTATGAATGTTTGACCTAGTTGTTTTCTAATAGATACTTGGATTTAGGACAAAATTTATATAAGGAATGTATATTTTGGTGAGTTTTTTAGTTAGGATGTGAAATCCTTAAGTTAGGGTAAAATGGTCATTTTCTATATGTAGAGGAGTAAAATGGTAATTTTACTTTAAGTCAGTATTTTTATATTTCTAAGTTTGTTAGTAAGGAGTTTCTAACAATTAGAAATATCTCCTTACAGTTCCCGTTTATTCATGCATTTAATTCGTCACACTACACTCAATGTAAGTTAGCCTCTAAATTACTTTCAAGATACCTTTGTATGTATGGTAGTAATAGAGTATCATCCATGTTTATTATGCTTATTATAAACTGTGATAACCCGGACCTAGTTAGGGTTCATCCGTATTATTTTTCATTACCTTAATATTATCTTAGGGCCATGAAATTAGGTCTAAATTGATAGGAGCCTTGCACCTGTAGTTTAGCATCCAAAGCCAAAGAGAAAGGGTCACTCAAGCCCTTGCGTTTTCAGCCAACTAAGAGGGCTTGAGCCCAAAAGCCCTAGAAAAGCCATAGGTCAAGCCCAAGCCATGTGGCTTGTGACACTTGTTGCGCATGCGTAGTAGTGGGCTAAGGGGGAGAGAAGCTTAGGGTTTGGGAACCCAAAGGGCTTGCACGCCTAACCTAGTGACAAGCCTTTGGTCTTGCCACATCACTCATGCTGTTCAGGCTTCTAGAAGGGAATCATGAGGATTCACTTAGGGGAGACCAAGCGCCACTAGGTCAACACGCTCCACAATCACCAAGAACCCCTTCACTTGCACCTGTCAATTTAGATAGTTTCAAGAGATCATGCATAGGGAAGTGGCGCATGGGAGGACTAAAAGGGGTGATTTTTCCTAAGGATTTCGTGGAGAACACCAAGAGGTTTCCAGATCCCCAAGCCACAAGCCCACTCTAGAGGATTTTCAGACTTAGAGCCAATTGTCATTCATGCATTGGAGAAGGAAAGGTTCTAGAATAAGTATCACACAAAATTACCAACGTGACCCTAGGGTTTCGGCCACCACATCCAATCATGTGCCACATGTGATGTTTAGAATTTCGAAAAGGCATAGGGAAGTGAGAGAGTCACCTAGGGAAGGAGCATAGGAAGAAGAAGGTTCTTACTTGGGAAGAGTAAGGGTCACGCATGGGGAAGAGTAAGGGACACCATGGGAAAGAGGAAAGATCATCATGGGAAAAAGAGAGAGGGGGACGGCACTTGAGGGACTCCACACACCAATGCCACTTGGTTTGCATGCAACACCCACCTTGACGAGGTTTTGAGGAAAATTACACAAATGCACATGGGATTCATTGAACCTAGACATATGAAAAAGAGTTTAGAGGGTATTAGGGTTTTGGCCAAGGGAAGGAAAGGGAGAGTCACGCCACATGTCCTTTATATATTGGCTTTTGTTAGACCAATTGGCTTCGAAGAGGAAGGCTATATAAAGACCTCATGACCAACAACCACCCTCTTTTTTCTTGTTCGTTTTCGGATTCCTAAGGCATTCTCTCTACTCCACCTCTCTCTCATGCCACTTAGAAGATTCTCCAAGTTCAAACACTATTTTTCTACACTTTCCTTCCATCCAAGCAATGACCATACACTCAAGGGAAGGCCACAGATTTAGGAGAAGTTACATGGTAAGAAATGCTACACTTCAATTTCCTCTCTTTTCACAATCACACACGCCTATTCCAAGGCGATGAGATCTCATAGTAAGTTTGAGATTCCAAAGAACACACTCACACACATGGTTCCATGGGCAATTTCATCTTTGAAATGCCCCAGGGATTTTCCAAGGGGAGGAGGCCGAAAGTTCGAGGACTCATATCCTCAAGGCATTAGGCCATGACACACGCACACTACTCACATGCTCGTGACCTAGCCACGGTCACATGAACTTGAAGATCATTGTACTCTAAGCCCTTCAACTGAATGCTTGAAGCCTCACTTTAAGCAAGCAACCAACCCTAGCAATTTCCATGGCACACTCACACACGGATTAGGGTTAGACCCTTGTTCTAACAAGTTGTATCAATCTATTACAGCTTGCTAGTGATTATTCAAAGGATTTTGTAAGTAAACCCTCAACCTACTTTTGGTTAACATATGTATATATTTGTGTGAATCTTTCATCTTGTTTTGATAGTGTGTTTGTTTGCTATTTAGCAACTTTGTGAATAAATATCTTGTTGAAATTGTATAAGAACATGCCATGATTATATGCTTCGATTTACATGATGTTACACCATGATTTGATGAGATTAGGGTTTCGGCTTAGGTGATGATTTGTTATGCTTCCATGTCTCAGGTTTTGTGATATTTTTTCCATGACCTATAGTCCATTGTGGTTTGGTTTTCATGCTAATGAACCCTATAAGTTTCGTCCATAGCATGTTTGTGTATGTTGGATTAAGTGTTTTGATGATTGAACTATGCCATGCTCACATGTTAACATGCCATGATTCGAATGTGTTACACTTGAGTATTGCATGCACGGAATTTCATACATCACATGTCAAGTATAAGAAAGAGTACGTCTTAAGTCTCATGTCACATGCATTTGGATAAATGATTTTTTTAAAGTGTCTGAAAATATTTTATCACAACCCTAAATGCTAGGACGGAGGAATGTCCTGGTGGAACTTCTCTGTCCACTCCGGAGTGCTTAAGAATGCAGTGGTAACCCCTGGGTTGACAATGAACCGTCGGCGTACCTTTGATGATCTTTTTGGAAAAGAAGTCGGAGTGAGGTAGCACCTAACGCTAGTGGGTGCCATGACTAAGGTAAATAACTCGACGAAGTACTGTCGTGTTATAATGATTATGAATAAGACGTATTCACCACGATGTACAGATCGTTGGTGGTGCGGTAACTAGCAGGAACACGCGGTGCTTAGGGGAGCTATGTTGTGTCCACCATGTGTTCTAAGAACAAGGCAATGAGCTCACATGATACGGATCACATTATATGAATCACGTGATATGTTATGAAACATAATATGATATGAATCACATGATAAGATACAATATGAAATGAATGTTTAAAGATCAACACAAAAATGATTTTAAAGGAGCTTTTCCGAAAATTCTAAACATCTATGTTACATGTCTTTTGAAAAAGGTCAAGTGCATAAGTCAAGTTTTTTTTTTTTTGTCACGTCATATGTCAAGTACATGCTAATGCATGCATTCCAGGATTGGTCATTTGTATGCTTATGTTAACTATTGTATGTTGTATGTTTACTTGCTAAGATTTCTTAAAATCTCATTGTGTTAGTTTCTACTACGATTCCCCACCCGTAATGGTAAAAGTTATGACAGGTACCCAAGATCATGGACTTGAGAAATGAGCTAATAGAAGATGAATTTAAAGTAGAGGCCCGCTATGACTTTACAGCCGATCTTTTGAGAGTCACAACACAACGCCTTAGGGACCTTTTGCAAGCACTCAATAAGGACGGATATGAAACCAAGACCGAGAAAGCCTCTACGATCAAGGGCCACTTGGATTTGGTAACTGGATACTTGGGTCAAGCAAAGGATTCCTCAATGGAAGCCAAGGAAGTTGCTTCTAGTTTGGGACTACTAGAACCCGAGCCCCTGAGGACTAGGGATATTTTATTGAGTCTCACCAGTAAAGGGACCTTAGTTCTAGAGAAGTTCCATGTCTCATGAATTAAGGCCTTTTTGTGATCAATCCCTTTGTTTTGGGGAAAAAGGTTTTTTTTGGATACTCATGTTTTGGGAGACAATGAACATATCTTTCATTTGGGACTTTTGATAAGAATGTTATGTTAAAGGCAATGTTTGGGTTATGTTTAGTCTTATGGTACCATGTGCTAAGACAATTGCTATAGGCATTGCCTAGTCTCATACAAACTTTACATTTTTCCGTTGTGTCACTTATTTCATACTGCTAGTATACATAGGTGCATTGCATCTTATCTATCATGTACGAGGGTTATGTAGCTTGGTGCTGCATGTCCCGACGTTTCAGTCACCACCCAATTCCAAACGAGTGCTAGGGGTGCCACATAAGCGTCATATTATGCCATGCTATAATTTATTTAAAGTACATGTTTATGTATGAGTAAGTTAGCTTGTAACTTACTATGAGAATATTGTGTATATGTGTGGTAAGAGTACAGTAATGCATGTTCTTATGCTCTTATACATGTTATATTATGCTGTGTCACAAAATGTTTATCTGTTACACGTTACGTCACACCGCAAAATGTTTATATACTACATATTATGCTATGTCATGAAATGTTCATCTATTACATGTTATGTCATGTCACAAAATGTTTATCTATTTCATGTTATGCCATGTCATTCATTTCACATAGATGTCACTTTATGTTATATCATGTCATCTGTCATTTCATTTCACAACATGTTATGTCGCAAGTATCTCCATTGATAATTCACGCAAGGTACTTCTGGCATAATCATTATGATTGTTCGGTACTTCTACTTAAATGCTCATGGCATAATCATTCTGATTGTGAGAGTATTATTAGATACTCTTGGCGTAATCATTTTGGTTGTTAGGATATCTAATTTAAAATATTCCTGGTGTAATCATTATGATTGTTAGGGTATCTCATTTAAAATACTCTTACAGTAATCATTTTGATTGTTAGAGTTTCAGGTTCAGTTCATGTTCAATTTCGCATTCAGTTCATGTTCAGTTTCATGTTTAGTTTCATGATCAGTCCATGTTCAATTCATGTTCAGGTCAGTTCACGCTCATGTTCAGTTTCAATTCTTGTTACTTCACGTTTAGCTTTATATCATGTTTATTTCACTTCAGTTCAGTTCATTTCTTGTCAGTTCAAGTCATGTCAATACATGTCATGTTATTTGTCAAGTCACTCAAGCTTACTCTTGTTCACGTTTTGTATTTATGCTTTTACTATCATGCATGCATCTTTAAACTATTAGTTTAAGTTATATGTTAACTTGCTAAGATTTGTAATCAAATCTCACTTGGTAGTCCCAGCTATCATTGCTCCCAGAATGGTAAATCATGTGCCAGGATTAGGAGACGCTACAAAGGATCAATTGAAGGAGGTCGATTAGGCAGCAACTACACGGTGTCGAGCTCATCGCTGTGATGCTCCGTTTATCTCTATGCTTCCTTGACCGAGTTGTGCGAACTACTCAAAGGATTAGCCTAATAGTTATTTTAGTCTTTGCATGTACTTAGGCAGCTCTATCTCCAGTAGTCTTATGGTTACAGATCTTTTGGACATGCGCTGTAACTTGAACATCTATTATCTTCAGTTTATGAAATATGTTTTTTGATGTTTTGGGATATGTCTTATCAGGTACATAGTATTGCTTAAAGAAAAAAATTATCCGTTGCAAATATTGCATATTGTTAGATGCATGCTAGATGCATTGCATCTTTAATTGTCATGAACAGGGGCAGATAACCTTGTGTTGCATCTCCTGATGTTTCAAAGTCTGTCTGATTCCAAGCAGAATTTTGGGGCGTCACAATTGCTGCTATTAAGCAGGTTATCAAGACATGACGACGTTCCCCCTTGCTTTGCCATCTCCTCATACTTGTCCATAAGATTACGTAGGTTGTCGTGCATACTCTTCTTGGTTGCTCAAAGTCGACCCCCATTCGCTTTGAGACTCCTTATTGAGTTGTTTGCAACAATCTTGGCATTCACCCCTTTCAAACCCTTTGTGCGTTTGCTTTAAGGCCTTTTTATCCCTTTGCAACGGCTCCATCTCCATAGTCATCTTCTTTGGTTTCTCCTCCATCTCTAAATCTCCTCTCCAATCTATTGCTCAACTAACATCCATTTTAATTGCTTCTTGGGCATGGACCATATGAGAGCGCATAGTTGCAGGCACCCAGAAAGCACTTCATGAATAAATACTGCGATCCCACAGACAACACCAAACTGTAGATGCAGTTTTCTAGGATGCCTGCGGCATACCCTAACGAACTCCAACCAAAAAAGAAAACTCGAGGAGCCCAGCGTGGGATGTCTATGATGCTTAAGTCAGGGAGGAGTTAAGCTTTCTCAATCACTGATGAATCTATGAAACAATACTTCGTACCTAGTAGACTATTTATAAGTGTTGAGGTACTCTACTATGGTGAAACCTCTTCATAGGTATGATTCTTAGAGCCGAATTTGGTATGTTGGCATTTGGAGCATGATTTGGCCATTGATAGCGTCCATTCGGCGCAAATATCTTGCTTGGACTTATCTCCATAGATTTGTATCTCGTTGGGATACGATCAACTAGGTTTCCATGTTGGTGATGCCTTTGTAGAGTTTATCTGTATGGATTGATCCCGATATTAGAGGGATACGAATAGTTGAATTTATCCCTAATCCCATACAGTGTATTTGATGCAGCTTAATCCTTTAACCATCCACTATTGTTTCCTTGCCCACTATGCTAGTGTGCTCCTCCATTTCTTGCCTGCGGCTCTTTCCTCGTGACTAAAACGTAGTTATTCCCAACAGCCCATATAAACTCTATACTCTCTAGCTAGCTTTTCTTAGCGTTTTGTGAATAGTTATCTACTTTTGAAGGTGTCTTGTTGCTGTAGATTATATTCACCATTGCTATTTCTTTTCATCTTACAGGGTCATTATTCTTCAAAGAATTCACTTTGAGATGTGCTTTTTCTTTACATGCACTTGAAACACTCTACATTGTTTTTCTTGTCGCTTGTTGGTTTCCTTGGTCATCTTTATCTTGAATCTATTGATTTTGTTCTTAGCAGGTGGTGCATTTGAAGCTAAGCTATCCTTAGGTTGCTGGATGATCCTTCTATTCTTCTCCTCATAATTTTGAGCCATTGCTGGATGTTTTAAATGTGAAATCATAGAAATATCATTTTTACTATGTGTTAATGTTGTCGCTACATGTTCTCAAGATAGTGGTAGGCAATTTAGTTTAATGGTCCTCACTTGCATTTTGCCTCCTATATCTGGACCAACACTTGCAAGTTCTTTGGCAATAAGTCTCATCTATTTTATCATCCAAATACTCATTTTCTCTAATTCAAGTACTGTTATATTTGTCCTACAATAATTATATGTGAGCATCAGACCTAGGGGTACAAAATGATTTCGCCACTATTTCTTTTAACAATTGTACTAAAGGAATAGTGGCAACAAAATTAATTTGATTGAAGCTAAAAGTTTGAGTACAAAACTCCAAAATTAAACCTTTGAGACAATTTTTCTTAAAAGCAAACCATAAAGACTATTATAATATTTTTATTTTTAAAAAAATTGTAATGAATTTTATAACATTTATGGGTTGTTTAAATTGAGAGAGTCTCTCAACGCATCTAATCTTATCACATCTAATCATTACAACTATCACAAATTTTCACACAAAATACAATAAACAATTCAACTTTTTCAAATTCCAAAACAAAAAATTTATCCATCTTGAACCAAAAGTTTACCTACTCCAAAGTCCACTAGGTTTGGAATGGAGCATGTCCAATATCCAATGGACTAATGGGCTTGTCAAACTACTTCTAAATCTCTACTACAAGCCCTTTGTATTGAAATTTGTAGTAAATGGGTATCCCATATAATCCATGTAGTATCTACATGGGTGGGAAAGTTATAAGCAGTTAATTAACACTTCACCACTGGCGGTAACTCTTCGCTTGATGGGAACCAAGGTGGGCCTACTTTTGAAGATCCTTTGCAAGTTCCAGATGGGCCAATTACAAGATCAAGATGTAAGAAGATCAAGGAAGCAATGCAAGGATTGGTGCAATCCACTTGGGATGAAGCTAGCAAGAGCCCAGCACTCAAGCTGGGCTTGAAAGAAGGAGAACCAGTTTTGATCCACTTGATTCAAGCGGTGGAAGACATGACTTAGAGATAGGGCCCATTGTTATTGGAGGCTTCCAATTTGGTTAAAGGATTTATTTTATTAGTTTAGAATAAGTGGGTTTGAGGATGCTTGGCCCACATGTCTTATTTCTTATGAACTAGGATTTTCAGGAAGACATTATATTTTGGTCAATGGCTTATTTGAAAAGTTACTTTTTAGGAACTAGGGTTTCAAGAAGTTACTGTAGCCACGACACTATTCATCTAGGGGCATTTTGGGTAAAAGGGGCTTTATTTTGGCTAGGGTTTTAATTAGGTTTTGGTTTAAATACTCTTTATAGCCTCATTTGAAGGCTTAGACAATATTGAATTTTCATTGTGAGTTGAGTTTACTCCTCTTGTTCTTGATTGAACTTTTGAACTTATCAAAGGTAAATCACAACCTTTGTGGCATTCCTCCTTGTAATCTAGGTTTTTGAGATAGGTTTTTCAACAGGTCTAGATTTTAATATAATATAGGTTTTTGAAACAAGTTTTCAATGGGTCTAGATTCTCATCCATTGACTTGATTTTGACTTTCTTAGGTGAGTTTTCAAATTGATTGTGGGTTCAAGGGCCTCCATTCCTGTGGGTTCATATCACCACTACTGACAATTAATTAACTTTCCTATAATTAACTTTTTAGGAAAGTTAATTAACCATCCCATCTGGAAACTCTTTAAATGAGAATTTTACATACGCTAGTTTTATGAGTGTGGAAAAAGTGAACGTACAAAAAAAAGGGCCTCTCCTCTCTCCCACTCTCTACAATTTGTTGGAGCAACCATTTTAAACTTTTGATCTTGAAGTATGAAATTATTTTAGAAGACTCTAGAAGCCAACTATTCTCTTGACGTAATTCGAATTAACCTTATCTAACATTGGTATCAGAGCTAGATTGCTTGTTTTTGCCTCTATGAAAATGATTACATGTTTTTTTATGTTTTGGAATGAGCTTAAAAGTATGCAATTTGATAATACGCCTTGATTGTTTGAGTTTTGATTTTTTCTTCATTAGAGGCTATGCTTTGATATGTTTAAGATCAAATTCTCTATATGAAAACATTCATTATAATGTCAGAAATATGTCCCTTAAATTTGTAGAATTTCGTTGCATATAAACGGAGAAATCTGAAACCCTAATTTTAACGTTTATGTTGGGGGAATTCCTTTAAGCCTAATTTTAACCCACAAAATGTTTATTTCTAAACATAAATTTTATATGGTTAGAAAGCTGGATCCATAAGCTTTAAACTGACATATCATCTGCTTGATTAGGACTTAAAATGAGGAAGTTATGGCCAATTGAAAATGAGTGATCAAAATCGAGAAAAGCTAGAAAAATGCCAATAAAGAAATCATGAACAGTAACATTTTGGCAAGCCCAACTCTCGGTCCTAGAGACTGTGATCCACCTTTGAACTTTTTGATCTGTTTTTCCCCACGGTATGGATACACATACACATTAGGATGAAGAAAATTTGTGTTTTGACATCCAAAAATGTCTAGAACAACGAAGGTGATATACACTCTCCGCGATAGTGAGTGTAAAAGGAACAATCTTGTTTCTTAGTGGAAAACAATGCCCACACATGTAAGGGGCGGGGCGCATGAAGAAGCTTGCCGTGGTTTTCTGTGGACATTTTCTGACACCTTTCGCAAGTGTGAGCTTGAGTTTGTCCACTAAGTTCATACCTATATTTGGTTGTTTGATCCTAGCCCTAAGATTATTTTTAATAAAATTATTTTTAGGTAAAAGGATTCAAATTTGATGATATTAAAGATTTATTTTTGGGATACTTAATATACTTTCTAAAGTCCATTTTTTTTAACTTCATGAATTTTTATACAAATTGTTTTATTTTTGTTAAATATGTGGATCCATATATTGAATTGTTATTGTTAAATGCATGTACATATTCAATATGTGTCGATTTGATGACCTATTAAACCCTTCTCGTTAATTGAGAATGTGGGCCCTCTATCCATTGAACCATCGTGCATGCCATTTTGATTGGATGTTTGAGTTCATCAGCATTTTTTTAATTAAAATTGATAGAGTTGACATTGGTAATTTTTTGTGCTCATGTGTAATATATGTATTTATTTTTATGTTGATGAGTAAGATGTAGCTTATAAGTATATCGGTGACTTGACACTCCTATTTATTTTTATTTTCCTAAAATATTTCTAGGAGGATTTTGTTTGAAAATGTAATATTGGGAATGTAATTTTATTATTTCAGCCATATAAAAGGGACCTTAACATAATGCACCAAATTACCAATGAGGCTTCGGGTGGAGCCTTAGCGCAATAATTATGATTTTTTCATACTTGATGAATAAATTATAGTTGGAGACGATTACTAGCTTTTTCTCAAAGTTTTCGGTCTCACTATGGAGGAAGGAATTCCATGGTTTAGTTTGATTCTGGAATAAAATTAAATGAGTGCTAATATCAATCACGTGCAATGAATGTATTGATAATGGCCACTAAGAAAGTAGTTGCTGACCTTACTTGTGAGAACCACATCAGCGAAAGAGGGCATACGCCATCCAGGATCAGAAAGGAAGGCAAAGAAGAGAGCACTTCCTTGTTGAGTGTAAAGCAAAGATGATCTTCCCTCGATTTGGTGGAAAACGAGGCAACATTGGTCTGCATAGTGCAGGTAATCCAACGAAAGGGTTAGCAAGCACCCATGCGAGAACGAGGAGCTGAAGAGGCTTGTAGTTCTAGTAAGGCATCTTCCATATAAAGGGGAGAAACGAGCTTAAGGCTAGCAACGATCAAGGACAAAACCCTTACAGGCAAACAAGCTTTCTTCGATGTAAACGCTCAGAAGGTGGCAATTTTGTAAGCATAAGCCCACATTCCATCTGAAAAGTCACATCAGGAGTAGGTTTATAGAAAGTACGATTTGGCAAATCATATCATCTGAGTCCAGAGGTATGGTCTAACTCCACGTGCTAGATCCTCGCTCAAAGAGAGATTGAGGATTGGACTTAAGGCAAGCCATAAAGACATGTGGACCATGCCCTGTCAGTCTATTTTTGTCATCCTGTAGTGGGATGATCGAGACTAAGGACTCTTATTCAATCACATCTAGAGTCGGATGGACATCAGAAGGACACCTGATGAACTTATGCTATAAAATGCTTATGGTAAAAGCCAAAATCTCACTTTTGAAATTGTAAACACTTGGGAGCCCTTAGATTCAGATTCTTCGAAGAAAGCAAGTGACTTCAAAGGAGACAAAGAGAGGAGCAGCATAGTGCCACCATAATACTAAGACAGTAAGGTAGGTTAGCTTCTGAGACAATGACATAGAATGGGTAGACGTTGTGTAAGGATGTTATAGAATTTTGGCATATGCATACTCTCTAATCTTGTGATGACCTAAAATTTTTGGAAAAATCTTCACTTGTTATTTTGTTTTAATTTTAGCTTGATTAGATTTTTGGCCCAATGCTTTAACAAGTTAAGAAGGTGCTGGAATCATGAAGGAATCACTTAGGCCTAATAGCCTAGGCGTCCAAGCCCAAGTGAGGCCCAAAAGGGGCTAAGTGGTAATTGGCCATTGAGGGGCAAATACGGAATTAGGCGAAACCCTAACTGGGGATTAGGGCTAAGTGATGTTTACTTGGGAGAGTGAAGGCAATTTTTGTGCGTTTCCTAGGAATCCCATCATTTGGAACCTAGGAAAAAGACACTTTTGGTAAGCACAAGGTTGCCACTTGGCAACCATGCATGAAGGCTTCTAGAAGAAGCCAAAGAAAGAGTGGAGAATGAAGAGTTCGGCACACTTAGGGAATACGCCCCACTCATCCACCCCCATGTCACTTGGCACACATGCAAGTCCACCCCTTAGATACAATGAACCTAGACGTAAAAGTGGAAGAAGGGGAAGATGCGCATGGGGATGCCAAAAGCCCCATTCATAAGTCCCCAAGAGGCCTTAGGGTTTTGGCCAAGGGCTTCACGCCTACCTAAGTGAGGTCAACCATCACTTTGCCAAGTGTCATGCATGCACTAAGGTTGGGATTTTCTAGAATAAGGTGATGATGAGGAAGAGGAAGGGTTGCATGGGGAAGAGGCACACGCACTCCCCAAGGTTCTAGAAGAATCTTTATAAGAAGAAAGGAAGAGAGAGGGGTGGCTATGGGCACAAACCCACACACACACCACTTGCCACATGGCAAGCATGCACATGCCTAATCCTAGGTTGTGGTTTAGGGTTTTTTATGAAAATACTTGTATGCCCCGAAGGTTCATTGAACCTAGACACACTAGGAGGGCACAAAGGGACTTTAGGGTTCCAATATAGGGCATGAGCACGCCACTTGTCATGCATGCTGAAGAGTCTTGTGTTTTCCAAAGAAAAGCAATGATCATGAGAGAAAGTAAGAGGTTGCGGCCAAGTGAAGGAGGGCATACCACATGGCACCCATGCATAGAGGCACTCTTGTGTTTCAAATGTCAGAAAGGATGATAGGACACAGAGAGAGAGTGTGTGTGTGGGAAAATGCGAAGTATGTAAGGACTCCTTTTAGGGGCTAGTGCCTACATCCCCCAAAGAGGTCACCCAAAGGTCATTTTATGTTTTTTTGCAATAACTTCTCACCTCCCTTTTTTTCTCTAGCATGTCCACCACAGTGGAAGGACAAGTCACTTTTCTTTCACTTTCTCTCCACCCAAAAACTCCCTACGCCATACCATTCCCTACCATCTAGCCACACGGGTGGAAGGAGAAGCATAGAGACCATGCAAGAAGGAGACACGCACAGTAAGAACCATCAACTCTCATCACAACCTTTTCATTTGCACACACACACACGACCACGTGAAGTTGAGGATGATGAGGGGCTCAGGTTTGAGTGTCTCGTAGCGACTTTGAAAGGGTGCAAGTGATTAGATCCATTTTATGTTCAAACAAGAGAGAAACTAGGGTTTTTTTCTTTTGTGAAGTTTCGGCCATGGGAAGTGATTATCACCATGCAAGGCCTGCATTACTCACACACACATGTTGTGCATGTCACTAAGGCCAAGCCAATGTTAGATGAGCAAGAATGTCATTCGGCCTAGGGCCACCCCTTGAGGCCAAACACATGAAGAGTTACCTTGGACAAGGAAGAAACTCTACAATCGTGAGGGAGTAAACTCTAAACACGTCACACACACACTCCCACTCAGATTAGGGTTTTGTGTTGTCACTAAGTCTAATAGTTTAAATTACATTTTCAGCTTGCTTGATCGTGATATTTATATTTTGCTTCGAATATTTTTAAGTTGACATTTAACCTACTCTCGGATCATATTTGTATGTGATGTGTGAACTTTGCATTGCTTGTTAAATCAAATAAATAAAGAGATCTTTGGTATAGCATGCTTTGTGTTTGGTTTCATGTGATTCTTGCCATGTCTACATGCTTGAAATGTTTCGGCCATGTATAGTTGTCATGATTAGGAAATTGTTTCTTGCCATGATAAGCACCGATTGTTATTGCACACATTTTGTGGCAAGTAAATTGCATGTTCTAATGCTTTCAAACCATAAAGGGAGATGCTTTGACATGTTGTTTAATAACATGACATGATTACATAGTACATGGCAACTACCTGTTCAAGTTACACATGAAAGAAAAGGAGTCTGAAGTACACGTCACATGCATTTCTGGTTGTGCATAGTTTTCAAAAGAAAAGTTTGTTACATATTTTGTCAAGACCCTATATGCTACGATGGAGGAATATCCTAGTGGAACTCCTGTACCCATTCTAGAGTGCATAAATTGTAAGTGATAACCCCCTGGTTGACAAAGCACAGTCGGCGGATCTCGAATGGTTTCTTTTTAAAGGACTCCGAGGTGAGATAGCACTTAACGCTAGTGGGTGTCATAAGATGGATGAGGTGAAAGCGAAATGAGAACTGCCGCATAATGATAAGAACTCTGACATAGTCACCACTGGCCAAGTGGGCCAAGAAGTTATGCAGTAACTAGCAGGGAGCCGTGAGGTGTCCACCTAAATGTTACAAGGACTATATGGTTATGAGTAATATGTGTTATGAAAAAAAGATAAATATTTTTTTGAAAAGGGAAAAAGGTCAAACGTGATTCTGTCATCGATGTTTGTAACATATATGCATAAGTCAAGTTTTCGGATCAAGTACATGTTCATGCATACATTCTTATGTTTTGCCTTTATATACTGATATTATCTGCCTGTATGTCATGTGTTAACTTACTGAGATTTTTTGAAATATCATCGTGGTAGTTTCTACTACCATTCTCCAACCGGAATGGTAGAAGTCGTCATAAGACAAGTAACCAATTATGAAGAAATGAAAGAGGTAGGATCCCCCGATAGTTAAAAGGGCCACAAAGGGTCCTGAGCGCTCGGCCGAGACATCTGTAGAGGATAGACTAGAGGCAGCCGACCATTTTATAAGCAAAGTATTGAATGTTTTCGAGGACTTGCTGAAAATTATCAACAAGGATAAGGCAAAGTAGGAAAGGGCTTAGTAGGTTTTTGGAAAGAAAGAAAGAAATTATAAAAGATGATTGAAAGAGGGATATGGTTTGTTTTGTTTTGAACCCTCTTGTATTTTGAGGTGCTTTGAACAATGATGTTATTATGTATCTTTAGTCTAAATGGAACCATGACTTTTGAAATTGCTCATGATCTTACTTAGACTTTTATGAATTTCTATTGTGATTATTGCATTGCTAGAAATTTACTAGATACATTGCATATTAACTGTCATGTATGAGGGTATGTAGCCTTGAGTTACATGTCCCGACGCTTCAGTCACCATTCAATCCCAAGCAAGGGCTGGGGACTTCACAAATCTCCCCATCCCCCTTTCTACAATCTTAAAATAATAAATATTTTGTCATTATGTTTACGAGTATTTTTACTTCATGTGTTTTAAGATTTGAATGAATTTTTTTTGGTGATATCTCTATGTGAGTCATGGTATTGCGTGTCAATCATCATGGGATGAGATGAAGAATTCTCCGAACCATTTCTGTAAAACATCGCCACAAGATTCATATGCGTAGAGAGTCCCCGTGAATGATTGAAGTGCGGCGGTGTCATGTTGGCCTCACTTGATAGACGGGATGAAGAATCCCCCAAGCGTATCACTTGTTGATGTCTTTGATTTGGTTGGTCGGGTAGACATTCCCCAGTGCAACATATATATCTCTGTGTGAGAGTAGACCTATGTTGGGGACAGACGAGTTCACTTGCACCATGTTGGTTGGGTCGGAGAGATTCCCCAATTTGGAATGGTGGAGCAACTCATCCTTTGTTGGCCCATCAGGTAATGGGTGTCTGTGTGAATAATATTTATGTGATAATTGTGTACGGCTATGTGATTGGTGTTACATGTTTTGCATGCTGGAGAATAAGGTGATTCCTCGTCTCGACAACATTGTAATACCCAAGTCCTACTACGTAGGTCCTTATGTCACTTTATTAATTCTTTAAGTTAAATATTTTGAGATAAAGATTTTTATTACTACTTTTAATTATTTTATTTTAAGATGAGTATGCTTTATTTTTAAAATATGATTTATTAAATAAATCAAGGGTATTATTTTTAAGACTTTAAAATATTTTTCCTTAAGCCCTTTAATTTTATTTATTTAAGAAGTGGCCCAATTAATCTCTACCATTGGATTGGTAGGTGAAAAGTAACCTTGAGGTGGATACATCTCCACCATCCATCTTTCAAGTTTATGTGATAAGCTTTGACTAAAGCAATTAAACCCTTTATCCCTTTCACCTGTAGGATTTTAAGACAAGCCATTAAGCTCTTGCACCCATAGGCTTCTAAAGCAAGCCATTGAGCTCCTTGCACCCGTAAGCTTCCTAAGGAAGTTATTGACTTCTTGTTCCTTTCCTTGCACCCATCATCTAAGGCAAGTCAAAAAGAGAGAAGAGAAAAATAAAAACTATCCTAAGGTATTTTGCTTCTACCCTTCGACCCTCACCCAAGAAAGGAAAAGAAAAAAAAAAAGTTTTCATCTTCTTCTCCAAGCTAAAGCCGATCCTCACTTCTTCCCCCCTCTTATCATCTTCAAGAAAACCAAACTCCTCTCATTATCTTCAAGCTTATGACTCCATAGCAAGGGAAGAAGAAAAATATTTTTTCTTCATCCTCATCAAGCCGTACGAGAACTCCCTCATTTCTACCATTTTCAGTTTTGCCTCGAAGCTTGGAAATAAAACTTGATCTCATCTTCCAAATGGTGAAATCTTGAAGGTAATAGACTTTTAATTAATTCCCTAGTATGATTTACATGTGGGTTTTGAGTTTCACCATTTTTCTTACCCATAATATTTCAGTTTTGGGGCTAAAACAGTTCTATCATTTTGGCTCTTCATCCAGACGACTATACCACTATTTGGTCATCTCTCTTGCCTCTTGAAAGGAGCTAAGAACCTAAGGTAAAAATTCTAATTTGACTCGTTTGATTTTAGTGTGATTTTGAAGGCCAACTAAGTTGTTTTAGCCTGTGCTTTGATGTAATTAATTTTTTATGTTGCAAATAAATATGTATGCCCTATTTTTGGCCCAAACCAAATGGTATTATAGTTGTTTTGCTATGTATTTTCCTATATTTTGAAAATACTATGTTGTTACTAAACATGCTTTAATCATAGGTGATGATTATAGTAATTTTAAATTATATATGTTAGTACCATGTGCCTTGTGTTGAGGTTTGGTTGGTAATCTATTTTTAGGATGCTAGAGGTTTGGTTTAAAGGTTTTGCTCGGTTCTATAATTTTATATCTTACTTTTTAAAGGTATTAAGTGAGTAAATCATAAGCTTAAGTGTTTAAAAGTTTTAAAGTAACTTTGCTTTATGCTATGTTTAATTTTAATGGGATATGCTAGTTAAACTAATTAAATATTGCTTATGTGAATAGATTATAGCTCAGTTAGTTTAGATATAAGAGATTAATTGTGCATAATATATTATAATATGTGAAGTTGTCCAAGTACCCCTAAGCCCATATCATGCCACGTCTTGATGTAAAAATAGTCCATTTATATTATTTCTCGTTTGGTTAAATTATTCTACATAACCCAAGAGTCCAAAATATTGATAAGCTAACCTTTTTATAATGAGGGGCCACAAGTTGATTTAAAGGGCATATTTTTTAAGCTTGTTTAGTCTACTTGAAATGCCTAAATCTATTTCAAAGCCCATTGTTGAGAATTTCCAGATTTTATCTCCTAATGTCCATAACTAAAGTGAGTTTGAACCAAAAAAACATTGCTTGAAGCCTATGAATTCTTAACTACTTTTCATTTAAGCTTTTAAAATAGCATTTCCATGGACAGTTAGCATATCTTAATATTTAAGTTATTTCTTTTGTAAGTCGAGGTAATGAGTAGTCATTTGGGTTAATGTTATGTATAGAATGGACATTAGATTGTAATATTATGACTTTCACTTTTAAAGGGAGGGTTAAAGAATATTGTATGAGTATTAACACGCTTATGCTATTTATTGGAATAGAACCTATATTGAATTTGGAAGTATCGAGGAGCATAGAGATAAGTAGCTATAACTATGCTTCTTACACCAAATTCTCTTTATGAAAGAATGTCTCTCTTTCTTTCCAAATGTTCTTCTAAAGAAAGAGTAAATGTATATATTACGTACAAGCCTTCCTTGATAGCCCCTGTTACGCACCCTATCGATTATAATTGTGTGTATGTGTATAAGGTAATGCATGCATGTAGGTTCTAAGTCATGAGATTTCCATACATGCTCTCTCAATAAACTTATTGATTATTCCTATATGTAGTATAGCATGAAAATGTATCTTTTCATAAAAATGCATGTGTATTGGAGTAAGAAAGATGATGAAAATGTTTTGATTGCAAAGAAAATGAAACGAACGTCTCATGCCTTATGCTTTAAGCGATGCCTTAAATAACGTGAAGAAAGTGTTTTAAAATGTTCTAATGAACTAATGCTTTAAGCGATGCGAAGAAAACGTTTTAAGATATCCCTATGAACTGACGTTTTATGGATGCCATGAAAAATGATGTTTAAGCCCATGCTTCTAAAATGATGGTTTTGTCCATGAATGCACTGTTAAATGAAAAGATAATGTTTAAGTTCATATTTTTAAATGACGTTTCCCATGAATGAACTCTTAAATGAAAGAACTAAAAGGATTGACATGAATGAATGAAAGAAATGATTGAATGAATGAATGCTTTAATGTATGAAAATGCATAACAGCCATACGAATGAAAAGGGTACCAAAGGAATAGGCAAATTGCAATGTCGAGTAACTAGTATTGGTAGTACACCCAGTGTTGCCCCTGACTGAAAGGGATTCCCAACCTGTGGCCACGGGCGGCATGTCCAAAGGAAGACCGCTAACCCCAACACACGGGGCGTAATAGTGTGTACTAGCCAAAGAAAGTGAAACATGAAAGCATGGTTATTTCTTAAAATGTTTATACATGAAAGCATAGTTACTTCTTAAATGTTTATGCAAGAAAGTATGGCTTAACCTTTAAATTGTTATGCATGAAAGCATTGTCAAGAATTAGCAAAATGTTTATGTATGCATGTTTTCAAAAGAAAAGAATAGATGCCTAGTATATTCACTGCATGGTGTACTACATACTGAGTATTCGACTCACTTTTGTTTTAAATGTTTTAAACGTCCAGGTAATAATGAAAAGGCTGGGGAGCAAGGCATTACTACAGAAGGAGAGGCAGACACTTAGGATCTTCTCTAACTAGAACAGTTATGTTTATGGATGATGGGTTATGTTTTTATGAACGTATGGACTCTGAGAGTCTTTTATGAATGAATATTAGAATAGAATGTCTATTAGGTGTTCCCTTTATTAGATCAGAAATTTAGAGTACACATGTTTCATGTTCATGTTAATCACATGTTACTAGAGAGAGAAAAGAGAAAGAAAAGAAAAAATGAAAGAAAATGACAGGTATGTACATCGCGATCCCGCCCTTCCCGGGGCGGGGTCGTGACAAACATAGACAACTACATTTATATGTATTGAGTTTTATGTAGAAGGCCTCAAAGGGTGATTCCTCATCATGCTTATGCAGTGTGTTACTGAGAGGGTGATACATCGCTATGTTTCATGAATACATGTGTTTTTGCATGAGAGGGTGATTCTCCGCCACACATTAATACATGTGTTCACCCATTTAATTACGTGACACTGTTCATTGCATATTCACAAACATTGTTTCTCATTAATGATCTTGTCATATAGCTACAACTTGCGTATTAAAACAATAGATTTTGATGCTGAAATAGACCCAGAAGTGATAAATGAGGAGGAAGAACAACCCAGCCCGAGCTATAGGCATGTAGGTCTGTTCCTTCTTATAGAACCCGTCCATTTATGGAAGTTATATTTGTAATTATTAGCTAGGCAACCAAATGTATAATTATTTAAGGAATGAAGTGACTTGTGAATATTGTGGGAATGTATTTATGGTTTTTATAGTTCTGGTACTATAACGTTTAGCCTTCAGACTAAATCTTTGTTATTCAACTGCAAACCAGTTATCTATTTCCTTACATGTGCAATACCTAGTGAATACTGTACACCTAATCTAAACGAACCATAGGTGTTGCCGATAGGCTAGCACCCTTGGCACCACGAATTCTCACCAGGTATTTTATTATGGGATAGGGCTCCACATTACTAAAGAAGAGAAACTGGATGGGACCATCTATGACATATGGCATTGGAAAATTCAAAATCTGCTTAATGAACAAGAGGTCCTAGAAAATCTGTCTCACCCTATAATACAACTGGAGGAAGGGAATACTTCCCAACATTGTGTGGTATGGAAGCCTATCAGGCTTAGACAAATAAAGATTGGTGCACGCGTTTTATCAAGCTTAGCAATATGCACAATGATCTTATTAGGGAGTTTAAGAACTACTCACCTACCGAAGATATGTGGAACAAGTTGAAAATTGCTTATTGATGACTTGCATAATTTCTTATATTTTATCACCTCTTAACTTTAAACTTTTGTTTAATTTTATTTTTTTATTTTTTTTATTTTAGGCTTCATTGTCATCATTTAAATTTATTTCAGATTTAAAGAAAATGAAGATCTAAATTTTACAAATCCATCATCTAGAGACTCATTCTTATTTAAATGAAGAGTTTGATACTTTAAAAAATAAAACTCAAAAAGAGTTTTATGTAAAGGAATGGTACGCACCAGCAGGTTGAGAAAAATAAAGCTACGTAAAATAGAAGGTGCATTAAACGTTGGAGCAATATGGGGGACTTTTAATCAATGTTTTGAATACCGTACCGGATAGCGTACCAGTCAAGGCATTAGAACGAAATATTTCGATACCGGTACCATTTCGGGATAGCGTTTCGGGATAGTCGATCTATAAATAAATTATATATATAAATATATATAAAAATTATATTCTAAAATAATAGTCTATATATAAATAAATTATATACAAATACATATATATATAAATTATAAATAGTCTAGTCTGAATTGAGGGTTAAAAAATAAGTTTGTAGTTTGAAAAAATGAAAAAAACGAAAAAAAAAAAAAAAACACAGGCCGAAATATCGGCCGGTACCGGCCGAAATATAGGCCGGTACAGGCCGAAATTGAGGTCGGTATGACCGGTACCGGCTGGTACGGCCGGTATTTTGACCGGTACGAAACAGGTATAGTACCTGTACCGGCCGGACGGCCGAAACGAAAAATTTCGGCCGTACCGGCCAGTACGGTACGAAATTTAAAACTTTAGTTTTAATTTTATGAGCTGGCATGCGTGAGATTTTTTAATGGATATACAGCAAGTGTTTGACTTAGGAAGACTTGCTTTTATTTATGGCTAGCACGAAACGGATTGGACGGGATTCAAAAAAATTCAAGTTGGGTTCTCGCTAGTACACGCACGGGAGAGGGACGAGTTTTATTTTTATTCTTTCCGAAAACGTAGAAGCGGTGTGACACAGCAGGCATTCTTTGGCTTTTGGACGCACGTAATGGAATTCAAAAAACAGTGAGCTGGTCTTTGGATGAGGCCTTTTGAATTTGATTTTTCTAAAGAAAAGA